>NC_059102.1:315672383-316385508 GCF_020740685.1 Jaculus jaculus
CAGCCTACATGTCCATCAAGTGATGAATGGATAATGAGGATATAGTGCATATATATAACAATGAAGTATTATTCAGCTATATCTAAAGAAAATGAAGGGCTGGAGAAATGGCTTAGTGATTAAAGCATTTGCCTACAAAGCCAAAGGACCCAGGTTCAATTCTCTAAAACTCACATAAGCTAGATGCACAAGGGACACATACACCTGGAGTTCATTTGCCGTGGCTGGATGCCCTGGCAGGCCAATTCTCTCTCTTTCTTTCTGCATGCCCCTCTCTCTCTAATAAATAAACGTAAAATATAAAAAGTAAAATAAACTTATCCAATTTACAGGAAAATGAATGAATCTAGACAAGATTATGTTTAGGTAACCCATAATTAGAAAGAACAAACAATACATGTTCTCTCTCCTATGAAGATCTTAGCTTCGAATGTTTCGATATTGTAACGGCTTGAATGTAAAGTATCCCTCATAGCCTCGTGTGTTTATGATTAAGCCTCATACTTGACCCCTTGGCCCTTAGGTAATGGAGGCTTGCTGGAGGAGATGTGTCACTGGAGCAGACCTTGGAATTTTATGATCAGCCTCCACCAACCCACCACCACTTGTCAGCTAGACAGCTTACTCTTTTGTTGTTTGTTTGTTTGGTTTTTTTTTTTTTTTTTTCAAGGTGAAGTCTCACTCTAGGCCAGGCTGACCTGGAATTCACTACATAGTCTCAGGGTGGCCTTGAACTCATGGCAATCCTCCTACCTCTGCCTCCTGAGTGCTGGGATTAAAGGCATGCACCACCACACCCGGCAAAATTTCATTTTTATTTATTTGAGAGAAAGAGGCAGAGAAAGAGAATGGGGATGTTAGGGCTGCCAGCCACTGCAAATGAACTCCAGATGCATGGAACACCTTCTGCATCTGTCTTACATGGGTACTGGAGAATCGAACCTGGGTGCTTAGGCTTTAAGATAAGCACCTTAGTTGCTAAGCCATCTCTCTAGCCCAACAACTCACTCTTGCTACTTCCTCCTAGCTGATATGACAAAATGTGATGTCCTGGTTGTCTGCTCGTCCATATTTTCCCTGCCATGATGAAAAATGTCCTCAAACTGTAAGCCAAAATAAACTCTTTTCCTCCATAAATTGCTTCTGGTCGGGTTGTTTTGTCCCAACAACCAGGAGGCAATAGATATGTATATAAGAGTGAGAATCAGTAGAGGCCAGAAATCTAGAAATGGGCCATGGGAGGGGGAGGGAGGGCTTAAGGGAAGGGGACAGCAGAACACATGTGATATGAAAATAGAGTGGTGGAATATTATGAGTGGAAAGGTTTAAATAGGGGCAGGAGGAGAAAGAAAAGGAGGAAAATTCCTGAACATTCCTACAAAGAAGTAAGAAAAAAAAAGAAACAAGATACAAAATCATGTTTTATTTTTATTTTTTGTTTGGTTTGGTCTGATTTGGTTTTCAAGATGGAGTCTCACTCTAGCCCAAGATGCTGACCTGGAATTCACCACGTAGTCTCAGGCTGGCCTCAAACTCACAGAGAGTCTCCTACCTCAGCCTCCTGAATGCTGGGATTAAAAGCGTGCACCACCACGGCCGGTGCTAAAATCGTGTTTTTAGCTCTTAGCAACTTCATATTCTTCTTTGTCCCTTCTATATGCATGATAGTGTGTTTGGTACATGTACCAATTGCATTTTTTAAGATGTATTTCCTCAAATTAAGAAAGTAATACAGCATTCTCATGGTATAAAATACAGTTAATTTGGAAATTTCCATTTTTATTTGGTCCTTATTTGGTCCCAAATAGCTGGCCATATATTTATACCTACATAAAAGCATTCAACCATATGATATTGAACAAATATATATGACAGATGATGATGTTTGTTGAATGAATGCTGTCAAAGACTCAGTTTATCTAGAAATTACCCAGCTAAGCATGAAGATTCTCCTCAGTGGGAAAAGTTTCACAAAACCTTCCTCCACATAGTGTCCCTACATGAATTAGTCAGCTCTTTGTCCCTGTAGCAAATATCTGAAAGATGCTTCACCCAGAAACCAGGGGTTTCTATAAGAAAATTCCAATGCCAGTGATGGCCCTGAGGCCTGCAAAGTAATATAGGCTATTGCCAAAGTCCTTGATTGCCAACCAAAAATAGATGGTAAGTCCCTATTGCTAAAGACACAACATGCTTCAGTTGCAGGAAACTGAGAAATGAAGCTGGAACTGAGCCAAAAGCCTTCTTCCTGCTGCCTGGCTCTTACATTGCTATGCAGGCTACTGCAGGAGAAAGGTCATCAGTAGTCTGAGCCAGCAGTGGGCCCTGTGAACTACACAACCAGCCAGGCAAGATGTGCCCACAAGTGCAATGGGGGTAACCAATTGCTCTCTGACTGGATTGGAGGCCTACTCCATGGTAGGGACTCATGTGTGGTACTGAAACCTTGTCATAGTCCTATGGCATGATACTGCCTGGATTCAGCGATCTCAGGGCAATGCGCTGAGACAGTACAGCTATAATACAAACGTTTTGGTGGTCAAAAAAAACTTAGCATGTTGCCAGCCAGGTAGTACTATGGACTGTATACACTGAACTATTTAAACTTGACATTTTAGTCAACTGATCCTCACCATATCTACTTTTTCCTTAAAGACAAAGAAATACATGTCAAAAACCAAAAATTCTATGGCTGGGAAGGTCATAGCCCCGGGTGGAGGATGCTACTGATATTGTTTGGGTATGTTGTGCCCATCAAGAGCCCTCTAAGCATTTATATAGTAGTGCTTCTCTCACCCTTTGTTAGAGAAGTTTCATCTTCTTTTAACTTATGGAATTTGTCTTTATAATTTTATTACACGTACAATAATGTATTTTGATCATAATCCCCTCCCACTCCTTTCTTTTGTCCCTTCTCTCCCTTCCACTGAACATGATGTTATTTGTTTCCTTGACCTCTCTTCTCTCTCTGAATCACATGAATGAACTCAATCAAATTCTTGAGGACTGAAGAGGTGGCTCAGCAGTTAAGGCACTTGCCTAGAGAGCCTAATGACCTGAGTTCAATTCCCCAGTACCCATGTAATGCCAGATGCAGAAAGTGGCACATGCACCTGGAGTCCATTTACGGTGGCTGGAGGTCCTGGCACACCCATTCTGTCTGTGTCTGTCTCTCCTCTATCTCTCTCTAATTGCAAATAAATATTTTTTTCTTAATCTTGAGCTAAAAAGTTACACACACACATTGTAAGTCCACTTTTATTCTTTTTAAAAATATATTTCATTTATTTGATAAAGAGAAAGAGGCAGAGAGAGGGAGGGAATGGGCACACCAGGATCTCCTGCCACTGCAAACAAACTCCAGATGCATGTGTCCCCTTGTGCATCTGGCTTATGTGGGTGCTGGGGAATTGAACCGGGATCCTTTGGCTTTCCAAGCAAGCTCCTTAACCACTAAGCCATCTCTCCAGCCCCAGTCCACTTTTATTCTAACCATGATGAATACCTGAATACCCTCTACTGGCAAATATATTGTCCTGCGTTACATCTAGTTCAGTTCCCCCCAAGCATGGCTCCTGGGACTTCCTGTCTTTCATCCCCACAACTTTTAGTTTTCATCATGTAGCAAGTGCTACAGTCTATCTCTTTCCTATATCCCAACACATGTGCCTCATAACACAAACTCCATAGACAGGTCTCAGCTGAGCTCCTGACAGGAAGCCCTCTCTCAGAGTCATACAAAACATATCACATTTTATTGGAATTTCCTATGTAGTTGTTAATCTGAAAAAAGAAGGATCAACTCAACAAGACAGCAATCAATTACTTTATTACTGTAGATATTGCCAACACCCTGATTACTGCCTGGCACATAGTAAGCCACTAATAATGATTGACATGTAAAGACCAACGTTTCCTAAATCAGCTCATACTTCCTTTGTGTTCGTGTATTCAGGGTGTGTGTGTGTGTGTGTGTGTGTGTGTGTGTGTGTGTGTGTGTGTGATTCAACCTCAGGTGTCATTTCTTAAGAATACCATCCTGACATGGGGAAACTATTTCCCTGGGGTGACCAAATACAGTCTTGACCCCAGATAGGGCACAGACAACAGACCAACATGTGATTACATCTAAACCTAGTTTAGGAATGGGGAGATGGCTCAGCATGTTATGGCACCTGCTTGCAAAGCCTAATGACCCAGGTTCGATTCCCCAGTACCCATGTAAAGCCAGATGTACAAAGTAAAGCATGCATCTGGAGTTCATTTGCAGGGGCAGGAGGCCTGCCCATTCCCTCTCTCTCTCTCTCTCTCTCTCTCTCTCTCTCTCTCTCTCTCTCTCTCTCCCTCTCCCTCTCCCTCTCTCTCTCTGCTTGTAAATAAATAATTTTTTTAACTAGTTTAGTGAACCAATGAGTTTATTAGGGTTCCTTACAGAGCAAAGCAAGAGGCTATTTAAAGGAGCATGGGTGTCTCAAAGGCAGCTGCATCACTACAAAGCCTGCCCAGCAGGGGTGAAGACTTCTGGAAGCTGAGTATCTGGAGCACAGTGCACAGCCTGCAGGCAGCTAGGTTGTCGGGTGTCTAAGCACAGTACACGACTTGCAGACAGCTCAACCGAAGAGTTGTTTTTCCTTTAGATAGCCCTAGGGAGGGGTCTTGCAACCTTTACCCAGACTTGCCAGCTTCCTGAGTCTCTTGAGCTTCCTCCCTCCCCCAGGTGGAAATGTTTCAGTTGTGCGGAATCTAGTAGACAACCCATCCCCTGGGCCCTGAATTTACCCTATTGGGTTAGAATGGCTTGCCATTGAGCCCCAGGAATCTGTCTGTTTGCAACTGCCCTCCCCAGCACCGGAATGACAGGTTGTCATCATGCCCAGCTTTTTATTTATTTATTTATTTATTTTTTACATGAGTTCTAGGGATTTGACTCGGGTCCTCACGCTTGCAAGGCAAGCACTTTAGTCACTGTACTGCCTGCCCAGCCCCACACACTTCCTTTCTTGTACGTGGCTATAAAAAGAAGCAGAAGCAGTCAAGTGGAGCTAACTCTGCTGGAAGAGTGTGGTTCTGCAGAAGACTAGACCGGACCCGAGATGGCTCAGCACCTCCTGTGGATCCTGTTCCTCTGCCTGCAAACCTGTGAGTTCTGTCCTTATGGAATTACACTCCTCGTTTTATCCCCTTCCCCCACCCCCAAAATTAGAAATCTCTCCTTAAAAAGACATTGACATGTTCTTTGACCAGTTTTAACAGAACATCCTGGGTCTTTGTAGATATTGCACTAGACAGGGATCCAGCTGGTGGGGGAAGGACTTCAGATCCAAGCCTATGTGTTCCTCATGTGAGAGCTAGTGTTTCTGAATTTGGTCTGTGCTATCTCAGAGGTCTTCTCAGAAGGGTCAGGACTTGCTAGGCTCAGCCATAAAGCCCAGCCAAAAGGATAGATCGTCCAAAACCTTCAATTAATTAAAAAACAATTTGACTTGTTTTTATTTTGACTGATTTTTGCTAGTCTTGTGGCCAAGTTTTCTCCTTTGTAAACATTAAGGTACTTAACTTTGTGTGTTTATAATAAGAATATTATTAAGCACCCTCCATTCCCCTTCCCTTGGAAACCCCTTTTGTAATTTGTTGTCTTTAATTTTTAATCAATTATGGACTTTAATGTAGGAACAAATCGGGTGCTGGTCCCTCATGTTTTCCTCCTACATCTCCTCTTCCCTGTCCCCATTCCATGGGGGACCGTCCTCAGTAGGGTTATGAGTATGTGTGAACAGTTTGATTGTTGGCATTGGAATGTATCATATTGTTTTGTATTTCATTGCTCTATCAGATTAGAATAATCTTCTAGAATAAACTCCTTGTTCCCATTCTAAAAAAAAACTCATATCTATGAATTCATTTTGTTTTCAAAGTTATTACTCTAGGTTTCATGTTCCAAAAACTCTAAAACAAATTGGGAACATATGATTATTCATTTATAAATATTTGTATTTGTTTATTTAATTGAAAGTGGGAGAGAGGGAATGGGCATGCCAGGTCCTCCTGCCACTGCAAATAAACTCCAGATGCATGCACCATGTTGTGCATCTGGCTTTACGTTGGTACTGGGGTTTTGAACCTGGGCCAGCAGGCTTTGTAGTCAAGCGCCTTTAACCACTGAGCCATCTCCCCAGCCCCTTGCTGTCCAGTTTTTACAAGTAAAGCTCAAAACAGATGGAGAACCTGAATTGAAAGCCCTGGGTTTTGTTTGTTTGTTTGTTTGTTTTGGTTTGGTTTTGTGGGGGTCGTGAATGGCTAAACTACAAAGGACAAAATAAATATTGGTTATTTGGGCAAAGAACACCAAGTAACATTAACAGATTGTCATCAAACATATTGCTGTCTTAAACCTGAGTCACTACTTTATGCACTAGTATATCTTTTTTAAAAAAAATTTTTGTTCTTTTTATTTATTTATTTGAAAGCAACAGAGAGAGAGAGAAAGAGGCAGAGACAGAGAGAATGGGCACGCCAGGGCCTCCAGCCACTGCAAATGAACTCCAGATGCATGTGCATCTGGCTTATGTGGGTCCTGGGGAATGGAGCCTCGAACTGGGGTCCTTAGGCTTCACAGGCAAGCGCTTAATCACAAAGCCGTCTCTCCAGCCCCTACTTCTAGTATCATCTTAACAGTTCTAAATATGCACTAGTGAACTCTTGAACCCCCGAAAGTTAGCAAGTGAAGGCTTTCCAAGATGGCAAATGCAATGCACTGTGATCTCTCCGTGTGCTTGACCAGTGGCCCTTACACTTAAGCTTCATGCAGACTGAAGCCTGTGCCTGTAACCCCAGCATGAGACCAGACAATGCGAGTAGACGGGATAAGAATTACATTGGGATGTCCGCAATCTCCAGCGAAGGGTAACATTTGATACCGCTGGAACGCATTCTATAACTTTTATGCCTCTGTGTCATCCATTCTAATACAACTGAAATAGGTGAGATGCAGGCTATAGCGATGGCTCAGTGGTTAAAGGCTCTTGCTTGCAAAGCCTGCTGGCCTAGTTTTGCTTCCACCATACCCACATAAGACCAGATACACAAAGTAGCTCCTGCCTCTAGAATTCACTTATAGCAGCAAGAGGCCCTGGTGTGCCCCTATTTTCTCTTCTTTCATAAATAAAATAAAAGTATTTTTAAAAATACAATAAGTGAGGTGGATATTATTAATTGCGTGAAAATATACCCCACGCGCCTCCGGCTGCTATTGCTGGTAGAGCTGCCCCCCTCTATTCAGCGCTGGACACGGGAGTCAGCCCTGCTTTCATGTCCCCCCCTCGGCCCGCGCCCATCCTCACTCTCACCAAATGCAGAATCTGGAAACAGCGGAAAAACTAGAAAGAAATGAAGGTGGAAATTTTGCCCTGAAATCACTGACATGAGAGGAGTTGGAGACTGAACTCCTGACTTGTTCATGTTGGAAAAGTTTTCTCAGAGTCTGAGACTCACAGTCCTGTGCTCTGCTCGTGATGTGGGAGCATCGTGACTCTGGCTGCCCTCCGCTCACCCTGCGGGAGAGACGGTGGGAGGGCGCCACCGCGTCTCCACCCTTTTGACGTTCATCTTTTCTCCTTCTACTTATGACATGACGTTCTTCAACTTCGCCCTTTGTTCCTTTCTTCTACCTCACCAGTTATAGCAAACAACGAACCGTGTGCGGGGAAATCATTACACACCTGATACAACTCTATAGGCAATCTACAGTTATTATTCCATTTAAATCTCACAATGCCAAATGATTATTAATACGCTCACAAATGAAAGTGTTGATACACAGACAGACAGTGGTCATTTAGCCAAAGAGTCAAGGAAGTAAAATTTTAACTCCAGTGTCCTTGGACTTAACCACTCAGTGATGCCGCCTCTGCCCACCGTGAGGCTGACGTGGACTAAAACATTGGCCCTGCTGTGGATGCGTTATGATAGTTGGAAATTTGCTAGAGATGAATGATGATTGGTTAATTCCTTAAAAGATAGGATTATTCACATAGAAGCTGTATTCCCACTGTTGAGGTGAGTGAGGCTGGTGGGAAGAACTTTGCCCATAGTAGAAATTTAGGCAGGCCAGCAAGGCAGGATGTCCAAGGAAATAGCCCTCCCTCAGACACCATTCAAGGACTTTCTGGAGTATGATTTGGATTGCCTTGAATCAGCTTCTTCAAAACAAAAGTCCAAGGTCAACATGGTTTTTGTTTTATTTTATTTTGCTCTGGAATTTTTTTCCTTGTGGGGGGATATTATTTTTTAAAGTTTTTTTTTTATTTTTATTTATTTATTTATTAGGGACACAGAGAGAGAGTGAGTGAGAATGGGCACACCAGGGCCTCTAGCCACTGAAAACTAACTTCAGATGCATGTGCCACCATGTGCATCTGGCTTACGTGGGACCTGGAGAATCAAACCTGGGTCCTTAGGCTTTGCAGATATGTGCTTAACTGCTAAGCCAGGGGGATATTATTTTGTTTTGAGACAGGGTCTCTCTCCTTAGCCCAGGCTGGCTTGGCACTCACCATGTAGCTCAGGATAGCCTCCAATTACGATGCTCCTGCCTTAGCCTCTCGAGTTCTGGGATCACAGCTCAACGTGGTCTTGATGGCCTACTGAGTGCGGAGTACATCAGCAGAAATTTAATAATCAACGACGTGAGAGACCCACCTGGATATCTGTCCAGGGATAACTGGGCCCTGTCACCGTCCTTGAAGGTCAGAAGCAGGATGCGTGACTATGAAAGGTGCTGAGAAAAGCCAACCTGCCAATGGTCTGAAACCAAGATGAAGAAAAAACCTCAATCTTAGAAAGATATTCGAGGAGATATCACAGTAGACACTGAGAAAGGGCTCCAAAGAAGTAGTCTACTTACAGAAATGGAAATAGTCTATGTATCAGAAAATTAGACCCCAGGGCTGGAAAGATGGCTTAAAGGTTAAGGCACTTGCCTGCAAAGCCTAAGGACTCATGTTCGACTCTCCAGGTCCCACATAAGCCAGACTCGCAAGATGATGCAAGCACGCAAGGTTGCATAAGATGGTGCATGCGTCTGGAATTCGACTGCAGTGGCTGGAGGCCCTCACATGCCCATTCTCTCTCTCTCTCTCTCTCTCTCTCTCTCTCTCTCTCTTGCTCTCACCCTCTCACATAAAAAGAAGGCCAGTCTGTTGGCCTTGCCTCAACAAAAGAAAGAAAGAAAATTAGACACCAGTGTATCAGCTCAAAAACTTAGTTTCCAAGTAAAAGCTAGAAGTTGTGTTCCCATGACAACACAAGATTCTGGTGGTGGGGGACAGAGGCCCATTTGTCACCTGGTCCTTCGGAAGCAGCCCTGGAGACCAGTACAGTAACCATCAAGGCAGCTGGAGCGCCTGTACATCAGGAGCCTGCTGGTTAGTGCCAGGACATTTAGGCTACTCAGGTATTCCTGAATCAAATCTTTCTTGTCTTAGACCTCAGAGAGGGGGGAATCTAAAGTTTGGGGCTAGCTGGACTCATCAGGGTGAAACCAGGAGAGAGACAGAAAAATAGTCAGGTGGGAGGGATGTTGGTGAAACCATCAAGACATCTGCATCCCTTTGTTCTGGTCAGCGTATTATATAGCACATTATTAGTTACGTGATATTAAAGGGCACAGTGATGAAGCAATGGATAACTATGACCTCACCTCCATTTGTTGCATGTTCATATGTAATTGGTTTTGTTTTTTGAAGACATTGATTTAAATTAACCCAACTCTTAATAAAGATGACATAAACTAAAAATCCATGGGAAGCCTGGTGTAGTGGTGCACACCTTTTTTAAAAAAAGATTTCATTTTTATTAGAGACAGAGAAAGGGGAGGGAAAGAGAGAGAGAGAGGATGGGCTCGCCGGGGCCTCTAGCCACTGCAAATGAATTCCAGATGCGTGTGCCACCACGTGCTTATGTGGGACCTGAAGAATTGAACCTGGGTCCTTAGGCTTTGCAGGCATGCGCCTTAACCGCTAAGCCATCTCTCCAGCCCTAGTGTACACCTTTAATCCCAGCACTCGAGAGGCAGAAGTAGGAGGATTGCAGTGAGTTTGAGGCCACCCTGAGGGTAATTCCAGGTCAGCCTGGACTAGAATGAGACTCTACCTCAAAAAAGAAAAAAATAGATGGGAAAATAGTCAGGAATTGTAGGTTCCTATTTCTTGCAACCCTGTGACTAATGGCTTTCCATCCTTAGAGAGAATGACACAGAATTTCTGCAGCCCAACCCTTTGCTTCCGCTTCACCCTCAACATCTGCTGACTGAGTTTGACAGATTCCAACTGACCCTTGATTAGGTGTCACATATTCAAGCGATCCCTGGTCACTGAAACATGGAGGGAGCTCCTACTCCCAAAGGAGAAAGTATGGCT
The DNA here is from genome assembly GCF_020740685.1 of Jaculus jaculus. NCBI lineage: Eukaryota > Metazoa > Chordata > Mammalia > Rodentia > Dipodidae > Jaculus > Jaculus jaculus. The sequence continues at coordinate 315,682,799 of NC_059102.1, forward strand.
ATTGCAAAAAAAAAAAAAAAAAAAAAAAAAAGGAGGAAAAAGGGACACGGAATGCTTACTTAAGGGATCTCAGCAGAGCAGGGGGCGGCAGAGTCTGCTAAGCACCAATGTGCCCGTCCCCACTTCCTCTCACGTGGACCGGACTTCCTCTCACTTCTCCCCGCCATCCCAGCCCTTGTTTTCTTCAGAGTTTTTAGAGGTGTGATTTTAGTCTCTGCAACAATGCAGATTAGTTTTATATAACAGACACACACACACACACACACACACATATTAAAGTATTAATTCATTTAGCTCTCATGACCCTTCTGTGAGGTCAAAGTTACTGCCATCTTCGTTTTAAAGCTGAGGAATCTGAGGCACCAGGTAGGTACTAACTTCTCCCAGGGCTGAAGGCCAGTATCTGACCAAGACAGGATTCACATCCAGTATCATCAAGTCATGGTGCCTCACGCAGGGGCAGGCCGGCTTTCCATGAGATTTAACATCTTCTCCTTGGTACAAACACTTGAGAGGACTCCAGTGAGACCTGGGCCTCACAGCCCCTCAGAGTGGCAGGAGAGCTTTGCTTACTTTCATTAGTTTCACTAGTTTCATTACTTTCATATTTTGCTAGGGCTGTGAGACTTAGCAGGAAAGTGACATTCCTGGATATTTGGCTGATCAGCATATAGACACTTGAGTACAATGTGTTTCTTGAGCCCTAGTTTAAAACATTTTCACTAATTATCAATGCAAAATAATAATAGTAATATCACTCTCCCCTCAAAATGAATAAGAGAGCACATTCTGGAACCAAATAGGAGTGACCATAGTGTGGGAGACGGATTTAGGATGCCCTAAACACCATGTTCCAATGTGGTAATAGTTGCATGAAGTTTTTTTGTGTTTTGTTTTTAGTTTTGTTTATTTTTACTTATTTACTTGAGAGCGACAGACAGCGAGAAGGAGAAAGAGAATGGGTACATCAGGGCTTCCAGCTACTGCAAATGAACTCCAGATGCATGCGCCACCTTGTGCATCTGGCTTACATGGGTCCTGGGGAATCGAGCCTCAAACCCAGGTTCTTAGGCTTCACAGGCAAGCACTTAACCACTAAGCCATCTCTCTAGCCCCTGCATGAAGTCTTTATAATAATAGAACAAAGAAAAATAAAACAAGGCACTTTTCTAATTATTTATTTATTTATTTGAGAGCGACAGACACAGAGAGAAAGACAGATAGAGGGAGAGAGAGAGAATGGGCGCGCCAGGGCTTCTAGCCTCTGCAAACGAACTCCAGACGCGTGCGCCCCCTTGTGCATCTGGCTAACATGGGACTTGGGGAACCGAGCCTCGAACCGGGGTCCTTAGGCTTCACAGGCAAGCGCTTAACCGCTAAGCCATCTCTCCAGCCCACAAGACACTTTTCAAATACGTTGGTAAAATCATATAGTGACAGGTTACAGCAAAGTGGGAAATATCTATTATAGTCCTCAAGTGATATCTTTTAACATCCCTTAGCCTTTGTGTTGGTGGGAGTTAGCAGTCTGTTTGTACATTCCAAGAGGATTTACCTAGTAGTCAAAAGAATGTTAGGTCGCACACTAAACAACTTTTTTGGGGTTAAGATAGTCCAAGATAAACTCTAATTCCTAATCTTTAGCATTCCAAATTTCTGCAGTCATTGGAGGTTTTTTAAAACTTTTATTTATTTATTTAGTTAGTTAGTTAGTTAGTTAGTTAATAGAGAGAGAGAGAGGGAAGGAGAGAATGGGCACGCCAGGACCTCTAGCCACTGCAAACAAACTCCAGATGCAAGTGTCATCGTGTGCATCTGGCTTACATGGGTCCTGGGGAGTTGAACCTGGGTCCATAGGCTTCATAGGCAAGTGCCTTAACCGCTAACCCATCTCTCCAGTCCAGTCATTGGAGTTTTAATCAGTAAATCTTACAGAATTTTTTAATGTAGTGCATTTTTGTTTTCTGAAAACTTCAGTCCACACAATTACTCTAGGCAGGTCTACATTCTGTAAGTCCATACAAAATTTTATTTTCCAAAAAAGCAAACACTGGAGTAGAAGAAAGTTACAGTTTTCTCACTACTCCTCTTTTTTTATTTAAAAAAAAATAGTTTATCTATTTGAGAGAGAAAAAGAGGCAGGATGGGCATTCTAGGGATTTTTGCCACTGTGAACTTCGGATGCAAGCAGCACTTTGTGCATGTGGTCTTATGTGGGTACTAGAGAATTGAACCTGGACCAACCCAGGCCTGCAGGTTTTGCAATTGGGCACCTTTAAAAGCAAACAGGTTTTCACGCCTTGATTGTATCAATAGTAAAATAAAAACATTCATTGTTTATTCATTTTTTTTTTCTCCCCCAAGAAACACTTATAACCACCCACTAGTCATTGGGAAAGGAGTACCAAAGGGAAGGAAACCTCTTCATTCTTAGTAATTACATTTTGGAAGGGTTGCCTCGGGGCAGGGTGGGACGCAGTGAACTGACATGAGTGGAAGATTCCAGTAGTGACTGACTGGCAGGCAGGTAGGCAAAGCAACGGCTCGCGGTGGGTAGGGACTTCTGCTTCTGCCCCGGTGCGCTCGAGAAAGCTCTTGGATGGGTTGACATTGTTACAGGATTTGTAGCATCAGAGCCTTGGCCCTGGCGGCCCATAATGAGCCGGGCTCGGCCACCCATCCTGAGTAAACCAATTAAACAAGCAAGCAATAATTAAAAAAAAAAAGAAAAAAAGAAAAAAAGAAAAGGGGCTGGAGAGATGGCTTAGCGGTTAAGCGCTCGCCTGTGAAGCCTAAGGACCCCGGTTCGAGGCTCAGTTCCCCAGCTCCCACGTTAGCCAGATGCACAAGGGGGCGCACGCGTCTGGAGTTCGTTTGCAGAGGCTGGAAGCCCTGGCGCGCCCATTCTCTCTCTCCCTCTATCTGTCTTTCTCTCTGTGTCTGTCGCTCTCAAATAAATAAATAAATAAATAAATATTTTTTAAAAAAAGAAAAAATGAGATTTATTCTGTGTGGCCACACTGAGAAGAGGAACAATGAGGTCCAGTGACTGCTCTCCCCGAAAGCCTAGGAGCCCTACTTGAGAGGTGGAGGGCAGAGAGGTGTGTTCGGTTAAACAGTCCTGCCAAGGTGTGACCCCATCCCCTGCCTTTGTCTCAGCTCGTCTCTCTGGAAGGTGGTGTGACAAAAGGTCAGAACTGCACGAAATCTCTGTCAAGCAAACAAGCTCCCCCTCTGGTTGGCACCAGGACCCCCTTTTCCTTTTTCCAGCATGAGATTCCTGAGGAAATTCTGACTCCTTAGGGTACACTGTCTCATTAGTCTGACAGCCAAAGGGCGGGCATACGTGTGTCTTTGGACCAGCTCCCCTCGGGCCAGAGCAGTCAGGGACCGCTGGAAAGTGCTAGAGAGAAAGGAGAACAAGCAGAGCAGAAGCTCCGAAGCAACGTGTCCCTGGCCTGCAGGGCTGGAGTCAAGAAGGAAACCAGTGGGAGATGGAGAAAGAGGGCCCTGATGTGTCAGGACCTCACAGGTGCTGGTGAAGTAAAGAAAGAGAGACTGGGGAGCTCCCCAAACCCCAGGGGCACCGTATCTGTTAACAGAGTCAAAACCTACAAGTTTTTAGAACCGCCCCATGATTATCAAGAATTGGCATTTCCAAAATTAGATGCACCCAACACTTTTTGCAAAATAGTTTTCCTCTGCCTAGTCCAAAGCTCCCTAGTCCACCAAGTTCCCTAGCCCAGATGATATCCTGATTCTTGATTGTTTATTCTTTTCAAATATCTTCTCATAGTCCCTGTTGCCTTCTTCCAATATGACTCTTGGCAGCTACTTAATCATGAAAGGTGTGTCTGTGAAGGCCACCCGTGCACGCGGATAGATCACTGAAGGAAACAGACATTACCACCTAAGACACAGATGTGTTGAGTAAGGAAGTGTGACCAAAGAGGGGACAGCTGCCTCCCATGGACAGTGGGCCCCCGGCGCTCTCTGCCCAAGCTGGCGTCATCCTTTGATCTAGATTCCAGTTTCTTCTTCATCACAGCTACCTAAGGTTGACAAGAGTTAAAATTCACAGGGCTGGAGAGATGGCTTAGCAGTTAGGGGCTTGCCTGTGAAGCCTAAGGACCCCAGTTCAAGGCTCCATTCCCCTGGACCCACGTAAGCCAGATGCACAAGGGGGCGCATGCATCTGGAGTTCGTTTGCAGTGGCCAGAGGCCCTGAGGTGCACATTCTCTCTGTCTGTTGCTCTCAAATAAATAAATAACAAAAAAAAAAAATTAAAAGAAATAGAATTCACCATCTGTTAGAGTTTGGAAATTGTTTTTTTTTTTATTTCTTTTTTATTTATTTGAGAGTGACAGACACAGAGACAAAGACAGATAGAGGGAGAGAGAGAGAGAGAGAATGGGCGCGCCAGGGCTTCCAGCCTCTGCAAACGAACTCCAGACGCGTGCGCCCCCTTGTGCATCTGGCTAACGTGGGACCTGGGGAACCGAGCCTCGAACCAGGGTCCTTAGGCTTCACAGGCAAGCGCTTAACCACTAAGCCATCTCTCCAGCCCATGGAAATAGTTTTTGCTCAAAGGGGCTAATGAGTGAAAGGCTTGGTGGTTATTTGATGGACTTTGGGGAAGTGATTACACAATAAGGGTTCTAAGCTCATTAGTGGATTTATCCACAGACATTCAAAATTTTTATTTATTTGTTTGTTTAACACAGAGAAAGAGAAAGGGAGAGAGACAGACAGACAGACAGTGAGAATGGGCACATCAGGGCCTCCAGCCACTACAAATGAAGTCCAGATGCTTGCACCACCTTGTGCATTTGGCTTATGTGGGTCCTGGGGAATTGAACCAAGGTTCTTTGGCTTTGCAGGTGAGCACTGTAACTGCTAAGCCATCCCTCCAGTCTCACATTCACAATTTGATGGCACTAGGCTGGGGAGCTGGCTCAGTGGTCTGTGCAAGTATGAGGACCTTAGTTCTATACCCAGCACCTATGTAAGGAGCCAGTCATGGCCATGAATACCCGTAACCCAACACTAAGGAGGGTGGACGCAGGAGGATTGCTGGGGCTGTCTGTTCAGCCAGTCTAACTGAAGAATGAGGAGCTCCAGGTTCAGTGAGAAAAATCTCAGGAAAACAAGGCAGAATGATAGAGGAGGACGCCCTGCAGGGCGCACACACGCCCGTCACATACACATACTACATATAAACACTTTAAAAAATCTGATGGTGAGGTACAAGGATTGCTTAGTGGTTAAGGTATTTGCCTGCAAAGCCAAAGGGGACACTGGTTTGATTCCCCAGGACCCACGTTAGCCAGATGCACTAGAGGGCACACACATCTGGAGTTTATTTGCAGTGGCTGGAGGCCCTGGTGTGCCCATTCTCTCTCTCTCTCCCCCTCTTTCTCTGTCAAATAAATAAATAAATAAAAATAAAATAAAATAAAAATCAGATGGCTAGGGCTGGAGAGATTGCTTAGTGGTTAAGGCGTGTGCCCACAAAGTCAAAGGACCTCAGTTCAATTCCCTGGGACCCTTATAAGCCAAATGTACAAGGTGGCGCATGCATCTGGAGTTTGTTTGCAGTGGCTGGAGACCCTGATGAGCCCATTTCTCTCTCTCTCTCTCATACACACACACTCAAAAATTTTAAAAAATGAAAATGCCAGATGTGCCGCTGCTCACCTGTATTCCCAGGGCTGGGGAGTTGGAAACAGGATCCCTGGGCTTCCTGGGAGACCCAGAGAATAAGGTGGGGAGTGATTGGGGCAGACATGGACATTGACCTCTGACCAGCACACATGAGGCTAAGCCTTACCCTTCCTGAATGACCCTCCTTTTCTTTTTTCTTTTTTTTAAACTTTATTTATTTATTTAAGAGAGAGAGAGAAAAAGTAAGAGGGAAAGAGAGAATGGGCACACCAGGGCCTCCAGCCACTGCAAACAAACTTCAGATGCATGCTCCCCCTTGTGCATCTGGCTTACGTGGGTTCTGGGGAATAGAACCGAGGTCCTTTGTCTTTGCAAGCAAACACCTTAACCGCTAAGCCATCTCTCCAGCCCCTCGATCCTCCTTTTCTTTACTTGCTGTCTGTGGATGATTTCTAGACTTACAGGAATCTCCGTTTGACCATAAGTAACAAAGACAATAAAATAAGAATGGCTTAAAGAAGAATGATATGTATTCCTAGCTCATGTGAGAAGTCCAGAGCTAGTGGCTCACAGTGGGTAGCTCACCAGGTCACCAGGGACCAGACTACTTCCATCTTTTTGCACCACCATCCTCAGAACTTGGCTTTCTCCTTAGGATCCTTCAAAATCTCTCTGAGGTCCGCTGCCATGCAAAGAAAACTAATAGGAGTAAGAAAAAAATTAAGAGAGCAATTTCTCCTCTCCTTAAAGGACTGAAGGCAAATATGATACTTTAATTTTGTTGGCCTAAATGTAGTGACATCATGACACTTAGCTAGCAGAAATCAGGGCAATGTGGTCTATTCAGGTGTCTATCTGCCCTTCTGAAAATCAGGGGCTCTGTCACTAAAACGAGGGAGAAAGAAGCTAGCAGACTCTGTCACAGCCCCTCCACTCCCGACCTCCATCCCGCAACAATACCATCAATACTTCAAGAGTGTATTTTCTCCTAACTTTCTGCTGTGGTCAGTTCCACGCTGCTGGGATGAACATCCAAACCAGGCACAGGTTAGGGGAGGAAGGGGTTCATTTCAAGCTCACAGATGGAGGGGGGAGGTTCCATTGGTGGCAGGAGAAGCTGCTTCATACATCCAAGCAGAGAGAAACCATCACGAGGCCACAAACACCAAAAGCAACGAGCACAAACTCACTGCAAGCAGCCAGGAGTGAGGGGCCCAGACAGAGCTCAGCCCTCTGTGCATACCTGGTGGCTGGAGTTCAGATCTGCCTCCAATACTCACCTTAGGGCTGAACCCCAGGATGTGTCCCTCGTGACAGCTCCCCCAGCCAGGCAGCTGAAAACAAGCTGTAATGAAACACCTGAGTCTATGGGGGACACGCATTCACACTACCACACCTTCCGTCCTTCCAGTTTCACAGGTGGTCCAGTATCGTCTTAAAGGCAGCAATTCTGACGCTCATCTGTCTCCTTTAACTTCTTTGCAACATATCAGTTTTCTATGAGCTTTTCCATTGACACAAAGCACAAACTCAAGACAGATTTTTGACTGAATTCTATTCGACGCCTCCCTATTTGTTGCTTTTCTTTTCACTATCTGTCAAGCCCAGCCCTTCCTTTCCATTCCCATTATCACCCCCTGGCTCAGCCCATAGGGCTACAATAATGCCCTAAAAGTCTTCTCTAGCTGAGCTTGTATTTTATTTTATTTTATTTTATTTTATTTTATTATTTTGAGGCTAGCCCAACAGACTGGCCTTTTTTATGCAAGAGAGCAAGAGAGAGAGAAAGGGAGAGATAATTGATGCACAAGGGCCTCCAGCCAGACTGAATGCCACCTTGTGTGCACGTGTGACCTGTGTGCTTGTTTCACCTTGTGCATCTGGCTTACGTGGGACTTGGAAAGTTGAACATGGATCCTCAGGCTTCGCAGGCAAGCGCCTTAACCTCTAAGTCATCTCTCCAGCTCTGAGCTTGTCTTTTCTTATTGTTTCATGCATCATTTCTATATTACAATGACTCTAAAACATTGTCGACCTTTATCCTTCAAAACTGTAATAGATCCTCTCTGCCTAGAGGATAAATCTCAAATTCAAGACTGATCCATATCCAAACTTAATTTCTATTTTCAGCTCTCTTGCTCTCTTTCTCTCCCCCCACCGCTGTTATGAAAATCTATACTAAGCCAACAGACATCAAAAGCTCTGCTCACAAGCTTTAAATCAGAACACAAGGCCCCGGGGCTCCATTCTCTTCTGTCTAGTAAAACCCTACTTGCAGACTGGGGAGATGGCTCAGCAAGCACGTCCGCTGCACAGGCACAAGGTCCTGGGTCTGATCCCCAGGACCCATGTAAAAAGCCAGGCATGGGCTGGAGAGATGGCTTAGCGGTTAAGCGCTTGCCTGTGAAGCCTAAGGACCCCGGTTCAAGGCTCGGTTCCCCAGGTCCCACGTTAGCCAGATGCACAAGGGGGCGCACGCATCTGGAGTTCGTTTGCAGTGGCTGGAAGCCCTGGCGCACCCATTCTCTCTCTCTCCCTCTACCTGTCTTTCTCTCTGTGTCTGTCGCTCTCAAATAAATAAATTAAAAATTAAAAAAAAAAAAAAAAGCCAGGCATGGCTACACATGTCTGTAACCCCAGTTATTGAGGAGGACAGAGACAGGAGGATCACTGGGACTCTCTGGTCAGCCAGTCTATCCACACAATAGCAAGCTCTAGCCTCAGTAAGAGACTATGTCTCAAGGAAATAAAGCAGAAGAGCAATAGAGGTCATCCAGTGTCCTCCTCTGGCATTCATGTGCATGGGCATGGGGCCCATGCATCTGCACACACACACACACACACACACACATACACCATACATACATGCACAACACTAGTACACATATCACAAAAATTCCACTTGCCCTTCAAGATCCTCCTCAGAATTCTATTCTTTCCAAGAAGTTTTCCTTAACCACCATTTCTCAAAATGAGCTCTCTCTCTCTTTCTCTCTCTTTTGTCATTGAATTTAGATTGAAATTACCATCTGTACCATTCATATCTGATACTTCACATTGCAAAGGAGAGTTTTTATCTGTTCACATGTGATTTATTTCCCTAACCAGATATTAGATTCCTCCAAAAAACGGGACCTGTCTTTATAATAGCCCAGAATAGTACAGTTCACAGTAATCCTCAAGACTGTGTCCATGTGTGTGTGCATGCGTGCGTGCATGTGTGTGTGTTTCTGGGAATCAAACCCAAGGCCTTGTGTGATAAGTTTTAAAACCTTAGCCTCCTCTAAAGACATTTTTGTGCCATAAAGTTCAAAGTGATAATACATTTCAGTCTCTAAAGCACCGTGAAGAATAAATATTGAAGTTGATTGGTGGATTCTTTCTTTTCAAACCTGAAATGTTTTAAGAGTAGAATTAAGTCTAACGAGAGAACTTAAAACCATCCACCTTGGGGTAGAGAGATAGCTTAGTGGTTAAGGCACTTGTCTGCAAAGCCAAAGGATCCATGTTCAATTCCCCAGGATCCCACATAAAACAGATGCACAAGGTGGCACATGGGTCTGGAGTTTATTTGCAGTGGCTAGAGGCCCTGGTGTGCCAATTCTCTCTCTCTCTCCAAAAAAATAAACTAAAATATAAATTTTTTAAAAATCCAGGGCTGGAGAGATGGCTTAGTGGTTAAGTGCTTGCCTTTGGAACCTAAGGACCATAGTTCGAGGCTTGATTCTCCAGGACCCACATTAGCCAGATGCACAAGGGGGTGCCATGTCTGGAGTTCGTTTGCAGTGGCTGGAAGCCCTGGCGTGCTCATTCTCTCTCTCTCTCTCTCTCTCCATCTCTCTCCCTGTCTGTCGCTCTCAAATAATTAAACAAAAATAAACAAAAAATAATAATAATAAAATCCACCTTGGCTTTCCTTAAATTAGCAAACAAATGGCTTTAAAATGGCTCCACTGAGGCCATCCATCATAGGGGTGGCCTATGGAAGCCTTAAATGGGATGCACCCATTGGTTATGATTAACTCTCAAAATAACTAACACTTGTTACCTTGCTCGTCAACAGTGCATGTCTGCTCATATTATAACATTCGCTGCTCACTAAGTAAATAGGACTGTTGTAGAAATTCTATACCTTCAGGGATGATTCCTATAGTTCATAAATAGGGCCAATACTGTAGCTCTTCTAGACTCAGAAAGGCTTTGTGACTACTAAGTTTATGATGCCAGGATGGCGCTTACATCTTCGGGCTCCCTGTATTTCCAGCCCGTGCTCTGGGTGCGCAGCTGCCCCTCTCGAAGCACAGTTGGGAGTGTTTCAAAGTAGCAGAACAAAGCCAGACGCGCAAAGTGGCACATGAGTCTGGAGTAAAAAATTTTTTAAATATCATAACATTTACTTCATGCCTGTTCAAACTCTGCCTTTTCTCAGCAAGCCCAGGGTGCTTGTCAACAATACCAGCAGGATTTCCCCTCAGCTTCATCTCCTCACCATCCGCATTGCCCGATGGTTCCTTGATAACCCAGTATCACTTCCTGAATGACTTGCTCTTGACGGTGGTGAGATAGTCTTTTAAAAACTGGCACCACAAACCTACCACTTGTGTCTGTACAGCTGTCCTGATTCTTAGACACCCTCAGCCTTAGCAAACTGCATGTACATTTCAGGGGTTTCAGGAGAGACATGAGAAGTTATATTCCCACTCATCTGCTCAGACCTACCCCAAATCCAAAGGGTAGAGTGACAGACAGTAGGCCCTGATTTCAAAAAGGCTTTGAGAGACACAGCGGATCTGGGACAGGGGTTGACTATAAAATATCAGGGTCTAGTTGAAAATGAAAATGTGGGACCCCCCGTTTAAAAGGCATTGAGCATTTTGAAGCGGCATGGCATCGATAAACCAAGTTCCAGGTCTGATCTGGGACACTGAGGAATCGAGGCTGGGACATGCCAAGTGCCCTCCATGAACCCTGTCAACTCAGGACAGCACTTCTATGGGGACAAATCGCTTTCTGGGATTTCTGCACTGTGACTGCCACCGTGGAGGCGGCACGGATTGGACTCGACTCCGTGGTCGGTTCCTACCGCACTGCTGTCCCCGTTCAGTTGTGTGTGCTGTGGCTTGTGTGTGCGGTGCCCGCGTGTCTCGGTGCCGCCCTGTGGGCCCTAACACAGCGTCTGGAGGGTGGTCAGCACTGATAAATGTTTATGAATCTGTGTAGGCAAGTATGCCAGTTCCCCTGCCCCCAGCCCTTCCCTCCTATAATGCTCTGTAATGTCTTCTCTTATCACGACCACTCCAACTTGCCTGGAATGTTCTCCTGAGGAAAACAACCTTCCATTGGTTTGCAAGGAAAGAGGCTTATAGTAGCAGTTCCGGGACTCCTGTGGTAGCTCGAGGGCATGGCTGGCATTCATAGGACAGCACCTATTAAAATTGTGGAGAAGGCCGGGCGTGGTGGCACACACCTTTAATCCCAGCACTCGGGAGGCAGAGGGGGGAGGATCTCCGTGAGTTCAAGGCCACTCTGAGACTACAGAGTTAATTCCAGGTCAGCCTGGACCATAGTGAGACCCTACCTCGAAAAACAAACAAAAAATAAAAATAAAAAATAAAGTAAAATAAACTAAAATTTTGGAGAAGGAAAGAAAATTGGATGTGATGAAGGAAAAAGTACAGAACGGCATCATCGGGTTAATAAATTCCTTCACTTTAGTGACTTTTCAAGGTGCCTTTCTTTCTCCCTCGTCCTTATTATTGCCCCTTGTAAACCAAACCTTGTGTCAACTTTAGGGTGAACCTGAACTCACTTATTGGGAAAGCATGGCTTTGCCTTTGGAACTTATACATAGATAATGAACACCAGAACATCCCATCCTCACTGGTCAATGCCCAAACCGCATCCATTTGAATTTTTTAAATTTTTTAAGATTTATTTATTTACTTGAGAGGAAGAGAGAAGTAGGAGGGAGGGAGAGAAAGAGAGAGAATGGGCACACCAGGGCCTTCAGCCACTACAAATGAACTCCGGACACATGCACCCCTTTGTGCCTCTGGCTTACGTGGGTCCTAGGGAGTCGAACCTAGGTCTTTTGCCTTTGCAAGTGCCTTAACCACTAAGCCACCTCTCCAGCCCTCCATTCTTGAACTTTGAGTGTCTCTTATATCAGTCCCAAACACTGTTTATCACTAAATGGGTTAATGAAGTTGTATTAATCTTCAGTGACAATAGCATAAGTTATAAGGAAGAGTACTTAACAACAACAACACTGTGTGTCAAGTACTCATCTAGAGGTTGAGGAGACAGAAATGAGCCATGACCTTCCAAAATCATCAACGCGGGGATAATTTCTCCAGAGCCTCAAAACACTCCCTGCCTATGTCTTCCAAGAATGGGGCAACACTATAAAACATCTTTCAAAGAACACGGTACAAGAAAAAGCAGTGACCCATGAGATCATCCACCCAGATACTCCAGACCCTGGTTCCCAACTCCTCCACAACATGTCTGTATGACCTTGGGAGAGGAGTCCACTTAACACCTTAGGCCTCATGGTGGGTCTTCAGCCCTCAAGTGCAGCTGGCTTTGTGAGGCTGAGGAGATGGCTCAGTGGTGATGGCTTAGCAGTAAAAGGTGCTTGCTTACAAAGTCTGCCCAGATTGAATTCCTCAGCCATCCACGTAAAGCCAGACAGGCTTTTGTTTGCAGTACAAGAGATCCTGGGGTGCCCATACACACACACAAGTGCGAAAATAAAAATATTTTTTGAATTTATTTAGGCTAACATGTTTTAATACAACAGATCCATATGTCTAGAAAACTTAGTTGTCATAGCACATTAAATATTAAATATACCTGGAGTAGAATGAAAGAAAAATAACCTCAAGAAACCAGATGAGAGGTTCAGCGGTTAAAGGTGCTTGCTTGCAAAACCTGCTGGCCTGGGTTCAATTCCACAATCACCCCCGTAAAGCCAGACAGGCATGTATTTACAGCAGTAAGAGATTCACACACGGGCTCACACACGTGCAAATAAACAAGTGAAAAAAGAAAGAAACTGAATGAGTGCTGTCCATGAAAGCGCCTCAGGGAAATTCAAGGCAGAAAAGACAAGAAGTTGTAAATTCTCAACAGCTGGATGCTTATAGTTTTCTACCTACATCCTCAGGGTCTGAAGCAGCTGGGAGAGACACAGATCTGCTTGTGGTGAATGGGGTTCTTGGAGAATCGGTTACTTTCCCCTTAAATATTCAAGAATCCCAGCAAGTTTCCAGCATCGCCTGGACAGCTCAGTCTTCGGTGGCTTTCATCACACACGCAGCCTCAGGAGCGCCTCCCCTGGTCACTGTGACCAACAAGAATTACTACGGGCGGGTGGAAGTCGCAGAGCAGAGCTATAACCTGGTGGTTCGAGATCTCAGGATGGAAGACGAAGGAGACTACAAGGCAGACATCAACATAGAGACGGTTCCCCACACCACCACCAAGCACTACCTGCTTCACATCTACCGTAAGTGGCTTGCCTCTTACTTGTTTGTCACAAATTTGCTATCTGAAGAACATCAGTTTTTCTGAAAGCTGGGCTTCCTAAATCTTTTTAGGTTGATAGTTGTCAAAGTATATCAATACTTACAAAGATGTGTGGCCTGACTGTAGTCCAGGCTTGGACAGATTTTTAGCTATTTGTCCTCTGAGTTTTGCTTTTCTTTTTTACAAAATGTCAGTGAACATACTACTTAATTTGTGCCATAACAGGTTAGTGAGATAGAATATATAAAGTGGTCTTTTAGAAAGTTTTCCAGGGCTTGGGCTGGAGAAATGGCTTAGCGGTAAGGCATTTGCCTGTGAAGCCAAAGGACCCAGGTTCGATTCCCCAGACCCACGTAAGCCCAATGCACAAGGGGCACATGTATCTGGAATTCGTTTGCAGTGGCTAGAGGCTCTGGTGTGCCCATTCTCTCTCTCTCTCTCTCTCTCTCATTGCAAACAGATAAATAAAATAAAATAAAGCTTTCCAGGACTGGAGAGATAGCTTAGTGATTAATGTGCTTGCCTACAAAACCAAAGGACCTGGGTTTGATTCCCCAGGATCCACATAAGCCAGATGAATAAGGTGGCACATGCGTCTAGAGTTTGATTGCAGTGGCTAGAGGCCCTGTTGTGCCCATTCTCTCCTCTCTCTCTCTCTTGCTCTCTGGTTTTTTGAAGGTAATGTCTCAGTGTAGCCCAGGCTGACCTGGAATTCACTATGTAGTTTCAGGGTGGCCTCAAACTCACAGCAATCCTCCTACCTCAGCCTCCCAAGTGCTGGGACTAAAGGCATGCGCCACCACACCCAACTTCTTTCTCTCTCTCTTTCTCTCTCTGTGCCTCTTTCTCTCTCAAATAAATAAAAAAAATATATCTTTATATTTTCATTCTTTGGTTTTTCAAGGTAGGGTCTTACTCTAGCTTAGGCTGACCTGGAATTCACTATGTAGTCTCAGGGTAGCCTTGAACTCATGGTGATCCTCCTACTTCTGCCTCCCTAGAGCTGCGATTAAAGACGTGTGCCACCACGCCCTGCTAAAATGTTCTTAAAAATTTGATGGCTTAGTGGTTGAAACACTTGCCTGCAAAGCCAAAGGACCCAGGTTCAATTCCCCAGTACCCATATAAAACCAGATGCACAAGGTGATGCATGCATCTGGAATTTGTTTGCAGTGGCTAGGGACACTGGTGCACCCATTCTCTTTCTATCTGCCTTTCTTTCTCTTTCTCAAATGATTAAATAAATTTTTTAAAAAAATTTAAGTTTTTCACTTGGAGAAGTGGCTGAGCAGTTAAGAGCACTTCCTTTGCAAGCATGAGGTCCTGAGAAGTCTGAGACACCCAAGACTCACAAAAAGCACTGGGTGTGGCCACGCAAGTCGACAGCCCCAGTCCCAAAGGGGAGCAAAAGGAGCCGGTAAGCTCCAAGAGACTATGGCTTAAATAAGAACAGATAAAAGAGGGCTGGAGAGATGGCTTAGCGGTTAAGCACTTGCCTGTGAAGCCTAAGGACCCCAGTTCAAGGCTCGATTCCCCAGGACCCACATTAGCCATATGCCATATGGGCGCTCGCGTCTGGAGTTTGTTTGCAGTGGCTGGAGGCCCTGGCGCGCCCATTCTCTCCCTCTCTCTCTCTCTCTGCCTCTTTCTCTCTCTGTCTGTCACTCTCAAATAAATAAATAAAAATAAAACAGAAAAAAGAACAGATAGAAGAGCGCTGGAGCAGGACAACTGATGTCCCACCGTGCCACAGCAGGCAAGTGTCTCTTGAGCACATCCACGTGCATACACTGCACACATCACACATACCAACGCACACAATTCTAAACTAGGTGTGATAGCGAATGCCTGTAATGCCAGCACCTGGAAGAAAGAGGCAGGAGAGGCTGGAGAGATGGCTTAGCAGTTAAGGCATTTGCCTGCAAAGCCAAAGGGCCTCAGTTCAATTCCCCAGGACCCACGTAAGCCAGATGCACAAGGGGGTGCATATGTCTGGAGTTTGTTTGCAGTGGCTGGAGGTCCTGGTGCACCCATTCCCTCTCTTCCTCTCTCTGCCTCTTTCTCTCTCTTTCAAATAAATAAATAAAAATAAAGTTAAAATATTTTTAAAGATAAAAAATTTTAAAAAGGCAGGAGAATCAGAAATTTAAAGCCATCCTTGGCTGCAGAGCAAGTTCAAAGGCAGCCTGGGCTATGAGAACCTTTCTCAAAAAGTTAAAAAAACTATTTCAAAATAATCTAGAGACATAGGAAGATGCAAAGAAAAATGGAGAGAGATTCTGTGTACCCTTCGCTCAGTGTCAATAGCTTGCATAACTATAACACAGTGTACAGGATCAAAACAGGAAATTGACATTATAGGGAGCTTATTTAGAATTCATCATTGGCACCTACACTGATTCACGTGTGAGTGTGCGTGTAATTTTACAGAATTCAAGCACATATGTAGCTTTGGATAAACACTACCACAGCCAAGATAATTAACTGTTATTGCTCCAGGATTCCCTTATGATATCCCTATAGCCGCACTTCATATTATCCCCAATCCTAGAAACGACTAATCTTCTCACACCTATGTTATTTCACAAATGCTGTGTAAATGGAGTCATGCAGCATGTATGTATGTGATGTCCTTTTCACTTTTTTTTTTACTTCGTGTAATCTCTTTATGATTCATCCAAACTGTGGCCATTATGAACAGTTTATACTTGTTAATTGCTGGATACTCTTCCATGGTGCGATGTAGTAGTTCATTTAACCATACCTCTGCTAAAAGATACTTTAGGGCCGGGTGTGGTGGCGCACACCTTTAATCCCACCATTTGGGAGGCAGAGGTAGAAGGATTGCCGTGAGTTTGCGGCCACCCTGAGACTCCATAGTGAATTCCAGGTCAGCCTGGGCTAGAGTAAGACCCTATCTCGAAAGACCAAAAAAAAAAAAAAAAAAAAAGATACTTTAATTGTTTCTGCTTTGGGGCTCTTACTAATAAATGTTCTGTGGTTATGCAGGTATAAGTTTTTGCATAAGATGAACCTTCAGTTCTCTGGGATAAATGCCCAAGGATAAAATCAGATGATAAGTCCATTTTTTAGTTTTAAAAGAAATTGCCAAACTATCCTACATTTTACATTCCTACCAGAAATGTAGGAGTGACTCAGCTTTTCTACGTCCTCACCAGCATTTTGCATTATCATTGTTTTTCTATTTTGGTAATCTTGCTGAGACAGTAATCCTAGAGCAATTCGTTTTAATTTTAGTTTTTCTAGTAGCTAGTATAAAATTCTCTTTATTTTTTGCGTATGTGTGCATGCATGTGTATGTGGAGGCCAGAGGACAGCCTTGTGTGTCCTCCTCAGGCACCACCTATGTTTTTGAAGACGGGTCTCTCCTTGACACAGAGCTCCCCAAGTAGACGAGACTAGCTGGCCCGTGAACCCCAGGCATCCACCTTCTCTTCCTTCACAGCACCCGGTTTACACGTGCACACCACCACACCCGCCTTGTTGTAACATGGGTTCTGGGGATCAGAGTCGGGTTCTCAAACTTGAAAGGCAAGCATTTTACTGACTGAGCTATCTCCCTAGCCACAAAGTTCTTTTTATTTATGTGGGGGCTTTTATTGTTTTTGTTTGTTTTTTTGTTTTTGTTTTTGGGGGGTTGTTTCAGAATAGGGTTTCACTGTTACTCAGGATGACTTGGAATTCAACCTGTAGCCCCTCCACAGCAATCCTCCTCCCTCTGCCTCTCGATTGCTGGCATTACAGGTATGTACCACCCAGGCCTGGCCCACAAACTTGGTTAGTGAGTTTGTTTTTCGAGGTAGGGGCTCACTCTAGCCCAGGCAACCCCGAATTCACTATGTAGTCTCAGGGTGCCCTCAAACTCATGGAAGCCCTCCTATCTTGGCCTCCTGAGTGCTGGGATTAAAGATGTGCGCTACCACGTCAGGCCCACAAAGTTGTTTTTAAAGGTAAAGTGTCAGAACTACTTGTTACCATCATTACAATGGACACAGCATGTATGCAATACTTTCCGCGGGCTGTGGACTGACCAGCAGCAGCATGTAGCTAGGACCTTTCTGGAAACATTAAATTCTCAGCTCCCAACTCCAGCCTTTGACAATGAAGCCCAGGAATCTGTGCTCTCCTTCTTTATGAATTATTCTTACATGTGCTAAGCTTTGAGAAACTTTTGAACTGGCCTGCCCTGTCTAATATGGTAGCCACTACCCACATGTGTGTCTTAAGGAGCTGATGTGCGGTGAATCCAAATTGAAATATAGCAGAGCATGGTGGCGCACGCCTTTAATCCCAGCACTCAGGAGGCAGAGGTAGGAGGATAGCTGTGAGTTCAAGGCTACCCTGAGGACTACATAGTGTGAATTCCAGGTCAGCCTGGGCGAGAGTAAGACCCTACCTTGAAAAAGCAAAAAACAACAGCAAAAAAAAAAAGGTGCTGAAAATGTAAAATACACAGCATATTTTCAAGTGTTAGCTCTTCACAAAAGAATATAACAGGGGCTGGAGAGATGGCTTAGCGGTTAAGCGCTTGCCTGTGAAGCCTAAGGACCCCGGTTCGAGGCTCGATTCCCCAGGTCCCACGTTAGCCAGATGCACAAGGGGGCGCACGCGTCTGGAGTTCGTTTGCAGAGGCTGGAAGCCCTGGCGCGCCCATTCTCTCTCTCTCCCTCTATCTGTCTTACTCTCTGTGTCTGTCGCTCTCAAATAAATAAATAAAAAATGAACAAAAAATATTTTAAAAAAAAAAGAATATAACAGGGCTGGAGAGATGGCTTAGCGGTTAAGCGCTTGCCTGTGAAGCCTAAGGACCCCGGTTCGAGGCTTGGTTCCCCAGGTCCCACGTTAGCCAGATGCACAAGGGGGTGCACGCGTCTGGAGTTCGTTTGCAGAGGCTGGAGGCCCTGGCGCGCCTATTCTCTCTCTCTCCCTCTCTGTCTTTCTCTCTGTGTCTGTTGCTCTCAAATAAATAAATAAATAATTTTTAAAAAGAATATAATATATCTCACTTATAATTTTATTGGTAATAGGCTGAAATGACATTTCAGATATAGTGGGTTAAATACAAACCATCATTAAAATTAATATTACCTGCTTACTTTCACTATTTTAATGTAGTTATTGGGAATCTTCTGCCACATTATGATTCATTGCATTTCTATCAGGAAATATTTGATTCTAAAGTAGAGATCAGCTGGGCCATTTCTCAAGGATCTCACTATCCATCTGCCCCTTCACAGAAACATGCAAAGCTGTGCTAATACATGTTATAACAAACACAACTCGGGATACAGGACATGCACTGACATGAAAGCTCCTCAGTGGCAGGGACTTTGTATGTTAAGCTCGTTGCAGTATATTCACGCAATCAGATACGTAGTGAATACCCCAGAAGTATTTGTTGAATTCAAATGAAAAGAATGAGCTGGGCATGGTGGCACACACCTTTAATCCCAGCACTCTGGAGGCAGAGGTAGGAGGATTGCCATGAGTTCGAGGCCACCCTGAAACTACATAGTGAATTCCAGGTCAGTCTGAGCTAGAGTGAGAATGAGAAGGGATGGCTCACTGAGGAAGAGCACTTGCTGTACAAGAATAAAGCCCTGAATTTGGGGCTGGAGGAATGGCTTAGCGGTTAAGGCGTTTGCCTGCAAAGCCAAATGACCCAGGTTCAATTCCCCAGGACCCACGTTAGCCAGATACACAAGAGGGCCCATGTGTCTGGAGTTTGTTTGCAATGGCTGGTGGCCCTGGTGCCCCCATTCTCTCTCTCTCTCTCTCTCTCTCTCTCTCTCTATCTATCTGTCTGTCTCTTTTATCCTCTTTCTCTGCCAAATAAATAAATACATACATACATACATACATACATACATACATACATACATACATACATACATAAGACCTGAGGTTGTTCCTCAGCACCCATAGAGCCAGGCATGCCTCACATGCCTGTAACCCCAGCGCTGAAGCAAAGACAGGAGGATTGCTAGAGCTCACTGTCAGTGAGTCCAGCCAAACTACAGCAAGCCCTGGGTTCCATGAGAGACTCTATTTCCAGGAAATAAGGTAGAGGAACAACAGAGGAGACACCTGACATCCTCTGGCCTCCGCACACATGCACCCTGGGGTGCATGCATCTGCGCACACACACACACGCACACGCACACTCAAACTTACACAGCAAAAAATAACACAATAATTTCTTTCACAAAGCAATCCCAGCATCTAATGTTTTAACACAAGAAAGCAAAAGCATGTTCTAGTGGCAGTGCTAGAAATTTTACTTGCCGAAATTAATGTTCCCTTGACAAGTAAGCCAACGTTTTCAAATTTTTGGTGGGCTAGCTTATCTGAAAATAGTTAATAAATGATATTAACTTGCCTGGATTATGCCAAAACTTACACACGCACACACACAAAGTAAAATATTAGCTTCCTTTTTTTACTCTTAGGTAATCTACATTGGTCATGTATAGATATCTTTTATCTTTTCATCTTCTGATGGCTCTGCTAAGATGAAAAATCATATGCCAAAATATCCAGATACTCTGTAATTTAATTAGCTTTAGTTTCTATAACTCTTATTTTTAAAAAATAGATAAACATGTACTCAGAGGTTGGTAAGGTAAGAATGTAGTTAACTTAGTATACGTGGACTAGGGAAAGAATTTCTGATCCAGCTTGGGTATTTTGCTTCTGAAGGTGACCCACGTGTCTCCTATGCTCAGTGTCATTGCTAGAGACAACATGGTGGTCTCAGGGTTGTCATCGTGGGCAGTGGATAGAGGCCATCATCTTGCTTTGTTGCGATTGTTTTTTATTTTTTTACTTTTTTATTGACAACTTCCATAATTATAGACAATAAGCCATGATAACTCTTTCCCCTCCACAAATCCACTCTCCATCATATCCCTTCCCTCTCTCCACTAGTCACTCTTTTATTTTGCTGTCATCATCTTTTCCTCCTATTATGAGGGTCTTGTGAACATAGTGTTAGGCACTGTGAGGCCAAGGATATCAAGGCCAATTTCTGTTTGAATGATTTCATTGAAAGCAGTCCCACCCTTCTTTCTTTCTGCCACCTCTTCCTCAATGGACCTTGAGCCTTGGAAGATATGATAAAGATTTTTCAGGGCTGAACACTCCTCGGTCACTACTTCTCAGCACTATGGTGCCTTTTGGGCCAGTGGTCACCGCCATCTGAAAAGAGACGCTTCTCTAGCCAAAAATGAGTGTAGCATTAATATGTTGGTATGAACATTAAAGAGAAGTGCTTACCCAGGCAGTTTGGTAAGCATAATATATGCAGACAAGAGCAGGCGTTACACTCCTAGGTCTCATGACCTCTCCCACCTTAGGCTTTTGATTAGGTTTTCAGTACCAGGCATGTATTCCCTGCCATGAAGCGGGCCTCCAGTCCAAGTAGAGAACAGTTAGTTTCCCCCATAATAGACATGCCATTATTGCACCCAGTTGGTCATTTGGCCTGGCTGGCCAAGCTTAAGGCTTGCAGTGTCCACTGTTTTCACCACTGATGACTTCTGTCTTCCATAGGGCTGCGTGCAATGCAGCTTTTTCCAGCTTTCTGTCAGCTGGTCTACAGGTAGGAGGTTTTCAGCTCAGCTTCAGCTTGATTTCTCGGTGACCTTGCAACCCAGACATGTGAAGTCTTCAGCAATAGGATCTTACCATCTGTTCCTGGTGGGAAACCAAGAGCCTTGGCAATGGCCTGTAATATTTTGGGGTATCAGGGACCTCCCTGGCCAACAACTCACTGGAAGGTAGCCCATTCCTGACAGTAATATTTTTCTATTCACAGTCTATGGCTTCTGGGTTTGCCATTATCCAAAAAAGCAGGTTTCCGTATGGCTTATTCACAATATCTTGAATTTTGATTAACCTTCCCCCCACTCTTCTTTTTTTATTTTTTTTATTATGTTCATTTATTTATTTGAGAGAGACAGACAGAGAAAGAGGCAGAGAGAGAGAGAGAATGGGTGCATCAGGGCCTTCAGCCACTGCAAACAAACTCCAGATGCATGGGCCACCTTGTGCATCTGGCTTACATGGGTCCTGGGGAATCGAACTTTAAACTGGGGTTGTTAGGCTTCACAGGCAAGCGCTTAACCGCTAAGCCATCTCTCCGGCCCCCACTCTTCTTTTACTCAATCTCTTGCCATGACCTCGCTTAGGCCATTCCACCCCCACTGATGTGCTTTTCTACTTACATGCACGCAGTACCATCCCCCTAAATCCTCCCCTCTCCTCCCTCCCTTTTCTAGCTCACTGGCCTCTGCTACCAATTTTTACTCCAACTCACACACAAGTCTAAACTTTTGCAGCTAGGATCCACATATGAGAGACAACATGTGATATTTGGCTTTCTGGGCCTGGATTACCTCACTAAGTATAATCCTTTCCAGATCCATCCATTTTCCTGCAAATTTCATAATTTCATTTTTCTTTACCACTGAATAGAACTCCACTGTATAAATGTAGAACATCCTCATTATCCATTCACCAGTTGAGGGACATCTAGACCGGTTCCATTTCCTAGCTACTGTGAGTAGAGTCACAATAAACATGGTTGTGGAAGTATCTCTCTAAGGTAGTGAGAAGAGTCCTTAGGATATATGCCTGGGAGTGGTACATAAATGGAGTCTATGGACTCCATTTTTTTGGGAGGGGGTATGGGGGTCATTGAGGTAAGGTCTCACCCTAGCCCAGGCTGACCTAGAATTTAATATGTCTCAGGGTGGCCTGGAACTCACAGAAATCCTCCTACCTCTCTGCCTCCTGAGTGCTGGGATTAAAGGCTTGCGCCAGCATGCCTGGACATGGGCTCCACTTTTAATGCTCTCTACCCAACAGCTCTGTGCAGCTAACACCTCTGGTCCTACTGAGGGAAAGAGATGGAGCCTATTCACCACTATGCCTATCTCAAAACCCACAAAACAAAAGGTTGTTGCAAGCCGGGCATGGCGGCACATGCCTTTAGTCCCAACACTTGGGAGGCAGAGGTAGGAAAATCGCTGTGAATTCGAGGCCAGCCTGAGACTACATAGTGAATTCCAGGTCAGCCTGGACTAGAGCAAGACCCTTCCTCGCAAAAACAAAAACAAAAACAAAAGTTGTTCTAAACATAGGTAAATAACGAGTGGTGACAGACATTCTTGGAAATCTGATTTCTAAAGAAACACATGTGGAGTTTGGTTGTCATGGTGACAACTAGTCAATGCCTTTACTACAAACTCATTTACAAGGCTCGTTACCAAGTCACCACTTATTCTAATCTAGACCAAATCTTTTTTTTTTTTTTTGTTTGCGTGTGTGTGTGCATGCATGCGTGCATGGGTGCATGCGTGTGTATGGAAGTCAGAGGTCGACATCATGTGTCTTGTGCAAAGGCTGTCTGTCTTATCTTTTGAGACAGGGTCTTTCACTGAGCCCAGAGCTTGCTGATTTGGCTAGACTAGCGAGCTAGCAAGCCCCAGGGATCTGCCCGTCTCTGCCTCCCCAGCATGGGTACAGGCAGATACCACCATGCCTGGCTCTTATGTTGGTTCTAGACATCTGAAGTCAGGTCCTTGTGCTTGCCCAGCAAACACTTTATCAGCTGAGCTATCTGCCCAACTTCTAGACTAACTTAGGTTCTTACTATTCATGTTCTATTTCCACACAGACCTAAACTAGTCATTCCCAAGTTTGTCCTGCTGAATGTATCACCTTTCCAGACTTAATTAGAAAGTGAAAGCCAATTCCTTTGGTCTCCTCTGTCCCCTACAAGTGGAAGGAAGAAAACTCCATCATAGCTGCTTTACCCGTGTACACAATCTTAGGAGCTTTGAATGTGGTGATCTTGTCTCCTGATAAAAGTAAAGATTTTTCCCTTCTCTCTGCTAACTCCAGATATAACTAACTTTTTACTGGAACTTTAATCTATTTCTCTTTAGCAGCCATTTACTAGTCTATAGCGTTTGTAGTTTACCCTTTGCCACTGCAGAAGAATACCAGATGCATAACGGATGGCAGGCAGTCTTTGCAAGTAAGCACATCTCACCATTGAGCTATCTTCCCTTCCCGTCCACTTCATAACTTCAACTTTTTCCCATTAAATTTTTTTTATTTAGGTTTTTAATTGGCAACTTCCATGATTGTAAACAATATCCATGATAATTCCCTTCCTCCCCCCCCCCACTTTCTCCTTTGAAACTCCATTCTCCATCATATCCCCTCCCCCTCTCAATCAGTCTCTCTTTTTTTTATTTTTTTAATTTTTTTATTTATTTATTTGAGAGCGACAGACACAGAGAGAAAGACAGATAGAGAGAGAGAGAGAGAATGGGCGCGCCAGGGCTTCCAGCCTCTGCAAACGAACTCCAGACGCGTGCGCCCCCTTGTGCATCTGGCTAACGTGGGACCTGGGGAACCAAGCCTCAAACCGGGGTCCTTAGGCTTCACAGGCAAGCGCTTAACCGCTAAGCCATCTCTCCAGCCCGTCAGTCTCTCTTTTATTTTGATGTCGTCGTGATCTTTTCCTCCTCTTATATGGTCTTGTGTAGGTAGTGTCAGGCACCGTGAGGTCATGAATATCCAGGCCATTTTGTGTGTGGAGAAGCACGCATAACTTAATTTTTTAATACTTGTGTTTAATAATCATCATGCGAAATTTCTGAAGACTTAACAATCGGTTCTCACAAGCTAGTATAAGCAATCTCTAGCTTACCACCGGCTGGTATGGTTCCCCCTCATAGGTCGGCTTGGGAAACCAAAAATCACACAGAGTTTAATGGCACTGGTTAACAACACCTGCACTGTCAGACTGACGTGTTCTGTGGATAAGGAAGAAAAGAATGTGACATATAGATGGAGTCCCCTGGGAGAAGAAAGCAACTTCCTTCAAATCTTCCAGACCCCTAAGGACCAAGAGAGGACCTACACGTGCACAGCCTGGAACCCTGTCAGCAACAACTCCAACTCCGTCTCTGCCCGGCAGCTCTGTGCAGGTAATCAGCCCGCCGCCTGCCCTAGTGACACCCAGAAGTCCCTCTGAAGAGCTTCAAGGCCTGACCTTAGCCTCATCTTCAGGGAATTTATGCTGAGCTTGGTCCTGGTGTGTGGGGGGGGGGGCGGGGGGGAGAATCTCTTCTCAGGAAACCCTTTGGAAAGAGACCAAAGCCTTTTGTAAGGAGCTAACCATGTCAGGGTGTTTTCAGGCAGTCCCGTTCCCCACATTGACTCCGACTTTTTTTTCTTTTTTTATGCTTTTTCGAGCTAGGGTCTCACTAGCTCAGGCTGATCTGGAACTCACCATGTAGTCTCAGGGTGGCCTCAAACTCACTGTGATCCTCCTATGTCGGCCTCGGTGCTGGGATGCTACTCCCTGACTTTTTTTTTTTTTTTTTTTTTGGTTTTTCGAGGTAGGGTCTCTCACTCTAGCCCAGGCTGACCTGGAATTCACTATGGAATCTCAGGGTGGACTTGAACTCACGGTGATCCTCCTACTTCTGCCTCCCGAGTGCTGGGATTAAAGGCGTGCACCACCACGCCCAGCTCTCCCTGACTTTTTTAAATGCTTCATATATTCATTTGAGGGGCGGGCGGGGGGGAGAGGGAATGGTACACCATTAGCCACTGCAAACAAACTCCAGATTCATGCACCACCTTGTTTGTGCATCTGGCTTCATGTGGAATTAATTCATGGGGAATTGAACCTGGGTCCTTAGGCTTCGCGGGCAAGTGCCTTAACTGCTAAGCCATGACATTTAAAAATTTTTTTTGTTGTTGTTGTTCATTTTTTATTTATTTATTTGAGAGTGACAGACACAGAGAGAAAGACAGATAGAGGGAGAGAGAGAGAATGGGCGCGCCAGGACTTCCAGCCTCTGCAAACGAACTTCAGACGCGTGCGCCCCCTTGTGCATCTGGCGAACGTGGGACCTGGGGAACCGAGCCTCGAACCGGGGTCCTTAGGCTTCACAGGCAAGCGCTTAACCGCTAAGCCATCTCTCCAGCCCAAGCCATGACATTTAATAACAGAAAGGGCAGTTTCCCAAGGAACTTTGGCATTCCCTCTAGGACATCCCATTTTGATTGGGGCCCTGCATGTGGACAGACTTGCCCAACCTCGGGGGAGTGTCCAGAGAGCCAGCTCACGGCAGCTTCTCTTGTCACCGCAGGCTCGGGCGCTCGCGGCCGCCGGGCGGCGCTGCTCGGCGCGCTGGCTCTGCTCCTGCTCCTGCTCATCCCCGCCGCCGTGATGCTGCTCCGCTGGCGCCGGAGGAGGCAAGGTAGGGCGGCTTCCGGGCCCTAACACGGGACGCTGCCTCTTCTCCCCCCACATAGACCGGGGTCACTCACTTCAGGCCATGCCAGGAATAAGATGGCAAACCAAAGGTACAGAGGTGTAAGACTGTCACTTATTGAAAAATTTATAAAGAAAACACGCTGCAGGAGCAGCAGAACTGGGGGGAGAGACAGTTAAGGGAAGTCATTTGGGGTAAGGCGACATGGGTTTATAGGTTATCAGGAGATTGGCTCTAGATACTTGTGTAAAGGTATCTCAGGTCACTGAGGTCAGCTTCCAAAGAGTCAGGGTCTGATCGTGAAAGTGAGGGAAATTCTGGGTTTATTTATTTATTTACTTACTTACTTACTTTGGGTCTTTTTGTCTCTGCATTTCCTCTCTGATAGATCAACAAGTTCAAATCCCTGACAAGGCATGAAGGTCTGTTATTCTTCTGGAATGGCTTCAGAGCTGGTTAGGAGCCTTAAGCAGTTGTGGTTGGCATTGCCGACCTGTCACAGGGTTGTAAGACCATAAGGCATAAAAGGCTTCAGCAGCATTTTAGGGAGGAAAGGGTGTAGTAAGAGACTGAAGACTCTTGCTTCAGACTGTGACATCACTTGGAGATGGCAGGGCTTTTGCAATAGGAAACAGGTACTGATTTTAATGTTTAATGTCCCTAAGACAGGGCTATCTGGATCTTAGTGACTTGTATCCTGGAAGGTGCCAATTGTACCAGAAAGTTAAGGAAAAAAAAAAAAAAAGAAAGAAGGAAGGAAAGAAGAGAGGGAGGAAGGAAGGAAGAAAAGAAAGAGGGATGGGTGCTGGTGAGCAGACCAAGAAACCGGAGTTCTTCCATAGGGTCATCCCTTGAGGGCTAGCCACTGAAACGAACTCCGGACGCATGTGCCGCCTTGTGCAGCTGGCTTACATGGATACTAGGGAATTGTACCTGGGTCCTTAGGCTTTTCAGGCAAGTGCCTCACTAGTAAGCCATCTCTCCAGCCCCAGATGTCTCCTTTTTTTTTTTCTTCTTTTTCTTTTCCTTTTGTTTTTCGAGGAATGGTCTCACTCTAGCTCAGGCTGACCTGGAATTCACTGTGTATTCTCAGGTGGCCTCAAACTAATGGCGATCGTCCTACCTCTGCCTCTCAAATGCTAGGATTAAAGGCCTGTGACACCACGCCCAGCCCCGGATGTCTCTTCTTTTAACTGCATCTCATACTATCCCCAGCTGATTGGCACAAATGCAGCATTTCTCCCCTGGAGCCATAAGCAAGTCTAGGACACTAGTTTTCAAGTACTATTGAGATAACAGAAGCAACCTGGTCTTGAAAGGCCTGTGGCCCATTGAGGTATGACCTAGGCCCATGTCTAATTCAGCTGACAAGCTCCAACAAGCATAAGAAACTAATTTGAGTCCACTTATTCCAGTACCCAAGACAACGTGCAGGGGTATGTTATCTTGGAATTGAGGAGAAAGAGAGAGGAGAGAGAGGTGCTTTTTGTCCCACATAACAGGAGAGTGAAGTTGCATTATGAAAGGGGCGGATCTAAAGGAATGGGCTTCCCAATGGCTGCTCACCTGAATCCCTTGGTTTAAGAGGCCACTATCTGACAAGACTGCCCTCAACTGGTGAGTGAGGAGGTGTGGCAAAAATGAAATTGTGCAGAAAAGGGTGGTAAATCCAGCAAGATAGAGCTCCAAGTACAATGTGCATGCAGGGGGCTGGGGAGCTAGCTCAGTAGATAAAGGTCTTGCTGTACCAGTGTGAGGACTGGAGGTCAGTTCCCCGGCAGCCATGGAAATATCTGAAGGGCGTGGTAAACTGCCTGCAATCCCAGGGCTAGGAAGATAGAAACACGGGATACACAGGACAAACTGGTCAGCCAGACTAGCTGAATCAGCAGGCCCTGGGTTCAAGTAAGAGACCCTGCCTCTGGAAGCAAAGCGGGGAATGATCAAGGAAGACACCTGATGTCAGCTTCGGGTCTTTGCACATACATGCCCACACACATAAACACACACACACACACACACACACACACACACATTGAGAGAGAGAGAAAGGGTATATGGAGAGACATTGTTAATTGGGTCCTTCCCACACATATGTGCATGCACACACAGAGAGAGTAAGAGAGAAGGCGCCTGCGCAGACATTGTTAATTGGGTCCATCGCAATGGAGTGACTGGGCAAGTGTTGCAAGTCCAGTTAGGACTTCAGAGCGGTGAAGACCAGCGCCTCTGCGAAGGTTGAGCTGTTGCTGGGTGAGATCACGGGTGTCTTGGAGGTGAAAAGGGGAGGTAGCTGTAAGAGCTTAGAATGGGCGTGGGAGGCTGATGAAAGTTATGGTATTTAAAAGTGGCAGTAAGCTGGGCGTGGTAGCTCACACTTTTAATCCCAGCACTCAGGAGGCTAAGGCAGGAGGTTGCCGTGAGTGTGAAAACAGCCTCGGCTACAGTTAGTTCCTAGTTAGACTGGACTAGAGAGATATTCCGCCTCGAAAAAACAAAGTGGAGGGAGGACACCATAGGATAGTGTTTAGGGGGAAAGTACGATAATAGTGATTGTGAAGATGGGGAGCACAACAACACTGGGGTAAGGGGAGTAAAGATGGGGGGTCACAACTCAGAGTAAGCGAGGACCTCAGTCCAAGAACAATCTAAGAAGTCTCCCTAAAGGAGAAAGATTAAGATGAATTCTCCAAGCTGCCTCAGGGGAATAAAATAAGAACTCAGAAAGGTAAGGGAAGGAATCTTGGCTCTCATTAGAGTCTAGATGTGATTGATAGTTGATTTCACCTAGATCTTGCTGCAAGAGAAGACAAAAATCTACAAGGCAGCAGGAGTTAAATGTCTGAGGTTTTATCGTGTGCTCTTGAGCCTGTAAGAGAAGAGTCTGGTGAGGGCGCTATCTGTTGACTCGGCTTAACTGAGACCCAGTAGAAGGTCCTGGAGTTGTGAGAGTCTCGAGCACCATCTTACTCTGTCCCAGGGTTAATCTAGATCGTCTCTCACCAGGAAAACCACAGCTGCAGGGCCCTGAGGCAGGGGAGACAGTCCCCAGGTAAAATGACTTGAAAAAAATGCATGACCCCAAAGCTTGACTTAAAACTTCTTGTTTTGCTTCTTTCCACTCATGCATATGAAGAGAAAGGGGTTGAGTGAGATCAAGGAGAGCTAGTGTGGAGGTGCCTGCTTTAGAGGTTCATGGCCTGCAGCATCTCAGGGGTCCAAGCAAATGGCTCTTCCTCTGTCCCCAGAAAGCCACATGGAAAGGTTTACTGTCAGGTCACCTGGGAAATCCAGATTCTACAAAACCCTGCCACGTCCATGAAAGTCCTTCGTTGTTGTTTTGTGACTAGAGTCCTCATAGTTAAAATGAGATCCTAATGGGCACTGGGAAAGGCCCACTGTGCCTAGAGTTAGTGTAAGTTCCAGAAACTGGACCTTTGTGGGGGAGAGGTGGGTCTTTAAAGATGATTCTTTTTTCTTTTTTTTGGTTTTTCAAGGTAGAGTCTCGCTCTAGCTCAGGCTGACCTGGAATTCACTATGTCATCTCAGGGTGGCCTCGAACTCATGGCAATCCTCCTACTTCTGTCTCTCAAGTGCTAGGATTAAAGGTGTGCACCACCACGCCTGGCTAAAGAAGATTCTTTTGCCCACATGAGGAAGATTTTAAAGAGGGCAGTGTTTTGATCTAAAGCGAGTCTGTCTGGGCTATAGATTAGTAAATCACCTAGCTCCTGAAGGAGGCTACTCCTAGGAGGGAATTAAATGGGGTCTTTAGTTAGGGCCTGTCCAAAAGGGTAGGGATTGTTCCAGGTAAGCTGTTGTGTAACCTGGGTGGAGGAGTCCTGCCACTCAAAGGCAAATGGGAACTGAGAAGCTGGGTGGACAGGAATACAGAAGAAAGTACCCTTAAAGGTCTAGTAGTATCAGAAACCATGTGGTATTGGAGATTATCTGTCCCAGAGGGTATATGATTGGGAACTATGGAGTGGGTTGAGACCAAAGTCTCACTTATGGCCCTCAGGTCCTGGGCAATTCTGTCATATCCGTCTGACTTTTTTACTGTAAAAATAAGGATGTTGTATGGAGAATCTCATTGTCACAGTAGCCCAACATCCAGTGATTTATCATTGAGAGGCTGCAAATCTTTCTGTGCTGCAGGGTTTAAAGGATAGTAACACCTGTGATGAAAGGTGTAAGAGTCCTTAAGAGGAATTGTAACAGGCGTGGCTGCTAGTGAGTGCCCAAGAATGTAAGTATACCAGACTTTAGGGGGAGAGTACTGGATGATGTCGAAGTCGAGAGCAGACACTATAGTGAGAATCTTTGATACCCCGACAACTCTTGGGCATTACAGGCCACCAAACTCAGTGTTGGAAATACCAAGAGAACCTCTGAGGTCTCAAAGAGCCGTAAGTGGATCTGATGTTTAGATGTGTTGTCCCTATCTAAGAGGGGAATGGGGAAGCCAGATAGGATCAGAAGTGAATGAGTGAAAAAGTATCTGTCTATCATGCAAATTAAGATGGGTAGAAAGTGGGCTGACTTGGGGCTTTCCATCAATACCAGTGAGCAGTACAGGGGAACAGAGCCAACCAGAGAAGGTTGTCATGGTGGAAAAAGTCACTCCCATGTCCATAAAGGATGTAATTTTGGTCCTGCCACATCTAGGGTCACCTGGGGTTCACCCATAGAGATGAAGAACATGGGGCCTGCTGGGCGTGGTGGCGCATGCCTTTAATCCCAGCACTTGGGAGGCAGAGGTAGGAGGATTGCTGTGAGTTCAGGGCTGCCCTGAGACTACATAGTGAATACCAGGTCAGCCTGGACCAGATTGAGGCCCTGCCTCAAAAAACAAAACAAAACAAAAAAGAATATGGGGCCTGTTGAGCCTCAGGACTTAATCAGTCCTCATAGGAAAAGGGAACTCTTTCCTCCCTGTGATCCTCATAGTCCGGAACAAAATTAGTCACATTTGTCCTTTTTAATATATGGCCCGAGTATGAGGTCATTGGATAAGGGTTGGCCTTTCTTCACTAGAAAAAAGGGACAGTTTTGCTCCCAATAGGCTCCCATTTTGAAGACTGGACATGACCCTGGGGAAGGCTTTATAGCCCAGTAGCCCATTTTAACTCCTAGTTAAAATGTCCCAGCTGACCTCAAGAATCACAGGTCTTTCAGCCTGAGGCCAGATTAGTTCCCTGAGACTGAACCGAGTGGCTGCTAGATGGCGCCCTAGGATTTCCTGAGATGGGCAGGGATCAGGCAGTTGCTGTGGCCATATACTGAGCTTCCTCCTTTCCTCCACTTGGGTCTTCCTTGCTCTCGAGCTACCTAGCTGGTTATTAAAAGACCTCAAGGGCTCGGCTGGAGAGATGGATTAGCAGTTAAGCACTTGCCTGTGAAGCCCAACCCTAACCCCAGTTCGAGGCTTGATTCACCAGGACCCACATTAGACAGATGCACAAGGGGCCACACGTGTCTGGAGTTTGTTTGCAGTGGCTGGAAGCCCTGGTGCACCTATTTTCTCTCTCTCTCTGCCACTTTCTCTCTTGTCTGTCGACCTCAAGGGCTGTGCCTAACAAGGAGAAGAAAGGACTCTTGGATCCCTGGTCTACTTTTGAAGATTTTGTCAAATATCTGGACATGCTTGGCTTATCAAGTGTACTGTAGGATGGTTTGGTCGGTCCAGATCAAGAGAATTGTGCCTGGGTTCAAACAATCCAGCTTGAAAGAGTCCTCAAAGTTCTCAAAGGCTCCCTGAGTTAGAACTGACAACGTGGTATAGTTATGGGCTCAGTAGTAGCCTTTTCCATTCTCCCTAGTAGACAGGTAGTCAGTGGATCCTTCCCCCATTGTGTCAGTGGCCTGATGTGACCAGCAGGGCTCCGTGTTAGACGTGGCAGTGGAGCCTGGCCTGGCTGCCACTGGGCTATGAGCACGCCTCATCAGCTCAGGCGCCTGCTAAAGGCCGGATACGGCACTTCTCCCCTTGCATGCACCCTACCTCGAAAAACCAAACAAGAAAAAAACAAGAAAGAAAACATGCTGTAGAAGAATAAAGACAGAGAGGACAAATCCCATTCAAACCCGTGAGTGGAAATGAGAATGCATTTATAATGGTTAAAGGAAATTACTCAATCTTAGCTCATGTGCCATTTGTGTGGATCCAGATCTTGATAGGTAAGTGTGTATCTCACTATCTTGCTAAATAGTCAATTTTACATTACCAGTTGTCTTTCTTGAGATCACCATCTGGGGTAAGGTGCCATGGGTCATTAAGAGATGAGCTCAGTAGGGTCAGGCTCCAAGTAGCCACGTCTGATTGTTAGTGTGGAAATTTCTTCTCTGTTTTTTATTTTATTTTATTTTTGGCTTTTTGTCTCTACTGAGGGGCAGAACGGTCCTATATTTCTGTGTTCCTCCAATTCCCAACCACCACCTCAACAACTTCCAGGCCAGTGGTCCTGAGGACTGTGTGCATTACTCAGAGAAGTCTTCAGAATCTTATTTGAGTTCAAGCTTGGCACTGCATTTGGCAAGCTGCTCCTTTTTGCACTCATGTGCTCATTTCTCTGGCTCAGTGTCCCCATAGACGAAATGTTTGGACTACAGAGTCTCCACAGTCACTCAAAAGTTCACTGTACTTTGACAGTGACCTTGGGGAAGTCATCGAAGGTTATGTGCCAATTGTGCACTGTATGGTTGTCACTAGACCGCTGTGGATCCCCGCAGATCTTTCTGTTTGCCTGACCTTACAGGCATGTTGATGTGCTCCTGTAGTCCCTGCTATCCAATTGGCTGAGGCAGGAGAATCACAGTAAAACCCCAGCTCAGAAAGGAGAAGAGAGGGAGAGGGATGCAGGAAGGGAGGGAGGGGAAGCAGGAGGGAAGAAGGTAGAAGGAGGGAGGGGAAAAGGAAGCCTGATGTTAGTCTCCCAGAGGACATCGCCCCGTCCCTCTTAACCTCATGTCCACCCAGACTCTTCCTTTCCACCACTCACAATAAACTACATGGAATGTCTGCTGCTGTGTTCCTAATTCTCCTTTGGTTCTGCTTCCTCAGATCCCTATTTGAAGACCTTCACTAAGAATTCTGGTATGTTCTCAGGACAACAATAGAAGGGTGTGGGAGTTCACAGCGGAGTGACTGAGATTAAGCGTGAGCTTTACACTGTATCTAGGGGTGGAATCCCATCTTGACCATGATTTGACCAGTTATTTTAACACTGTAAGTTTCAGTTTTCTCAGTTATAAAATGTTCACAATACAGAGTTTGCTGCATATGCTTATTAAGTAGATTAAATGGAATTGCACACATAGAGTAGTCATCTGGGTTCCCGGCACCAGTGAATGTCTCAGAGAATGTTCGCTACCATGTATGTAGTTGACAGGCCTGGGTACAGTATCAAGGGACGTTCTAAGGGAAGAGGGCTGGTGACACGTATCACAAGTGAAATGGACTCACAAAGGGGGACACCATTACCTCCAAGGCCTGATTTCCAAGGTTTCTAAGTTTCTTCAAAGAGACATCTTCCTCTCACAATCTGAGAGGGAGGGGGGAGGGAAAAGCGGAGAGAGGGAGAGAGGGGGGAAAATGATATTCTTTGTGTATACAAATAACATAAGACACTTTGTCTAGCCCCTTCACTAAATCTGGGGCAGGGACTTACACAAGACTAACACAGAAGTTTTGAAGCCTATGATATTGCTTTTGATGCCCTGGAATATGAAGACCTGAAATTCAGCTGTCTCTTTTCAACCTGACCCTTAAATGTTCTGTGTCAGTATTCAAGCAAAAGGGTCTATGAAGTGAGTGCCTCTCCTAGCTTATAAATTCTTAAAAGTAGGACCTTAACTCTCCCTTTTTAGTTTCTCTGAAGCCTCACCAGGAGCCTGGCACATAGGAGGAATTTAACAAATGTTCATTAACTGTTTCAGTCAAGCAAATAACCAGTGCATGTCCATGAAGCTTCTCCTATGTGCTTAACATTTGGTGGTTACGTACTGAGATCACATAACACAGGATATAATTTAAAAGAATTGGCCGGGCGTGGTGGCACACGCCTTTAATCCCAGCACTGGGGAGGCAGAGGTAGAAGGATCACCATGAGTTCGAGGCCACCCTGTGACTACGTAGTGAATTCCAGGTCAGCCTGTGCTAGAGTGAGACCCTACCTCAAAAAAAAAAAAGAATCAAGTTAAACAACTAAGATCCTGACGGAGAGTAAACCAGCTGTAAAAGGCCACCAATGCCAAGTGCAAGAGACACTGAGGGAGACCCTGTGTGGAAGATCTAACTTTAACTTCCCATACAGGGGCTGAGGAGAGTCTCCAGTATAATAGAAGAGAATTCCCACTGAGCTCTGGGTAAGACCTGAACCAGATGCCTGCTCTTCTCCATGTGATCTCTGGTGAGGAGGTCATCTGAGCCTCCAAGAATCCATCTCAGTGGAAGGGGAGCCATCTAACCTCTTAGGACTTTATTTCTCCATCACAAAAAGAGAACACAGGACTCCAAAATCCCTTTTTAAAAGAGCCATCTACTTTTCACCAACTGTGATTTTATGTTTATTTGTGACAGATGATATCTCATCAAAAACAATATACACATATGTCACCGTTTCAAAAACTGCCCAGCCAGCAGAGCCCAGAATCTATGATGAGATCCCTCAGTCCAAGGTGAGTTGATGTTACTCATAGACACACCCCCCGAGCACCACCACCAGGATGGGAGTCACGGGCACCCCCTGACCTCGGTTTCTCACTGCCTAGAAGAGAGTCACAGCCAGGAGTTGTGGAGGGCCCGACAGGAAACACCACGGCAGGGGCCCTCCATGAGAACTAGAATATGGAGGCCTGATCCCCAATGAGGAGGGTCCCTTCAGAGGGGGGACAGGGATGAGAGCAAAGGTGATACCAACATGTGCTGTTTACACACTGAGTATGTCCATAGCATATATGTGTGTGTGTGTGTGTGTGTGTATACATACATACATACATACATACATACACCTGGCCATGGGCTAGATAGGAGTCATAACTAAGGAGCACCAAACCATGAGAGACCCACCTAGTGTGAGGCAAGGGCACTTATGGAGTCACTGACATAATAAACTGGTGGTGAAGGTGGTCCCAAGGGCACAGAACTGAGGAAGGACACATCGAGCTCTACTAGCTGGTCTGGCAGCAGCAGCTTGCTTACTCAGACTCACTCTCTCTGTCCAACACCCCCGGCCTTTTAAAAAAATTTGTTTTATTTATTTGAGAGAGAGAAGCAGATAGGTAGAGAATGAATGGGTGCACCAGGGCCTCCAGCCACTGCAAAGGAACTCGAGACACATATGCCATCTTGTGCAGCTGGCTTTACGTGGGTACTGGGAAATCGAACCTGGGTCTTTTGATTTCACTGGCAGGCGTCTTAATCATCGAGCCATCTCTCCAACCGTCCCTCCCCCCGCCCCCCACCTTTTATCTTTCTGTCCATGGCCCACACCTTCCTCTGAGTTTCCAAAAACCTTCTTCCCTGAAGCCTATAAAGATTGAAGGGGGAAAGCGAGGTTGCTCTGGTTAGGCCAGCACTGTGATTGAGCGGACACACAGCCCACGCAAAGCACCACTCCTTCTGAACCACACAGAGCCCTCCTCTTGGCTCTTGAGGGTTCTTTGCCCCAAGACTCTGCTCACTGCTGAAGCACTCCCCTTCATCCCTCCCTTAACCTGGTCTTCTCCAAAGAAATGCTGAGGCCAGGGGAGGAGGCTCCACAGTGTAAGTGAGGTGGTGGGCAGGCAAAATTAGGAAGGGAGGGCTGGAGAGATGGTTTAGTGGTTAAGGCGCATGCCTGTGAAGCCGAAGGACACAGGTTCGATTCTCCAGCACTCTCCTTCATCCCTCCCTTAACCTGGTCTTCTCCAAAGAAATGCTGAGGCCAGGGGAGGAGGCTCCACAGTGTAAGTGAGGTGGTGGGCAGGCAAAATTAGGAAGGGAGGGCTGGAGAGATGGTTTAGTGGTTAAGGCGCATGCCTCTGAAGCCGAAGGACACAGGTTCGATTCTCCAGGTCCCATATAATCCAGATGCACATGGTGGCACATGTATCTGGAGTTCATTTGCAGTGGCTAGAGGCTGTGGTGTGCCCATTCTCCCTTTCTCTCCCTCTAACTGTCTGTAATAAATAAATAAGTGAGAATAAAATCTTTTTAAAAAAATAGGAAGGGAGGTTCCTGAGGCTGCGCCTCTGCGCATGCTCACTGAAGGATATCCGCTGGGTGTTTTCCAGGTGCTCGCCTTCAAGGATGAGCCTGTGAACACGATTTATTCCACAGTGCAGTCCGCAGAGAAGGTAAATGTGGTCCTGCTTTTTGTCCCTCTTTTTCCATTTGTTCCAGCCATCTGATGTACCCCACCCATCATTAATTATGTGGGTTAAAACTCCTCAAGTCAGTGGAAAGGTTCTTCACCTCGCCCTAAGTTATTAGACCTCAGACATTTGTAGTGACTAAATACCTCTCTCTACGAGTATGTGAAAATGAAGTTCTTAGGGTAGGAACAAATGATGCAGTCTGAATGCTGTTTGAATTCCATCATTCCTTTCCATGGATCTTTTCTGAGTTCAGGAGTTCCCTATGACTCCCAAAGGAGGCTGGAGCAGACACAATGGACTCAGCAAAGGAAAAAGCCTGGCTGCCCCCAGATTTTACCAGCACAGGGGAAATTTAAGACACCTCCCTGTGCCATATGTTTAACTCTCTTGGTATCTCGTGGGGCTGGAGTTCCCCCACCACCCCTCTCAGTTAACATGTTCTCACATTTCTCTTTCATGCACAGATGGGGAAAACCAGCACAGAGGACCACAAACCTCCCAGGACTTTGGGCTCTGGCATTGTGGTCTAGGCTGGCAGACAGAATTCTCTCTCTGGAAATGGAGTTCACACCACTGATGAGGCAGGTGTCCTGGATCTAGACCTTCTCTGTTTGGCTTTTACTAAAAAAAAAAATTGCAAGTCACCACATCCCAACATAGAAGCAGAAAACAGGAAACCTATTAACAGACAGTGCCCAGTTGGACAAATTGTCACTTGCCTTTTCTTCTTGGCTATTTTCTGGGTGAATGACAAGACAGGTTCTCTAATAATGGTGCTTTCAAAACTTCTCACATTATAAAAAACAATACTTTTTTTTTTTCTTTTGGCTTTTCAAAGTAGAGTCAAGCTCTAGCCCAGGCTGACCTGGAATTCACCATGTAGTCTCAGGCTGGCCTGGAACTCACAGTGATCTTCTTACCTTGACCTCCTGAGTGCTGGGATTAAAGGCATGTGACACCCCGCCTAGCAGAAGACAATTTGTTTATGACACACTGAGCTAAACAATCAAGATTTCTCATGTCTGAAGGCTGCATATGGCTGGAGAAGTCTCAAGCCTAAAGGTGACAACCCTGTCTATTAGTAGGCATAGGAAGAGAAGATTGATTTTGTTTTTTTTTTTTTTTTTTGAGATAGGGTCTCACTCTGGCTCAGGCTGACCTGGGATTCATATGGAGTCTCAGGGTGGCCTCAAACTCTCGGCAATCCTCTTACCTCTGCCTCCTGAATGCTGGGATTAAAGGCGTGCACCATCACGCCCAGCTACAAGATCAAAATTTTGTACACCAGAGAGATGCTCTGCTCACATTCAACATATGTGAGTATCCCTGATGGAAGGCCTCCGCCAATCTCTACAGCACCGTGAGCAAGTTGGGAAAATGAACCCTTTCTTAAAGCAGATGCGGCCTCTCACTTGAGTGATGTCATGGCACGCAGAGTGTGGGCTACATGTCAATCTGTGCTCATTCCTTGGCACAGGAACCTTCATTCAGGACACCACCAGCTCTTCCAGCCCACATGTAGATGGGTGCTGTGTGGGAGGCTGTGAGGTGTGGCTCTCAGCCATGCAGATACACTCTCCTAAGGAGACCTCAGAAAATGCTCCTGCTGTAGGGACTAGAAGGCTCGAGCTCTTCAGGGGCCTTCTAAGATTTCCTTCCAATGGTCAAGCTTTCCTTCTTTCAGTCTCAGTAAGCATTGATCCTTCGGAGAACTGGTTGTAACTCGGCCATCAAAACAAGAGACCATAAAGGAAGCAGAGTCATTTCATGAGAGGCGACTTGAGAGAAGGCGATGCAGATGAGGAAATTGGGTTGGTGCCAGTTCCTAACTAACTGAATGCTAAATCCTGTGAATAATCTCAGGCCGGCAGAAGAAATGAGCTACGTTTAGAGAGAATGAAATTGTCAGCTCCACTGAGTAGACCCGTGGAAACGTCTAGCATCAAGTACTACTCTTAGGGCCGCAAGGCCCCAAAGAATACGGTGAGCTGTATCTTGCCCTTGTCTAGTGGAAGAGGCAACTCCGGCACCAGCGCTACAGCTGAACTGCAGCGGCCTATATGGCATGAGCTCGAACTGTCAGCAAAGGCCTAAGGGAGGGGGCAGGGCTGAAGCTGGCTTCAAAGTGTGCAAGGGCTTTGAATAGAAAAGCAGGAAGAGGGCTGGAGAGATGGCTTAGTGGTTACGGTGCTTGCCTGCAAAGCCTAAGGACCCACTTCCGACTCCCCAGATCCCGTATAAGCCAGATGCACAAGGAGACGCATGTGCGACGTTGCACATGCGCACAATGTGGGGCACGCATCTGGAGTTCGGTTACAGTGGCTGGAGGCCCTGGAGTACCGATTCTCTCTCTCTTGCTTGTTCTTGCTCTTGCTCACTCTCATAAAAAAGGAGGGGGGCAGTCTGTTGGGTTTGCCTCAAAAGAAAGGAAGGGAGGAGGGAGGGAGAGAAGGAGTAAGGAAGATGGGGGGCTCTAGGTAAACAAAGCATGAAAAAGAAGTCAAGCCCAGCATCTGTGGGATGTAGTCTGGGCACCTCCCTAGATACCCCACGTCTGCTCATAAGTCTCTAACCTATGCATAACAGAGTGAGATATGGCCTAACCTCTGTCCATTACCTGTCCTCCAGTGCCCAGCTCAAATGAAGCTTTCCCTGGCATCACCAGTCATAAAGCTGTCACTCCTATTTCATTCTGACTTAACACATAAATAATCATGTTTTCCTCAGCATGCTGTACACTACTAAAGACATGATCTGTGATTTTTTTTTAATTCATTGCTTCCTTTCCCTCTGTGTCCACCATCACCCAATGTAATGCCCCGTACCCTGTGTAAGAGAAATAAATGCTGCCGAATAGAACTGAAATTGACAAGCCAGCTCAAGTGGAAAGTGTATGTAGAACGTAGAGACAGATGAAGCCAATAAGAAAAAGATACAAATTATAATAAACATTAATTATAAGGATGAAGACTTCAGATACTTCCTGAGTGTAAGGGCATTTGGGGGAAAGACGTGTAGAGTTAGATGTACCAACTGAGATGTCAGCTGAAGCTGGGCATGGTGGCACATGCTGGTAATCCCAGCACTCAGGAGGCGGAGGCAGAAGGATCAGGAATTCAAGGCCAGTCTCAGCTATATAGCAAATTCAAGGGCAGCCTGGAGCACATGAGACCCCATCTCAGAAAAAAAAAAAAAAAAAAAAAAAAGCCATTTTCCTTGTACCATGGGCCTGCATGAGAGGACAGCAAAAGTAGTGAACCAGGCATGAACACACTGAGCTTCCAGATCAAATCCCTCCTCATTGTGTAGATGATCTGAGGGCTCACTCCACAGCACCTGACCCTTCCTCTCCCAATGTGTCCACTCAGCCAATCCCCACGTGTCCTAAAGCCCCGTGTGCAGAGTCAACAATAAAGACCAAGCGACAGGAGTTGTTACATCTCAAAAGAGCAAATTTGGGGTGATCACAGGAATTCTTAAGATGGCCTTAGGGCTCAGAACTAGCATCTACTTTCCTGCAAATCTTCTGTTACAAAGACAAGCTACTCACCTTAGGGCTCGGTTTTCAGATTCTTCTTCTGAAAAATGAATGGGATCTTATTTTATTCGTCAGAGATTTCCAGATGAGCTAAACTGTGACCAATGAAACCAAAGTATTTTTTTCAATGGAGAAGGGTCTTCATCAGACTTAGATACACCTGTTGCTTTCTTCAAAGTGCATAGAAATTGAAATGTTAGTCACAGTGGCCTCTAGTGGAGAGTGCTGGTAAGCCAGGATGGTCCTTGTTCTGCAAACACTGAGGGCCTCCCCAGGGACTCCACTTAAAAAATAAGTTGTTTAAAAAATAAAATTAAATAAATAAATAAATAAAAATCCAGACTTGGGTGGCTCATACCTTTAGTCCCAGAACTTGGGAGGCAGAGGGAGGGGGATTTCCATGAGTTTTAGGGCACTCTGAAACTACATAGTGAATTCTAGGATTTCAGGTCAATATGGGCTAGAGTGAAACCCTACCTCGAAATACCAAAAAAAAAAAAAAGTCCTAACTCATGCTCCCCAGAAAAGAAAAAGAAATAAAGCTTGTTTATAATATTATTTTTTTAATTATGGGATACTTGTATATTAGAAAGCCCACAGAGAAGAACTTTGCCAGGCCACTCTGGAAACAGCCTGGATTGGAAAGAAGTTCATTCGTCTTGGTCTGTGTCAATAAAAAGCAGGTCTTGGGCTGGAGAGATGGCATAGCGGTTAAGTGCTTGCCTGTGAAGCCTAAGGATCCCGGTTCGAGGCTCGGTCCCCCAGGTCCCACGTTAGCCAGATGCACAAGGGGGCGCACGCGTCTGGAGTTCGTTTGCAGTGGCTGGAAGCCCTGGCGCGCCCATTCTCTCTCTCGCTCTCTATCTGCCTCTTTCTCTGTCTGTCACTCTCAAATAAATCAATAAAAATCTTTAAAAAAAAAAAAAAAGCAGGTCTTGGGCTGGAAAGATGGCTTAGAGGTTAAGCACTTGCCTGTGAAGCCTAAGGACACCAGTTCGAGGCTCAGTCCCCCAGGACTCAAGTTAGCCAGATGCACAAGGGGCACACACATCTGGAGTTCGTTTGCAGTGGCTGGAGGCCCTGGCGCACCCTTCTATCTGCGTCTTTCTATGTCACTCTCAAATAAGTAAATAAAAATAAACAAAAAATTAAAAAAAAATAAAGCAGGTCTTAGCTAGTACTTGAGGAAAAGAAATGGCTAGGCTGTATTATATTCCATACTTGTTACTTTTCCCTGCAATTCCATTGATGTGTATAATTTTTTTCAAGGACAGTTAGTGATAATCTATGTTGGATGTGAACAAAGCTTGAAAACAGACACCAGGAAGGAGTGTAATGAATGGTCAAATGTGGGCTTTGGCAGTTCAGTACCTGCATCCACAGTGTGGTTTCTAAGGGACGTGGCCTTGGGCAGATGACTTTCATTGCCTCACATTTCAGTGTCTCCCTGTGGTGGTTAGATTCAGGTGTCCCCCATAAACTCAGGTGTTCTGAATGCTAGGTCCCCAGCTGATGGAGATTTGGGAATTAACGCCTCCTGGAGGGAGTGTGTTGTTGGGGGCGGGCTTATGGGTATTATAGCCAGTTTCCCCATGCTGATGTTTGGCACACTCTCCTGTTGCTATTGTCCACCTGATGTTGGCCAGGGGCTGATGTTCACCCTCTGCTCATGCCATCATTTCCCCTGCCATCATGGGGCTTCCCCTTGAGCCTGTAAGCCAAAATAAACCTCTTTTTGTCCCACAAGCTGCTCTTGGTTGGGTGATTTTTACCAGAAATGCGAACCTGACTGCAACACTCCTGTTGGCCATCTATAAAAGGTGTTACTACAAGAATACATCAGTGGGCTGGAGAGATGGCTTAGTGATTAAGGCACTTGTCTATAAAGCCTAAGAACTCATGTTCAAATCTCCAGGTCCCACATAGCCAGATGCACAGTGATGCAAGCATGCAATGGTTCACGTGTACACAGAGGGCTCACACATCTGGAGTTTATTTGCAGCGGCCAAAGGTCCTGACACACCCATTCTCTCTCTCTCCCTCTTTCTCTCTCGCTCAAAAAAATAATAATAAAATATTTTTAAAAGAATACATCAGTGCATAGGAAAGTCCTGGATCTTTGTGTAAGCTATTTGTAAGAGGCTGGAATCCTTTATTAGTTGTTAATCCAAATTTACAAGATAAATTAATTGCATCAGAAATGCAGTTGAAATGATATAAATGATAGGAAATTAATGTTGTGTGACAAACTTTCAACTTTCTCTTTGTAACTAAGGTATGGGGGTCCTCACTTTTTCCCCAGGGGCCATTGGCCGCTGACGTCCAGGGCACAGGAGGAGTTGGGGGGAGCAGGGTGAGGGCGAAGGGCAGTGAACCACTCGGGAGACGGTCTGATGGGTAGTGCTTTGTCTCGTTTATTCAAAAGAGGAGTGGGTTTATAAACAATTGGGGAAGGTTGAGAAGGCACATACAGACTATAAGGGGATTGGATACATAGGCTTACGGGTTGCTGTCTAATTGGCTGGTGTTGGAAGGCAGACGTGGTGAGGGAGAAGTTGCAAGGGAGGCAACAGAAGCAGCAAGAAAAGCTACTTGACTTTAGCCACATATTGGATGGCTACAGCAGCAGGAAGACTGTTTACTACCTTGTAATATAATATAGTATATTGTAATATGTAGACCCATATTATAACATATAGACCCATAATATAAGGGTATCTTGGGCAGCTGGCCACAAGGTCAGGAACTGTTGGGGGGGGCAGAACCTTAGACTATGGAATGCTCAAGTGCTTTGGGGTGGGGGATGGCCTGCCGTCCTGTTTCCTCTGGGCAAAGATGAGGCACACTTCGACCTCTTGCCAGAGTGGGTTCCCAAGGCTAAGGCCGGCTGCAACCCCCACAGCCAAAGGTCCCCGGCCATGTCCAACAGCCCAGGCCAGCTTTCTCACAGTCCCAGCCCGTGTTTAGCAATGCCTGACGAAGGCATATTTTGTCATAGGCACCATCCATTCTTGTCATTCCAACATCACACTTTACTTCCCTACTACCGTACCTGCCTTCCCCAAGGAACCTGTCAGGCAGCTATGTCTAAATAATAATGAAACTGAGATTAAAGAGCTGCGTGGCAGAGAGTCTAGAATGTTTCCTCTGAGTGCTTCCTATGTCAACTGCTACCATCTTGTACATTACTATGACTGCTACTGCCCTGAAAAGCAGAAACTCATCCTACTCTTCATTACAGCTGAGAGGAAAAATACACTGGGAACATGAGGAAGCTAGAAAGGCAGCAGTTGAACAGAACACTTGGTACATTTGCACCCACCCACATCGCCTTCCTTTTCCTGCTGTGGACTCCCAGTGCCTGATATGTGACCCCAGATAGAGCCCACAACTGACACTTTGCTGGCATTATAATAGATGGATACCAGGTATCTGTTGAATGAATACTAGCCTATTTATTTATTTATTGGAGAGGGACAGTCAGAGAAAGAAAGAGGCAGAGAGAGAGAGAGAATGGGCGCACCAGGGCCTCCAGCCACTGCAAAGTAACTCCAGATACATACGTCACCTTGTGCTTCTGGATTACATGGGTCCTGGGGAATCGAGCCTCGAACCAGGGTCCTTAGGCTTCACAGGCAAGAGCTTAACAGCTAAGCAAACTCTCCAGCCCCCTATACTATTATTTTAAAGACACTAAAAGCAGCTCACTGTAAGTATACTCATACATTAGTTCCATTGTGATGTGGGTAACTACTCATCTTTTTTTTTTTTTTTTGGCTGGAAATGCCCATTAACTTAAAGAAGTTTGGGAAGAGCTGTCTGACTGTATCTGGGCAGAACTGGTTTTATATCAAACTAGAGATCCAGATTATGTACATTTCAGATGACTTCACAAAATGAGGGGGGCAGTGTAAATTCCTACCAGTAATACCATGAGAACGACGGGAACAGAAGAAGAGGTAAGAGTCTTGGCAATTGCATGGCACTACCTAATGGTTACTAGTAAGAAGCTTTTGTGACTTTTCAAAACATTAAAATGTTAAAACACACCAGGCGTGTCAGAGTTGGTTTTAGTCAAGAAACCAGTCTTATTTTTTCTTTGAGTTCTCCATGCTTAATAAACTTCGCTAAAAAGTTGTTGGAAGCCAGGCATGGTGGTGCATGCCTTTAATCCCAGCACTTGGGAGGCAGAGGTAGGAGGATCTCCGTGAGTTCAAGGCCACCCTGAGACTACATAGTGAATTCCAGGTCGGCCTGAGCAAGAGTGAGACCCTACCTCAGAATAAAAAAAAAAAAAAAAAAGTTAAAACACTTGGCAAAGGACTGTTAAGTCTTGAACTCTGACTTAAGGAAGCAAAGGAATGACTACTGTATGATCTAGAAACTTTCTTCCTTTGAGAAATTTACTTTGAGAATTCATTTAAAAAAAAAAAAAAAGGATGGTGATTGTTAACTCTTTCTGACTGATGGTCAAGTCATCTCTCTGAAGAGCCCTCTACAAGTCTCTGGGTTTGGGCAGGTAACTCTGTGGCCTGAGAATGGCAATATCTTTGAAAATGAGAAAGTAAAATGTTTTTCTTGAGCTGGAGAGATGGCTTAGTGGCTAAGGAGCTAGCCTGTGAAGCCTAAGGACCCATGTTCAACCCTCCATATCCTGCGTAAGCCAGACCCACAGAGTGAGTCAAGCGCAAGGTCACACATGCCCACTAAGTGACACAAGCATCTGGAGTTCGATTGCAGTAGCTGAGGCCCTGGTATGCCAACTCTTTGTCTTTCTCTCTGTCTCTCTCGCTCTAAAAAATAAATAAATAAATGTTTTTCTTTTGAGGTGTTACTGCAGGAAAATAATTATGCTAGCTCTTTTTTCAGACCATTTAAAATATCTTTTTATTGACAACTTCCATAATTATAGACAATAAACCATGATAATTCTCTTCCTCCCCCATTTTCCCCTTCACAAACTCATTCTCCATCCTATCCCCTTCCCTTCTCAAGTAGTCTCTTTTATTTTGATATCATCATCTTTTCCTCCTAATATGAGGCTCTTGTGTAGGTAGTACCAGACACTGTGAGGTCATGAATAGCCAGGCCAAATTGTGTCTGGAAGATTGTACTGTAAACAGTCCTACCCTTTCTTTGGCTCTTGCATTCTTTCTGCCACCTCTTCACAATGGACCCTGAGCCTTAGAGGGTGTGATAGAGATGTCTCAGTGCTGAGCACTCCTCTGTCACTTCTTCTCAGCACTTTGGTGCCTTCTGAGTCCCAAAGTCACTACCATCTGAAAAGAAGCTTCTCTAACCAAAAGTGAGAGTAGCAT
Organism: Jaculus jaculus; assembly: GCF_020740685.1. Lineage (NCBI taxonomy): Eukaryota > Metazoa > Chordata > Mammalia > Rodentia > Dipodidae > Jaculus > Jaculus jaculus. The sequence goes on from NC_059102.1 coordinate 315,727,532, forward strand.
TGATATATGGCTCTGAATGTTAAGAAAAGTGCTTGCAGGGCAGTTTGGTGAGCATAATACATGCATTTAACCAAACAACAGCAGGCATTACACCCCTAGCATTCATGACTTCCCTGTTATAGGCTTTTGACTAGGTTTTCAGTAGCAGGCATGTATTCCCTCCCATGGAACAGGCCTCCAGTCCAATTAGAGAGCAGTTGGTTTCCCCCCATAATAGACATGCCAGTCACTACTGCACCTGTTGGCTCATTTGGCCTGGCTGGCCAAACTTGAGGCTTATAGTGTCCACTGTTGTTTATCTCCACGGATGATTTCTCTCTCCCATAGGACTGCATGCAGCATAGATTTTTCCAGCTTTCTGTCAGATGGTCAAACCATTTTTAAGTGCATGTCAGTCTCAGTCCTTTCACTTACAATCTGTGCTTCCCGTTGTTATCTTACAGCAGATGTCAAAAGTCATCTCAAACCCGGCATGGTGGCACACACCTTTAATCCCAGCACTCAGGAGGCAGGGGTAGGAGGATAGCCATGAGTGAGAGGCCACTCTAAGACTACATACTGAAGTCATCTCAAGTTTAACATGCCTAAACTTGAATTCATGAGTCTCTTCCTCACCTCCCCAACATGCTTTCCTCCTGTTTCTCCTCTTCTAGTCAGTAATCCATTACAGGCAGAAACATGTACTCAAGAGCATGCTGAGAACCATTCCTGTGCTGACTTACACATATTAACTCATTTAAAGCTCCTAAGACCAAGATTAAAACTCATCTACCAGGCTGGAGGGATGGCTTAGTGGTTAAGGCACTTGCCTTCTAAGCCTAAGGACCCAAGTTCAACTCCCCAGTACCCACATAAGGTGATACATGCATCTGGAGTTTGTTGGCAGTTACTAGAGGCTCTGATGTGTCCACTCTCTCAAATAAATAAAAGAAAAGGATTTTTAAGTCTAAAAAGGAAACTCGTCTATCCTCTAAAATGAATGTCACTCTCCATTTCACAAGAGACGAAGCTGAGGGCCGGGAAGCTGGCTCTGGATAAAAGTGCTTGCCATGAGAGTGTGAGGGTCTGAGTTCAGCTTCCCAGACCCTGGGTAAGGCAAAGTTGGAGCCCGAAGCTAGTGCAGGCTTCTGTAATTCCAGCCCAGTAACAAGAGGCTGCAGAGACCAGAGAAGTTCCTGGAAGCTTGCAGACCAGGCAGCCTGGTGAAAACTGAACGAGCAAGTAGAGACCCTGCCTCAAACAAGGTGGATGGTGAGGACCAATGCCTGAAAGGTGTCCTCTGACCTCTACACATGTGTGGCTGCAAGCATGCCCACACACACACGTGTATCGTACTTACACATACACACCAAGAGAAAGAAGGAAGGAGAGGGAGAACTGAGACCCTGGACGCTCATCTAACTGAACGGGCAAAATCTCAACCTTTCTTCTTGCCACCTCGGTTCCTCTCCACATCTAAGCATTTATTGCAACCTGTCAATCCCAGCTCCTCCACGTGGTTGCTCTCGACCTTGTCCCCCTCAGCCCGTCTAATTCCCTAGCCCAGCCTCGCCCTGTCTGCGTGCTCGCTATCGGATACTAGGAGCTTGCTCTGCGGTATACTGCCTGGGCTGCTTACTGCATACAGAGCTGTCCCCTGCTTTCCCCCTTCTCTTCTGGAAAGTCATCAGTGCAAGGTGAGTCCTTAGCAATCTGACACACCAGCCCTCCCATGATCCTCTCCTTCTGCTGCCCATGTTCCAGCCACGCGGACTCATCATGGACCCAGGAGTCTGCAGAGCATTTCAACCGCCCTCGCTTTTGTGCGTGCCATGTCTCTGGCCTGGCATGCCTTTCTCGCCTCTGTCCCTGGCTCACTTTTACTTCCAAGGTCACACCAAGTATCTTCTCTTTGAGTAGCCTTTCCTAATTTCCCCCGAAGCTAAATATATAGCGCTTCTTTGTTAATTTCTCCTCTATAGTATTCCATAGGTTGATACATAGGGATGGTGCCACAGCTTGTGGCAATTACATAGCTGTGATTTATTTTTAGCTGTCTTTCTCACCAGTCAGAGTTGTTTTAATCAAGAAACCAGTCTTGGGCTGGAGAGATGGCTTAGCGGTTAAGCGCTTGCCTGTGAAGCCTAAGGACCCTGGTTCAAGGCTCAGTTCCCCAGGTCCCACGTTAGCCAGATGCACAAGGGGGCGCACGCGTCTGGAGTTCGTTTGCAGAGGCTGGAAGCCCTGGCGTGCCCATTCTCTCTCTCTTCCTCTATCTGTCTTTCTCTCTGTGTCTGTTGCTCTCAAATAAATAAATTTAAAAAAAAAAAACTTTTAAAAGAAACCGGTCTTATTTTTTCTTTGAGATCTCCATGCTTAATAAACTTTGCTAAAAGGTTGTTGGAAGCCAGGCATGGTGGTGCATGCCTTTAATCCCAGCCCTCAGGAGGCAGAGGTAGGAGGATCGCCGTGAGTTCAAGGCCACCCTGAGACTCCATAGTGAATTCCAGGTCAACCTGGGCTAGAGTGAGATCCTACCTCGAGAAAACAAAAAATAAAAAAGGTTGTTGGATTACTCCATGAGGAACAAGATTATGCTCATTGATAGCAAATGTCATTACACCTGCCTCAGAAGTTAGGACTCATGTTTCTAACAGGATATCTTATTCCTCTCTACATGTCATCTTTTGTTTCATACATTTGTAAATTTCAGTTCTATACATTTTGCTTTGTAAGGACTGCAAGCTCCATTCCATTAGATAAAGAAACATAACAGATAATATTTTACAATGTATCTCTTCTATTTGTCCTGTTGTTTGCTTGTTTGTTGATGAGAGTGAGAAAGAGAAAGTGGTAGAGAGAGGGAGAATAGGCACACCCGGACCTCTAGGCAGTATAAACGAACTCCAGACACGTGTGCCACCTTGTGCATCTGGCTTTTTACGTGGGTACTGAGGAACCAAACAAAATGAAGTAGTTGAAACAGCAAGGGGCCATGTCAACATGGCACAGCCTGTGCAGTTTGAAAACCCATGCCCTGTTAGACACAAAGAGATCAGGGAATTGAAGGTTTAAGACCAAGAATGGGCAAGCTATGTCTGAAGTGAGAAAAACAATGAGTGAGGTCCTGGGAGGGGAATGAAAAGGTAGATGCAGGGAAGACCACCGCCTTGAGAGAAAAAAATTGGACACTTCAATCATGGGGTCTTGGCACTGCCCCCCCCAGGACATAAGCTTTGTCATATATGCCTCTTGCTGCCAACACCCAACACAGGAGTCAAGGTTTAGTGGAGCTTAATAAATATTTGTTGAAGAGCATTTATACTGGAGCCCAGATATTGGGAAAGGAAAGAGGTCCTTGGAAAGAACTTTACAGTTTAAGACTAGGGAACTGGAGAGTTGTCACCCATAGTGCTACATGGAGGAAAGGGATTAAAATGCTAAACTTTTTTATTTTCCCCTGAACTTTTAAAAGATGAAAAATAAGGCTGAGGATAAAAGGACTGGGCTTTTAAATAAGGAAAATGAGATTGTGATCCCCACAAAGCCTTCAGGGCTTGAAGATGTTTTGTCAAACCCTGAACAGGAAGTGTCTTGCTCAGAAATGATGTGTGTGCTAGTAAGTGGGCCCTTCTGGGACTGAGGGAAAGAACCCTTCACTGCCTGTTGGCCAGAAAAGCCCCAGAGCGTCTGTTCTGGGCCACGGTGCCCTTAGGCATGGTCTCTTGGCTCCCGTGAGACATCTCCGGGTTCTCTTCCTACAGGAAGAAACGGGCTGAAATTGACTGCTACCCCAAAAGAACTTCAGAGCCCCTGTACAGAAATTCTGTAAACAAGTATAAGGACTACTTGAGAATATTTAAAATTGTGATCATATTTCTCTAGTACCTTCTGAGGTTTGGCACATTTTATCTCATTTATTAGCCCTAAAGCCTCCCACTGCCTGAAAGACTTTATACTCTCTTCTCCTTGTGCCCACTAGCTGTAAGAAATGGGAAGCCAGCACCTCTGTCTCATCCTCCTTTTCCCCACTATTCCTGTCAAATCAGAGGCTAATTGCGGAGGCCAGCAATAAGTACGTGGTCAATTCCACCCCTATGCACGCACACTCCTGGGCAGACAGCTCAGCCCCAGCTACCTGTCTTATTGCCCACAGCAGAGGTTGTACAATACACACGCCACCTTCAGAGATTATGGTCTTCCCTAGCAGGTCAGCCAGCTGAGGGGCACCCTGTGCTTGCACAATGGGCCTGATTCATCCAGGAGGTCTTCCACTCCTACCAACCACATGGACGAAGATGGTCTCCCCTGGATTCCTCGCACTATGCGCCGCTGTACTTGGATGGCTCAGCCTCAGTGGCATGTCATGTTACCTGTGTCAGGGGACATGAACAGCAAGGAGATACACCATCCCATAGCTACATACACTGGGAAAGGTAACCATATGAGGGTTTCTCCCATGGTGCTCCACTCCCCTACAAAGCAGCTCCCTCTCCAAACTGTGTGTGACATTCAGTGACTTATATATTCTGTCTTCTCATCTGCAACTGGGAATCGGAACAATATATTTTACAGGGGCATTACAAGAAATATCCACAGAAGTGTGGAGGAGAGGGATTTTGATATGAGGGCACACAGACACTCTCCCAAGGGGAGTGCAGTTTGATAAGGAGGTGGGCGTGCTTGCTTACAGGCACATTTCTAACCAGCCGCTGAATCCCAGCCAATCACAGTAGCTGAGCTTCAGCCAATCACAAGCGGCGGACTGATCAGACCAAGGTCACGTTGAAGCAAACGGTGGGCTGTAAGCAAGCAAGCGCTCTCTGTATCTCGCTTCCTTTTTCTGCTAAGAATATTCCCCGCCCACTTTGTCGCACCTAGACCACTCACCGGTGTTTGCAGGCTGCACGGTGCGTGAGACATTCTTTGCTCGGTCAAGGGCTATGAAATTTCTCTTTTGGCATTTGCAAAGTTTGCATCTGCCTAGAGGGCGGGGGGGGCAATATGAAAAGCTGGTCCCTATTTTGTCTAACTCAGATCTCCGGCAGGAAAGCGGCCGAAGCTACAAGGAGACTAAGACCCACGGAAGCCTGGGCACGAGATCATGAATAGTGACTCACAACAGACAAGTGAAGCCCTCGGGAGAACTAAGCACAGCCTCTGCTAGATTAAGACATTCAAAATTAGCTATGCATATGGGGCATGAGAAAGTCATACACAGACCCGTAGAAGGCATACATTCAGAAAAGAGATGAGGAGAGGCTGGGGAAATGGCTTAGTGGCTAAGGCATTTGCCTGTGAAGCCTAAGGACCGGGGTTCAATTCTCCAGGACCCACGTTAGCCAGCTGCACAAGGGGGCGCATGCATCTGGAGTTCGTTTGCAGTGGCTGGAGGCCCTGAGGCACCCATTCTCTCTGCCTCTTCTCCTCCCCCCCCCCCCTCTCTCTCTCTCTCAAATAAATAAATAAATAAATAAATAAATAAATAATTTTTTTTTAAAAAAAAAAAAAAAGAGATGAGGAGAACTTGAGTTTCATAGAAGTCTGTGTATTGGTCCATTTTCTGTTGTTATAGCAAAATACATGGGTACTTGTAACAAAAGAAGTTTATTTATTTATCTTTCTGTGCTGCTATGAAACAAGGACTTACATATGCTAAGAAAGTGCTTTACCACTAAGCCACATCCCCACCCTGAAAAGAGATGCATTTGTCTCTCCCATCTGCTTAGCCTCTAGTGAAGGCATCATGGCAGATAGTATCATATGTCAGGACAGCGTGTGGAAGTAAGCACGTGGTGAACAGCAAAATGAGAGGCCTGGAGGCAAGTATTGCTTTTCTTTTATGAGAGAGAAGGAGCAAGGGGGAGGGGGAGGGAACTGGTGCTCCAGGGCCTCCAGTCACTGTAACCAAACTCCAGACATGTGCACCACCTTGTGCACATGTGTGACCTTGTGTGTGTGTCACCTTGTTCATCTGGCTTACGTGGGATCTAGGGAGTCAAACATAGGTCCTTGGGCTTTGCAGGCAAGTGCAATAACCGCTAAGCCATCTCTCCAGCCCAAGTCTTGCTTTTTATAACCATCCACTTTTGTAGGAACCAATAAAAGTTTCTATAAGAACAGCATTTATCCTTTCTGAGGGTAACACCACCAATGAGCCAATTGTTTCCTACTAGGCTTCACTTCTTAAAGACCCCACTACCTCTCCAGATCACCACTCTGGAGACCAAGTTTTCAGTACATGAACCTTAGGGGGTCACACCCAAACTAATTCCAAACTATAGCAGACTGATTCCTGGACTCCTAGAAAGACCAGTTGTGTTTGGTTAAGGACTGCCACAGTATGGAACCAATCTTCAAGGACAGAGTGGTAGATAATTTTTCAAAAATTTTATTGAAAAAAAAGTCCAATTTCCTTTTTCTCTCATTCTTCAGTTCAATTAATCTGCTTCTGATTAGCTTCCTTTTTTTCCTAGATTGAACATACAAATGAGAGCATGCTATGCTTTTCTTTCTGTCTGAGTTTTCACTTAGCTCAGTGTCCACCAGGTGACAAATGGCAAGATCACCTTATTGTTTGTTCGCTTGTTTTGAGGTAGGGTCTCACTCTAGCCCATAGGAAGCATACATTGGAACTCGTTCTGTAATCCCAGGTTGGCCTTGAACTCACAGGTCTTCCTATCTCTGCCCCCTGAATTCTGGCATTCAAGGCATGAGCCACCACGCCTAGCTAAGATCAATTTTTTTTAAGGGTGAATAACATTCTGTTGTGTGTCCTGTGTGCCACGGTTTCATTACCCATATCTGTGGATGGACACTTAGGTTCCATATCTTGGCTATTTTGAATAATGCTATTAAAAAAAAACATAGGCAAAGCCGGGTGTGGTGGCACACGCCTTTACTCCCAGCACTCGGGAGGCAGAGGTAGGAGGATCGCCGTGAGTTCGAGGCCACCCTGAGACTACATAGTGAATTCCAGGTCAGCCTGGGCCAGAGTGAGACCCTACCTCGAAAAAGAAAAAACAAAAAAAAAACTTAAAAACAGGTTGGGTGTGGTGGTTCATGCCTTTAATCCCAGCATTTGGGAGACAGAGGTAGGAGGATCGCCGTGAGTTTGAGGCCACCCTGCGACTACATAGTGAATTCCAGGTAAGCCTGGGCTATAGCAAGACCCTACCTCAAAAAGCCACTAAAAATTAAAATTATACAAGGGTTATATTGGTGTGCGATATGTGTGTATAGTGTGTGTGTGTATGTGTACAGATGTACACACCCCATTCACACACATGCAGCAAATTCCTCTATCACTCTTTCACCCTGGTTCCTTGAAATAGTTTCTCGGTGAACCTGGATCTACCATTTTTCTATCAGACTGGCTGGTCAGTAGGTCCCAGGAGCCCACCTCAGCACTAGGGTTACTGGTGTACCTGGCCACACCCAGCTTTTTACATGGGTCTGAGGATCGAACTCGGGTCTTCACGCTTACACATCAAACACTCTTACTTGCGGAGCCAACGTCCTAGCCCATACAAACAAAGAATTTGTATGATCATTGTACTAGTGACATGAAAGACCAATAACCAAAAGGATGTTGAGTGTGAGAGAAGAGATGTCATCACCACAGGAAGAGGAAGTTACAGCAAGAGACACTTTCAATTTATGACAGAATTGCAAAAAGGTGGGCTAACTCAAGGTCTTTCGCAGCGGTCTCCGCCTCTCGGAGGATGCTCTGGCTCTTCTCACTGGTCTTCTGCCTCGGCTCAGGTAAGCGTTTGTGCACTCGTGTGGGTACTCGGTGAACCCCTGCTTTGTGTGGCTTGCCCCATCTAAATTACTGAGCTAGAGCTAACTGAAGGATGGGAGGGTTCGCTATAATGTGTGGTTTCACGCTCTCCAATTTGCATCCTGTGCCACAGGCCTGAGGTGCTGCAGAGAAAACAACTGCCACAGGCCCTCTCTGTCAGGGAAGGCTTCTCTGGGACATGGGGAATGAGCTTTTCTAAGTCAAGACTGTTTGGAGTTTATGGCAAGTATATTTTCCTATAGAGAACTGAGCTTAAGGAAAATGAATGCTCTACGAATTAGCTACTGTTACTGTGTAACTTCAGGTAGATTATCATGGACTCACTCATCTAAATACTAAAAGCCAACAACCCAGTTCAGCCAAATATTCTGGGCCCAAAAAGGAAAAAAAAAAAAAAAAACCACCAGAAATTGTGCTCTTCTTACCTTTTGCTAAGCAAAAAATTGAAATGGTGTCTAACCTCCTCCCCACTTCCTTTGATACACATCAGCAGTTCATTAGCCCAGCGATGCTTTGCAGAGTAATAAAAAAGGAATTAACTGATTTAAACTGCCTCCTGTTCCCTGCTGTCTGTTACGTGGAGAACATGGGGTTCATAATATGTCTAAGAAACCACAAGTTGTCCATTGGGACTAAAGCATAGTGTTCAGAGAGAAGGGATCAAAAAGCTAGCCCAGAGCTAGCCCAGAGAGAAAGACTTTATTAAAAAAAAAAATCTAGCATTTAATGAGTGCTTAAGATACTGGGCCAGCTGGGGAGATAGCTCAGCTTTTAAAGGTTCTTGCTTGCAAAGCCTGAGGGTCAGGGAGTCAATTCCCCAACCACTCACATAAAGCAGGACAGGCATTTGTTTGCAGCAACAAGAAACCTTGGCATGTCCATACAGACACATGCAAATTAATTAATTTTTTAAAAAATGAGGCACTGGGCAAGGTGTCTTGTGACAATTTGACTCGAATCTCCATGTTACCATGAAGATCTGAGGCTAATCTAATTTAATAACTTGTCCAAATTTTATTAGCCAGTGTGTGACAAGATCTGGAATCAGTCTGAAAATAAGTTCCCTAAACCTGCCAGCAGCAGAGGGGAGAGCAAGAGATACCACAGGATAGAGTCAGCTAAGTGAATTGGCAGCGGAAGCAGAAGGAAAGGAGGGCTCGTGAAGTCATTCAGTAATGATTCCTCAAGTACCTACTGGATGCCTGGCACTGTCAGAGTCTCTGAGAACGTCTCAGGAGCAAAGTCAGCACAATTTCTGCTCTCCTGGAAACAAACCACAAATAAGTAAAGCATGCACTGACTAGAGATAGATAAGGTGGAGGAGACAAACCAAAGGGAGAAATGCAAAATACGGTGCAATGGGCTGTCACTTGTCAAACAAGACTGTCAAAGAACATGACACAGTTGGGAAGAAGGAGCAGCCACAGGAGGAAGCAAGTTCAGTTTGGGGGGCTACCACTCTTAAGACGTCAGTGTGGGGCTGGGGAGATAACTCAGCAGGTAAGGTGTTTTCCTGTAAAGCCAACAGGACCCAGGCTTGATTGCCCAGGACCTACGTAAGCCAGATGCACAGGGTGGAGCATGTGTCTGGAGTTGTTTGCAGTGGCTGAAGGCCCTGGTGCACTCATTCTCTCTCTCCCTCTCTCTCCCTCTTCCTCTCCCCCTCAAATAAAAATAAAATAAATTTTAAAATATTAGACAAAAAAGATGTTAGTGTGATATCCAAAAGGAGATTGCCTGAAAGCAGTTGAAAATTGAGGATCAGAGTTACCTGGTCCTAAGGATGGAGACTTAATAAGCGGTATGAAGGTGAAAAGAGGTATGAGGACTGAACCTTGGGAAATACATAAAAGATGCAAAATGGAACCTTTTCATCCATTCAAGAGCCTCTTCTTGACCTGAGACCAACTAGTGACTTGAGTTTTTGCCTCACTTTTACCTCTTTTCAAAACTGAACTTACCTTAAGATCATTTCTGGGTGTTCTCATGTTAAAATTCCTCTCGTCCACATTTCTATGGGTATTTCTTATAACAATAGCATGAACTATTCCATTCTACCTGCCAGGCACGGGTGGGGAAGAAGACACAGTAACAGTTATGGGGGAGGGGCGCAGAAAGAGGAATACCCCTGCATGTGCCCGCAAGAGACAGGTGCAGGTGTTCCAAAGCTCCCCAAGAGGGCAGAGCAGGGGTGGCCAGGGTGGAAACACTTCACTATGCTACTCAGCCAACACAGTTTCATATTCACAAGCATAAGTATCTAACTACACAATGTGGGTCAAGAGGCTGCGATGGTAGAGGAAGAACCAGAAAGACAAACTACCTTGACAAATAATCTTATCCCTTGACTCAAGGCTTGAAAAAACCTAGCAGAATATATTTTTTTCCAGCATAGAGGGCTGAGGCGGGAAGATCTTGAGTTCCCAGAGAGCCTAGGCTTCACAGTGAGGTTCTGTCCTAACAAACAAAAACAGAACAGAACAAAATGCCAGCTATTTGTGAAGTCAAACATCATAATGTCCTAGAGAAGATGAATCTCATCTATTTTTCAATTTTATTCTTTATAGATGGAATGTGTCAAATTTTAATGTGCATATAAATTGGGGGCTTTATCATGATAGGGGGCAATGATTTTGCATTTATAGCAAATTGCCAGGTGATGCCAGTGTTGCCTGGCCGTGGACCACACATTGAATACCGAGGTTCTAAATTCTAGTCATATTGAGGTTGGTGACCGGGAACGGTAAAAACTAATTGCTTGAGCAAGCTCATAGGAAGCACACGTGGGTGTTCTGAGTCCCAGGAGAGAACAGTGGTTAGAAATAGAGGCAAACCTAGTTCTGAAATCATTTTCTTTTCTTCCCTCTCCTTCCTTCCTGTGCCCTTCTCTTCCCCTCTTCTTGCTTCCCTTACTTGCCCTTCCTCTCTTATTTTGCAGTGCTGAGCATCCAACCTGCAGCCTTCTACATACCTGATAAGCACTCCACCACTGAGCTACATCTCCAGCCTTGACGCTAAGATTTGGAGTCTAATGGCTCCCCTCCCCCTTGAGCATCATTATCTACTTCTTAGCAACCATCTGCACATTCATATAATTGCTTTTTCTCATCCAAGATAGACATCTTGCTGTGCTCAAAGACATACGTATCTTTCTATCTCTCATAATCTGTATCCTGCCCCCATTGTGATCTCTAGCATTCCTTGCCTCTCAGTTTTTGTTCTTTACTCCAACTCTAGCTAAAGTTGTTTCTTTACTCATGCTCAAGTCTCATTGTTAAAGTGAAATTCACATATTAAAGAGCTCTGTTCAGTGGCGGTTAGCACATTCACCGTGTTCTGCAAGCACCGCCTTTATTGCTCTATAACATTTCATCACTCAGAACAGAAACTCCAGGCTGGGAATATGGCTCAGTTATAGAGTACTTGCTTAGTAAGCATAAGTCCTTGACCTTGAACCTGAGAGAGAGAGACCTACTAGGCTGTCACCTCCCATTTTCCCATTTCCCTCTTTCTCCATCATTTGTGACTTCGTTATCCTAGCTGAGAATTCATTGTCAAATCCAAAATCATGAATATGGACCCCGTGCTTGTTTTCAGTGTGGTAATCAAATCCAGGGCTTTGGGCACACTAGGAAAGCAGTCTGCCACTGAGCCATAATCCGTGCTTCTGTCCACAAGTTTTATTGTAACTCTTATATTTAGATACTTCTCAATTCAATTTCATATAGACTCTCATATATCTTATGCCATTGCTACACTGTTTTATTATGATAGTTGTACAAGCATTTTCAAACTGGGAAGTGTGAATACTCCAATGTTGTTTCTCTTTAAAATGTTGTTTTGGAAATTCAGACATTTTGCATTTCTATATAAATTTGAATATTGTCTATTTTCACTTATGAGTCTTTCAGGTTCTGATACAGATTACATTGAATCTGTATGTAGATTTGGGTGGCATTGCCATCTTAACATTGTCTTCCAACCCATGAATATAGGACATCTTCCTCTTAGCCTTTCTGGAATGATTTGTAGCTTTTGTATATAAATCTTGACCCTCCCTTGTTAATTACCCATAAATATTTATTCTTTTGAATACTATATGAATTGAATTGTTTTTATTTACCTCCTTTCTAATTGTCCATTGCCAGTTTAGAGGAAATACAAACTGGTTTTTGTGTGTTGATCCTGTGTCCTAAAACTTTGCTGAATCACTTACAAGCTCTAATTGCTTTTTATGGATCTTCAGGTATTTTTCTATCCATATCATCATATCATCTATGAGTATGAGTGGCTTTACTTTTCCAATTGAGACACTTCTTGCTCATTTTTCTTGCCTAATTGTTCAGGTTAGAACTTCTAGTGCAAACATTGAATAGAAGTGGTGAAAGTGAGTATTTTCTTTCCCTGGCCTTAGCTGGAAGGCATTCAATCTTTCCCTTGGAGTAAAATATTAGCTGTGAGTTTTCATAGCTGTGAGTTTCACCAGCTTGAAGATGTTTCCATCTATCCAGAGATTCTCAAGTGTTTGTGTGAAAGGATCTTGGGGTTTTTTTGTTTGTTTTGTTTTATTCAGATGCTTTTTCTTCATCAGTTGAGATCATGTGTCTTTTTGCCTTTATTCAGTTAATATTTATGCATTGAATTAACTGATTTTCGTATGTTGAACCACACCAGCATCTCTGAGATAAATTCTACTTGGTCAGTTTGTTAGTATTTTCCTAAAGATTTTACACAGATATTTTGCTGACTATTCACAAGGGATATTGATCTGTAGTTCTCTTTCTTTCAAGTGCAAATGAACTCCAGATGCATGCACCACTTTATGTCCAGCTAAATGGGTGCTGGGGAGTTAAACTCAGGCCAGCAGGCTTTACAAGTAAACTCCTTTAACCACTGAGAAATCTTATGACTTTTCATTCTTTTTGGAAATGACCTTAGTCCTACCTCTATCCTATCCTTCCCAAAACATTGCTTTTTTTTTTTTTAAATTATTTCCTTAATTATTTGAGAGCGACAGACAAAGAGAGAAAGACAGATAGAGGGAGAGAGAGAGAATGGGCGCGCCAGGGCTTCCAGCTTCTGCAAACGAACTCCAGACGTGTGCGCCCCCTTGTGCATCTGGCTAACGTGGGACCTGGGGAACCGAGCCTCGAACCGGGGTCCTTAGGCTTCACAGGCAAGCGCTTAACCGCTAAGCCATCTCTCCAGCCCAACATTGCTTTTTATTTAAATATTTTAAAACATTTATTTATTTGAGGGGACACATAGAGAGAGATTGATAATGGGCATGCCAGGGCCTTCAGCCACTGCAAATAAACTTCAGATGCATGCGTCACCTTGTGGCTTACATGGGCCCTAGGGACTCGAACCTGGGTCCTTTGGTGTTGCAGGTAAGTGCCTTAACCACTAAGCCATCTCTCCAGCCTGAAAACACTGTTTCAAAAAAAAAATCTGGACTGGAGAGATGGCTTTGGGCTGGAGAGATGGCTTAGTGGTTAAGCGCTTGCCTGTGAAGCCTAAGGACCCCGGTTCAAGGCTCAATTCCCCAGGACCCACGTTAGCCAGATGCACAAGGGGGCGCATGTGTCTGGAGTTCATTTGCAGTGGCTGGAGGCCCTGGTGCATCCCCATTTTCTCTCTGTCTCTGTCTCTGTCACTCTCAAATAAATAAATAAAAATAAACAAAAAAAATTAAAAATCTTTCTACTTCTCAAAATTGTTCCATGTAATACTTTCCAAAATAAATTCCCACTGTTCAAGTTAACACTCTAAAACTTTACTTTCCTTCATTTTATTCCCAATCTACATAGCTTGTTCTGAGGAAATAAAAGTCTGACCAAGACATGATTCATGTTCTCAGAAATATATCTTCCAATAGATTAAACAGAAACAAGTACATTCAAAATGTCCCCTAGTTTGACATCTTAATTAGAAGGATGGGCAGGCCCTCAATACCAACTCCATGTTCTAAGCGGTTTCCAGCGGCTTATAGAATCCTCAAAGGGATGTTTACTATGATGTGCACCTTCCCCTCCTCCCATGGCCCCAAAGTAGCTTGCCACCTACAGCCACCATGAGGAAATCTTTCTAACTCCTAAGCTTCTCTTCTTGTTCCAGTCTTCCACCTTTCTGCCACTTTAATGACCCAGAACATCAGCATCCATGCCAAGGGTGTGGCCCAGACTGAAAAAAAAAAGGAGAAAGCACAGGGTGTGGTGGCCCACGCCTTTAATCCCAGCACTCCAGAGGCAGAGGAAGGAGGATCACTATGAGTTTGAGGCTGCCCTGAGACTACCTAGAGAATTCCAGGTCCCCTTGGACTAAAGTGAGACCCTACCTTGAAAAATCAAAAATAAATAAATAAATAAGAGGTGGGCGTGGTGGCACACAACCTTAATCCCAGCTCTCAGGAGGCAGAGGTAGGATTGCCTTGAGTTCGAGGCCACCATGCCCAGCTCTAACCCTTTTTTTAAGACTTATTTTTATTTATTAGAGAGAGAGTGAGAGTGAGAATGGGTGCATCAGGACCTCTAGCCATTGCAAATGAACTCCAGATGCATGTGCCACCATGTGCATCTGTCTTACCTGGGACCTGGAAGATTGAACCTGGATCCTTAGGCTTCACAGGCAAACCCCTTAGTTGCTAAACCATCTCTCCAGACCACTCAACCCATTCCTCATCACATCTCTGGGCTTCTTTCAAATCACTTCAAGAGATTGACAGAATTTGGGGAAAGGGTTCAGGCATAGGACAGAGGATGCCAAAGACAGCCTTATAACCTCTTCCTACTGTTTACAGGAAATGCAGCCTCACAAAACAACTTAACCCCAAAGATGGTGAATGGGATCCTGGGGGAGTCGGTAACTCTCCCAGTGGAGCTTCCATCAGGAGAGGAAGACACTCTTATCGTCTGGCATTACAATGGAAGAGCTATTGTCATCATACAGCTGCATAAGTTACAAAAGCCGGAATTCATGGAGCCGGACCCAAAATGGAAAAAGCGACTGGACTTCACCCAGTCCTACTCCTTGAAACTCAACAACCTGATGATGGCAGACACAGGACATTATATGGCCCAGATAACCAACAATGGCACCGTCTTGCTCTTCAGTTACAGTCTGAGAATCTTCAGTGAGTCTAAATGTGGTGTTCATGTCTGGGTTTTAAAAAATCATATATTTCAAACCTATATGACTATAAGAGCACACTATAGCCTGATGGGAGAGTGGGTGGCATCTAGGTACACTGAGGTCCCTTGACGCCATGACATTGCACATCCAAACAGCAGCAGAGCTAAGAACAGAAACCAAGTCTTGTGTCTCTTCACCTAGAATCACCTCGCTTCCCTCGTGCAATGCAATGGCTTCATTCAACAACAAGTGAAGTGGGGTTAATAAAAGTGAAATAATTACGATACTATTAACATGTGCATTTCAGGTATCTATCATGCAATCCTTATAAAGGCTTCATGAGATAGATACAGGCCGATACCTGAGGCACAGCCTCCGTCACAGTCAAAGGGCTGATAAGTGGCAGAACTTCCCACTGACCTGCCACAATGTCTCACTTTACACAAAGACCAGCTTGACCCAAGAATGGTCTGTGCACAGAACAGTAATCTATCTCAAAAGTGTTCTTTACAGGTGAGTCAATTAAGAGAAAACTCTTCTGTTAAGGCGACTTAATTTGAAATGCTGTTTTCTCCAGGTGGTTCATGATGATAATTAGTCAAAAATCTGCTTTCTGCCAGGCATGGTGGGCACAAGCCTTTAATCCCAGTACTTGGGAGGCAGAAGTAGGAGTATTTCCATGAGTTCAAGGACACCCTCAGACTATATAGTAAATTCTAGGTCAACCTGGGCTAGAGCGAGACCCAACCTCGAAAAAACCAAAAAAAAGAAAAGAAAATCTGCTTTCCTAGCTGAGGTGGTAATGCACACCTGTTGAGGGGGCTGAGGCTGGAAGATAAGGAGTTCAAGGCCAGCTTGGGCTACCTAGCCAGAGCATGTGGAAAGCCACCAGTGTGAGAAGAGGAAAGAAAGACATGTGGACAGCATAAGGAGTGTCAGGAGTGCCAGGGAACAGGACCCCATCTGGAGTGGGGGAAGTAAAACCAAGGCCTCGTGCATGCTAAGCAAGAGTACTAACACTGAGCTGTTCAGCCCAAGGGATCAATTTTAAAGGAAGTGGTCAAAACAGGCCTCACTGAAAATATAACTGATGGGCTGCAGAGATGGCTTAGCAGGTAAGGTGCTTACCTTCAAAGTCAAAGGGCCCAGGTTCAATTCCCCAGTACTCATGTAAGCCACATGCACTAAGTGGCACATATGTCTGGAGTTCATTTGCAGTAGGGCTGGAGGCCCTGGCATGCCCATTCTCCTTCTCTGTCTTTCTCTCTCTCTTTGCAAATAAATTTTAAAAAGAAAATATAACATTTGAGCTGAGATCTATTGGAGGGAAGGGACTGAGCCATGCAAATATCTGGAGGAAGAGCCATCTAGAACATGTAGCAAGATTCCCCCAGGCTCAAGGAGCATCAAGAACGCTGAATGTCAGCTGGGTGTGGTGGCGCATGCCTTTAATCCCAGCACTCGGGAGGCAGAGGTAGGAGGATCGCCGTGAGTTCGAGGCCATCCTGAGACTCCATAGTGAATTCCAGGTCAGCCTGGCTAGAGTGAGACCCTACCTTGAAAAAATGGGGAAAAAAAAAAGAATGCTGAATGTCAAGGAGAAGAATGAAAGAGACTAAAAGAAAACAGGGCTATATGGGAAGAGAGCGCTTGAAAATAGAGTCTTAGTGAGGCACTATGACTCTGGCTTCTACTTTCCCTGAGGATGAGAGCCGTCAAGGGTTTTGTAAGTATAGAAAACAGCTCAGGTCACTGAGATGAATCTCCAAATCAGGCACAGTTAATGGAAGAAGGGATTTATTGAGGCTTATGGATAAAGGGGAAGTTCCATAATGACAGAACAAGTTGGCCCAACTCATTTCAGGACCAACTCATTTCACATTCAGAGAGAGAGAGAGAGAGAGAGAAGCCACAAGCCACCGCCAGCAAGCAAGCACACTTAGGAACTCCAAGCAGAGTTCAAGCACTCTGCATATCTTTTGACTAGAATTACAGATTCACCCCCACAACTTAGGGCTGGACCCTAAAAGCTACCCACCATGACTCCTCCTCCATCCAGGTGGCTGCAGATATAAATTACAAACTATAATAAAATCCTGAATATATTGGGGGCCATTCATTTGAACTACCAGAGCAAGGATATGATATAATTTGTCTTATTGCTTAAAGATCCCTTTGACTTCTCTGTTGACAAAACCAATGGACCAACTGAGAAGTCATTATATTAATCCAGACAAAAGTTGACGCTGACTTGGACCATTGTGGAGGTAGTGGAATGAGGTTGGCATCTGAATATATTTTGAAGGTAAAGTCAGCAGCACTTCCTGATGTGGGAGTATGTGATGAAGAAATGAGTCAGGGATGAGTCAAGCTTTTGCCCCAAGTAACTAAGGTAGAGAAGGCTTCAGGTTGAACAGTGTGAGACAAAATAGCTGGAGTTCTTTTTAAAAGTATGTTAAATGTGCTATATATCCAAATAAAAACATCAAGCACACAGGTATAAACATATATTCATTAAGTGGGAAAAAGTAACAAGATGTATTTTTAGGGTCAGCCATGAACTTGGGATGAGATATGGCATTCATGTCAAATATTTACCACCCCTATGTTAGTCAGTGTTTCCTTTAATCTTTATGATTCCCTGAAAAGTGTGCACTATCGAGGGCTGGAGAGATGGCTCCATGGTTAAGGTGCTTGCCTGCAAAGCCTAACAACCAGGGTTCAATTCCCAGTACCCATGTCAAGCCAGATGCACAAAGTGGCACATACATCTAGAGTTCATTTGCAGCAGCTGGAGGCCCTGGTGCCCCCATTCTCTCTCTGCCTCTCTTCTCTCTATCTCTATCTTCTTACAAATAAGTAAATAACCATTTTAAACATTAAATAAATAAGGTATTTTTAAAGTGTGTGCTATTGCATGATTTTTAAGATAAGGAAACCAAGTCTTGGAAATATAAAGAAACATGAATAATTTCATGTTTGTATCATCAGTAGTGTTAGCCTATCCCAGGTTTTCCTGACTCCAAGTTCAACATTCCTCCTGCACACAAAAACTCCATTGTGGTAAAAAAAAAATATATATATATATATATATATGTATATATATATATATATATATACATATACATATACACACATACACACACACATACATATATATATAACTACATAACTCCTACTCATTTAATTAAGCTTAGATCATTACTCAGTCTCTTCTAATCAAAGCTAGAGTCATTCTGTTCTTTTTCAGGTCACCTTTATTTCAAATTCTCAGGATGACTAGGGCCTTGTCTTGTCTTACTGTCATGTCCTCATTGAATCACAGCTACTGACATTTTTCTAGGCAATGTTTTCTGTTCTTTGGCCTCAGCAATGTCTACATTCCATGTCATCTCAAATGACTAAATATATTGCATTTCAGCACTCCCTGGAATTGCCTGTTTGTTTTTGCCTTGGGGCTCTGAGCTTAGTCTCCAACTTGTTTTTACAAGGGACAGTGTCCAAGGGCTAGAAGGGACCCTAGGGATAACCTGAAGCTCAGAAAGATAAAGTGACCAGACCCAAAGTACATACTAGTTGATGACAACTAGAATCTTCCTTCCATTTCTGTCACTGGTTACTCTCTGCCTCATATTGATGCCCCTTTTCATCTGGTCACCCCAACCTTGCTGCCACCAACTGGGTAACACAAGCAGGCTCTTTTACAGAATGAACAAATCATAGAATATGGCAAAGATAGAATGCAAAAATTACAGAAGTAAAGAATATTTTTCTCGGGCTGGGGAGATGGCTCAGTGGTTAAGATGCTTGCCTACAAAGCCAAAAGACCCAGGTTTGATTCCCCAGGACCCATGTAAGCCAGATGCACAAGGTGGCACATGCATCTGGAGTTTATCTGTAGTGGCTGGAGGCCCTGACATGCCCATTCTCTCTTCCTCTCTCTCTCTCTCTCTCTCCCTCTCTCTCTCTCTCTCTCTCTGCCTCTTTCTCTGTCTCTCAAATAAATAAATAAAAATAAAAATTTTTAAATTAAAATTTAAAAAAAGAATATTTTTTCTCTGTGTATGTTTGTGCACATGTGTGGGCATGTGCGTTCACATACGTGCACATGTGTGTGGGGACCAGAGGACAACTTCAGGTGTCATTCATCAGGAACACCATCCACCTTTTTTTGAGACAGGGTCTTGTTGACCTAGAGATTATCAAACAGGCTAGAGTAGCTGACCAGCTAACCCCAGGGACTCACCTACCTCTGTTTACCCAGCTCTGGAATGACAATCCAAAGCCACTTGTTTTTAATGTGGGTTCTTGGGCTTTTACTCAGGTCTGATGGCCAATGTCTGAGGGATAGTTTTCACAGGTTGTTGAGAAAAGCCATGAGTTTTTTTTTAATTTATTTGAGAGCGACAGACACAGAGAGAAAGACAGATAGAGGGAGAGAGAGAGAATGGGCGCGCCAGGGCTTCCATCCTCTGCAAACGAACTCCAGACGTGTGCGCCCCCTTGTGCATCTGGCTAACGTGGGACCTGGAGAACCGAGCCTCGAACCGGGATCCTTAGGCTTCACAGGCAAGCACTTAACCGCTAAGCCATCTCTCCAGCCCAAGCCATGAGTTTTTAACCGAGGTCTTTTCTCTGTACACAGGACGACTAAGAAATTTACAAGTAACTAATCAGATTCAGCTGTCCGGGAACGGGACCTGTGAGGTCCACCTCACCTGCTCTGTGGATCATTCAAATTACACTGGCTCCATTGGGTGGCAAGTCCCAGGAAGCATCTTTCTAAGCCAACCAAACCTCACCATCTCCTGGGACCCCAAGAATTCCAGTGAACAAAACTACATCTGCATAGCTGTGAACCCAGTCAGCAATGTGTCCTTCTCTGTCTCGGCCAAGAGTCTCTGCGAAGGTAACAGCCTGCCTCGGGTGTCTCTGGGAACCACAGGCAGCTATGGCGAGTGGTCACTGGTCTCCGGGCCCCTCCTGACTGCTGATTCAGTGGCAGTGAGAGAAGCCAGACTCTTGCCCGGAGGGCGCAGGCAGGCTCTGGAGTGTTCTACCTCCCGCTACTCAGAGCTCTCTCTCCTCCTTCCTCTTTCTAAGCCCTTCCCCAAGAGCAAAGGGCTGGGGACGTGGAGATGGCTTCCCCCTGCTCTCTTCCAGGTCCTACCTTTCCTGCTGCGTTCCTCAGAGAGCCCCCAGAGCCCTGGATCCAGACGACCCCATGCAGCCCTAGTAGATAGCTCAGAAGAGACAAACACTCCAGGCCTTACTCCATGTGTCTCAAGAAGTTTTCTACTTCTTTTTTCCCTTTCCAGGTGTTTTGACTGAGGAACATCTATCCTGGAATAGCATATTGATTATAATTGCGCCTTTGGCGATAGTTACAGTCATCGTTGTGTTCTTTGTTGTTTGGAGGAAAAGAAGAGGCACGTTCTCCTTATCCCTTATTTACCTACTTCAACATCGCAGGTGTTTTAGAGTCTGGGGCCTCAATGGCCAAAGATCTCTTGTGAAGAACAGGTCAGGGGAAGAAGGACAGAAACCCTGGTTCAACTCAACTAGTCTCCTGAAATGACCCTGGGTGGGGGGTGGGGTGACTTACATTCTCGTGACTGTCCTGGCGGGGGGGGGGGGGGGTCCTACTGAGAAAAAGCTATACTCAGCCTCTGGGTCCACTTGCCGCTTCATTTGGATCCTGTCCCTTTTATCTTCCAGAGAGATGTGGAAGGGGGAAGGAAGGTCTGTCTCACTGAAGTTACATGTCAATTTCCTGATTTTATTTTTCAGATTCTCTTTCTTTTCCTACCCAGCATGTTGGTGAGCATCCAGGCTTTTCACTGCAAACTTCGAGTAGACAGGAAGCAATAAGTGAAAGGCGAAGGGAGCTGTGCAGAGAGCTGGATAACAAGAGAGGAGACAGTCAGATGCCGCTATTCAGATCGGTTGTCTAGCATAAGGAGATGATTGGTCCCTGTGTGCCCTGTAGAGTGTCTTCCAGACATGTGAGGGACCTCACTATTTCCAACATCAACGTCACTCTCTTCTCGGATGGAGAATCTAAGTGAGAGGATTTGTGGCCTGCTCATTGTCACCCCAAAAGTGTAGGGCAGAGACAGGACTTGAGCATCAAATACCCAAAACCCTGTTGTGAGACCGCGTCTCTGCTGCTCAGCCAAGAAAAAGTGGGAGGTTGGCTTTGAGTCTCATCCCATTGGGAGAGCAAAGCTATCGTTGTTGAAGAGAGGGCACGACGTTTGGAGTCAGAAGCAAGTTCCTTTCCTGTGTGACTCAGGACAGTCAACTGAGCTTTCTGAGCCTGCAATTCCTCATCTCTAAAATAGTCAAGTCCATCTTCAGGGCCCCTGAAAGCAGTGTCTCCAATAATACAATGGGTCGTGTTGTTCAGTTCTCTAGATGTTAAGCTTGAGACAGTAAGTGAAGCTCAGATCACAAGACCACCAACCTCCCACCTAAGAATTGAGGTCAGACAGAGACTACATGTCTGAGAAAAAAAATTCTGAAGACTGTCAAAAATAAGTGGTCCCAAGCAGGGTGTGGTGGCGCCTTTAATCCCAGCACTCTGGAGGCAGAGGTAGGAGGATCACTGTGAGTTCGAGGCCACCCTGAGACTACCTGGTGAATTCCAGGTCAGCCTGGGCCAGAGTGAGACCCTACCTCGAAAAACCAAAAAAAGTAAAAAATAAGAATGGTCCCTAAGTTAGGGCAAGCTTGGAACAATTGTTTCTTTGGTGATAAAATGTGTTCTGGGGCTGGGTATGGGGGCACATGCCTTTAACCCTAGCACTCGGGAGGCAGAGGCAGGAGGATTGCTGAGTTCAGGGCCAGCTTGAGACAACATAGTGGATTCCAGGTCAGCCTGGGCTAGAGAGAGACCCCATACTGAAGAAAAAAAAAAAAAAAGGTGCTCTGGGGAAAACAAGATCGTAGGAGTGGGGGAGCCCCAGAGTCCTTCTGCTACTGACCACACCTTTCTGTGTTAACAGCAGAGTCCTCTCCAGGGAGCACTGTGTACGCACAGGTCACTCATCCAAACCAGGTGAGTCCTTTGTACTCCATTGTTATTTCTGGTTTTACTGTAACTGCATAAACATCACCATAATCATGACTGATCCACATGAAGTTCATTATTGAAGAAGGAAAAGACAGGGCTACAAAGTTACGTGCAAGACCATCCCAGTGTCCAGTGTCCGTCACGCTCCTGGCTTTATGGGCTTTCGCTGTTCTCGAACTGCTTCATGTATAGCAGGTATCACCCCTGGTGTAGCTACAGGCTGCCTGAAGACGTGGATTAAATCTTCCCCTCTCTTCCTGCCTAGCCTAGCATGTGAACAGATCAGGGTCTACAAGATTGAGTTGCCGAAGGAGATAATTCCATAGAGAGCTTCTCACCCCGGGTACAGGAGTATCAGGGGGGTTCAAGCTAGTCTGTCAAGAGGGGAAGAGGGGCAAGAATTTGCAACCCCTTCACAATAGGGCAAAGTAAAGCAATGCATAGCCCCCCCTTCCTACCCCCCCCCCGCGTGACATAACAGCATGACCTAGGTCAAACAGCAACAGATCCTCCGTCACTCCCCTGCTTCCTCCACTCCTAAATAAAGCAACCCTTGTGGCATGTTTCTAAATAACACTAGACATTCTGGAAGGCCAGTTCTCATACCCTTTCACAGTGGGGCATGGAGGGTATTACCATGGTTTGTTGCCTATAATTGTGGAAGCTGTCAATTAAAAAAAATAAAAAGTAAATAAGCTGGGCTAGAGGGATGGCTAAGTGGTTAAGGCGCTGGCCTACAAAGCCAAAGAACCCTAGTTCGATTCCCCAGGACCGACATAAGCCAGATGCACAAAGGGGCACATGCGTCTGGAGTTCATTTGCAGTGGCTGGAGGCCCTGGTGAGCCCATTCCCTCTCTTTCTCTCCCTCCCCACTCTCTCTCTCTCTCTCATAAATAAAACTTTATTTTTAATAATTGTTTTTAAATTTTATTATTTATTTGAAAGCAGAGAGAGAGAAAAGAGAGAGGCAGACAGAGAGAGAATGGGCGCCCCAGGGCTTCCAGCCACTGCAAATGAACTCCAGACGCATGCGCCCCCTTGTGCATCTGGCTTACGTGGGTCCTGGGGTATCAAACCTGGGTCCTTTGGCTTTGCAGGTATATGCCTTAACCGCTGAGCCATCCCTCTAGCCCATAAATAAAACTCTTTAAAAAAAATTTTAAAGCCAAGAAACATTGGCATTCCCAAAAGGATGGAAGCAATGGCTCATCTGAGACTCTTGGGACTTCGGGTGCTACCACTGTGCTGTACCCCACACAGGTTCCTATTCGGTGGGTCCCTCATACTTGAGGAGACTCCAGTAACCTGGTGACCAGGCTATTAGAATAATAGGGACAAATGGAGTAGGTAAAGGGGGACAGCTCCACTTAAAGCTAGTAAAATACAATAGCCATCTGGCATATAAAATCTTTAAAAGAGGCAAGTATTGTAGGAGGAGTAGAGTAGATGAGAAGGGATAGAGTCATATCCTAGGGGAGAAGAGGAGTCAGCTGTAGGCAACAATGCTTCCCTCCCTTCATGCAAGGCTGTCTGTCTGGCTCTCTCAGGTTCCTCAGTGCTTTGGTTTGCAGGAAAGTTGCTCTTCTGTTTTGGGCCCAGCAAGTGCCACTTAAAACTTCATGGTCTACAGGGCTGGAGAGATGGCCTGCAAAACCAAAGGACCCAGGTTCAATTCCCCAGGACCCAAGTAAAACCAAGATGCACAAGGTGGCACATGCATTTGGAGTTCGTTTGCAGTGGCTGGAGGCCCTGGAATGCCCATTCTCTCTATCTGCCTCTCTCTCTCTCTCTCTCTCTCTCTCTCTCTCTCTCTCTCTATATATATATATATATATATATATATATATATATATATATATATCTCATAAATAAAATACTCTAAATTTAATTTTTTTTTTACTTATTTATTTGAGAGCGACAGACACAGAGAGAAAGACAGATAGAGGGAGAGAGAGAGAATGGGCGCGCCAGGGCTTCCAGCCTCTGCAAACGAACTCCAGACGCGTGCACCCCCTTGTGCATCTGGCTAACGTGGGACCTGGGGAACCGAGCCTCGAACCGGGGTCCTTAGGCTTCACAGGCAAGCGCTTAACCGCTAAGCCATCTCTCCAGCCCCCTAAATTTAATTTTTAACACTCAATTTATTTCAGAGAAAGGAAGAGGCAGATAGAGAGAACAGATGCACCAGAGCCTCCACCCACTGCAAACAAACTCCAGAACATGCACTACCTTGTGCATCTGGCTTATGTGGGTCCTGGGGAATCAAACCTGGGTCCTTAGGCTTATACAGGCAAGCGCCTCAACCATTAAGCCATCTCTCTGGCCCTAAATAAAATATTTTTTAAAAAAATAACCTTGTGGTCCTATCTGGTGGAACTTGGGTGTCAGCTACTCTTGCTAAACCCTCTCCGGTCTTCCTAACAAAGAACTTTTGCATAACTCTCTCTCCCATAATTCTGCCATTCCTAAGCACATGTCTTTATGTGAACCTTTATCTCTGTGCGAGCCAAATGCATGTGACTTTTTTTTTTTTTTACAGAAAATGAAAACTCCAACACCATCAAAAAACAATGATTCGGTGACAATTTACTCCATAATTAATCATTCCAGAGAGGTAAATCCATGATTACTCTGTATTCTTATCTTCTTACCCTTCGCCATAGACCTATGATTTTGCAAATAAAGTAGAATGGTTGTTTTATAGATGCCCAAATAGCAACAGGATTTTTTTTTTTTTAAGCCTCAGGACATCACTAAATGAATATAAGAGGTTATCTTGTGTTAGTATCAACCTATTTGTTTTTCAATGTAATCCGGCCTCATGCCGTCAACATCCTTTCTATCTAACCACTAAGGCTCTCATTTCCTCTCCAAAGCCATTAGAAGGTATGCTGAGGCTCTGGTCTCTAATCACTTACTTCCTTTTCTTCTTTTCCCTATAGAAAGAACCCAGGGAAACTGCTCTTAACAACACCAAGCAAGTTGCTAAAAGACCTTGAAGAAACTCAGGACCCACACATCTGCCGATCTCATGGGACAGCAAAGAAAAGAAGCCAGGTGCTCTACTGGAAACAGCACCCGGATATTTAGGATTCTCACTTCCAGGCCTTCAGACTTGGTCCTGCTTACCTAGGTCCAACACCACAGGCGTAGCAGCAACTCCAGCACATAATCCAAATTGTGTTCTACCACTGTAGGATACAATCTGCTTCATGAATACACCTGTATGTTATTTTCTCCTTGAAAATGAAATCATCAGAGTTATGGATGACAGATTACAATTCAGCAGCTCATCACATCTCTCCTTTTAGAAAGCAGCAGGGCATGACTCGCTGGAGAGAGAAGAGTGGTTTGATTAAGTGTGGAGTGCCTGGATGGGCCCACACTTGTATCCTGATACATCTATGACACACACTACTTGGGACATTTCCTACCCTCTTGGAGCTTTAGTTTCATGGACTGAAAGAAAAAAAGAGAGAGAGATGACAGCAATACATTGGCTCTGTTGTTCAAACCAAGAATCTAAGTCACCCCTGGTTACAGTTTTTCTGTCACCAAGTCCTTTGAACTCTACTTCCAAAATACATCTTGGACCTAATGGCTTCTCTCCAACTTATCAAACACCATCCCGTGTCCAACCCTCCACACCTGGCAGCTGGAGCATTGCAGGGATCTCTGAACATCTCTCCCAATTTTTCCCTTGCTCCTTGCTAGCCCGTCCTCCATAAGATATCCAGCATAATGTTCTTAATATAGATAACATCCCTCACTTGCCTGCTTTCAACCCTGCAGGATTCCCAGTGTACCCGGGCAATCTGACAGCCAGTCTCCACGGCCCTGGGTCGTCATGGTCTAGCATGTCCCGACTCAGCCAGCGCCACCCTCCACGTCTCTGCGGAGCCTCTCTGCTCTTTCAGCTCCTCTATCAGAGGAAAACGTTCTCCGTGCTACGTATTAACATCTGCCTCAAGACCTTTCCACTGCCTCTTGGGTTCCTACTATTCTTTAGTTCTTGGCTTAAGTCTGTCAGCTTCTATGAGAGACTTTTCCCAAGTAGTCTCTCTGAAGGGGATTCCCTTATTATTCTCCTATACTTTTCCTGTCACTTATCACATGTCGTTGAATATTTATTTTTAAATATCTATTTTTCCCACCAGCTCTTTGGAAACAGATAAAATAACCATTTTATTACTGTAGCCCCAACATCTAGCATACTGTAAGTGTTCAACAAATATTTTTAGTAAATAAATGCATAAATAATGGGGTCATGTGAGAATTAAATAAGACAATACAGTGGGCTCTTTGTAATTGTGGGTTCTACCTCTGTGTTTTCAATGAACTGCTAATTGAAAATATTTGGAAATACTTACATCTTTACTAATTCTATGCATTCTTTTTTCTTGTCACTATTCCTCAATTCAGTATAACAACC
This sequence comes from Jaculus jaculus, assembly GCF_020740685.1. NCBI lineage: Eukaryota > Metazoa > Chordata > Mammalia > Rodentia > Dipodidae > Jaculus > Jaculus jaculus. Next base: position 315,753,954 of record NC_059102.1, read on the forward strand.
ATTTATATCACATTAAGTGTTCTAAGTAAGCTATATATTATTTATAATACACAGGAGGTATGTGTAAGTTATATTCAAATACTATACAATTCTGTATGAGAGAATGCATAGATGAAGCATTAGTATACTGTCTAACACATAACAGAGCTCAAGACATGTCAGGCATAGCCAGGCATGGTGGTGCACGCCTTTAATCCAGCAACCCAGAGGCAGAGGTAGCATCGTTGTGAGTTTGAGACCACCCTGAGACTACATAGTGAACTCCAGGTCAGTCTGGGCTACAGTGAGACCCTACCTCGGAAAGCCAAAAAGGAAAAAGAAGAAAGAAAGGTCAGGCATGATTGTTAGTGCTGCCTGGCGTGGTGGAACATTCCTACAATTCTAACACATGGGAGGCAGAGGGAGGAGGATCAGGAGTCACCCTTAGCTACAGAGTTTGAGACCAGCCTGGGTTACATGAGACCTTGTCTCCAGAAAAAGAAAATGTTATTATTACTAATGTTACTGTTATTATTATACTAATTTCTCTGGAAATCACAGGATCTTTTCACACACTTTCCCATACTTCCCATTCACACACAACACAGTATCTGTTTTATTTCCTACTGTGTTTATTAAAACTCTTTCCTTGGGCTAGAGATATGGCTTAGCAGTTAAGGTACTTACCTTCAAAGCCTAAGGACCCAGGTTTGATTTTCCAGTATCCATGTAAGCTTACACATGATGGTGCATGCATCTGGAGTTCGTATGCAGTGTCTAGAGGTCCTGGGGCACCTATTCTCTCTCTTTCACTCTCTTTCTCAAATAACAGACCAGTGGTTCAGGTGAAGCACACTGGACACAGAGCAAAGCTTTACTTCTTTATTTATACTTTACAATACATTTTTTTTTTTTTTGCAAGCAAGACATAGCAATTTATTCATGTGGCTTCTATTCTCTAAGAAATCTTGCACAATACTCTTCTTGGTTTCCCCTGCTTCTGCTTAAATCATGAACCTCTTGCCCCATAGACATTCTGATAACATCTTAAACAAGAAAGTCAAGGACTGCAAGCTGGGTAATATCTTACCCAGGCTCATGGAAACTAGCCAAGAGCCCTGGCAGGTAGCTCTTGCGGCTATAAGGTGATAGACATTTTTGACCTCAGAAAGGGCAGTGTTAGCCACTCTCTACATAATATTACCTTGTGGCCAGAATAACAGTGCGTTTCTCTATTTCTAATCCAGTACTGATTAAATTGTTTCTCTATGATCTTTTTTGTTGCTCCATTTTACAGTTTGCTCCTGACCTTGCAAGTGTCTCCATAAGAGGAAGATTTTGATATTTAACTCTTTTTCCATCTTTCCAGACCATCCTTACTCCATTAATGTATGTCCCTGTGTATGGTAAAGGTTGATCTGTACAACCAATGTTTTGCATTGATATCTTTCCTTAGGAGCCCACCAAGCTTTCCATGTAGCTAAGAATGACCTTGAACTCCTCCTGCCTCTATTTCCCAAGTGCTGATCTTTTAAATTAATTGTAAATACTGTCTACTAATGACATTATAACTAATGTCATAGGATGTGATAGAGAAAACTTCATAAGAAAGAAAAAGAAAGTCAGGCATGGTGGTGCACGCCTTTAATCCCAGCACTCAGTAGGCAGAGGTGGCAGGAGCGCCATGAGTTTGAAGCCACCCTGAGACTACATAGTAAATTCCAGGTCAGCCTGGGTTAGAATGAAACCCTACCTCAAAAAACCAAAAGAAGGAAAAAGGAAAGGAAAGAGAGACAAAGAAAGAAAGAAAGGAGGGACAGAGAGAGGGAGGGAGGGAGGGACAGAGGGAGGGAAGGAGGGAGGGAAGGAAAGAAAGAAAGAAAGAAAGAAAGAAAGAAAGAAAGAAAGAAAGAAAGAAAGAAAGAAAGAAAGAAAGAAAGTAAGTTAGTTTCTAAGAATCAAGCTATGGGAGCTTGAAAGAAGGGAGATGGTTGCTGCATGTCTGCATGAGATGCCTAAATCAAGAGGTTCCCTGGGTTTCATTAAATAGCATCATCCTAGGATTTCTGGCTTCCTCTCTCTAGCTTGGCTTCTTTATTTTTTTTTTATTTTAGAGAGAGATTGAGAATTGGCACGCCAAGGCCTCAGCTACTGCAATTGAACCCTAGACACTTGTGCCACCTAGTGGGCATGTGTGACCTTGCACTTACCTCACCTTTGTGCATCTGGCTTCTGTGGGATCTGGAGAGTTGAACTTGGGTCCTTAGGCTTCACAGGCAAGTGCCTTAACTGCTAAGCCATCTCTCCAGCCCCTAGCTGGGCTTCTTTCGTGATACCTATCTTATAATTATAGTTGTGTTCCTGGATTCTGCTAACCAGATATCTCCTAGATAGCCCATAGTTACCCTAAATCCCGTTTTTCTCCCTGTGTTTATTTCCATACACTAAATATGATTAAGAAGCTTGATGAACCAAGGGAGGGAGAACAAACATTTCAACACCCTTCCCAAAATCTGAGACAGGGTGAATCCAAATCCCATGGCACTTTAAGACAAAAAGGAAAGGCACTTGAACATCTAACCTCTTAGAATGGAGGAAGACAGGCACAAGAAAGGATCCTACCCATAGGACAATGAAAACATACAATCAATAGTATATATACTATATACAATTATAATTTACATATCATAATTGTTTATTATAGTTACTAATACATATTAGCCTACATGCTAATGTGTTTAACTGTGACATTTTCATGCACATGTATATTTTTATTATTATTATTTTATTTTTGAGTGAGAAAGAGGGAGAGAATAAGTGCACCAGGGCCTTTCAGCCACTGTGAGTGAACTCCAGACACATGCGCCCCTTGTGGTGCACATAAGACATTGCAGATGTGCATCACTACGTGTGGCTAAGTGGGACCTGGAGATTTAAGCATGAGTTTTAATGCTTTGCAGGCAGGTGCCTTAACCACTAAGCCATCCCTCCAGCCCATATATTGTAATTTGATCATACCTACCCCCCTCCCAAGTACCCTCTCCTCTTCCCTTCTCCCCTTTGTTCCCTTAGCCTTCCCTAACTGTCCCTCTACTTCTTTCAGTAGTATTACCTTTTAAATTTAGAAAGTAAAACTTAGCTGGGTATGGTGGTGCATGACTATAATCCTAGCACTTAGGAGGCAGAGGCAGGAGAATCAGGAGTTCAAGGCTAGCCTCAGCTAAATAGCAAATACAAAGCCAGCCTGGGCTATATGAAACCCCGTCTCAAAAGAAAAAAAGGAAGAGGAGGAGAGAGAAGAGAAGAAAGAAGAGCAAAAATTACCTATTAAAAACTGAAACAGGGCTGGGGAGATGGCTTAGCGGTTAAGCGCTTGCCTGTGAAGCCTAAGGACCCTGGTTTGAGGCTTGATTCCCTAGGACCCACATAAGCCAGATGCATAAGGTAGTGCATCTGGAGTTCATTTGCAGTGGCTGGAGGCCCTGATGTGTTCTCTCTCTCTCTTCTCTCTCTCTCTCTCTCTCTCTCTCTCTCTCTCTCTCTCTCTCTGTGTCATTTTCAAATAAATAAATAAAAATAAACAAAATTAAAAAACTTCTTTTAGGGCTGGACAGATGGCTTAGCAGTTAAGCGCTTGCCTGTGAAGCCTAAGGACCCCAGTTCGAGGCTCGGTTCCCCAGGTCCCACGTTAGCCAGATGCACAAGGGGGCACACACGTCTGGAGTTCGTTTGCAGAGGCTGGAAGCCCCAGCATGCCCATTCTCTCTCTCTCCCTCTATCTGCCTTTCTCTCTGTGTCTGTCTCTCTCAAATAAATAAATAAAAAATTTTAAAAAAAAACTTCTTTTAAAAAACTGGAATAGATAATGCTAGAAATAATTTTATTTAACAAATAGTTATTTAGAAAATAAAATACTTGCCACTGTGTGCCAAGTACTGAACTAAACACTGGGTATATTATCTTGACCACAATACTATACATGGCCTCAGTCATCAGGAATTCTAGGAATAACAGACAATAAATCAATATGCAAATCAGGCATGGAGCTCATGTCTGTCATCAAAGCACTTAGGAGTCTGAGGCAGGAGGATTGTCATGAGTTCAGGCCAGCCTGAGCTACAGAGAGATTTTGTCTCAAAAAATAAAAATAAAACAGGGCTGGAGAGATTGCTTAGTGGTTAAGGCATTTGCCTACAAAGCCAAAGGACCCAGATTCGCTTCCTCAGGACCCACGTAAGCCAGATGCACAAGGTGGTGCATGTATCTGGGGTTCGTTTGCAGTGGCTAACGGCCCTTCTCTCTCTATCTGCCTTTCCCCACCCCCCCCTTTCTCTGCCTCCTTCTCTCTCTCAAATAAATAAAACTAAATAAATAAATAAAATTTAAAAAATAAAACAAAGCAAAACATAACAAACAGATAAACACAAATCAATAGATGGCACCACTTATGATAAGTGCCTTGTTCTTTGGGACTCCAGGGGTGCCAACCGCGTCTGCACACACACCAAGCTTAGATGACCTCAAGGTCTTCATGCTTGCTATTGTCTTTTCGGAGTCACATTCTCCCAGGTCCTAGCATGACTGCCTCCCTTTCATCATTCACATACTAAAAATCTTATCCTCATAAAGACATTTCCTATGATAGTTCTACCTAAAGTTACTCCATAGCAACCATACATTCATTTTGTCCTCTTGATCTTTGTTTATTCACAGTTCAAATTGCTACTAGAAAATACACTATTTCTCTTTTTCCCCACAGGGTATGAGATGATTGATAGATAGATAGATAGATAGATAGATAGATAGATAGATAGATAGATAGATAGACAGACAGATAGATAGATAGATATATATTTATTTTTGCTGGGGTTTTTTTTTTTGTTGTTGTTGTTGTTGTTGTTGTTTGGATTTTTGAGGTAGGGTTTCACTCTAGCTCAGGTTGACCTGGAATTCATTCTGTATTCTCAGGGGGGTAGCCTCGAATTCATGGCAATCCTCCTACCTCTGCCTCCTGAGTGCTGGGATTAAGGCGTGTGCCACCATGCCCGGCTTTTTATTTTTGCTGTTTAAGAAATGGAATCTGGGGACTGAGCATAGAGCTGGGCAAGTCCTCTACCCATGGACTATTTCCCCAGCTAAGTGTTTATACTTCTACAGAAGTTTCTTATCTTTGGCTTTTCGAGGTAGGGTCTCACTCTAGCCCAGGCTGACCTAGGATTCAGTATGTAGTCTCAGAGTGGCCTTGAACTCATGGCGGTCCTTCTACCTCGGCCTCCTGAGTGCTGGTATTAAAGGTGTGTACCACCACGCCTGGCTTGTTTCTTTTTTTTTAATCTTATTTATTTATTTGACAGAGAAAGAGGGAAAGAGAGAGAGAAAGAGAGAGAGAGAGAGAGAGAGAATAGACTCACCAGGACCTCCAGCCACTGCAAACAAACTCCAGATGCATGCACCCTTTTGTGCATCTGGCTAACATGGGTCCTGGGGAATAGAATCTGGGTCCTTTGGCTTTTCAGGCAAACGCCTTAACCACTAAGCCATCCCTTAAGCCCCTGGCTTCTTTTATGTTAATTTTTATGACTCAGGGCTTGCTGTGTAGCCCGGCAACCTCAAATTCAAGATGCTACTGCTTCAGGCCGCAAAGTGCTGGGATCATAGGTGTGTGCCACCATGCTCAGCTTTAATATGCCCTTCACTGGGCTGCAGATATGAACATCTAATAGAAAATAACATCTAATACACTATTTCCTATACCTCTGTGAAGCAAAAAGTCTTTCTCTGGAATCCCAGCACTCAGGAGGCAGAGGTAGGAGGATCGCTGTGAGTTCAAGGCCACTCTGAGACCAAATAGTGAATTCCAGGTCAGCCTGGGCTAGAGTGAGACCCTATCTCAAAAACAACAACAAAAAAAAAAGTTTCTCTGGGGCAAGAGAGATGGCTCAACAGTTAAAGACACTTGTTTGCAAATCCCACTGGTCTGGATTTGATTCCCCAGTACCCACGTAAAGTCAGAACCACAAAGTGGCATATGCATCTGGAGTCCATTTGCAGTAGCAAAGGGCTCTGATGTGCCCATTCTCACTCTCTCTCAAATAAATAAGTAAAAATATTTTTTAAAGATATGTTTTCTCTGTGTTTGACTTTTTTGTTGAGTAGATACAGGTTTCAAGGAGGGAAAGAGCTAGATGTAATGAGAGTAACCAGTGTTGGCAATTCAGAAATAGCATTCATACTTTAGAAATAGAATCTACAGGAACTGGTGATGAGTGCATATGGGAGATGAGGAAGAGGGACTGAATATAAGTCAAAATTGACTTTGTGGTTGCCTGAAACTCAAAATGAAGACAAAGAAATTGGAGAGGAAGATAATCAACTCAGTCTTAAATCAATTTAAGCTGCCAGAAAGCCATCGGAGCACTAGATGTTGAGCAGTTAGAAATACCAACCTGGACCAAAGTGTGCCTACGGCGAGAAGAGAGGACATGGGGGAAACACGACCTTATACCACTGAGCAGGAAAATCCAAGGGAGGACAAAAGATGTGATGGACAGAAAGTAGAAGAATCAATAGATCCCAAGGCTATAAAACATTTCAAAATAATATAGTTACTTGAAAGTGAAATTGCTAGCCAATCTTTGTAGCATACTCCTGAAATCCTAGACCTCAGGAGGCTTACGCAGGTGGATTGTGAGTTCAATGACAGTTTGGCAAGACCTTATTTTAAAAAAATTTTTAAATAAAAATTTAAAGAGAGCCAGGTATGGTGGCACACACCTTTAATACCAACACTTGGGAGGCAGAGATAGGACAATCACTGTGAGTTTGAAGCTAGCCCGAGGCTACAGAATATGTTCCAGGCCATCTTCAGCTACAGTGAGATCCTATCTGCAAAAAGCACAAAAACAAAAATCAAAAATTTTATTTATTTTGATTTATTTATTTGCAAGCAAAGAGAGATAGAGAGTGGAGAGATAGAAAGAATAGATATGCCAGGGACTCCAGCCACTGCAAATAAACTCCAGATACATGTGCAACCTTGTGCATCTGGCTTTACATGGGTGCTAGGGAATCAAACTTGGGTTCTTAGGCCTTGAAGGCAAGCGCCTTAACTGCTAAGCCACCTCTCCAGTCCCAAAAATCAAATTTTTATAAGACGATGTTGTGATTTGAATGGGAAATGCCCCCCTTAGACTCATGTTCGAACACTTGGTTCCCCATCTGGTCGGTGCTATTCTAGAAGGCTGTAAAACTTTCAGGAAGTGGAGCCTCATTGGAGAAAGCTGGTCACTGGGGGTGGGCCTTGAGGTAACATAGCCCCATTCTCCATCCTGTCCTATATAGCCCCTCTGTCTGGCTGCTAAGGCAATGTGACCCGCTGCCTCCAGCTCCTGTCACTGTGTCTTCTTGCCATGATGAACTGAATCCCCTCAAGCTGTGAGGCAAATCCTTCCTCCCTTAAGCATCTGTGAGGTTCTTGGTCACAGCAACAAGAAAAGCAACTAGTACAGTAACATAATGAAAAACATGAGAGGGGATTTATTGGCTCATATAACTGGAAAATCTCAGATAGAAGTGGCTTCTAGCCCAGTTGGATTCACAATTCCAACAGTATCATACGAACCATGTCTCTCTTCATCTCAGATCAGCCTGCCTTCTGCTTGACTTCATTTTCTCCAAATCCCTTCAATCATGTCGAGGCAACCTCTAACAATTCTATTCTCACATCGTCCCTAAAGCTCATTCATGACCAAGGCAGACTTAGAAACTTTCTCTCATAGTGTAAATATCCGTGCCCAATAAGGATTGCTTAGCCAGTCTGGGTCCGGAGTCCACAACAAGGGTCTTGGGTCTGAATGCTCATTTAGGGAAGAGAAGTGAGCTTTGGAGACCATTCAAGTGCATAGATGCAACAGAAAACCTCTCGGAAAGTTAGCACCATTCATGTTGCAGGCTCTGCTGGATCGGAGGGAAAATCCATCCACCTGAGCTGGGAGGCGACTATGAAAGGCCACCATGTACCTGAGCTCTGACTGGAAGAAACAAAGCCTCCGCTGAGAATCAGAGGATTCCAAAACTAGGCCCCTCCACCACTCCATCTCTTGCTGTATTTAGAATTTAAATAGATACTACCCACATGGCCTCAAAGCCCTCCATTTAAGAAATTGACCCCAGGGCTGGAGAGATGGCTAAGTGGTTAAAGGCACTTGCTCACAAAGCCTGATGGCCAAGGCTTGATTCCCCAGTACCCACATAAACCCAGATGCACAAAGTAGCACACACATCTGGAGTTCATTTGCAGTGGCTAGAGGTTCTTGTGGGCATCCATACTTTCCCTCTCTCTCTCTCTCTCTCTCCTTGCAAATAAATAAACAATAAATTTTTTTTAAAGAATAAAAGAGGGGCCAGAGAGATGGCTTAGCAGTTAAGGTGCTTGACTACAAAGCCAAAGGACCTTGGTTTGATTTCCCAGGACCCACGTAAGCCAGATACACAGGGCTGCGCATGCGTATGGAGTATGTTTGCAGTGGCTGGAAGCCCTGGTGCTCCCATTCCCTCTCTGTCTCTCTCTCACTCTGCCTCTTTCTCTCTCTCAAATAAATAAAAATAAAATATTTTTTAAAAAAAGAATAAAAGAAGTTGACATCAACACTTATACCCCTTAGCACTCTTTCACATCTGCTCCATAGGTTTCACTAATTGAGATCACCAGTGATTCTTCTACAAGGAAAAAAAAAAAAAACCCTGTGAAACATATGTACACATTTAAAAATGAAAACACACAAGGAAACAAGCCATTATAAGTAAAAACATACTAGGAAAAGGAAAATAATAGCCCATAAGCACTTAAAATCATAAGCTGATAACATGCACTAAAACCTAAAACATTTACATTTAGTTATTAAAATTATGCTGGGTGTGGCGGTGTAAACCTCCAATCCCAACACTTGGAATCCACAGGCAGGAGAGTCATCCACTGAAGGCCAACTTGGCTATATCGCAAAACTCTGTCTCAAAAGAAGAAGAAGACGACTAAAATTAAATAAAGCAAGAATAGATCCCTGATTCTGAAAACATGACTGGGGTCGCCAAGAGCCCTAGGGATGTAATGACTGCTGTTGTCTGGCTAAATGTATACACTATGCTCATCAAACTGCCCAGTAAGCACTTCTCTTAATGTTAATGGTACTCTCACTTTTGGTAGAGAACCTTCTCTTTTCAGATGGCAGTGACCTTGGGATGACTCAGAAGGTACCACAGTGTTGAGAAGAAGTGATAGAGGAGTACTCAGCACTGAAATATCTCTATCACATCTTCCAAGGCTCAGGGTCTATTGTGGAAGAGGTGGCAGAAAGAATGTAAGAGCCAAAGGGAGGGTAGGACTCCTTACAATGTGCTCCCCCCAGACACAAAATGGCCTGGATATCCACCTCACAGTGCCTGACACTACCTACACAAGTCCATCACAATAGGAGGAAAAGATCATGACATCAAAATAAAAGACTGGCCGGGCGTGGTGGAGCATGCCTTTAATCCCAGCACTCAGAGGCAGCAGTAGGAGGATCACCATGAGTTCAACCACCCTGAGACTACACAGTGAATTCCAGGTCAGCCTGGCTTACAGTGAGACCCTACCTCGAAAAACCAAAAATAAATAAATCAATAAAATAAAAGACTGATTGGGACAGGGAGGGGATATGATGGAGAATGGAGTTTAAATGGGGAAAGTGATGGAGGGAGGTAGGGCATTACCATGGGATATTGCCTACAATCATGAAAGTTGTTAATAAAAAATAGATTTAAAAAAAAAAACAAGAAAAAAATAAAGCAAGAGCAAGGTTTATAAAATTTATATCCACACACTAAGCATGTAATTACTGAACATTGCAACTCAGCAGAAACTTATCCATATTAAAAGAAATCATGTTACATGCAACAACATACATGGGCCTTAAGGGCATTATACTGACTAGAAGAGTCCAGGCACAAAAAGACAAAGAGGAGTGGGAAAGATGGCTTACCCATTAAGGTGCTTGCCTGGCAAGCCTAAGGACTCAGGTTTGGCTCTCCAGATCCCACGTAAGCCAGATGCACAAGGTAGCACAAGCATCTGGAGTGTGGTTGCAGTGGCTGGAGGCCCTGGCATGCCAATTCTCTCTTGCTCACTCTCACTCTCTCACATTTAAAAACAGGTCAGTCTGTTACACTTGGCTCAAAAAAAAAAAAAAAAAAAAAGCCTAGATGGAAAAAGGTTTTGTGGGAGAGGGAACCCAGGAGAAGAAGAAGGAAGGGACAGAGAAGCCAAAAAACATCAGCCAGTCTTTTTGCATATGGGAATGAGAGCAGTTTTTAAGGTGAGCCAAAGGTCTTGTGCTCAATGGCTGTGATAGAAAAAGAGAGGCTCAGCAGTATGAATAGGAAATTGATTTGGGAGAATTTATGACTTTGGTTGTAAGTTGAGAATGAAATGAACAGACAGAATATTCAGTGGAAAATAAAGTTAGAGATATAACTAAGACTGATTGTTAATATGATGCATATTTATAATATAAATATATGTGATAAATTAGGAAAATGGTTACAGATCTTTAGGGACATTAAAATTTAAAAATTAAATACTTGTCCAGCATCCTTAAGGAACAAAATGCATTGTTTTAGATAACTGAAGTTTACCTCATTAAGTAAGCTCTATCTGTTGTAAACTTTTTCATTAAGACCTGTTTAGAGTGTTTAATTAGCACTTTCCTTCTTAAATAGACTATTATTTGATCATTTCCTGGTGAGTCACATTTGTCATTGTAGCTATGAATTACTATACTTCATTAGGTTTCCCTATAACCGCCTGCTCTATCAGGAAAATAATTACTCCCTTTATAAGAGCCTGAGTCATAACCCCAGTAGCTTCTATATGATTCTATATGAATTAAGCATTGGTGGGCTTTATATGGAAACCTATCACTTTGCTAGCTAATAGTATACATGTTAATTTAAAAAAAAAAAGACAGAGTTTGGGCAGAAATACCTAATGGAGGTGGATAATATCGTCTCCAGAAGACATAGACTGTTGTTAGAAAAATTTCACTGCCAGGGGTGGGATGCCTTCCAGTGAGTTACTGGCCAGGGAGGCTCTGGATTTCCCTCTAGAACTACAAGCTATTGCCAAGGCTCTTGGTTGCCCACTAGAACTAGATGGTAAGGCCCTGTGGCTATTATCTCCACATGCTTGGGCTGCAGGTCACTGAGAAACCAAGCTGGAGCTCAGCTGGAGGCCTCCTCCCTGTTGGCTAGCTGTCAGGATGCTGGAAAGGGCTAAGCAACACACAGCCTTTTGGGAAAGTCACCAACAATTTCAAATTGCAGTGGACCCTGCAAGCTCTATGGCTGGACAGCCAGGCCAAGTGGTGCAATGGTGACATGTCTTTTATGAGGGAAACCAACTGCTCTTTTTGAGGCCAATTCCATGGGAGGGAATTCCTGTCTGGTACTGAAGACCTAAGGAAAAGCTCATGGCTTAGGAGAGCATAAGCCAAAGCAGGGAGCTACTGCTGTTGTCTGGCTAAGTGGATATATCATGCACACCAAACTGCCCTCCAAATACTTGTGTCTCTGCCCATGTAATAATGCTAATCCCATCTTTGGTTAGAGAAGCTTCTTTTGTTTTTTGGTTTTTTGAGGTAGGGTCTCTAGTCAGGCTGACCTGGAAATCACTATGTAGTCTCAGGGTGGCCTCGAACTCATGGTGATGATCCTCCTACCTCTGTCTCTGGAGTGTTGGGATTAAAGGCGTGCACTTCTCTTTTTAAATGACAGTGACCACTGGAGAGACTCAAAACTCACCAAAGTACTCAGAAATGACCATTAAGCACTAAGATACATCTGTATGATGTCTCTACAAAAGAGAGACATCGGGACTTCCGGTTAAGATGGTGGCATAGGTACCACGCCAAAGCAGCCTGGGGGGGGGAAAGACCAAAAAAAACTCAGCAAAATACACACTTTTATTAAAAAGTGAGGTGTATAGGAAATTGAAATGGCAGTGGAGAAGTAGAAGAGACCCAGAGTATCCAGAGCCCGCACAGGCTGGCAAAAGCGGCCCGGCAGGCCTGCCAACTGCGGCAGCGCAACAGAAAGCGGCCAGGCTCAGCTCCAGCCGCAGGACAAGCCAGGTGCGGGATTTTCCCCTCACACCGCGCTCTCCGCAACTCAGGAAACGTGAGGGGAGAGCGGCAGCGAGCAGCGGAGGAGCAGACCGCGAGGTAGAAGAACACATGGAGCAGCGAGACAACCTGAGCAGCTGCGGCTCCCTCCCCACTACTGCCTGTGCACAGCTCCAGAGAACAGAGCAGCGGTCCCGGGACTGGCCACGCCAACTTGAGCCGACAGCAGGACTCAAGCAGGAGCAGAGTCTGGCAGCAACATCAGCGGCTCCAACACCGGCAACAGTGGCCCCAGCAGTGGAGGATCCAGTAGTGGCAGCTTCAGAGGCAGCAGCAGCAGCTTCAGAGGCAGCAGTGGCAGAACCAGTAGTGGCAGCCAAACAGCAGCAGCAGCAGCAGCTTCAGCAACAGTGGCAACAGACACAGCAGTGGCAGCTTTAGTAGCAGCAGCAACAGATCCAGCAGTGGCAGCTTCAGCAGCAGGGGTGCCGATCTGCAGGGCCACAGTTGCCAGCCTCGGTTTGCCCCACACGAAAAGCCAGTGCCCAGCTCCAGAAATCAGGACAGCAGCCCAACAACACAGCCAGCAACTTGACTGAGACCAAAATCATCCAAAAAGGTAACTGAGATTGATTGCACCAGGGAAGGGTCTCACTTGGTCATAAGCTGACTTGGATCCCTCAACAGACCAGAAAACAGACACATACAATCAAAATCAGCAACGAATATTTATGCAAGAGTAGTTATTATAACAACCAGATCCTCTATCAACAAAAAGTATGAGTGGGAATTTCAAGATATTTGGGACACTATGAAAAGATCAAATATAAGAATTCAGGGCATAGTAGAAGGAGAAGAATTCCACTCCAAAGGGATAGTAGGCATCTTCAACAAAATCATAGAAGAAAACTTCCCCCAAATTGGGAAAAAGGTGCAATGCAGATACAGGAAGCCTTTAGAACACCAGCCAAACAAAACCTGGAAAGAACCTCTCCTCACCATATTATAATTAAACTACCAAACACACAAACCAAAGAAAATATATTGAAATCAGTTAGAGAGAAAAATTAAGTTACCTACAAAGGCAAGCCCATCAGGATTACAGCAGATTATTCAACACAAACTGTAAAAGCCAGAAGGGCTTGGAGTGATGTATTCCAAGTTCTGAAAGATAACAACTGTCAACCAAGGTTACTTTATCCTGCAAAGCTATCCATTCAAATAGATGGAGAAATAAGGACATTCTATGACAAAAGCAGGCTAAAGGAGTATTTGAAGACAAAACCAGCTCTACAGAAAATACTTGATAGTATCCTTCATGCTGAAAAAAAGGAAAAGCACACATATAAGGAACCTGGAAAAAATAAGCAATACCCAAATACTAGTTAACACAAGAGAGCACAGGTAGAACAGGAACCACAAAAAAAAAAAAATGGCAAACATAAATACACACCTTTCAATAATATCTCTTAATATCAACAGCCACAATGCCCCAACAAAAAGACATAGGTTTGCAGACTGGGTTAAAAAGCAGGATCCTACAATTTGTTGTCTCCAAGAAACTCACATTTCTACAAAGGATGGACATTATCTTAGGGTGAAAGGCTGAAAAAAGCTGTTTCAAGCAAATGGGCCTAGAAAAGAGCAGGGGTTGCTATCCTACTATCTGACAAGGTAGACTTCAGTCCAACGTTAGTCAAAAAAGATAAGGAAGGTCACTTTATATTGATTAAGGGCACACTCCAACAGGAGGACATTACAAGCCTAAACATATATGCACCTAACATGGGGGCTCCCAAATTCATCAAACAAACACTATTAGAACTAAGGTCATAGATAACACCAAACTCAGTGGTAGTGGGTGACTTTAACACCCCACTCTCATCAATTGACAAGTCATCCCAGGAAAAAAAAACCGAGAGGCATCTGGACTAAATGAGGTCATAGAAGGAATGGACCTAACAGATATATACAGGACATTTCATCCAAATGCTGCAGAATATACATTCTTTTCAGCAGCACATGGAACATTCTCTAAAATTGACCATATATTAGGACACAAAGCAAATCTTAACAAATTCAGGAAAATTGAAATAATTCCTTGCATTCTATCTGACCACAATGGAATTTAACTACAAATCAGTAGCAAGAAAGGCTATAGAGCATACACAAAATCATGGAAACTAAACAATACACTACTAAATGATGAATGGGTCAATGAAGAAATCAAGAAGGAAATCAAAAAATTTATAGAGTCAAACGATAATGAAAACACAATATACCAAAATCTCTGGGACACAATGAAGGCAGTTCTAAGAGATAAATTTATAGCTTTAAGTGCCTATATTAAGAAACTATAAGGGTCACAAGTAAACGACCTAATGCTTCACCTTAAAGCCTTGGAAAAAGAAGAGCAAAGCAAACCAAAAATCAGTAGATGGGAAGAAATAATATAGATTAGGGCAGAAATTAATGAAATAGAAACAAAAAAAAACCAATCCAAAGAATTAATGAAACAAAGAGTTGCTTCTTTGAAAGGATAAACAAGATTGATAAACCCTTAGCAAGTCTGACCAAAAGAAAGAGAGAAGAGACACAAATTAATAAAATCAGAGATGAACAAGGTAACATCACAACAGATTCCAGAGAAATTTAAAAAATCATAGGGACTTACTATAAAAGCATATACTCCACAAAGTATGAAAATCTGAAAGAAATGGATGAGTTCCTTGGTTTATATGACCTACCTAAATTAAATCAAGATGAGATTAATCACTTAAATAGATCTATAACAAGCAGGGAGATCCGAACAGTTATCAATAATCTCCCAACTAAAAACAGCCCAGGCCCAGATGGATTCACTGCTGAATTTTACCAAACCTTCAAGGAAGAGCTAACACCATTGTTTCTTAAGCTTTTCCAGGAAATAGAAAAAGAAGGAATTCTACCAAACTCCTTCTATGAAACCAGCATCACCCAGATACCAAAACCAGGCAAAGATAGAACAAAAAAAGAAAATTACAGACCAATCTCCCTCATGAACATAGATGCAAAAATTCTCAATAAAATATTGGCAAACAGAATACAAGAATATATCAAAAAGATCATTCACCCTGACCAAGTAGGCTTTATACCAGAGATGCAGGGATGGTTCAATACACTCAAATCTATAAATGTAATACATTATATAAATGGGTTGAAGGACAAAAATCACATGATCATCTCATTAGACGCAGAGAAAGTGTTTGACAAAATCCAACATCCCTTTATGATAAAAGTCCTACAGATACTGGGAATAGAAGGAACATATCTCAATATAATAAAAGCTATTTATGACAAGCCTACAGCCAACATATTACTAAATAGGGAAAAACTGGAAGCTTTTTCACTAAAATCAGAAACAAGACAAGGGTGTCCACTGTCCCTTCTATTTAATATAGTTTTGGAAGTCTTAGCCATAGCAATAAGGCAAGAGACACACATAAAAGGGATACAAATTGGAAAGGAAGAAATCAAGATATCATTATTTGCAGATGACATGATTCTATACATAAAGGACCCTAAAGACTCTACTAGCAAACTGTTAGAGCTGATAAAAACCTATAGCCATGTAGCAGGATACAAAATAAATACACAGAAATCAGTAGCCTTCCTATATGCTAACAACAAACACACAGAGGATGAAATCAGAGAATCATTCCCATTCACAATTGCATCAAAAAATATAAAGTACCTTGGAATAAACCTAACCAAGGAAGAAAAGAATCTCTACAATGAGAACTTAAACACTCAAGCGAAAAATTGCAGAAGACACTAGAAAGTGGAGAAACATCCCTTGTTCCTGGATTGGAAGAATCAATATTCTGAAAATGGCAATCTTACCAAAAGCAATCTACACATTTAATGCAATCCCTATCAAAATTCCAAAGGCATTCTTCATGGAAATAGAAAAAACAATCCAAAAATTCATTTGGAATCACAAAAAACCTAGAATATCTAAAATTATACTGAGCAACAAAAGTAAGGATGGTGGTATCACCATCCCTGATTTTAACCTGTACTACAGAGCCATAGTAACAAAAACTGCATGGTACTGGCACAAAAACAGACATGTAGATCAGTGGAACAGAATAGAGGACCCAGATGTAAGTCCAGGTAGCTATAGCCACCTGATATTCGATAAAAGTGCCAAAAATACTCATTGGAGAAAAGACAGCCTCTTTAGCAAATGGTGTTGGGAAAACTGGATATATATCTGTAGAAGGCTGAAAATAGATTCTTCTCTCTCTCCATGCACAAGAATTAAGTCCAAATGGATTAAAGACCTTAACATCAGACCTGAAACTCTGAAACTGCTAGAGGAAAAAGTAGGGGAAACCCTTCAACATATTGGTCTTGGCAAAGACTTTCTGAATACAACCCCAATTGCCCAGGCAATAAAACCACAGATTAATCACTGGGACTTCATGAAATTACAAAGATTTTGCACTGCAAAGGACACAGTGAAAAAAGCAAAGAGGCAACCTACAGAATGGGAAAAAATCTTCACCAGCTATATATCTGATAGAGGATTCATATCTAGGATATACAAAGAACTCAAAAAGTTAAATAATAAGGAATCAAACAAGCCAATCAAAAAAATGGGCTATGGAGCTAAATAGAGCATTCTCAAAGGAAGAAATACGAATGGCATATAAGCATCTAAAAAGACATTCTATGTCACTAGTCATCATGGAAATGCAAATTAAAACTACATTGAGATTCCATCTCACTCCTGTCAGATTGGCAACCATCATGAAAAGAAATGATCATAAATGTTGGCGGGGATGTGGAAAAAGAGGAACCCTTCTACACTGCTGGTGGGAATGCAATCTGATCCAGCCATTGTGGAAATCAGTGTGGAGGTTCCTAAGACAACTAAAGATTGATCTTCCATATGACTCAGCTATAGCACTCCTAGGCATATGTCCTAAGGACTCATCTCATTTCCTTAGAAGTACGTGCTCAACCATGTTTATTGCTGCTCAATTTATAATAGCTGGGAAATGGAACCAGCCTAGATGTCCCTCAACTGATGAGTGGATAATGAAGATGTGGCACATTTATACAATGGAGTTCTACTCAGCGGTAAAGAAAAATAAAGTTATGAAATTTGCAGAAAAATGGATGGATCTGGAAAGGATTATATTAAGTGAGGTAACCCAGGCCCAGAAAGCCAAGTGCCACATGTTCTCCCTCATATGTGGATTCTAGCTACAGATGATTGGGCTTCTGCGTGAGAAGGAAAATACTTGATAGCAGAGGCCAGTAAGTTAAAAAGGAGATATAAAGGGAAGAGAAAGGAAGGGAGGAGGGTACTTAATAGGTTGGTATTGTATATATGTAAGTACAGTGATTGAGATGGGGAAGTAATATGATGAAGAATGGAATTTCAAAGGGAAAAGTGCGGGGGGAGAGGTATTACCATGGGATATTTTTTATAATTATGGAAAATGTTAATAAAATTTGTGAAAATAAAAAAAGTGAAAAAAAAAGGTAAGACATCATACAGATGTATCTTACATCTCTATCATGTAAGAAAGAATGTAAGAGACAAAGGAAGGGGAGGAATGCTTACAATACCATCTTCCAGACACAAACTGGCCATGCTATTCATGACCTCACAGTGGCTAACACTACCTACACAGTACTTCATAATAAGATGGAGGAGAATAATGGCATCAAAATAGAAGAGGGGCTGGAGAGATGGCGTAGCGGTTAAGCGCTTGCCTGTGAAGCCTAAGGACCCCGGTTCGAGGCTTGGTTCCCCAGGTCCCACGTTAGCCAGATGCACAAGGGGGCGCACACGTCTGGAGTTCGTTTGCAGAGGCTGGAAGCCCTGGCGCGCCCATTCTCTCTCTCTCCCTCTACCTGTCTTTCTCTCTGTGTCTGTCGCTCTCAAATAAATAAATAAATAAAAATTTTAAAAAAATAGAAGAGAAAACTAGTTGGAAAGAGGGGATTCCATGGAGGGAGGGTTTGGGAGCATGAAAAGGAGAGAGGGCATTATGATCATGGTATATTGTTTATATTTATGAAATTGCCAGTAAAAATTTTTTAACAAAGGAGCTCATAGCTCTGGAAGGATAGCTTAGCAGTTAAGGCATTTGCCTACAAAGCCAAAAGACCCAGGTTCAATTCCCCAGGACCCACATAAGCCAGATGCACAAAAGGGTGCATGCATCTGGAGTTCGTTTGCAGTGGCTGGAGACCCTGGAAGGCCCATTCTCTATCTGCCTCTGCACCCCCCCCCCACCATCTTCTCTCTCAAAAAAATAAATAAAATATTTTTTTTAAAGCCGGGCATGGTGGCACATGCCTTTAATCCCAGCACTCAGGAGGCAGAGGTAGGAGAGTCACTATGAGTTCAAGGCCACCCTGAGACTCCATAATGCATTCCAGGTCAGCCTAAACTAGAGTGAGACTCTACCTCAGAAACCAAAAAAGAAAAAAAAAATCACTCATGAACCACTCCTGAGGAGTTTTAGGATAGAAGCAGGGTAGTAGTCTTTTTAGCAGCTTGGCACTTCTAAAAGTTTCTGGAAGTCTGGGCAATTTCTGTAAAAATTTTACTGGCATAGTTTTGAGGACTCGCTTTGTGCACATATACCAACCATGCCACCCCTCTGGTCCAGAAAGAAATGGGAATGTAGAAATGACCTTTCCCCAAATTATTATTTATCCAATATCCAAAGCCAAATATCAAACCTTATCTCTTTGTGTCCTATTTATTTTAAATATTCTAATATAAAGTTTTTTCTTGTATGATGTGTGTATGAGAGTATATGTGTGCCGTGACACCCCTGAGGAGGACACCCTCGCTTGTCAGTCCTCACCTCCCCACATTTATTGAGACAGGGTCTCTTTGAAGTTCACTGTTGTATACAACAGGGTTTTACCATAAAGTTCCTTCGCCGTTCCTGCAGGGGAGCATTCTCACCAGGCATCATTTTCCCTAGCTTCTGAATGCATCCTTCCTGCGCGCTCACACTCTTGATCTTAGGGTCATTTACATGGACTTATTTTCTAATGGAAATACCATATACAGGTGCACATCTTTCCCCAGCGCAGTGACTTAGTACAAAGGCTGCCACAAAACTCGGCAAGCGCTACAAATTAAAATTTTATTTTGGGGGGCTGGAGAGATGGTTCATCAGTTAAGGTGCTCGCTTGCCTGCAAAAGCCTAAGGATCTAGGTTCAATGCCCCAGGACCAATGTCAGCCAGATGCACAAGGCGACACATGCATCTGGAGTTCATTTGCAGTGGCTAGAGGCCCTGGCGTGCCCTTTCTCTCCGTTTGCATCTTTCTTTCTCTCTTTCTATAAAATAAATAAATAAAATGTTTTTGATTCTTTTTAATCTTACTTTTTGCTTATTGTTATTTTCATTGTGAAGGTGGATATTAAATGCTTAATAGCACAAAACCCTCCTGGGAAACCTGAAACACACATATTACTCTATAATACAGACCAATGTAAACACTTCTTCTTTAAACAGTAGTTCCTTTCTCAGAACAGGCCTTGGAGCCTTGCTTTGAACAAAAGAAGTCCACCAAGATGGTTTTCTAAATCCAAGAACCTTCTACATCTCAGATAAATTTTACCCACTATGATTGTTTTCTAAATAATCTATTGACAGATGTTTGGCTCACATACTGTTTTCATCAAGAATAAATATTGAATCCGGCCGTGGTGGCACACGCCTTTAATCCCAGCACTTGGGAAGCTAAGATAGGAGGATCGCCGTGAGTTCAAGGCCTCAGACTACATAGTGAATTCCAGGTCACCCTGGACTAGAGGGAGACGCTACCTTGAAAAAAAGAAGGAGGGGGAGAAGAAGAAGAAGGAGAAGGAGAAATATTGAACACAGCACTCACTATTGAGATGGCTCATGAGAACAGAGTGACAGATGAGGGCAGGGAAGTGTGTTGTGTCTGGAAAAAGTGAATCTCCCTGGTAGGAGGAATTTAGGAGGGCTTGTTTTGTTGTTGAAGCAAAGCTAATGGAAATTCTTTCCTCTGTGAGGGGGATCATAAAAGTGAAGGGAGCACCTCTTCTCTCATTTATGACTCATTTCCTTTACAATTCTTCCTGTTTGTCCTTGGTTTTTCCACACGTGATTACTGAGTCTGCCTTTCGCCCTTTACCTCCCTCCCTGTCGTGATTGTCACAGCCCAAGTGCTCTGGTCGGCCAGGTCACTGAGGCCTCACAAGCCTTTGATGTTGAAAGCTGTTAGGAAGCCAGAAATGACTTCTCAATTTGCAAACTTTCCAGTTATTATGAGCTTGTCTGGTTAAACACGTAGATGCAAGCTCCAAATTCACCCTCGTCTGAATTTCTCTCCCTTCTTCCCTCCCTCCCTTCCTCATGATCCTCTCTCTTCTCTTTTTCTTTTTTTTTTTAAAATATATATGTGTATGTATGCATGTGTGTGTGTGTGTGTGTGTGTGTGTGTGTGTGTGTGTGTAGAGAGAGAGAGGAGAAAGAAAAAAATAAAGCAAGAAAGAAATAGGGAATGAGCATGCCAGGGCCTCTAGCCACAGCAAGCAAACTCCAAATGCATGTGCCACTTTGTACATCTGGTTTTCCGTGGGTACTGGGGAATTGAACCCAGGCCATCAGGCTCTGCAAACAAATACCTTTAATTGCTGAGCCATCTCCCAGCCCTCTTTTTCTTGAGTGTTACTTTGAGGACTTTAAAAAAAGAAAACAGGAGCTGGAGAGATGACTTAGTGGTTAAGCGCTTGCCTGTGAAGCTTAAGGGTCCCAGTTTGAGGCTCGATTCTCCAGGACCCAAGTTAGCCAGATGCACAAGGGGGAGCACGCATCTAGAGTTCATTTACAATGGCTGGAAGCCCTGGCATGTCCATTCATTCTCTCTCTCTCTCTCTCTCTCTCTCTCTCTCTCTCTCTCTCCCTCTTTCTCTCTCTGTCACTCTCAAATAAATAAATGAACACAAAAAAAGAAAACAGACTGGGAGTGTTATATCAAAGAGAGGAAATAAATCTTTGACCATAACAATTTTGAAACTTATGACTGGAGCCAGGAGAAATACACATAAGTGAAAGGAGAAAAAAAAGAGAGAGAGCGAGAGAGGTCTTTTGAAATAAAACATGTCAGCCTTGTTCACCCTCATCCAAATAGCGTCTGAAGGCCTACCTCTGAGGATGCTGACAACTAGCCTTTGTGTGTTCAAGGAGCTGGAAAGAGGACGAACTGGGCTATGGGACTGGCTCTCTTCACTGATGTCTAGCCTTGGGTGAGTCGCTCGCCCACTCCCCACCATCCTCGTTGCCTACTCTACTGTCAGGACCCATAATGACCAGCACTCCTGACTGCCCAGTGACTGCTGTATCAGTTGCTGAATATTTCTATTAACCCTGAATAAGTTAAATCATCTATGTGAATGGCCTATCTGCCTGACACACAGTTGTAAGTGTTCCATAAATTTTCATTCAGTTCTTCGCTCCCCACCCATTCCCAAATCTCATCATTGATGCAGTTCTGTTGGTAAAGTTGTGTTTTTTTGTTTTTTTTTTTTTTTAAGTATTATGCTTTTGTTCCACAGCTTACACGGAGGAAAATAGGCACAGAGGAAAATGGACGAAGACTATGACACAGACTCAGAGGTCCCAGCACCTGAGCATGACTCCTCCGGCCAGCTCACAGCATGAATCAAAACTTCCCAGGCTTCCCTGGTAACCACCTCAGTTTTAAAGTTGGGGGGTGGGGGGAGCTCAAACTTTAAAATCAGAAAAACCTGGGTTCAGATTCTGTTCCTGCCAGTTACTCTCCATGGGATCTTGAACAAGCCCCTTAACCTTTCTCCTAAGTCCCGGTTTCCTACATGTATAACGGGAGCAACACACCCACATGATTAAGTGCATGTGTAAGAGAAATTTAAACAAGAAAACAAAGGCTTGAGAGAGATCCTCCAGATCACTCAAGAATCATTTCTAGGGGCTGGAGAGATGGCTTAGCGGTTAAGCGTTTGCCTGTGAAGCCTAAGGACCCAGGTTCAAGGCTCGACTCCCCAGGACCCACGTTAGCCAGATGCACAAGGGGGCACACGCATCTGGAGTTCGTTTGCAGTGGCTGGAGGCCCTGGTGCGCCCATTCTCTCTCTATCTCTCTCTCTAACTGCCTCTCTCTCTGTCACTCTCAAATAAATAAATAAAAATAAACAAAAATAAATAAATAAATGAAAGAATCATTTCTGAGCCTCAGGAAGGATGATGCATGGGAGAGCGCATCCTTGTCAGCACTAGTGACCAATGGCGACCTGAGTCTGAGAAAGAGCTGAATGGCTGCCAGGTCTGGAGCCTCGAGCTTTGAGCTCCCCATGGACACCAGGACTGGCCCAAGTGCATGAGTGAATGGGCAGAAAACTGCTTCAGTCAACCCTAAACTGGTATTCTTATTTAACTATTTTGTTTATTTATTTGCAAAGAGATAGAGGAGAAGGAGAGAGAGGATGGGCATGCCAGGGGCTCCAGCCACTACGAACAAACTCCAGATGCATGTGCCACTCTTCACATCTGGCTTTCCGTGGGCACTGGGGAACTGAACTTGGTGTGTTAGGCTGGCAGGTAAGCACCTTAACTGCTGAGCCATCTCTCCAACCCCAAACTGGCATTCTTTCTTGGGTTCGAGCAGAAGCTCCAATACCAAAATCAAAGCAATGCATGCTACCTTCCTGACGTTGCAAAGTTTGCTCACTCATTCGGAGTTTACAAAGGATACAGGCAAAGCCGGTGCTGTGACTGTTAGCCCATCACTTACATCAGGAGTTGAAGTTGAAGAAAAGGAGAGAAAAAAGGGTTTCTTTTTTGTCTTTTTATTAATTATGTGCTTTACTGTATGAACAAATCACGTGTTGGTGGTCCCAATCCTCTCATATTATCCCAGAAAGAGGGTTTCTATGGGAGGTCGTGATGGGATAGTGCTCTGCTCTTCTTCCATGGGGAGGAGGGTCTCTCCCTGCTCAAGCTGGTTGGACGGGCTTCCATGGGATAAGTGGATCATTCAGAACGACATATATTCTCCAGGGTATAGACAGTGGGGAGAAAGATAGTGGACAAATGTGCCTGAGGTCACAGAGCAAAGAAAGAAAGAATGGGGGCTGGAGAGATGGTTTAGTGGTGAAGGTGCTTGCCTGTGAAGCATGAGAACTCATGTTTGAATCTCCAGGTCCCACATAGCCAGGCACACAGTGATGCAAGCACAGAATGTCACACATGCACTACAATGGGACATATGCGCCTGGAGTTCGTTTCTAGCAGCTGCAGGCCCTAGCATGCCCATCTTCTCCCTCTCCCTCTCCCTCTCCCTCTCCCTCTCCCTCTCTCTCTCCCTCCCTCCCTCCCACACCCCTCTCTCCCTCCCTCTTTCTCTCTCTCAAGACAAAAAATAAATAGCCAGGCGAGGTGGCACATGCCTTTAATCCCAGCACTTGGGAGGCAGAGGTAGGAGGACTTCCATGAGTTTGAGGCCACTCTGAGACTACATAGTGAATTTCAGGTCAGCCTGGGCCAGAGTGAAACCCTACCTTGAAAAAAAAAAGAGAGAGAGAGAGAGAGAGAGACTGATCATCCACGGATGATGGGACAGGCATGCAGAAGTGTTTGCTCTGACACGACATAAGCTTTCTAAGATGGAACTGGCCAGAGGTGGTTTGAGAGCTCATCAGCCCACGGAGGTTCATTCCACTTGACTAATGGGAAGCTCAAACCAGATAATTAGAGTAAAAAAAAAAAAAAAAAAATCCATCAGTCAAATAAGAGGCATCACCTACATCACATTTAAATGTCCCCAGTAGGGAAATCTTTGGAGAACCTAAAATTTACCCCATGGGAGAAATAGCCTGCACATTAAATCTGCTGCTACCCAGGTCACGGAGCAGAGTAAGACCTGCTCTAACTGTCAACAGACTCATAGACTACAGGGAGCCCCGACAAATTAGATCTGACCACTTACCCCAACGACCAAAAAGAAGGAGCAATGGTAAACAGTTAGGAAGGAATTTAATTAATATATTAAGAAAACAAGAGAGGTCAGGCATTCTAGCCACGTCTTGGGATACTGAAATGAGCCTTAAGTTTAAGTAGAGAAAGAAGTGAGGCATGCAGCAAGAGGTGTGTATATAATCAAGTCCTGGCCACACTGTGGTCCGGTTGATCACTGTCTCAATTCTGACTCTATTAGGTGGCTCCAGAGGAGTTATTAGGGTCATCACTTAAGGAGTCCATTTGGTTCCCATCCTGAGACGATTGCTCTTCTGTTCCCATCATGGATAATTGTTCCTACTGGGGAGGAACAGTCCCATTATGGCATTATTCGCCTCCAAGGCTCCACTGTTCCTGGAATTCAATAGAATCCATAGATTTAGAGCAATGGCAAGATATTTTCAGATACTTTTTCAGGGACCTGGAATAGGGCATTGTAAAAGCTGCAAGATACCTTAGTTACTCTTATCTTGGTGCCTTCAGTCATGAAAGAGAATAAGGTACAGTTTGGTAAATTTAGGGTAACTCAACCTTGTATTGTTCATTTTTACACAAGCACCCCTGAAGTAATGAGCGTAACTATATACAAAGCTGAGCAGAATCTGACCCAAAGTAAGAGAAAGACACAAAAGAAAGCAGACGTGCCAGGCTTTATCCTGCCTTTAACTACCCACCAGGTTTCTGCGTGCCCACGTGAAGAAGTGTTGCTTGTCAGGGTTTGGTTATGAAGTATCCTCTAGAAAGGCTTGTAAGTTGGAAACTTGGTCCTCAGCTGATGGATCCAATCACTGAGAGATGATCGGTTCCCGATGACTGTGACTAATCAATCTCTCTCCACCTGTCCCTCCCTGCCCCTCCTTCTCCCCCTCTCCTTCTCTCTCTCTCCTGTTCCTTCTCCCTCTTCCTCTCTTCTAGTCAGCCGTCACAAGTTAAGTTCGACTCTGCGCTACTTTCCCCACCTTGATGTTCTGCCTTGTCTACAGACCCACAGTGAGGGGACTAATTGACTATGGACTGAAACATCTGAAGCCATGGACCAAAATGAATCTCTTTTCAGTTGTTTTCCTGAAGTATTGGTCATGACCATGAAAACCTGAGTAACGGTGCTTTTTTGTTTGTTTTTGTTTGCTTTTGTTTTTGGAGGTAGGATCTCACTCCAGCTCAGGCTGACCTGGAATTCACTCTGTAGCCTCAGGGTGGCCTTGAATTCACAGCGATCCTCCCACCTCTGCCTCCTGAGTGCTGGGACTAAAGGCGTGCGCCACCACACCCAGCTGAACAGTGCTTTTTAGCAAGGGCAGCTTTTCAGTCCTTGTCACGCTGCTCCCACTGTACAGCCTAACCCCCCACCCCCCACCCCCCCACCGCCGTGCTCCAGTGCCCTCTTTCAGGACAAGGCTCTTGCCCTCACCTCTGTCTCCAAAGGCCCACTTCTGATTTCATCAGTTCAGGCTACAGAAACTGTCCAGCCACTTGTGTTCCTCCTATTCCTTCCTACCTACCTTAAACCAGGCAAACACCAGGACCTTTTTCATATTTCTACCCAGTTACAGTAAAGCAACACAAATTGGTTAATCTTCCCAGCCAGAATTTCCACCCCTATGTTTTGTTGCACTAGACTCTTTTCCCAAAGGCAAAAATGGAGGTGGATGCCTTGTGTAGGATATTTATGTTTTATTTCCACTTTCGTGGCATTAATGATCGGTTCAAAGGATGAAAATGCAGTCTAAGAAGGATCATTCAGAACAGGATCCTAGAATTGTTTTCTGAACAATGAAACAAACAAACAAACAAAAAAAAAAAAACAGGGGGGTTGGCTGGAGGAATGGCTCAGCAGTTAAGGCACTTGCCTACAAAGCCGAAGGTTCTATTCCCCAGGACCCATGTTGGCCAGATGCACAGGGGGCACATGTGTCTGGAGTTGGTTTGCAGTGGCTAGAAGCCCTGGCTGGCTCGCTCTCCCTCTCCCTTTCTCTCTCTCTCTCTCTCTCTCTCTCTCTCTCTCTGACTCTAATAAATATTTTTTTTAATTAAAACAAAAAACCTCCCTCTGATGAGCTGAGTTTTGCCACAACCATGTTTCTACCCATGAAAAGTCCTACTTAGGTGAGTGTGGTGGCTCATGCCTGGCATTTGGGAGACTAGGACAGGATACACCTAAGTTCAGGGCCAGCCTGGGCTATACAGAAAGGCTCTGCCTCAAAAAGACACAAAAGAAAAAAGTGCTATCTATGGTAGGAAAGACCAAGGTCAACATTGAAAGAGAAACAGCCAATGGGGTGGAGGGAAGAAATGCAGGAAGGAGAAGGGAAAGAGAACCAAGGAAGATGTATTGAAGGTAATTCAAGTAACTGGTTCTGCGTTGTCACTCTGGTGTCTCTATTCTCCCTCGTGTGTGACTGGCGTCCTGGAAGAGACTAGATCTCCATAAATACACAGGACACCCTGCCCCTAGGCCCAACCCCAACTTCAGGTCCTTGTCCAAGTTATCAAATAATTAAAAATCGGGACTCAGAGAAGGGTAAATTATGAGGTTTACTTTAGGGAGAGTTGATCTAAGAGGGAAATCAAGGCAGGAAAGTACTCATGCCAAATAAGTTCTCTCCATTCCCAATCACAGGCCACCGGCTGGGAAGGGGGAGAGGAGACCAGAGAATCTCCCTCGCAGGCTTCTCGCGGAAAGGAAGAAGAAACGTAGAAGGGCAGAAGGGAGAATTAGGCGAGAAGGGGCTTACACTCGTTTCTCAGGCCCCTTTGTATGAACCAGACAGCTAATTGGAATGAACCTCATCATCAGGCGCAGGTGGAGTGCAGGGAGAAATCTGATTGGCTGGGGGCCCCAAGAGGAATACTGACTCCAGAGGGGTCCACCAATGGGGGCTAAGCCTGAGACACCTAGGAGGAAACACGAAGCTGCCACTGTTGCTAAGGTGGGAGCAGGAGATGGTTTCTTCAGTCATCTTGAATGAAACTGGATCAGATGCAAGTTTTGGTCTTGCCAAGGCAGGCAAGGTGGCATCCGTGTTTCTGTGGACTAGCTAACTACCTACCAGGAGAAAGCTATCTTTTTCCTAATCAAATGACAACTATCCTGGAATCTTTCCAAACTTTATAAGCCCCCATAAG
Organism: Jaculus jaculus; assembly: GCF_020740685.1. Classification (NCBI taxonomy): domain Eukaryota; kingdom Metazoa; phylum Chordata; class Mammalia; order Rodentia; family Dipodidae; genus Jaculus; species Jaculus jaculus. The sequence continues at coordinate 315,781,261 of NC_059102.1, forward strand.
CCCCCGATATTCTTTTTTTTTTTTTTTATGAGAGAGAGAGACAGACAGAGAGAGAGAGAATGGCACACCACTGAAAATGAACTCTAGACACCTGTGCCACCTTGTGCATCTGGCTTACATGGGTCCTAGGGAATAGAACCTGGGTCCGTTGGCTTTGCAGGCAAGCACTTTAACCACTAATATCTCCAGCCCACTTTTTTATTTAAGCCGCTTTGAACTTTCAAACTTAAGGAAATAGTTAATAGAGAAAAAAGCTTCAATTAACTTTTAGGTCTCTCTAACATTATAAACTCTACTTCCAGGAATTTTTATGCCACACAGCTCTCTAGTTGCATACTCAATGCATTTATTCCTTTACCTTGCTCTTGTCTGTTTCCTGTTTATTCTTAAGATCAGAACCAAATTTCTTCCCTTTCTTAGTAGAACAAGCCAACAACCTTAAAAAAAAAAAAAAAAAAAAAGAAGCCTGCATTTGTTCCTAAAATCTGTGTCCTCAGGTTAACTTTTTTATCATGAGAGTTTTATCAGGGTGTCTTCCTGGAGACAGTTTTGTAATTCAATACAAGAAAAAGGGGGTGGCAGAGACAGTTCAGTTGATAAAGTGCTTGTAAGGATGAGGACCTGGGTTCCAACTCCACAATCCATGTTTTACAAAAAAGTCAAGGCTGGAGAGATGACTTAGGGGTTAAGGGATTTGCCTGCAAAGCCAAAGGACCCAGGTTCGACTCCCCAGGGCCCCCAGAAGCCAGTTGCCCAAGGTGGCACATGCACCTGGAGTTCATTTGCAGTGATTGGAAGCTCTGGCTCTCTCCCTCTCTCTCTCAAACAAATAAATAAAAGTTTAAAAGTGTATAAAAATATAATTTAAAAATCATCCCGGTATGGTGGCTCATGCCTATCATCCCAGCACTTGGGAGGCAGAAGTAGGAGGATCACTATGAATTGAGGTCAGCCTGAGACTACATAGTGAATTCCAAGTCTGCCTGGGCTAGGACGAGACCCTACCTCAGAAAACCAAAAAAATGGGCTGGAGGTATGGCTTAGCAGTTAAGGCATTTGCCTACAAAGCCAAAGGATCCAGGCTCGATTCTCCAGGACCTATGTTAGCCAGATGCACAAGGGGTCGCATGCATCTGGAGTTCATCTGCAGTGGCTGGAAGCCCTGGTGCACCCATTCCCTCTCTCCCTCCCCCCTCATCTCTCTTTCTCTCTCCCTCTCTTTCTCAAGTAAAAACAAATAAAAATAAAATAAATGTCATTCATTAAATGAAAAAAGAAACTTCAATCTAGGGGTTCTTCCCATAATAAATTTTGGGTAATTAGGGCTGGAGAGATGACTTAGCAGTTAAGGCATTTGCCTGCAAAGCCAAAGGATCCCAGTTCAATTCTCCAGGACCCACATAAGCCAGATGCACAAGAGGGCACACACATCTGGAGTTCATTTGCAGTGGCTGGAGGCCTGGCATGCCCATTCTCTCTTGCTCTCCCCCCCTCCCTCTTTCTCTCTCATATAAATAAATGAATAAAATATATTTAAAAATTTTTTGGGATAATTGGTCAGATAAATTATTTGTTTCTTGTAAAATTACATCTTGAAGCTAAAAGACCTATGTAGATGAGCCAGCCCAAACACTTCAATAAGCAATAAAAAAGAGTTTAGAAATTAATTTGAAATGATTTATAGTCTATCTCTTGGACTTTTTAAAATGGTTTTAAAAAACCACAGAAACATGTTAAAGGAAATGTTAAAGTCTATGTATTTCTAGTCTTCTTGTCCCTCGCAGGACAATGTCCCTACCTGAGGATGATTTTTATTAACATCCTGAGTATCCCTATCCAACCATAATCTCTCTCTATATCTATCTATCTATCTATCTATCTATCTATCTATATATATATATATATATATATATCATCATTTTTAATTTTTTAAAAATATTTAATTTTCTGTAAGTAGAGAGAGAAGCAAGAGATGGGTAAAGAGAAAGAATTTTAAAAAGGGGGAAAAAAAAGAGTTTAGGGCTGGGGAGATGGATCAGTATATAAAAGTACTTGCTTACAAAGTCTGCCAGCCCAGGTTTGATTCCCAAGTGCCCATGCTTCTGAAATTCATTGCAGTGGCCTGGCCTCGACTCACTCACACACACACACTCTCTCCTTGCAAATTTTTGCTTGTTTGTTTTTTGAGACAGGGTCTTGCTCTAGCCCAGGCAGACCTGGAATTCACTATGGAGTCTCAGAGTGGTCTCGAACTAGTGGCTATCCTCCTACTTCTGCCTCCCTAGTGCTGGGATTAATGGTATGCACCACCATGACTGACTCAAATATTTTTTAAAGGGAGTTTAAAAAAAAATAGTAGTAATGTAGCAATTAGTGTACTGAGGTCCTGGACTTTGATTGAGGGCCTTGACTCCCTCACAAAAAGAAAACAAGCCTTTAGGACTTGACTGGTGCCAACATGTAGATTGGTTAAGTTTGAAAACTCAGATCAAGACACCTTTGAGCCTCAGTCACTCAAAAATAACATGATGAAAAAAAAATTCAAACACTTATCAATCTGCAACCTCATACATGGGTGGTATCCTATAATGGCTGTTTGTAAGAACTAAAAAGAAAATAGTCATGATAGTAAGAAATGTGTTAGGGCTGGAGAGATGGCTTAGTGGTTAAGGTGCTTGCCTGCAAAGCCAATGGACCTCCGTTCGATTCCCCAGGACCCACACAAGCCAGATGCACAAGGGGGCGCATGCATCTGGAGTTTCTTTGCAGTGGCTGGAGACCCTGACGCTCCCATTGTCCCTCTCTCTGTCTCTCTGTCTCTGTCTCTGTCTGTGTCTCTCTCTCTCAAATAAATATATAAAAATGTAAAAAAAAAAAAAAAAAGGAATGTGTTAGTTCAGGTCCTCCAAGAAGCAGATGCCAAAGATGAATGCAGGGAGATGCCTGCGGAGGAAGAAGGAGCCAGAGGGGGTAAGGCAAGGAGGCTCTTCAGACTCTGACTTGGGCCTGACCCCTTAGGGAAAAGAAGAAGGAGGAGGAGGAGGAGAAAGAGAGAGAGAGAGAGAGAGAGAGAGAGAGAGAGAAAGAAAGAAAGAACGAAAGAAAGAAAGAAAGAAAGAAAGAAAGAAAGAAAGAAAGAAAGAAAGAAAGAAAGAAAGAAAGGAGGGAGAAAGAAAGAAAGAAAGAAAGAAAGAAAGAAAGAAAGAAAGAAAGAAAGAAAGAAAGAAAGAAAGAAAGAAAGAAAGAAAGAAAGAAAGAACTGGATAAGTAGAGTGTCAGACAGCTGTGTCATTATGAACGTCTCACCCAGGCTGAGAAGGAGCAGCCATGCCAAAGTGACCATCAAAGGAGCCTGTCCCCTGCAGGCAAAGGCCTGTGTTAATATTCATGCCACGTTGAAGGCCCAGCAAGGAGAGCCCATTAAGAATGTGGCTTCAGTGCAAACACAATAATAGTGAATTCGGGGAACAGCTGCTAAGTCATCAATCAATCAGGCTTCCTGAAACAAAAGAATTAAGCACTGTAATCTCTGGCTGCCTCAGTAAAGAGATTTTTTAAACTGTTTAAAGCAGATGTTGCACTTGGTTCCTTTTTATATTGTCTGCATCTCATCCTGCTGTGGAAACAAGCTGAAATGATGCTGGTAAAAACTGCACTATCTGAAATGATGAGTCACTGGCTGGTTTTACAGGTGCAGAGGAGAACAGTAAGCTTGATGCTTTCAATGCAAACCATCTAGCCTGGTATGGTGGTGCACGCCTTCAATCCCAGGGCTCAGGAGGTAGAGGTAAGAGGATTGCTGTGAGTTTGAGGCAAGCCTTAGACTACATCATGAATTCCAAGTCAGTCTAGGTAGAGTGAGACCCTACCTCAAAAAACCAAAAAGTGTACAAAATTTTTTTATAAAAAGATCAACTTCAAAGAAGCAGGAAAATATGACAAAAACAAATCAATAGAAACAGAATAAAAAATGATGCAGATAATAAAATTAGTTTTTAAAAGACATTAAAATAACAATTATGAATCCCAGCATTTGGTGGGGGAGAGGTAGGAGGAGGATTGTGAATTCAAAGCCACTCTGAGACTCCATAGTGAATTCCAGGTTAGCCTGAGCTATAGAGTGAGACCTACCTCAAAAAAACAAAACAAAAAAGAAAGAAAGAACGAAATAAAGAAAAGATAACAAGTACGGCCAGTTTATTTAAAAGGTACTAAATAACTACTTCTTGCAATCTACACTCTGTCCACCCTCTGCTCATGCCACTGCTTTTCCATGCCATCATGGAGCTTGCCCTCTGTAAGCCAAAATAAGCCCTTTCCTCCCACGAGCTTCTCTTGACTGTGTGTTTTCAGCTTGCAATACAAAGCTATCTGCAACAGATGGTACTCCAAAAACCAGTGCCAGTGACATGTCCCCCAAGTATTACTGAAATTATTAACAATCAAGAATGTGGCAGAGGAAGCTCAAAGGGAAAAATTTGTGCTAGACCTCAGAGTCAGAAATAAAAATTCTAGGGGGTGGGGAGATGGCGCAATATTTAAAGGCACTTGATTACAAAGCCTGTGGCTCAGGTTCAGTTCCCCACTACCCATGTAAAGCCAGATGCACAAAGTAGTACATGCATCTGGAGTTTGTTTACAGTGTCAAAAAGCTCTGGCATGCCCATACTTACCCTCTCTAAATAAATAAATATTTTAAAAAATATTTTATTTATTTGCAAGGGGGGGGGAAGGGAGAAAGGCTGTGCCAGGGCCTCTAGCCACTGCAAACAAACTACAGATGCATGTACTTTGTGCATCTGGCTTTATGTCAGCACTGGGGAATCAAACCTGGGTTGTTAGGCATTGCAGGTAAGTGCCTTAACCACGGGCCATCTCTCCAGCCCTGAATATTTTTAAAAAGAAATAAAAATGACGGGCTGGAGGGATGGCTTAGTGGTTAAGGCATTTGCCTGCAAAGCTAAAGGACCTCGGTTCAATTACCCATGACCCACGTAAGCCAGATGCACAAGGTGGCACATGTGTCTGGAGTTCGTTTGCAGTGGAGGCCCTGGTATGCCCATTCTGTCTCTCTCTCTCTCTCTCTCTCTCTCTCTCTCTCTCTCTCTCTCTCTTTCTCTCTCTCTGCCACTCTCAAATAAATAAAAATAAACAAAACAAATTTAAAAAAATTAAGTACTTTTTAAAAAAAAGATAAAAGAAATCCCCACAACCCCAAAATAAATATCACTTTTATAATTCAAAAACTAAAATGGGGCTGGAGAGATGGCTTAGCAGTTAAGGCATTTGCCTGCAAAGCCAGAGGATCCCGGTTCAACTCTCCAGGACCCACATAAGCCAGAGGCACAAGAGGGCACATGTATCTGGAGTTTGTTTGCAATGGCTGGAGGCCCTGGCATGCCCATTCTCTCTCTCTCAAATAAATAAATTAATTAAAATAAACAAATAAATTTTTAAAAAACTAAAATGATACATTCCTATAATGTGTTTGTAAGTATTTTGTTGAAAAGTTTTGTATGTATGTTCATGAGAGATATTAGTCTGTAATTTTCTTTTTTTTTTTTTTCATTTTCTTTTTTTGTTGTCTTTATCTGATTTTAGTGCCAGGGTAATACTGGCTTCATAAAGAGTTTGGCAGTGTCCTTCCTTCCCCATTTTATGGAGTAGTGTAAAAAAATCATGTTAGCTCTTCTTGGCAGGATGACAGGTGCACCACTGAGTCAGGCCCACAGGGAACATGTTGGTGTCAGAACTGTCCTGTATCTTGAGTGTGAGGGTGGTTACCTGACTGCATCCACTGCGAAATCCATAAAACTTTGTACCATATAAAATGGATCTCACTGTGTGTTTACATTTAAAACTATCTATTTTTTTTTTTATTTGACAGAGAAAGAGGGAGAGAGAGTGGGAGGAGGGGCGTGCCAGGGCCTCCAGCCACTGCAAATGAGCTCCAGACCAGTGAGCCCCTTGTGCATGTGGCTAACGTGGGTCCTGGGGAGTCGAACTTGGCTTTGCAGACAAATGCCTTAACCGCAAAGCCATCCTTCCAGCCCTAAATATATATATTAGTCTTTTGAGATAGGGTCTCACTCTAGCCCAGGCTGACCTGGAATTCACTACATAGTTATCTCAGGGTGGCCTCGACCTCATGATGATCCACCTACCTCTGCCTCCTGAGTGCTGGGATTAAAGGCATGCGCCACCACGCCCAGCCCTAGATAAATACTTTTAAACAAATAAGACAGCTACTTCAGCGATGATGTGTGTGTGTGTAGTGTAGTGTATGAACTTAATTGTGCAAATGCCCATGCCTGTGTGCACTTTTGGAAGCCAGAGGAAAGCATGTGGTATGCTTCCTGTATCACTCATTCACCTGTTTTCTGGAGACAGTCTCTCTCTAAACATGGAGATTTGTTTTTCCCTAGAGCCAGCAATTGTCCAGGCTCTGCTGTCCTCTATAGGAACAGGATGGGGGTTACAGACCTGTGTGACCATGTCCAGCTGTTTACATGCATCAGATGGTCACAGGCCCCCCTCAGGCCCTGGTAAGGTCTCATTCTAGCCCAGGCTGACCTGGAATTCTGTAGTCTCAGGATGGCCTCAAATGCACAATGATCCTCCTACCTCTGCCTCCCAAGTGCTGGGATTAAAGGCATATGCCACCTTGCCTGGCTCCCATATCTAACACGTGTAAAGTGGACATTATTTTTTTAATATTTTCATTTATTTATTTGACAGAGAGAATGGGCACGCCAGAGCCTCCAGCCACTGCAAACGAACTCCAGACACATGCACCACCTTATGCATCTGGCTTATATGGGTACTGAAGAATCAAACCTGGGTCTTTAGGCTTTGCAGACAAGTACCTGAACTGCTAAATTATCTCTCCAGCTCCATGCATGCATCATTTTAATATGTCCTAGATCACTTTCCAGGTGATCACCACAATCTAACTTCTGATGGTTCCATCACTCCAAAATGATCCCTCATGGGCTGTTTAACTGACTTTCAAAAAGGTAATGGGCAAGAAGGTGACAAACTTGCTAAAACAGAGTCACCAGATCTCCAGCCCTGGGATGGTCTTAAAATCTAACGCAAGCGTCTTCTCAATGTCCAGTTGCTTCTGGAGCATGTCTGACAGGTTGTAACCCAGCCTGGTTACACAACATTCAACATTCAGTGGTAAATGACTCGCTTACCTAATCCTTTCCTCCTTGTCCAGATCTATTTATTACACACTTATTCTTCACTTTGAAGCATTGACATTTTGGGGCTGGAGAGATGGTTTGGAGGTTAAGGCACTTGCTGACGATGCCAAAGGACCTAGGTTCACTTCCCCAGGACCCATGTAAGCCAGATTCACAAAGGGTTGCATGTGTCTGGAGTTTGTTTGCAGGGCTAGAGGCCCTGGCACACCCATTCTCACTCTATCTGCTTCTCTCTCTCTCTCTCTCTCTTTTATGCATGCAGGCACACATACATAAATAAATAAATATTTTTTAAAAAATAGAAACATTGAAGTTTTACATAGGTAAGCCTCCATGTGCCCCAAATCTCAGCTCAATAACATGGAAAAGTCCCAACAGTAGCACTAAGACGTTATAAAAGTCAAAAGTGGGCTGGAGGGATGGCTTAGTGGTTAAGGCATTTGCGTGCAAAGCCAAAGGACCCTGATTCAATTCCCCGGGACCCTCATTAGAAAGATGCACTGGGGGCACATGTATCTGGAGTTCGTTTGCAGTGGCTGGAGGCCCTGGCGCGCCCATTCTCTCTGTCTCTCTCCCTCTTTCTCTGTCAAATAAATATAATTTTTTTAAAAAAGTCAAAAGTACTTCTGTTGTTGGGCTGGAGAGATGGCTTAGCGGTTAAGTGCTTGCCTGTGAAGCCTAAGGACCCTGGTTCAAGGCTCAATTCCCCAGGACCCATGTTAGCCAGATGCACAAGGGGGCGCACGCATCTGAAGTTCCTTTGCAGTAGCTGGAGGCCCTGGTGCGCCCATTCTCTCTCTCTCTCTCTCTCTCTCTCTCTATCTGCCTCTTTCTCTCTCTGTCTGTCACTTTCAAATAAATAAATAAATAAAATATTTTTTTTAAAAAGTACTTCTGTTGTAGGAAAAAAAGGGGGCTGAAAATTACATTAGTTTCCAAGGAAAGCACCTGCAAAGGGTTAAGGAGTTATTCTTAAACTCTCTTAACCAGAAAACTGAAATAAATCAGATGCCTGCAGGTGCTACAGCTGTAGAGAGGCCGAAGGGATGGAGCGCAGCCTTCAAGACGAGCTGGGCTCGAGGGTGGCTAGGAGCGTGCCTGGGCAAAAACCAAAGGACAACGGAGTAAAAAGTCAGACAATGCTAATGGAAAGGCCCAAGACATGCCTTAGAGCCATTCAAGGCAGAATGTTTTATGTCAACCAGGTCAAGAGAACGTATCAGTAAAGTAGACTAAAGCTACTGGTATGTGATTAAAAATGAAACTAAGGGCTGGAGAGATGACTCAATGGTTAAGGTGCTTTCCTGAAAAGTCTAGCAACCTGAATTCAATTCCCCAGCATACACAAAAAGCCAGATGTACAGTAGTGCATGCATCTGGAGTTCATTTGCAGTAGCTGGAGACCCTGGTGCACCCATTCTCTCTATATCTGTGTGTTTGCAAATAAATAACTAATTTTTTTTATTTTAACAAAAAAGGAAACAAGGGCTGGAGAGATGACTTAGCAGTTAAGATGTCTGCCTGTGAAGCCTAAGGATCCAGCTTCAACTCCCCAGGACCCATGTAAGCCAGATGCACAAGGTGACGCATGCACACAGGTGGTGTATGAGTACAAGGTGGCACACGCATGTGGAATTTATTTGCACTGGCTAAAGCCCTGGCATGCCAATGCTTGCTCTCTCTCTTGCTCTCAATCTCTCTCTTTCTCTCTCTCTCTCTCTCTCTCTCTCTCTAGAAAAAGAAAAGAAAAAGAAAAAGAAAAAGAGGGCTGGAGAGATGGCTTAGCGGTTAAGCGCTTGCCTGTGAAGCCTAAGGACCCCGGTTCGAGGTTCAATTCCCCAGGACCCATGTTAGCCAGATGCACAAGGGGGCGCATGCGTCTGGAGTTTGTTTGCAGTGGCTGGAGGCCCTGGTGCACCCGTTCTCTCTCTCTCTCTCTCTCTCTCTCTCTCTCTCTCTCTCTCTGCCTCTTTCTCTCTATGCCTGTCACTCTCAAATAAATAAATAAAAATAATTTAAAAAAGAGAAAGAAAAAGAGAAAGAGAAAGGAGAAAACTAAAACAGTTACATAGTCCCATCCAGTAAATTCTCACACTTTCTACTAAGTGGTAATAACTTGCCTGACTAGATGGCTAGCTCTCCCTTAGTGCCTTGGATATATGAAAAGACTGGTGTGGTAGTTTGAATAGATGGCCCCCAATATATTCAGGGTTTTTTTATTGTTTGTAGTTTGCATCTGCAGCCACCTGGATGGAGGCAGTGTCACTGGGTAGATCTTAAGGTGTGGTGGTGGGTTTCAGGTTTCAATCTAAAGATATGCAAAGTGTGCCTAGCTGGAGTTCCTGAAGTGTGCTGTGTGGCTTTTGGCTTTTTGGCTTATGCTTCTCTCTCTCTCTCTCTCTCTCTCTCTCTCTCTCTCTGCTTGGTCCTGTGAAGGCAGGCCAGCTTCTGCCATTATGGAACTTCCCCTGGATCTGTGAGCTTCAATAAATATCCCTTCCTCCATAACTCTGTCTGGTCTGAAAGTTCATCTCAGTGAACCTGAAGCTGTCTGCTACAACTAGGATAGAATTCATTTATGCCATAAACCACCAGATGATGGAAGAAGAACAGAGCCACTGAGTGCTTGGAAAGTCACAATCTGGAATCACGGGTTTGTGACCTACATTATCATTCAGGGTCTTTCATTTGGTTTAATGCTCTGCTGTTGCCATCCACTTATTTATTCATTTTTATTACTTTACTTATTTATTTATGAGCTGAAGCAGGGTCTTCCAGTGGAGTTCTAGGCTGGTCTGGGACTCCTAGACTCAAGCAATCTTTCTGCCTCAGCCTCTCACTTAATTCCAGACCTAGGTCTGAAATTCTTAATAATGCTTTAAAACAAGGGATCCTATTGTCATCTTACAAATATGTAGCCAGTGTTGAACCCCTTCAAACTGGGGGTGGGAGACAAGGACAATAGTAGTTACCACACTCACATTTGTACAACCCGGTCAAGTTTCAAAATCCTTTCAGATACCTCTCATTTGACCCTTACAATCTGCCTACTAAAGAGATTTAAAAAAAAAAAAAATAGGAATACCCGTGGGTTGTCCAAGGACACAGACTCAGAGAATTTTAGAATAAATTCTATCAACTGTCTGGTGCATCTTTCCTATTCCTCTTTTCACAAATAAAAAAAGCTCATGTCCAGGGAAATTATAAGGCTTGCCCAATGTCACACATGAGGGTAATACGGGGAAGCAGGCTTCTTGTGTCTGCTCTACTATTAGCTGACTATCCCACGCTATCTCTGGGGAAGTGCTGAACCATGCGCTCCCTAAGGCTGGCATCTAATGGTGCAGATTTTAGCAAGATCAGAGTAGGTACTCAATGAATGTCTATGTCTAGTTCCGTTTTTATTCAAATACTTCATATTTCTATATGCATTGTCTTGTTTGAGCTTCCCAACAAGCTGACATAAATAAGTCAAATAGCTTTTTGGCCACGCTCACTTACAAGCGCGCTACACATGCTCACGGAGGAACGTGTCTTGTGGGCCCCACAGGGACTCGAGGCACGCTGTGAGGCCTTCATCCTCTCATGTCAACTCCTCGTTCCTCCTCACCAGGTGGTGTTCCTCCCAAAGCAGGGAGACAGCAGATGTCAAGCCCTCGCTCTGAGCAGCACTGGAAGAGAAACTGGGGCAGTGGGAAAGAAGTCAGAGAGATGCTTAGATTCTGATAGTTACATAGAGAAATGGGAGCAAAGTCACACGTGAATTAGAGGTGAAAGAGACATTGGAGTTTGTGTGGTCCAATGTTTAACAAAACCGAGGTCAGTGGCAAGTGACAAGAAAGAACCCAGGGGCTGGAAAACTACCTCAGTCAGTAAAGAGCTTGCTTCATAAACAAGAACCCAAGTTCGATCCTCAGTACCCATGTAAAAATGCCAGGTGTAGCCGGGTGTGGTGGGGCACCCCTTTAATCCCAGCACTCAGGAGGCAGAGGTAGGAGGATCGCCACAAGTTCGAGGCCACCCTGAGACTACATAGTGAATTCCAGGTCAGCCTGAGCTAGAGTGAGACCCTACCTAGAAAAGCTAAAAAAATAAAATAAAATAAAAAATAAAAGCCACACGCGGTGGCTTGTGCCTGTAATTCTAGCACGGGGAAGTCAGAGACAGGCAGCTCCCCTGGAGCTCTCTGGGAGAGAGTCTAGTTTAATCAGTGCGCTCCAGGCCAATGACAGACCTTGTCTCAAAAAGAAAAGGTGGACAGCACCCCATGCACACACACACACACACACACACACACACACACACACACGCGCGCGCGCGCACACGCACACACACAAATATACACACATCTGCATACAGATAAAAGCCAACACCCAGAAGTTTTTTGCTTCTAGGTCCAGTACTCAACTACTACAGGCATTATTCAGTAGTCTGCTGTCCAAATTCTTTGCTTGGTGCCTTAAATTGCCACCCTGTCTCCTCAAAGTATCAGAAAGCCTGAACATCAACTATTTACAACAACCAAGGAGCATGTGAGTTGTTGGCATGACTTGAGACAAGGCAGCAGGTGGGACACAGGACACAAAGAGGACTTAGGTCATCATGAATGTGATGGTCTGCCCCCAACAACCTCGAGGAAGCTAAGAAGTGCCTTCACTGAGGATGCTTGAGCGTTTGCACAATGCCAAACCTGTAAAATAGCCACAGAGAAACAATAAATGAAGAAGAGAAGAGAAGACAAGAGGAGAGGGGAGGGGTGGGGAGGGGAGGGGAAGGGTGGAATGGGAAGGGGTGAGGAGGGGAGGGCAGGGGAGGGGAGGGGAGGGGAGGAGAGGAGAGGAGAGGAGAGGAGAGGAGAGGAGAGGAGAGGAGAGGAGAGGAGAGGAGAGGAGAGGAGAGGAGAGGAGAGGAGAGGAGAGGAGAGAAGAGAAGAGAAGAGAAGAGAAGAGAAGAGAAGAGAAGAGAAGAGAAGAGAAGAGAAGAGAAGAGAAGAGAAGAGAAGAGAAGAGAAGAGAAGAGGAGGGGAAAAAAACAGGTGCACAAATTTCCTAATTCCATTTTCCTCACATTTTCACAGGGGATATTGATAACCCAAACTGGATTATTGCAAAACCTCTTTAATAATCCATAATTGCAAACTAACACCACAGTGAAATAGCATCATCACACACCCCAAATGACAAGAATGTGGAACTCTGCGACAGCATCAGGAGTAAGAGAGGACATGGAGTAATGGAAACGCGGACTGAGCTGTCCCTGCTCGGTGCACAGTGATTCGGTAGGAAGAGTCGAACCTCTGCTTCCACTCAGTGGAAATCACGCCCTTAAGTTTAGACCCTACATTTGGAAGAATTGCTGCCATGTGAACAAGGGACACTTGAAGAATGTCCACAGAAACGTGCTAATTAACTGAAACCTAGAAACAACTGAAGTGCCTTCAAAAAGGAACAAATTGTGATTTATTCATTCATATAGTGGAATTTAACACAAGACTATAGTCGTATATGTGAGGGTGTATAGACTGTCAATTTTGAATGAAAAAAAAGCAAATAATAAGAATTTATGCAGTGTGCTCCATTTATCTAAAGACAAAACCAAGGGCTGAGAGATAGATCAGTGATTATGACACTTGCCTGCAAAGCCTAAGGATTCTGGTTCAATCCCCCAGTACCCACATAAAACCAGATGCACAAGTTGGCACATGCATCTGGAGTTCTTTTGCAGTGGCCGGAAGCCCTGGCACAACCATTGTTTCTTAATCTCTCTTCCTTCCCCCTCCCTCTCCCTCTCCCTCTCCCTCTCCCCCTCTCTCTCTCTCTCTCTCTCTCTCTGTGTGTGTGTGTGTGTGTGTGCCTCTTTCTCTCTCTCTCATAAATAAAATAATCAAAATGAAGATGTAATCAAACCAAGCTAAGGCATATTCTTTAGGAATGACAGCGCGATTGTTAAAATACAAAGAAAAGACATAACCAGAAAGTCAACACAAGGCAATCTTACACCAAAGAGAACAAGGCCTTTCAAAAAGCCACCTAAACGGTGGAGCTGGTGGTACATGCCTGTAATATCCGCTTCTCAGGAGGCTGAGATAGAAGGATAAGAAGTTTGTAGCCAGTCTTAGCTATATAGTAAAACCCATCAAGAGAGAGAGTAAAATCCATCAAAGTGGGGGAGAGATGGGCTGCGGAGATGGCTCAGCAGTTAAAGGCACTGTCATGCAAACCTTGTCAGAAAAGTTCATTTCCCCAGTATCCATATAAAGCCAGATGCACTAAGTGAAACATGCATCTGGAGTTCACTTACAATGGCAATAGGCCCTGAGGGGTCTCTCTCTCTCTTTCTTCATAAATAAATAAATAAATAAATAAATAAATAAATAAATGAAATTTTAAAAATAAGAAATAGGCCAGGTGTGGTGGCACATGCCTTTAGTCCCAGCACTCAGTAGGCAGAGGTAGGAGGATTGCCATGAGTTCAAGGCCACCCTGAGAATACAGAGTGAATTCCAGGTCAGCCTGGCCTACAGTGAAATCCTACCTCAAAAACCAAAATAAATAAATAAATAAAATAAAAATAAAAGAATCCATTAATGGACAACCAACCAGTCAAATCCCCATTGATTCTCAGACAGAAACTGAACAACTCTAAGTATGCAAGGTCTTTTTTCTTTCTAAACTGCTTAAAATGTGAATGTGTGGTATAAGTGCACATATGTATGCATGTTCATATGTGTCTGAGCCCACGTGTGTGATGTACCCATGTCTGCACATTGGATATCTTCCATAATCACCCTCTACCTTATCTATTGAGACAGGAGACAGGGTCTCCCACTGAACCCAGAGCTCACTGAGATTAGGTTAGTCTAGCTGGCCAGTTTGCCTCAGGGATTTGCCTGTCTCAACCTCAAAAGCCCAGGATTACAGGCTGGTGCCACCATTGCTGGCATTTACATGGGTGCTGGGGATCCAAACTCAAGCCCTTGTATTGTACAGTAAGTAATTTACCAGCTGAGCCACCACCCCAACCACCAAGATCCCTTTTCAGGCCAGCTGCTTCTGCTAGAGTGGATTTCTGCCTCATAAAATTATATAATTTCTGCTGGCAAATAGCTTGTTTTTTCTATTCTTTAAAGAAGAAGAGGTTTTTAGACCTATTACTATAGCACATAGGAAGTGGGAGTTATGTGCAATGGAAACAGGATGGAGTGAAATAACAACGCAGTAGTCCCAACACCCCCCCAAACCACCCCGCCCCACCCCAGTTAGTAAGAGGTGCCAATGGCTAGAAGCTTGTTTATATCTAGGACAAGAAGAAAACTGAAAAACCCCAGCCTCAACAAGCTTAGTCTTAAAAAATGTCACAGTAAAGCCCATTACTTTATACACCAATTAAAAAAAAAAAAAACTCATGCCTTTAACCCCAGCACTTGGGAAGCAGAGGTAGGAGGATCATCTTGAGTTCAAGGCCACCCTGAGACTACATAGTGAATTCCAGGTCAGCCTGGGCCACAGTGAGACACTACCTCAGGGAAAAAATAAAAAGGGAAACATGTAGAAAGAGAGCAAGTTATGTAAACACAACATTTCAGGTGAGAACCTCAAGTTTTTTATTACAGTTTGATATTGTTAGCTGGCTTAAAAGAATACAGCAGACTGCTCAAAACTCAAAGCAAAGTGCCCAGCAGGGTCATTCTTAAAAATCCCCCAAATCCCCTTAGCCTTGATGCCACAGATATTTGTGTACAATACCATTGTTTTGTTAGGTTAACTCTTCATTGATGTGAAAAGTACCCCTGGAAGCCCGACATGGTGGCGCACATCTTTAGTCACAGAACTCAGGAGGCAGAGGTAGGAGGATGGCTGTGAGTTCGAGGCCACCCTGAGACTCCATGTGAATTTCAGGTCAGCCTGGGTTAGAGTGAGACCCTATCCCAAAAAAAACAAAAGAAAGAAAGAAGAAAGAAGGGAGGGAGGGAAGAAGGAAGGAAGGAAGGAAAGAAGGAAGGAAGGAAGGAAGGAAGGAAGGAAGGAAGGAAGGAAGGAAGGAAGGAAGGAAGGAAGGAAGGGAGGGAGGGAAGTACCCTGGGAACTCCTACCATAAGTTATGGCCAAATATGATTCCAGAAACTCAATACTAATTTTAAAAAAATCACAATGAAAATAAATACTAAGGCTAAGCTTATACACTAGTTTCCTCAATGTACATTTTTTTTAATGTAGATAATACCCTCTTCAAAATGCTCATATAGGTATGGGTGACTGTAGTGTCTGCATCAGTCACAAATGATCACTCCTTTATGTGGTTCTGCAAGGAAACAAATACTGTATTTGCAAGTAGGGGGATGGGTAATGCGTGCTCCAGGGCCTCTTGCCACTGCAAATAAACTCCTGGGACTTGTGTCACTTTGTGCATTTGGCTTTAAATGGGGATTGGGGAATTGAATGTGGACTGGCAAGTTTGTCAAGCAAGTGCCTTTAACTACTGAGCCATTTTCCCAGCCCTGAGAAAAAAAAGAAAATCTTGATGGTTTATCTGCTGCTGAGTGAAGGTTATGTCTCAGCCATAGATGCAATCAGTAATATGTGAAAAACTTTATTTTTCTTTTTTTGGTTTTTCAAGGTAGGGTCTCACTCTAGCCCGAACTGACCTGGAATTTACTATGTCATCTCAGAGTGGCCTCGAACATGGCAATCCTTCTACCTCTACCCCCCAAGTACTGGGATTAAATGTGTGAGCCACCACACTCAGCCTTGAAAAACATTTTTTTAACTTTTTAAAAAATATTTTGGGCTAGAGAGATGGCTTAGCAATTAAGGCGTTTGCCTGCAAAGCCAAAGGACCTTGGTTCGATTCCCCAGTTCCCATGTAAGCCAGATGCACAAGATGACACACGCATCTGGAATTCATTTGCAGTGGCTGGAGGCCCTGGTGTACCCATTCTCTCTCTCTCTCTCTCTCGCTCTCGCTCTCGCTCTCGCTCTCGCTCTCGCTCTCGCTCTCGCTCCCGCTCCCACTCCTGCTCTCACTTTCTCTCTGCCTCTCCCTCCCTCCCTCTCTCTGCCTCTTTCTCATGCTTCAATGAATAAATAATTTTTTTTTTTTTTGAGGTAGGGTCTCACTCTGGTCCAGGCTGACCTAGAATTAACTCTGTAGTCTCAGGGTGGCCTTGAACTCACGGCCATCCTCCTACCTCTGCCTCCCAAGTGCTGGGATTAAAGGCGTGCGCCACCACGCCCGGCTAAATAAATATTTTTAAAATATTTTTATTTTTATTTCTTTGACAGACAGAGAGAGAGAGATGAAGAGAATGGACACAACAGGGCCTCCAGCCACAGCAAATGAACTCCAGACGCATGCGCCACCTTGTGCAGCTGGCTTACATGGGTCCTGAGGAATTGAACCTAGGTCCTTTAGCTTTGCAAGCAAGTGCCTTAACCCCTAGGCCATCTCTCCTGCCCCTCTTATATGTTTTTAACAAAGAATTAGAATAAATAGACTAAGGATACGTTATAAACTATTACATTTATTCAGGAAAGGAAGGAGAATCCGCGAACCAAGGGGACCCCTGATACTCAGGCGTGGAGAGATGAACAGCCAAGGAGCCAGGAAAGGGTTGGGAGGGGTGCTCTTTATTAAGTCTATTTATCTGGGGTCAAGGGGCTATCTCCGGAAGAAGTTGACACACCTGGGTACAGTGGGAGAGCCAATTGGCCTGGGCTCAGAGAAGAGGTCCACACATACATTCCTGGGTAAGAGAGAGAGAGAGAGCTGATTGGATGAGAATGGAGTAGACGCTGCATCCCAGCTCTGCTGGGGGATGACTGTGTGATGTAAGATTTCTCTCTTGTAAGCCTTTCCCCAAACTGCCTAACAAGCTACCTGACTCCCTGTCAGTCTCACACATCCCAGGCTGGTCTCAAGCTCACTATATAGCCCAGAATGACCTTGAACTACTGAGTGCTTGGATGACAGGTATATGCCACCACACCTGGTTTATGTGGTGGTGGAACTCAAACCTCGGCTTTCATGCATGTTAGGCAAGCACTCTACCAAGTGAGCTATGTCCCCAGCCCAAGAACATCCTCGTTTGTCTATTAAATGCTAATTCCAGACTGGAATAGTGATGGCGAAGGTAAAATTGAAGTCTCCTACCAGTATTTACTTGAGAGAGAACCAAAGGCTGGGCTTGGAGTAAATGTTATAAAGCAAACCCTAGTGACCATTCTGCTCTCTTCAGTCCACTTCACGTGACCCACAGCTGTCTGCTAGTATTTCGGCGTAGTCATTAGTCTGCAAAGGATGATGGGTCCCAATGATGCTAAAATTTTTTAAAAATCTATTTTATTTATTTGAGAGACAGAGGGAGAGAGAATGGGTGTGTCAGGGCCTCCAGCCACTGCAAACAACTCCAGATGTATGCGCCCCTTGTACATCTGGCTTACGTGAGTCCTGGAGAATTGAAATGGGATCCTTTGGCTTTGCAGGCAAACACCTTAACCACTAAGCCGTCTCTCTAGCCCAATGCTAAGATTTTTAGTCACAATTTTTTTTAAAAAAGTTACCAATATTTCTAGCTCTGTGATGTATTGCCCCTCCTATAGTCCTGGAGCGGTGGTGGGGGAACTTCAGGGCTAAAGAGATGGCTTAGCGGTTAAGGTGCTTGCATTTGAAGCCTAAGGACCCAGGTTCAATTCCTCAGTACCCACTTAAGCCAGATGTACAAGGTGGCACATGGTTTGTAGTGACTGCAGGCCCTGACTTCAATCTCTGTCTCTGTCTCTCTCTCTCCCTCATAAATAAAAATTTAAAAAACTTAAAAAATCTTCACCACTTAGGATAAGAATGGAGGTTTTTTCTTTTTTAATTTTTAAAAATGTTATTATCTATTTATTTGCAAGCAGAGAAAGATAGGGAGATAGAGAGAATATTGTTAGACTATCTCTTCTGCCACCAGGATGTGAACATTGGACCACAGTTACACGATCACTGAGTCTTTTCACTCACTTAGTTCTAACTCCAGGAAATCTCCTGACAACTTCATAAAGTCTAGTGATTTCTGCACTCATTTCTTAGCTGCTTTACTCTCTAAAGGGAAAGGGGAAGCTCTTCCTGGCCAAAGGGCTCTTGAGCCCACTCTTCCAAGGAAGTTTTTCCATGGAGCTCAAGTGGCTATTTTTTTAAAAAGGAAACATTCCCTAACAGCCACACATGGTTTGGGTCTTTATTAAAAAGTCCCAGCCACCTGACAGAAAGCTGGAAAAGCTACACTGCATTGCAGCCCTATGGGAGAAAGACGTCACCAGTGGAAATAAACAGCAGTTAACATTACAAGACCTAAGATTGGCCAGCCAGGCCAAATGTGCCAACTGGTGCAAGAATGGCATGTCTATTCTGGGGGAAGCCAACCACTCTAAAAAGTGGACTGGAGACCCACTCCATGGGAGGGAATACATACCTGGTACTGAAAACCTAGTCAAAAGCCTATGGTGGGGAGTTCATGAGCCCTAGGGGAGTAATGCCTGCTGTTGTCTGGTAAATGCATATATTATGTTCACCAAATTGTCCTGTAAGCACTTCTCTTAATGTTCATAACCATATAATAATGCTACTCTCACTTTTGGTTAGAGAAGCGTCTCTTTTCAGATGATGGTGACCACCGGGAAGACTCTAAAGTCACCACAATGCTGAGAAGTGACAATGAAGTGTTCAGTATTGAGACATTTCTATCACAACCTTTCAAGGTTCAGTGTCCATTGTGGAAGAGGTGGTAGAAAGAATGTAAGAGCCAAAGGAAGGGTCAGGACTGCTTACAGTGTGATCTTCCAGAGACAAAGTGGCCTGCAGATCCATGACCTCACGAGGCCTGGTACGACCTACACAAGACCTGCATAACAGAAGGAAAAGATGATGACATCAAAATCCAAGAGAGACGAATTGAGAGGGGGAGGGGATATGATGGACGGTGGATTTATAAGAGGGAAAGTGAGAGAGGGGAGGGAATTATCATGGTTTATTCTCCATAATTATGAAAGCTGACAATAAAGAAAATTTTTAAAAAGGTCCCAGAGCTCTATATATTCCTTCATAACATTCACCACATGTGAAATTATATGTTTGCTATCACTCACTTAAGAACTAACATCAACCAGGCGTGGTGGCCTTTAATCCCAGCACTTGGGGGAGGCAGAGATGGGAAGATTGCTGAGAGTTCAAAGCCACCCTGAAACGACATAGTGAACTCTGAATTCCAGGTCATCCTGGGCTACAAGACCCTACCTTGAAAAAACAAAAACAACAACAAAAAACACCATATCATCAGTGTCCAGCATAGCCCCTTGCGCATAGAAAATTCTCAACAAGTGTTTATTGAATGACTTGAATGAGAGAAAGGTACTGAGAATGGATAATAAGGCAGCTGCCAGCGACATCTACTGTATAGTCATGATGGTTGTGACGCTGACAGTGATTGCCAGGTGGACTCAAAAAAAGAAAAATAACAGCTGGGCATGGTGGCGCATGCCTTGAATCTCAGCACTCGGGAGGCATAGGTAGGAGGATCACCATGTGTTCAAGGCCACCCTGAGACTCCATAGTGAATTCCAGGAGAGCCTCAGCTAGAGTGAAACCCTACTTTGAAAACCAAAAAAAAAAAAAAAAAAAGAAATTTATAATTATCTACATGTGATATTTTACTTCCATTCCATATGATTACACTAATAATAATTGTAAATACTGGGCTAGAGGGATGACTCAGTGGTTAAGGTGTTTGCCTGCAAAGCCAAAAAACACAGATTTGATTCCCCAGGACCCATGTTAGCCAGATGCACAAGGTGGTGCAAGCATGTGGAGCTCTTGTTTGCAGTGACTGGAGGCCCTGGCATGCCTATTCTCTCTCTGTCTCTCTCTTTCTTCACTCTTTCTCTGTCAAATAAGTAAATAAATAAAACTAAAATATTTTTTAAAAATAATTGTAAATATTGAAGTGTGTTGAGGTATCTTACCTGGAATTTTCTAAACACAGATGTCCTAAATTTCCTCTGTTCTACTGGTTGTTTTGGCAAGAAGTTTCTGGCCAAAGATAATTTGTACAGTCCAATGCAGCTTTGATTTCTGAGGATTTAGTGACAAGGTCTCAGCAGATTTCTTTTTTTATTTTTATTTATTTATTTGAGAGGGAGACAGACACAGAGAAAAAATGGGTGTGCCATGGGCTAGGGAGATGGCTTAGTGGTTAAGGCACTTGCCTGCAAAGCTGAAGGACCCAGGTTCAATTCCCTAGGACCCACGTAAGCCAAATGCACTAGGTGGAACATATGTCTGGAGTATGTGTGCAGTGGATAGAGAACCTGGTGCACCTGTTCTCTCTCTCTCTCTCTCTCTCTGCCTCTTTCTCTCTGTCTCTCACAAATAAATAAATAAAATTTAAAAACAAAATGGGTGTGCCAGGCCTCCAGCCACTGCATACAAACTCCAGACACACAAGCCACCTTGTGCTTATGTGGGTCCTGGGGAATTGAACCTGGGTCCTTTGGCTTCCTAAGCCATCTCTCCAATCCACACCAGCTTTCTTGTTTGCAATGTTTGCCTTGTTGCATTCACTGAACTTTTGCACAAACTTCACACATAAGGCCATCTCACAGCACAAAATTTAAGGGTCTCATGAATCTTACAATCTGATATTGATGTACAATTGTTTAGTATGCACAGCAAACACTTAATCATGTATTACAGTCACAAAGTTAACATCTTTTTTAATATATATATTGACAACTTCTATACTTACAGAAAACAAACCATGTATTTCCCTCCTCTCCCTCACTTTCCCCTTCATAACTCTGCTCTCCATCATATTCCCTCCCTCTCTCCATTAGTCTCTCTTTTAATTAGATGTCATCATCTTTTTATCCTTTTATGAGGGTCTTGTATGGGTGTTGCTAGGCACTGTGAGGTCATGATTATCAAGACTAAATTTTGTCCAAACAGTTGTATGTAAGGAGTGGTACCCTTCCTTTGGCTCTTACATTCTTTCCACTGCCTCTTCCACAATGGACCCTGAGCCTTGGTGGGTGTGAGATGTTTCAGTGCTGGATTCTTTTCTGTCCCTTCTTCTCAGCACTATGTTGCCTTTTGGGTAATCCCAGTGGTCATTGCCATCTGAAAAGAGAAGCTTCTCTAACCAGAAGTGAGATTAGCATTAATATATGAGTATGAACATTAAGTGTAGTGCCTTCAGAGCAATTTGGTTAGAGTAATATATGCATTTATCCAGACAAGAGCAGGCTTTATACCCTTAAGGCTCATGACATCCCCTGACATAGGCTTTTGATTAGATTTTCAGTGCTAAGCACATATTCCCTCCCATAGAGTAGGCCCTCAGTCCAATTAGAGAGCGGTTGGTTTCCCCAGAGCAGACATGCCACTATTGCACTTGTTTAGTCATTTGGCCTGTCTGGCCAAACTTGAGGCTTCCAGTGTCCACTGTTTTCACCACCGATGGCTTCTGTCTCCCATAGGGCTGCATCAGTGCAGCTTTTTCCAGTTATCAGTTGGCTGGGCTACAGGGAGAAGGTTTTTTGCTCAGCACCAGCTTGATTTCTCAGTGACTTTGCTGCTCAGGGATGCGAAGTCTTCAGCAATAGGGTCTTACCATCTCTTTCCTGACAATAGCCTGTAATGTTTTGGAGGTAACAGGGACCTCCCTGGCCAACAACTCACTGGAAGGTATCCCATCCCTGGCACTGTAAATTTTCTAGTAACAATCTATGGCTTTTGGATATGCCATTATTCAACAAAGTAGATTTTCATATGTCTTATTCAGAATATCTTGATTTTTGATGGACCCTCCCCCCACCCTTCTTTTATACAATCTCTTCCCCTGACCTAGCTTAGGCCTTTCCACACCCTGTAATCTGTTCTTCTACTTACATATATACAGTACCATCCCCAAAGTCCTTCTCTCTCCTCCCTCCCTTATAGCCTTTTTCTAGCTTATGGGCCTCTTTTTAAAAATTATTTATATTACTGTGTTTGCCTATGTGTGAGTGCTGATGTACCCTGCCAAGGCACATGTGAGAGTCAGAGGGCACCCCAAATGTTCCTTGACCTTCCACCTTGTTTGAGACTAGGTTTCTTTGCTGTTCACTCTTTGCTGTTCAGGCTAGCTGGCCTACAAACTTTTCAGATCCTCCCATCTCTGCTTCCCACCTCTCCACAGAAGGGCTGGGATTACAGAAATTCACAACTGCACCCACTTTTACGTGGCTGTTGGCACCTGACCTCAGGTTCCCAGGCTTGCACAGCAAACACTGAGAAATCTCCTCAGGCCTGAGCTTCCATTTCTTAATATTTGGACTCATTTGTTTGTTTGTTTTTTGTGTGTGTGGGGGGGGACAGGATCTCCCTTTGGAAACCAAGCTAGTAGCCTCAGATTTACAGTGCTCTTCCTGCCTCCGCCTCCCAAATGCTGGGATTACAAGTATGCACCAACAACCCAGCTGACAATATTTTTTTGTTTTGTTTTGGTTTTGCTTTTTGTTGTTGTTTTGTTTTCCGAGGTAGGGTCTCACTCTAGCTCAGGCTGACCTGGAATTCACTATATAGTCTCAGGGTGGCCTTGAACTCACAGTGATCCTCCTACCTCTGCCTCCTGAGTGCTGGGATTAAAGGTGTGTGCCACCACGCCCAGCTTCCAGCTAACAATTTTGATGTCTTGTATCATCTTACTGAGTAAGATGTGTTTGGACTCCCTTAACTTCATGAGTGTACAAGCTTTCTTGTAGGCTCTTGCTACTCCATGTGATGTCACCTGGTGCTAGGCATTGGTTGTGCTCTCCCCAAAACTCAAATGCTGATGCCCAACATAAATTGATGGCATTTGAAGGGTTAATTGGGGTTAAATGAAGTGAGTAAAGTAGGGCTTACGATAGTAATCGTTGACCTGATGAGAAGGGATATGAGCTCGATCTGTCTCCCCTCTCCCCTCGCCATGTGAAGAAGACACTGAAAACACAGCAGAGTGCAAGCCAGGAGAGAGCCCCCCCCCCCCCAAGCCAAGCATGCCAGCCAGCGCCTTGACCTTGGCTTGTTCGCTACCAGAACTGTGAGAAGCAAATGTCTGCGCTTTAAGCTGTCCATTTTAAGGTGTAGCAATTTGTAAACAGCAGTCCAAGGTAAGACACTCAGACACTGGGGGATAAGAGCCCGGGCCCTACCCCACACCTACATGTTTAAGGGATACTGAAGTAACAAATCTGCGTATTTGTTATAAACACAGGGAAGGTTTGAAAAGCTGTTTGGGGGACCTGCTTCAAAACCACCAGTATATCTTGACTCCCAAAATCAATTCCCTGGTGTCTGATTATTTAACAACCTCCAAACCTGAGGTACTAGATTTCATACCAGTCCTTGAAAAGGAAATCTTCAAGGTCAGCTTTACCGGCTCTCCTTTTGGCTATATGCCATCTTTGCAACTGGGGGTACTGTGCCAAGACGCAGCGCAGTGGCAGAAGCTGGGCAGTCCTTCAACAGGCTTTCCTCGGGACAGCTGACTCTCCCAGTCTATCCTACTCCAAAATCACAGGTTACGACAGCAAAGAAAACTAACAGTAACAGGAACTGGAAAGGTCCAAAAACCACCGCTGAGTTACACCATCTTGTCTCCTGACACTACTTCTGAAACTTTTTGCCATTTGTGGTATTAGACCACCAGACATTTTCAACCTACCCAGTGACGGTTTCAGGGATCCAGGGGAAACCACACATATTTTCATTTTTTTACCCTAAATCATACTACTAGGGTAGCATTTTGTAACCAGATCTAGTTCTAGAGCTGGGTATGGTTCTACTTGGTGGTTGGTTGGTTGGTTGGTTGGTTGGTTGGTTTGTTTGTTTGTTTGTTTGAATAGGCTTCAGTTTTTGAGTCTTGGTTCATGGGGAAATTGAAATTGCCGAGAATTTTCCATCCCTCTGGTCTCCTTACATGCAAAGTCTCTCCCCATTATCAACACCCCATCAGAATGGTACACTTGTCACAGCTGATCAACTGGAAGGGTGCACACTATCCCAGTGCCCATGGTCTATAGTAGGGCTCACTCCTGGGGATAAGCCCTCTGAGAGTCTAGACATATGCATGAACACAAATTCCCACCATCACAGTAATGTGCACGGGACTTTCACTGGCTCAAGCAGCAAGCAGCATGGGCTGCTCTGCCCAAAGTAAGAATGGACAAGACACAACCAAAATCACCTTGTTATTCAATCAGAGATTCTCTTACAGGGCATCAGAGTACAGGCAGCTTTCTGTATAGAGACATCAATATAGTATATCTGGGGTCTGGAGAGATGGTTTAGTGGTTAAGGTGCATGCCTGTGAAGCCTAGGGATCCAGGTTCAATTCTCCAGGTCCCACATAAGCCAGATGCACATGGTGATGCATGCATCTGGAGTTCCTTTGCAGTGGCTAGAGGCCCCGGCACACCCATTCTCCCCCTGCTATCTAATAAACAAATAGGGATGGAGAAATAGCTTAGTGGTTAAGGCACTTGCCTGCAAAGCCAAAGAACCCAGGGTCGATTCTCCAGGTCCCACGTAAGCCAGATACACATGGTGGTGCATTCATCTAGAGTTCGTTGGCAGTGGCTAGAGGCCCTGGCATGCCCATTCTCTCTCTCTCCCTCCCACCTCTCTCTCCCTCTCTCTGTCTCAAATAAATAAATAAAAATAAATCTTTCTAAAATAAATAAATAAATAAAAATGAATCTTCTTGGAAAAAAATAGCATATCTGGGCTGGAGAGGTGGCTTAGTGGTTAACACACTTGCCTGCAAAGCCTAAGGACCCAGGTTCAATTCTCTAGTGCCCACATAAGCCAGATGCACAAGGTAGCAATGCGTCTGGAGTTTGTTTGCAGTGGCTAGAAGCCCTGAAGCAACCATTCCCTCTTATCTGCCTCTCTCTCATAAATAAACAAATATTTTAAAAAATAGTATATTTTAAAAGCCGGGCATGGTAGCACATGCCTCTAATCCCAGCACTCAGGAGGCAGAGGTAGGAGAATTGCTGTGAGTTTGAGGCCAGCCTGGAATTACAGTGTAAGTTCCAGGTCAGCCTGTGCTAAAGTGAGACCCTAGCTTGAAAATACCAAAAAAAAAAAAAAAAAAAAAGTACACCCAGGGCTGGAGAGATGGCTTAGTGGTTAAGCGCTTGCCTGTGAAGCCTAAGGTTAGAGGCTTGATTCCCCAGGACCCACGTTAGCCAGATGCACAAGGGGGCACACGCATCTGGAGTTCGTCTGCAGTGGCTAAACAGCCCTGGCGCGCCCATTCGCCTCTCTCTCTCTGCCTCTTTCTCTGTCTGTCACTCTCAAATAAATAAAAATAAACAACAAAATAAAGGCATGTGCTACAAAAAAAAAAAAAAGTACATCCAGCCAGGTGTGATGGCACATGCCTTTAATCTCAGCACTCAGGAAGCAGGTGTAGATTGCTTTGAGTTCAAGGCCAGCCTGAGGATGGCTTGGACTTTGAGGCCAGACTGGAACTACAAAATGAGTTCTACGTCAGCCTGAGCTAGAGTGAGACCCTGCCTCACAAAATAAAATAAGGAACTAGGCGTGGTGGCACACACCTTTAATCCCAGCACTTGGGAAGCAGAGGCAGGAGAATCACTGTGATTTGAAGGCCATCCTGAGACTACATACTGAATTCCAGGTCAGCCTGGGCTAGAGTGAGACCCTACCTCGAAAAACCAAAAAATTAAAATAAAATAAGGTATGATATATTTGTATCACTCACTTTTTCCCTATTAAATAAAATTAGGGGCTATTTTAAGTAGCTGGCTCTCAGTTCTGTAGAGTCATTCAACCATCCTCAAAAATGAATAAGGAATCATGGGGCTAGAGAGATGGCTTAGCAGTTAACCACTTGCCTGTGAAGTCTAAGGACCCCGGTTTGAGGCTCAATTCCCCAGGACCCATGTTAGCCAGATATACAAGTGGGTGCACGTGTCTGGAGTTCGTTTGTAGTGGCTGGAGGCCCTGGCGCACCCATTCTCTCTCTATCTGCCTCTTTCTCTCTCTCTGTCTGTCGCTCTCAAATAAATAAATAAAATTAAACCACAAAAAAAAAATTTTTAAATGAATAAGGAATCAGTAGTAACTAGCTATAGCATCTTTTCATCACTTCACCCAGAGCCCCAGCCCCGTTATGTTCAGTTGCATGTCGAAGTCAAAGGCTGGAGACCATCAGCTGTGAGCAGCAATGACAAGTCCTAAGCATGATCGTCATGATCCACCCATCTGCGAAATTCCTGCTCAGCTCACACCTCCAAATGCCCTTTGTTACATAACAGAGGATTGAAATCACCACGTCTACTGCCAGCAAACTTTAAAGAGGTCTCATGGCCCAAACCTTGAGCTTGGTCTTAAATCTGTTAGCTCCTGGGGCCAGCTTTAAGGGAAGAGGATGCGAAATAGACTCCTCAAAGAACCACAAAGATGAGCTCAGTGAGGGCAAGCTGGTAACCAGCCCTCACTAGACAGCCAGGGCACTTAGTACCTAGAGGAAACATCATGGTCACTAAACAAAAACTCCTACTAAGAGGTATCTATTTATTATATATTTCTAAAAACACGCTGTGGTAGAAATTTGGTCACAGTAAGTCAAAAGTTGATTGTGAGGTGAACTGAAAACAACAAATGAATATATTTTTCCATGAGCTGAGCTACAAAAAGGATGCTATCTCAGGTGTTTTTGTTTTCACGTGAGAATAGCAAGCCCAACTTTTTTTTATAAATAATTTTGATTTTTTTTAATTGCTTGAGAGAAAAAATAGGTACAATAGAGCCTCCTGCCACTGCAGATAAATCCCAGGCATATGTGCCACTTTATGTGGGTTCTGGGGAATCAAACCCAGGCCAGCAGGATTTTTGTAACCACTTTTCACTACTGAACCATCTCTCTAGCCTGAGTACAATTTTTTTTATTTATTTATTTGAGAGCGACAGACACAGAGAGAAAGACAGATAGAGGGAGAGAGAGAGAATGGGCGCGCCAGGGCTTCCAGCCTCTGCAAACGAACTCCAGACACGTGCGCCCCCTTGTGCATCTGGCTAACGTGGGACCTGGGGAACCGAGCCTCGAACCGGGATCCTTAGGCTTCACAGGCAAGTGCTTAACCGCTAAGCCATCTCTCCAGCCCCTGAGTACAATTTTAAAAGAAATTATATGATACTATATGTGGCCCGATTGTGGTTAATTCAATCCATTATTCATTTTTTAAAAGTAAGAATGAACAAGACACAACCAAAATCAACTTGTTATTCAATCAGAGATTCTCTTACAGGACATCAGAGTACAGGCAGCTTTCTGTGTAGAGACATCAACATAGTGTATCTGGGGGCTGGAGAGGTGGCTTAGTGGTTAAGACACATGCCTGCGAAGCCTAAGGACCCAGGTTCGATTCTCCAGGT
Organism: Jaculus jaculus; assembly: GCF_020740685.1. Classification (NCBI taxonomy): domain Eukaryota; kingdom Metazoa; phylum Chordata; class Mammalia; order Rodentia; family Dipodidae; genus Jaculus; species Jaculus jaculus. The sequence continues at coordinate 315,808,932 of NC_059102.1, forward strand.
CCCACGTATGCCAGATGCACTGGTGGTGCATGCATCTGGAGTTCGTCTGCAGTGACTAGAGGCCCTGGCACACCATTCTCACTCTCTGTCTCTAATAAACAAATAAAATAAATCTTTTTTTAAAAAAACTGTCAAACACCAACTCTTGTGTGAGGAACTGGTGTAGATGCCAGGAATGCTTGGGAGAATGCAGCATGATCAAGACATGTTACTCACTCAGGTATTAAACTCCATCACTATCTTCTTAAAAACGTTTTATTGACAACTTCCATACACAATAGACAACATACCATGACCATAATCTTCTCCCACCACCCTCACTTTTTCCTTTCCCAAATTCCCCCTTCCACTGAATCCCTTCTTCTTTCCAATTAGTGTCTCTCAAGAGGCAGAGGTAGGAAGGATAGCCATGAGTTCGAGGCCACCCTGATACTACATAGTAAATTCCAAGTCAGCCTGGACTAGAGCGAGACCCCTACCTTGAAAAACCACATACATACCAAAAAAAAATTTTTATGTATTTATTTACAAGCAGAGAGAGATAAAAGAGAGACAGAGAAAAATGGGTGTGGCCAAGCTTCCAGTCGCTGCAAAAGAACTCCAGACACCGGCAGCACTTTGTGCATCTAGCTTAATGTGGGTACTGAGGAATCGAACCTGGGTTAGGCTTTGCAGGCAAACACCTTAACCGCTAAGCCATCTCTCTAGCCCTTTCTTCTATTTTGACATCTTCCTTACTCTCTCTCTCTCCCTCCCTCCCTCCCTCTCTCTCTCTTTCTCTCTCTCTGTCTCTCTCAGATCAGCCAGGGATCATGTACACACTGCTGAACACACTACGGAGCCTCTCACCAGATTATCTGATCTGTTATCTCTTATAGGCTGGGTCTGCCTCCAAGACAAAGAAAGACTGGATCTCTCTTTTCATCCACAGAGCCTGGCAAAGTAATGGAGCTGGGGAAAGAATTAGATCCAGGGGCCACTCCACACAGGAAAGCTTGGGTTTGTTTCTCACCTTGGACACCAAGAGCCAAGCACAGGGGAGCCCACCTGGAATCCCAGCACGTAGGAGACAGAGGCAAGAGGGTCACCAACGTGAGGCCACCTGGGCTGTATAGCGAGTTCAAGACTGTGGATTCCAAGCTAATTCGCAACAGGGTCACCTTTGCACAGGCCAAGTCTGAAGACAGAAAACTAGGCACTTTGGATGGAGCTACTAGAAAACCAGGAACTCATAAGCTTCTCCAAAGATTTCCTGATGAAATAATCATGAGCCAAACAACTTGTGACTTGTCATACGATGAAAAAAAACTAACATTTTTTCAATTTATTGACCTTAAATAAAAGCTGTAAGTACAGTCAGGATAGTGTTCTGATCCTCCCCTGATCCTCCTTTAAATCATATTTTGTGTTGCATGCTCATTTTTTTTTGGGGGGGGGGGGTTAGGAAACGTTAGATAGTAGTGATACAAGATCAGCCTAGGTTATTTCTTATTTCTAGGTTATATTGTAAGATCCTTCTGTCTGTTTTGTTTTGTTTGTGTTTTTCAAGGTAGGGTCTCACTCTAGTGCAGGCTAACCTGGAATTCACTCTGTAGTCTGAGGCTGGCCTTGAACTCATGGCAATCCTACCTCTACCTCCCAAGTGCTGGGATGAAAGGTGGGAGCAACACATGGCTTATGAGACCCTTCTTTAAAAAAAAAAAGGTAGGCTGGAGAGATTGCTCAGTGGTTTAAGACACTTGTTTGCAAAACCTAACAGCCTGGGTTCAATTCCCCAGTACCCACATAAAGCTGAATACACAAAGTGGCGCATGTGTCTGAAGTTCATTTGCAGTGGCAGGGGCCCTGGTGTGCCTATATTCACTCTCTCTCCCATAAATAAATATACATATATTTTTAAAAGAAAAAGTCACATAGGGGTTAGAGAGATGGCTCAGCTATTAAGGCGCTTGATTGCCTGCAGAGCCTAACAGCCTGGATTTGATTCCCCAGTACCCATGTAAGCCAGATGCACAACATGGTACATGTATCTGGAGTTCACTTATAGTAGGTAGAGGCCCTAGCATACCCTCTCTCTCTCTCTCTCTTTCTCTCTGTGTGTGTGTGTGTCTGTATTTCCCTGCTTGCAAATAAATAAATAAATTTTTTTAAGGGCTGGAGAGATGGCTTAGCTGTTAAGTCACTTGTCTGCAAAGCCTAAGGACCCATGTTCGACTCATAAGCCAGACACACAAGGTACAAAACATGCAAAGTCACACATGTGCACACGGTGCTGTATGGATCTGGAGTTTGATTGCAATGGTTGGAGGCTCTGGTGCGTCAATTCTCTCTCTGTCTCTCACTCTCTCATTAAAAAGGGGAGAAAAAGAAGAAGACAGCTTTCCTATCCCTCGCCTAGAGGCCAAGAAAACACAAGCTTACTAAGTAAAACATAGGCTGAAAGTAATCTTTCTTTGCTCCTTATCCTGACAACCACCCCAGGGAGCAGATAAGTCGTCAAAGTTCTCTCTCCTCAGAATCGGGGTTCAGGGCAGACAATTTCCTATTTCATTTTCCGCAACCTGGGGCCTACAGAGCAAAGTGGGGGCTCATACTGCCCTCTGCTGCCCACTCACTTGCCGGCAAAGCATGGTGCAGGGCCACTCCCCCACCCTCTGTAGCTCCCACTCCTGGGAAGAAAGAAAAGCAACAGAATGCCCCGCAAAAGTCAAATGTCTTTATTTTATATAAAAAAATTTTGTACAGTTTTAGTTCCTATGTTTACGAAAAAAATCCTAAAGTTGCCATAATGTTTAATCCACTGCAAACTGTAAAAACAAGCTTTTTATATATTAAAAAAATTTACATTTTACAATTTTCTACATGCATGCACAAGGTCTCAGCTCTGTAACCAAAAAAAAAAAAAATAAAGAAGAGGAAGAAGAAAGAAAGAAAGAAGAAAAATAAAAAAGAGAAGGAAAAATGAAAGAAAGAAAAAAGACAAAATCTAGATCAACAGTGGAAAATCTACACTGACAATCTCACTGGGAAGGGGCTCGAAAAGCCCCTTCCTTTTGCGCACAGAACAAATCACAACAAACACACACCAGAGCAAACTCCATCAGCAGATGTTGCCGCTTAGGGAGGGCACAGGGAAGAGAGGACAGACTGGCAGACAGTACAAAGGGATAACGGAGCTCACCTGGGCCCAACAGAGACCAAACCCACAAACCCTGGGAAGTGGACGTTTGGAATGAGAACCTCCCAGGCACCCTGATCACGCACTCGCCAGTTTATCAGGGCTTGCAATGCAAATGCTGAAATGGAGGGAAATGGGCAGAAAAAGGCTGAAGGGACATAAATAAAAATCAACACAGAGAGCACAAACACGAGTTCAGGGGAAAGGGGCAGTGGCAGAGTGGCGAGGTAGGTGAAGGACGGAGGCACCGTGTCCTGGTATGGAGGGAAAGCGGGACAAGCAACCCAGGGTCATGGAAAGGAAGGCTGAGTAGGTGCGGTGGAATTGAGCTAGGATGCCACACAGTCGGAGTGACGAGTGAGCTGGGGCGGTCCCAGCACAGCATCCCCTATGGTGATGGGCCTGGCGTGGGTGTGCAATGGATGAGCACATCCCCGCAGAGGGAAAACAAGAAGCCACTGCGCGGTGGGTCAGGCTTGGTAGGGGGGAAACTGCTCAGAGGGTCTGAGTCAGCTGCCCACCCCTAGCAGTTCACAGCATGAAGACAACTTCCCATACTGGAGAAGCAAAAGAAAGAGACACACACACACACACACACACACACACACACACACAGCCTTACACTTGACAATTCATCCTGATGTTTTAAAAAAGAATAACAACCTAAGTAGACGAAGATACCACAGTTCTGACACAAAGGACCACACACTACCATTCTTCGTCACAGCCCTTAGTGCTTAGACAGAGTCGGGGGAGGGGTGTTTTGTTTTGTTTTAGGAAAAAGGAATGAAAAAAAAAATCACAGTGATTAAAAAACATGGCAGGTTCTTAAAATAAACACTCCTGTGCCCTTCACTTAGGGCAACAACTACTGATCCCAAATCCGCTCCTTCTGCCCACCCCACCCACTCCTTAAAGCACACCTCATCCCATTCTTGCCCACAAAGGCAATGACTCCAATCACCATCCAGGCCCCGCTTTCCAGGATAGTGAGGTATTTATGTGACCCAAAAGAGACTCCTCCAAAACCTGATTTTTTGAAAAGGAAATATTTTGCCATGACCGCTAGGACAGGATGTAGTTCACAGGTTCTCTAGGAACCCTGCCCCAGCCCTAGGCTACCCTTGAGGCCCTAAATCAGCCCTGAAGCCCGTTCCTATGGAGACAAGGTAAACAAAGATAGATGACCCCCTTATTAAGTGGTGAGTGGACAGAAGTACCTTTCCAGAAAGGACAGTAGAAACCCAATCCCTAGGCTCCATCAACCCCAGGACTCCCACATCATTGAGGAAGCTCCGTCTGTGGGTGAGATGGATTAATGGGTATCTTCCCGCACCCAGTGCTTTGCTTTTCCAGGGAGTAAAAGGCCCGTGCAGAGACACTGGGAGTCAGAGAACTGGCCCAGTGTGCCCTACTCCATGCCAGCCACCAGAACCACCCCCGTGGATCCTGGCAGGATGTCTGTGGGTGTTACTTCTAGTTTCTGTAGTAAAAACTACATAAAGGTGTCTGAGTTAAAGGCTCAAATTTGCTCTGAAAATACATATTAAAGGGTCAGTGAATTCTGCTCAAAATGAGCTTTAAATTACTAAGAATTAAGATTTGGTATAAAGGCTCTGGAAGCTAAAATGGGGTGAGGAGCTAAATACCCACAAAAGGCAGTAATGTGATCCCTCACCCCAATATAGAGCCCAGAAAACCAGGCAAGGAGGAGAAGAGGGGACCCTGGAAGGCCAAGAGAAAGAGACACCCCTGAGGCAAAGAACTGGACTTAAGGCAGGGGAAGAGGAGGAGCTGCGGGCCCCTCCCCCTCAAGGAGACGAGGCCACAGGTCTCTGGAGCTGGAAGTCAACAGGCCAAGAAAAAAGCATCTTAAGACTGCCGGGGGTAGTCAGGGCCCGCGTGCTGCGAAGTGTGTACAGGAGTCTACATGCCGTCCTTCACAAGGAAGGGTGGGAATGGGGGGCGGGGCAGGTTCAGAGGGCAGGGGCCAATGACAAGGTTCTCACCAACCTCATGGGTCTATTATGCTGTGCCCATCAAGAGCTGACCAGGAAAAGACACTCTGGGCCTCCCCCACCCCCCAACACCCCCACCCCCCCCCACACACACACACGGTCCTGGTAAGGTGGTGGTCAGAGGGTTTCCATCTCAGCTTGCCTATGGTCACAGGAACATACACGTCAGAAACAGCAGTGGAGACTTCTGGGTAATGGGCAGGTTTTCCCTTGCTCTGTACCTGTGTCCACTGGAAGGGCAGCTTTAGTGGCTGGAAGCAAGTGACGCTGCAGGGAGATCCCTAACTCTGGGGCCGCTGTGGCAGGAGCATCCTCCCCAGGAACTTAGCTTTGTTCCGGGTGGGGAGAGGGGGAAGGGGGTGTTAGCTGCTGTCCTGGAGGAATGTGACACCATGGCTCTCTGGGTCAGATTTGTGTCCCCCTTACCCCACCCCTACCTCCAAGAATCCCTGTCAGGGGCCACCGAGGAGAAATGCTACCAGAAGTTGAGTTTGTGAGCAGGAACTGGGGGGGGGGGGTACAATCAGGAGGCCACGTGCCCTTTCAGAAGGGAGGACCGTCCAAAGCCCGGGGAAGGGGAGGGAGAGGCACTGTTTCCTGCAGGGCCTGTAGTGATATAAAACTGGGGGTAAAGAGAGTCCCCAGACACTGTAGACAGCAGGTCGGTCTCTCCAGGTTCCCATGGGGTAAAAACAGGGAAGAGGGATGGGGACCAGGCAAGGGATAAGTTAATTCAAGTAAAAAAACAAGAGCGAGAGGGGAAGGGTGGCAGGCATGTCTGGGCTGAGGTCCAAGCCCCTCCCACCCTGCGCACGGCCCCACCCCACCGCTGGGCCAGTCACACCGAGGTCTCCGACTGCAGCCTCATGACAAACTTGTGCGACTTGGGATCCACAAATTCCTCAGAGAGTTTGAAGAACGGCACCTTCTTGGTGCTCACCACCAGACTGAAGTCCTGGCGCTTTAAGAGAAAAACGATGCCATCTTTAAGCCCATTGGTCACCGGCTCCTCGCTCACTAGTGTCCACTGTTTGGCCAGCCAACGTTCTTTGTGGTACTGGATGGTAGGCCCCGCTGCCAAGTACCGCTCCAGGAAGGCCTGAGGAGGAAGAAGGCACTACCTAGGAATCTTTCTCACCCATGTACCCAACCGTCCTTCATGCCCTGGGTCACAGCTTGCAAAGACAGCTAATATGTCTGGGAGCTCACTCTCACGCACATGAACCGGAGTCTCTGAATACTGAGCAGACCTGGGCCTGAGATCATCTGCTCCAGATCCTTGCTGTATAGATGAAGAAGATGACACCACGGATGTCACACAGCTCCAGAGGCAGGAACAGAACTCAGCTCTACTCCCAGGCCCGCACTCTGTTCCTCATACCAGGCTGTGACCTGAGCAAGCCAAGCCCTCTTCCATCCCTCCTGCTTCCCATGTAGTCACATGACTAGGGCCATGCAGGTTATGCTAGAAGGGAGAAGTGGCAGGAGAGCTAGTTTGTTTGTTTTTCAAGGTAGGATCTCGCTCTAGACCAGGCTGACCTGGAATTCACTATGTAATCTCAGGGTGGCCTTGAACTCATAGAGATCCTCCTACCTCTGCCTCCCAAATGCTGGGATTAAAGGCGTGCGCCACCCGCCCAGCTTAAAGTAGGACATTTTTATTTTCCTTTTTTAATGGTGCTGGGAATTGAACCCAGAGAGCTGGGCATGCTAACGAAGTATTCTGCCACTGAGCTACATCCCCAGGCCCAAAATAAGGCCTCTTTAGTGACACTTCACCACGGATGCCTCAGAGAAAGCCACTCCAGAAACTGAGAGAAGTGGGCAGTGGTTAAGTGAGCACAGGACAAATATCACCTACTGGGTGTGAAGAGGGTCAAAAAGGGTGAAGGATGAGGAAACTACAGATACCTTATAAAGATGTGAAGTAGGTCTAAGGCTCAGCTATCCCTCAAATAGTTTGGCAGCCTTCCTTTGCCCCATCTATTTATGAACTCCACTCCACACAGACAGACTCAATGAGGTGGGAATGAGAAGAGATCAGAGCCGGGCGTGGTGGCACACGCCTTTAATCTCAGGAGGCAGAGGTAGGAGGATCGCCGTGAGTTCAAGGCTACCCTGAGACTATATAGTGAATTCCAAGTCAGCCTGAGCTACAGTGAGACCCTACCTCGAAAAACCAAAAAAAAAAAAAAAGAAAGAAAGACAAAAAATGAATGAGAAAAGAAATTACAAGGAGAAGATGGAGATGAGAGAAAGAGGAGGGAGAGTGGGGAGCGAATGAAGGAAAGCGAAGAGGGAGAAGAGGAGCTTGTAGCTGGAGACAGGAAGGGCCCAGGGAGCGGCAGACCCACCTTGGGCGTCATGTCATGCGTGATGCAGAACTCTAGGTGCTGCAGGATGCTCTCCATGGTGTGGTAAGGCTGCTGTTTGGTGGTTCGAAGGTACTTCTGCATGGCACGGGCCATGGAGGCGAAGATGGCTTGGGCTGCCTCACGGGGGTCCATCACCTCCCTAGGGTTCTTCTGTTCCTCTTCTTGTAACCGCTTAATGTGAGTGAAGGCCTCCTCCACTGCCACCACGAGCCTGGGGGACAGAAGGAGTTTGGACCCAGGGCTCACCTCCCCCTCCTCCTCCCCGCCCACTGACTGTGACTGTCAGTCCAGGTGAAGTCGGGCCTTGTGACTGAAGCAAGAGAAGCCCGTCTCTAGACAAAGGCTGGGCTTCTGAGGGTAGGGAGGCTGAGGAGCAGGTGTGCTTTCTCCCACAGGAAACAAGGAACAGCTGAAGGTTTCAGTGAATCCAGATCAGAGAGTCAACTAGAAAGAGGCAAGCCACCCGTCAGACCCTAGGGAAAGCCTTCCTCAACACTTCAGCATGTCAAAAGCGCATAGCTCTGAGGACATCCCACTGACATTTCTGGTCAGCCATGACAACACAGGCAACCTTAACTGCCACCTGAAGGGGGCAGGAGGACAGAGGAGGTAACTAAAACTGGCATCCAGGGAGCTAGAGAGAAAGCTCAGTCAGTAAAGCATTTGGTGTGCAAGCACAAAGACCTGAGTTTGGATCTCCAGCAGAATGTAAAAGCTGGGCATGGTGGTATGCACCTGCAATCCCAGTGCTGGAAGATTTCTAGTCTCTCCAGCTAGCTAGTTTAGCCAAACCAATAAGCTCGAGGTTCAGTGAGAGACCCTGCCTCAAAAAAGAAAAAAAGGGGGGGGGCTGGAGAGATGGCTTAGCGGTTAAGCACTTCCCTGTGAAGCCTAAGGACCCCGGTTCGAGGCTAGATTCCCCAGGACCCACATTAGCCAGATGCACAGGGGAGCGCACACATCTGGAGTTTCTTTGCAGTGGCTGGGGGCCCTGGCACGCCCATTCTCTCTCTCTCTATCTACCTACCTACATGCCTTTCTCTGTGTATCTGTCACCCTTAAATAAATAAATAAATAATGAACAAAAAAAAAAAATTTAAAGCCCGGCATGGTAGCGCACACCTTTAATCCCAGCACTTGTGGGAGGCAGAGGTAGGAGGATCACCATGAGTTTGAGGCCACCCTGAGACTACATAGTGAACTCCAAGTCAGCCTGGGCTAGAACAAGACCCTACCTTGAAAAAAATAAATAAATAAATAGTAAGGTAAATGGGCTGGGGAGGTAGCTAAGCATAAAAGGCACTTACTTGCAAAGCCTGCTGGCCTGGGTTCAATTCCCCAGTACCCATGTAAAAAGCTCGATGCACAAAGTGGCACATGTATCTGGAATATGTCTGCAGTGGCTAGAGGCCCTGGGGCACCCATTCTGCCCCACCACCTCTGCTTGCAAATAAATGTTTACAGACTGGAGAGATGGCTCAATACTTAAGGGCACTTGCCTGCAAAGCCTAATGACCTGGGTTCAATTTCCCAGTACCCACGTAAAAGCTAGATGCACAAAGTGGCACAGGCATCTGGAGTTCATATTCAAGAAGCCCTGGCATGCCCTCTCTTTCTCTCTCTCTCTTTCTCTGTCTCTCTCTCACACACACAAACATAACTAAACTGTTTTTAAAAATAACAAAAATAATAACATGAGCAACTGAGGAAGACACTCAACATCAACTTTTGGTTTCCACACAAATAAATGTGCGCACACACACACATGCATGTGCACTCACATACACATGTGGGCCCACACACATACAAACATGCATACACATCACATACATACATACATACACACCAAAAAAAATGATATCTAGAATATGCAAAGAATTCACTACAAAGCAAGGTAAGAACTCTTTATAAAAATGGGCAAAAAGAGCTGGGCGTGGTGGCGCACGCCTTTAATCCCAGCACTTGGGAGGCAGAGGTAGGAGGATTGCCGAGAGTTTGAGTCCACCTGAAACTACATAGTGAGTTCCAGGTCAGTCTGGACTAGAATGAGACCCCCTCAAAAAAAAAAAAAAAAAAAAAAAACTGGCTAAAAGGTTCTCCCAGTTCTCCTGGTCCTGAGGAGATAAACCCCCCCTCCCACTTCAGCCAAGTCATAGCGGAATCCACAGAGGGATGGGGAGACGAGCAAGAGTGCTGCTTCCATGCTGAACCTGATAATCAGCACCACAGTGTGGGAGACAGACCTTGAGGACACTCGACACCCACCAAGGCACAGGTTCAGAGGCTCCTAAGAGCTCATCACTGAAGGAGACTTAAAACTCATCCACCATGGCTCATGGAATTTTGTGGAAGAGGGGGCAGAAGATTGTAAGAGCCACAGGTTGAGACATCATGCCCAGAGGCATTCCCTCCCCCCAAAATAACTGACTATACTGCCCCCACAATGCATAAACTACAACCCCATGGGAAATACCTGCAACCATCCTGAGGAGCGTCCCCAATGGAATAGGGGGAGGAACAAAGGAAAAGAGGGTACCAATACATGATGTAACCACGCAAAACATCTTGTTAACAACAACAAAAATAATAATAAACATTTTTTAAAAGAAAGAAAAAATGGGCAAACTGGCAGGGTGTGTTGCCACACACCTTTAATACCAGCACTTGGGAGGCAGAGGCAGGAGGATCACCCTGAGTTCAAGGCCAGCCTGAAACTAAATAAACCTGAGCTAGATAGAGACCCTGCCTTCAAAAACCGAGAAAAACAATGGGCAAAGGATGAGAGTGAAACCCTACCTCAAAAAAAAAAAAAGCAAAAAGGGGCTGGAGAGATGGCTTAGCAGTTAAGGTGCATGCCTGTGAAGCCTAAGGACCCAGGTTTGATCCTCCAGGTCCCACATAAACCAGATACATATGGTGGCACATGCATCTGGAGTTCATTTGCAATGGCTAGAGGCCCTGGTGTGCCCATTCTCACTCTTTTTCTCTCTCTTCCTCCTTCGCTCTGTCTCTAATAAATAAATAAATAATAAAAATAAATCTTTTGTAAAAATCAAAAGAAAAGAAAGAGAGAGGGAGAGAGAGAGACAGAGAGAGAGAGAGAGAGAGAGAGAGAGGCTGGAGAGAGATGGCTTAGCAGTTAAGGCACTTGTCTAAGAGCCCAGGTCAGATTCTCTAGGACCCACATTAGTCAGATGCACAAGGTGGCGCATACATCTGGAATTCGTTTGCAGTAGTTGGAGGCCCTGGCGTACTTATTCTCTTTCTCAGCCTCTCTCTCTCAAATAAATAACTAAATAATTTTTTAAATGGGCAAAGGAGCTGTGAAAGGTGGTATACCCCTGTAATGTCAGCAGGAAGATCACAATCATGAGGCCAGCCTGATCTACATAACACTTTGTACTAAATAAATAACTAAGTAAATAGGCAAAGCGGGGGATGAAGGGGGAGGTGGTGCTGATTATCAGGTTCAGCAATTCACATGAGATCAGAAAGTTACTCATCAAGTAGAAATATCAGTTGAAATAAAAAAAGAAGGCTGGAGAGATGGCTCATCTGCATAGCCTGACAACCCGGGTTCAGTTCCTCAGGACCCGCATAAAGGCAGATGCCCAAAGAGAAGCATGGTTCGGGAGCTCGTCTGCAGTGGCATGAGGCTCTGGTATGTGCCCACTCTCTCTTTCGTCTCTCTGCTTGCAACTAAGTAATTTTTTGAAAAATGGAAAAAAAAGAAGGCTGGAGAGCTGGCTTAGCACTTAAGGCACAAACCTACAACACAAAAGGACCCAGGTTCAATTCCTCAGGACCCACATAAGCCAGATGCACAAGGTGGCACATGTGTCTGGAGTTCGTTTGCAGTGGCTGGAGACCCTGGAGTGCGCATTCTCTATCTGCTTCTCTCTGCTTCTTTCTCTCTCAAATAAAGAAATTTTTAAAAAATGGGGAGTGGCTAGAGAGATGACTTAGCCGTTAAGGTGCTTGCCTGTGGAGCCTAATGACCCAGGTTCAACTCTCCAGAACCCACGTAAACCAGATGCACAAGGTAGCACATCTGTCCAGAGTTCATTTGCAGTGGATAGAGGCCCTGGCATGCCCATTCTCTGTCTCTCCTTCTCTCTCTCCCTCTTTCTCTCTTAAAAAAATATATATATATTTCTTAAAAATGGAAAAGAAGGCTGGAGAGATGGCTCAGTAGTTAAGGTGCTTGCCTGCAAAGATTAATGATTGGAGTTCACTTCCCCAGGACCCACATAAAGCCAGGTGCACAATGACACTTGCATGTGGAGTTAGTTCACAGCAGCTAGAGACCCTGGCATGCCCACTTCCCCCTCTCTGTCTTTCTTCTATCACTCTCTCCGCTTGCAAATAATTTTTTTTTTAATTTAATGGAAAAAGAACCAGGCATGGTGGCGCACACCTTGAATCCCAGCTTTTAGGAGGCAGAAGTAGGAGGATCATTGAGTTCAAGGCCAGCATGGGACTACAGAGTAAGTTCCAGGCCAGTCTGGGCTAGAGTGAGACCCTACCTTGAAAAAAAAAAAAAAGTGGAAAAAGAAAGATGACCATAACCTAAACACCAGACAATATGCTGGGAAATTCTATGAATACTGCAATAACATGGAACAAACAGGATGTATATAGACAGCATGGGTGAATCTTAAAATTAGTATGAAGGAGGAAGCAGGAAAAAAATAAGTCAATTTACACCAAAAGCACATAGATAGACAAACCAACACCAAATTTGTACAAAGACTGAAGCAGATTTTTAGGAAATCAAACACACTAAAATAGGTGCCTGAAATGTGGGTGGAGTGAGGGCAGGGACTGGGAAGAAAGGAATGTAAAACCATGACAATGTGCTAAAAGCTGCGATGAGTGAGCAAGGGAGTTCTCTGTGCTTGAAGTCCAAAAGCCAAAATAAAACCACCCATCTGGCTTTAGAGAAGGATAAGCTTAGGTAGGACACAGAGTCCAGGCACCCCAGGCACCTGGGGCCTTCACCGAGCTTGGGATGGGGACTCAGACTAAGTATGCATGACACATACATCCACAGTTCCTGTTCATTCTTCTGCTCCCCTTGAATTTGTAAAGTTCTTCCTGAAAAGATCTTTTTGTCTTGAGTGAACCTAAAGAAAGTTTCCTACTGGTTATAAGCAAGGTAATGGGGGAAGATAAAGGACCTGAAATGCCAAGAATGGCGATGGCGGCCTGTGAGATCCAGTCGCTAGGTCAAGGCAAATAAATGGCGAAGACGCAGAGGCCATCACTAGATTCCTTCCAACGAGGATCATTTCCAAGACAACTGCACTCATGCTGGAATGTCCCAGAATTGGGGTTGGTGATCTTTGTTCCCCTCCAAGGGACACCAGCTTTGGTAAAATCAAGGCTGGAAGTGGATGGAGGGCAGAGTAGATGGTCCAGTCCCAAGACTCTCCTCTCTCTTGAAATCCTGGTGCTGACAAGTAGTAGTGAAGACTCGAGGCACTGGGAAGATGGCCCTGCGGGTAAGGGCACTGGCAGCACACGCATGAGGACCCGAGTACAGTCTCAGCGCCACATGGAAAGCTAAGTGAGGCCAGACACGTCGCTAACGCCAAGACCAAAGGGGGCAAAAACAGGAGGATCCCTGGGGCTCACTGGTCAGCCAGTCACATTGGAAAATGGTGTGAACTCCAGGTTCAATGAGGGACCTTGTCTCAAGGAAATAAGCTGGCAGAGTGATAGAAGAGGACACTAATGTCCTCCTCTGACCTCTGTATGTGTGCACACATGTGCACATACCACACATGTACACCAAAACAAAACAAAAAAAAGGTTGGGGAGATGGCTCAGTGGTTAAAGGTACTTGCCTGCAAAGCCTCAGGACCCAGGTTTGATTCCCCAGTACCCATATAAAGCCAGATGCACAAGATGGCACATGTATCTGGAGTTTATCTGCAGTGACTAGAGGCCCTAGAATGCCCATTCTCTCCCTCTCCTTCTCTCCCTCTCCCTCCTCTCTCTCTATATATATACACACACACATACACACACACATATATGTATATAAACATATACATATATCTATCTGTCTCTTTCTCTCTCTAATATTTATTTCAAAGTAGAAAAACAAAACAAAAAAGATTCTTCAGACAGGACTTAAGTTTATGTGATAAAGGGAAGGCTAAGAAGAGCATTTAAGAATTCACCAAAATAGGAACTAGAGAGATTTCTCAGTGGTTAAGGCACTTGCCTACAAAGCCTAACAGCCCAAGTTCAATTCCCCACTACCACATAAAGCCAGATACACAAAATGGTGAATGTATCTTGAGTTGGTCTGCAGTGCAAGAGGCCCTGGTGTACCTATTCATTCTTAGTCTCTCTCTGTGTCTCTATCTATCTATCTCTCTGTCTATTTTCAAATAAATAAATAAAAATACTAGAGACACAAAGTCCTATTCTTTAAGAAAGAATAGGAAAACCATCAAAAGACAGATACCAGAAACTCATTTCTACAGACTAAAAACCAAAAACTCCCCCATCTACTGAGCAAGCCTCCAGAATCTACTGGAAGGAATTCTAGTCTAGCCTGAACCCCAACTGTCACAGATGAGGCTCCGTGAGTCCCTACCCCTCTGCAGTCAGAAGAACTCAAAGATGCCTCCCACCTCTGTCAGACTCCCAGCCCTCATTAGTCAATCACCTTGGTACATTTTCCAAATGCAGCTCAAGAACCAAGTTAGTTAATTTGAAAATAAGGAGATAATTATCCTGTTGAGCCTGAAAACCAGAGTCTTTGACTATAGGTGGCGAAAGTCAGAGAGAGCCTGCTCCTGCTAGAAGCAGCAGCTGTGAGGCTGAAAACTGCCTGGGGATGGTGTGACAATGAAATGATGCTGCCAAAACCAGGGAGCTTCGCTGGAAGAAAAGCCCAGGCTCTGGGGAGAGCTGTCCTGATTTCAGCCTTCGAGGCCCAGGCAGATGGCCTAGCAAGCCTGAACCTGACCCACGGAATGGAGAGATAACAGATGTTTCTATTTGCAGCTGCGGAATCCGGTCATCAGTTACCGCAGCACTGGAAGATGAATGACATCTCTCTACCACTATCGTTCAGGTACAGGAGTCCCTGGGGCTTCCTCTTCCCAGCTCATCCCAGCGGCAGCACCCCCCCCCCCTGCAGGCACCCCTGCACCCACCTGGCCCTGCGCTTGCGCACCCTGCGCTCATGCTCGGCCTCCTCATAGTAGTACTCATTGTGGCTGTTGTCCCGCCGCCGGGCCGCCGCTGCGATCACAGCCCGAGACTGGCCAGTGGAGTTGTTGGTGCTGTTTTCTGCACAGGACCAGGACAGAGGAGATGGTCACCGGAGAGTGAGACCCCTCTTCCCTCTCCAGGAGCTCTGGGGACAGAGCCTGACACATCCAGAGAATGTGTTCCCACCCCCCGCAGCGCCTCCCGGTCCCGGCCCTCCTGGCAACCTCGGGGAGAGACCTCAAGAGTGCAGCCAGGAAGGCACTGGGAAGGTGGAAGTCTTGCACGCACGCCTCCCAGTACAGCTGGTTCTGCAGCTCGGAGGGCCCAGGGGCAGAGACCAGCGCTGGGAGCAGACACCGAGGAACTGGATGGGGACACACCATAAATATAAAGGGACAGCGGGTAAGATCAGCAGCTAAGACCAGCCACCTGAAGTCAGGGGAAATGACAGGACAGAAGGAACCGGGACACGGGCTGGAGAAGAAAAAAGCAAGGGAAGAAGGGTGAGAGAGAGTGAGAGTGGAAGGAGCTTGGAGTCCTGCCTGGGAAGAGGTCAGGAGGGGCGGAGGAGCAGGGCCGCTCACCCTCTCCGAGAGAATACACCTTGAAGCCAGACACTTTCTTGGCCAGGACGGACTTGGGCAGGTTGAGGAGGGCGGGGTTGTAGACAGGGAAGTCATGGTAATACTTCTCCAGGATCCATACTGCCACACGCTGGATGCTGTGGGGGAGACGGCAGGAGGGGGGAAGGAGAAGGGACAGACAAGGGGCGCAGGGGAAGGGACACATCAGGGCAGGTTGGCCGGGCTGGAGAGGACACATGATGGTGACAAGCTACTTCCAGGAAGCCTGGGTCGAACCTGAGGTCTACTTACCAGGCTCCCAACCCTTCTCAGGGCTGGGCCTGCTATGCTGAATCTCAGGGGACAGAAGGCCTCAGCCATGGGCTTTCTTAGCACCCTCGACATTTTCCCAAGATTCTTGATGGGACCCACTGATACTTTGCATGGGGCCTGGGGGAATGAAGGGACACCCCCAGCTTGTGGGGAGCTGACTTCGTATCTTTTCTTCTGGAGGTCCCTTTCTTGGTCAGCCCATCTCAGTGACTCACTCAGGCTCACAAGAAGCTGTGTTGGGCCTCCAACAAAGGGCTAGAAAAACTCGTGGCCCAGGCCTCTCTACCGTTCTTCAATCACTTGGCACTCCCGGCTCGTAGCTCCCAGTGGCATCTTGACCACAACCCCACAACACACGACCTTCCCATCAGACAGCAAACATTACTGAAGACCTACTACATGCAAAGTACTCAATTTCCTCCCAGCCAGCCCCATCCTCCTTCCTGACAAATCTTTTCCCTGTGCCATCCTCCTCCCATACCTGAGATGACCGACATTGTAGAAGCGGCTGGCCCCATCGGTGGAGCGCACGACCTTGAGCGTGAACTGGGGCTGGAGCTGCCGCAACTCCAGCAGGACCACAGCCAGGTAGTGCACGAAGAGCAGGGCGTCCACCAGCGACACGGCGAACTGCACCACGCCCTGGTAGCTGCGCTCACGGGCGTCGAGGATGCGCACACCGTAGAAGAGCCAGTAAGAGACAACGAGCAGGAAGACCAGCACCATGAGCAGCGCGCGCAGCACGAAGACGCGGGGCAGCGAGGCCTTGGGCCGGCGGAAGAACAGAGCCCAGCTGCCCAGCAGCAGAATGAGCAGCTTGAAGGCCACAGAGATGAAGAGGCCCTCGCAGGCCGTCCCACACGGCTCGAGCTCCTCCCGCCACAGCAGTGGGGGCAGCAGCAGGAACGCCAGCGGCGTGAGGAACGACAGCAGTGCCAGCGTGGCCCCCGCGGCCACGCCCAGGTGACGCGAGCAGTCCAGCGGGACACTGTCCTCCATGTCCTTGGCAATGCGCGTGAGGTCATCGTGGGAGATGCTGTGCTCAGAGGTGCCTGTGACTACGGTTGTGGTTTCGCCCCAGTTGTCATCCTGCGGCCAGGCGGCGGATAAAGGGGAAAGAAGAAGAGAAGAGGAAAGGTGACCAAGGGAAGGCAGAGAGAGGAGGAGAATCAACAACCCTGTAATCATCAAAGAACTTCCTGGCCTGTGATGTGTGCGCGAGTCTTGCCTCTGCAAATATAGACAGCTAAGACCCAAACCCCCAGGGAGCTGCACACTGGTCAGAGAGGAAAAGACCATACGTGAGGTGATGACCCTCAGAAAAGGGAGCAGAGGACAGCTGCCAAGGGAGTTGCGCAGGCAGTGACAAGGACCTGAGGTCAGGCTTGCTTCCAGAGAATGATGGGACCCCAGCTAACCCCTGGCAGTGGGTGACATGATAAAGCTCAACTGAATTAGTGGATGCCAGCCCCAGCTGCACACCGTAGAATTACCTAGGGAGCTTGGAAAATAACCAATTATGCAGAGTGAGATCTGCTTGTCAACCTTAAAAATAAAAAATGCTCCCCAGACAATTTTAATGCTCATCCAAAATTGAGAACCTCTAAACTAAATGATCTCTTAGTGCTGCTTCAAAATGTGCTCTGTGGCCCTGCAGTGTAGAAGGCACTTGGGAGCATATTAGAAAGGCAAAATCACAGGCCCGCTGCACATTTTAACAAGATCTCCGTGAACTGGTCAAACATTAAGGATTTGTTGTTATTGTTGCTGCTGTTGTTATATTCATTTATTTGTTTAAGAGAGAGAGAAAATGGGCACACCAGGGCCTCGTCCACTGCAAATAAACTCTAGACGCATGTGCCTCCTGATATATCTGGCTTTGCATGGGTACTAGGGAATCGAACCTGGGTCCTTAGGCTTTGAAGGCAAGCACCTTAGCTGCTGAGCTATCTCTTCAGCCCAAACATTAAGGTTTTAAAAGCACTGTCCTAAGTTTCTTCCAGTTTTGTGGGTTTTTTTTTTTTTTTGTTTGTTTTTTGTTTTTTGCCTCTTTCTGTTTTGCATTCCATGACTTCAGCAGAAGCCAGAGGGCCTCTTCACTGCTGTGGCCTCCAAGCTGCTCACTCTGCTGCTAGATACCCGGCACATTCATGGCATGGAGTTCATAAACCAAGGCATCCAGAAGATGCACAGAGCTGGGCCTCAAGTGTAGGACTGGAGAGCAGCCTGGCCAGGAAGACGAGGGCAAAGGCCACTTGTACAAGCCACACATCAATGCCAGACTAAGCACTAGGCACCTGACACAGCCACGTGTGGCAGTGCATGCCTATAATTCCAGCACTCGGGAGACGAGGCAGGAGAGCCGCAACAACTTCAAGATAAGTCTGGGCTACGTAGCAAGACTCTGTCTCAGAAAGAAAGAAAGAGAGAGAGAGAGAGAAAGGGAAGGAGGAAGAGAGAGAGGAAGGAAGGAAAGAAAGAAAGGCTGAAAACAGGAAGAAAGGGAGGAAGAGAAGGATGGGTAGTGGTACATACTTGTAATCTCAGGACTTGGAAGGTGACACAGGAGATTCAAGGTCATCTCAACTATGTATGAGTTTGAGGGTAACTTGAGCTGCATGAGACCCTGTCTCCAAATAAACTAATTAACTAATAGCATCTACAGCAGGGTGAGCAACTGCAGGTTTATGATTAAGGGAAAAGAGTGACTATCAAGGCACAGCAGGGGGAACCCAGGGAAGACTCAGAGTCACTGTGGGTATCCACAAAGCCAGCTCTGCTGAGAAGCCATCTGAATGCCCACAGGACAAGGGCTGCTGGGGCAGTGAAGAGGCTTCTGTGCTCTTCAGAGTGTGGTCTGCTCAAGTTGGTTCTAAACAGTGGCTCAAGGCCATCCTGAGTCCCCAGACAGCCTGGACATAGGAAGTCCTATCCTAACACCTGGGGATTCAGACTGTAGAACTAAGACATTAGAGGTGGGAATGGAGGAGGCATGCTAGCAAGGCCAGTGACTAAGCAGGCTAAGAACTCTCCTCTCCCTAGGATGGGAGAAGAGTCTGAGCTGAATACAGAAAGTAGATGTGCTGGAGATTGTCAGCTCAAGGACGGGAGCTACCCCTCACCCTATGACTCCCAGACATACTACCTAGTCTTTCAAGGATCAAGGTCTTAAGAATCCCTCCCCAACAACAAGGGATGTGATCCTGTCTCAATATCACGTCAAGAACCCAGGAGACTGGATCCCAGGAATTTCTGAGAAGAATTGGGGCATTGGGGAGGGAACATCTCACTCAGGTACGATCTACTCCCAAAACCCAAGTATTCCTAATGTTAGATACAGGTAACATTTTCCTGAGGAGCAAGGAGCTAGGCATTTCTATTCCCTAAGATACTCCTAAAAAGAAAAAACAGGAAATGAGACACAGGCAACAACCTCAGTGCCATCTCAAATCCTGACCCTGCTACACTCCAGGGCCAGGTTCTGCCCAGTGTCTTCCTAACCAGGGGATGCAATGGGCCAGAGGATACAGTGAAGGAAACCTGCTCAACCTGAACTGGTGAATTGTTCTAGGTTCCCCCCCCCCCCCCCCCCGCCCCACCGCCCCACTTGCTACCCCCTGTCCACTAGCCTCACTTTTCCCATCCCTTTGGCTTCACCAACTCTTCCAGGGCCTCCTTCCCCTAGGACCTAAGTGATGCTGTTCCATAAACCAACAGCAGACGGCACCCTTGTGCACAGACCTGAGGCTCAAGGAAAGCCTGGCAGCCCACACCCTTTGGCCCCACCCACATCCACCACCACTGCCCTCCTTCAGGCAGACTCCTGAGGGGGGCAGGGATGCATTCCTATTACACACTTGGGCCATTACCGCCTCCAGAGGGTTTCCACAGAAATTCCCTGGATTTTACTACAACAAGGTCCCAATACCAAACACAAGGAAGTACACCAGGATACCCACTTCTCCCACTCCCCAACAGGCCTGGGGATAGACACCTGAAATTCGAGCTTGGGGGGGGATAACAGGAGAATCATAAGATGCAGGCCAGCCTGGGCTATTCCGTGAGTTCTGGCCAGCCTGGGCTATATAAGAAAACCCTCTCTTCAAAGAATAAAACAAGCAAAAAGATACTCCCCCTGCTCCTGCGCTGGGCCTGGACCAGGTTGCACAGCCCCGGCCCTCCCCTCCCCGAGGGGACCTCCAGCTCCTCCACGGGCAGTCCCATGATGCCCACTCGGGACCCCTTTGTCTTCCCAACGCTCACCCGCTCATCCCCCCGCGTGGACTCATTGTCCAGGAGGGGCTCTCCTGGAGCCTGAATGGTCACCGACTTGTCTCCACGGCTCCCATCTCGGCTCTTGGACCGGTGTCGGTCTCGGCGGTCCCTGGAGCAGGAAGCCCAGAGGAGCAGATGGAAAAAGAGGAGAGTCAAGGTCTTAGCAGCATCCCTCCCCGGTCCTCCAGCAGGTATGTGCCCACTTCTGCCAGCCCCGCACCACCGCTGCCGCCTGCGTCACGCCCACCTGTGCTTGCGGGAGCTGCGGGAGTGGCCCGACTTGTAGGAATAGCCCGAGTACTGGGACTCGGTGTCCATGGCGTCCGAACGCCGAGCCTTGTAGCGCTCCAGGGCCGCGGGCTGGGGCCTCTTGGGGGGCCCCACAGCCACCTCCTTCAGCACCGGCTTCTTCAGGCCAAGAGGCACCTTTAGGAAATCGACTGTCACCCTGAGGGACTCTATTTTGCTGGACGGGTGGGCTTATCTCAGAGAAATTCAAGCGACGTTCCTGCGGAAAGGAAATAGCACGTTAAGGGGCGCTCAGGCTCCCCTGAAATAGCTACATAGCAGCTGTAACAGCCACAGGAAGTTCAGGTAGGCCTGGCCATCCTGGGCATTCTGTTGGGGAAAATCAAGACATCCTCTCAGCCAGGAAAACGGAGGGACAGGAACTGGAGAGAGCTGGCAGCAGGGTGGGGGTGGAGTAAAGACAAATCAGAACCAAAAAGCACTGCACTTAGTGTCCGTTCTCATGTACTAATCTCCTCTCACCTCTGCCTAGAGAAGCTTCTCTCTTCAGATGGTGATGACCACTGGGATGATCCAAAAGGCAACAGAGTGCTGAGAAGGGACGGAAGAGAGTCCGGCACTGAAGCATCTCACACCCACCAAGGCTCAGGGTCCATTGCAGAAGAAGCGGCGGAAACAATGTAAGAGCCAAAGGAAGGGTACCACTCCTTTACATACAACCCCAAGCACATTTTCTCGAGGTAGGATCTCCCTCTAGCTCAGGCTGACCTTGAACTCATAACCATCCTCCTACCTCTGCCTCCGGAGTGCTGGGACTAAAGGTGTGTGCCACCACACCCGGCTTATTTTTCATTCTTATATTGGGGATTGAACCCAGGAATTTGGACATTCTTAGCAAGTGTTCTACCACTGAGCTAGCTATATCCCCAGCCCAATGAAGATGCTTTAGCCATGACAGGAGCTGGGAAAGAGGGAAAAGTAGAAACAGAAAGATCAGGAAGGAGGTCCTGGGGTAGTGATGGTCATCTACAGCAGAGGAAGAGGTGAGTAATGTCACCTGAAATCAGCCTGATCAGATGAAGGGAGGCTGTGGGGGAGAAGAGCATCGAGAATGACTCACCTGAGCAAGAGTGAAGATGGCCATACCTCACTAAGATAGGGAAGAACCAGGAAGAGCAAGTTGAGGGAGAAGAATGACAAGCCCTGGTCCCCATGCACAAAGCTCGTGGCTAGGAAGCAGTGGGCATGGAGTCCGAGCTGAGGTTATTTATGGACAAAGTGCAGAGCCACGGGGATGAACTTGGGAGAGGACTACGTAACAGACCTGAGAACTCCAGAGCATTCATGTGTCCAGAGGGAAAAAATGCTGAGAAGACAAGACCAGAGGAGGCCAGCAGAGCTGGGTCTCAAGGCAGAAAAGAAGGCAAGTGGGTTTCAAGGGAGGAATGAACACAGCCAGGTCAAATGCTGAGAAGACCATTATGTGAAGAGCTGAAACAGAGTTGCTTTGTTTCGTTACCTGGAAACCAGCAACATTTTGAGAATAAACAGAATGAGTGATACATATTTGTATCCATCTCCTTTCCTGTGGGCACAGTAACGGATACCCTCTTAGTTATTGAATACCTGTGCCTACCTGTCAGAGAAGCTGCCACTGTAGGGAGATAAAATCAATGTGAAAACCATTACCCAACAAAGGCCTCCACAGGCAATCAGTAGAGCACACATGTCCATATCTCCAAGTGAAAGCAAGAATGCTGTAGGGGGCTGGAAAGATGGCTTAGCAGTGAAGGCATTTGCCTAGGCAAAGGACCCAGGTTTGATTCCCCAGGACCCACATAAGCCAGATGCACAAGGCAGTACAGATTTCTGGAGTTTGCAGAGGCTGGAGGCCCTGGCGGGCCCATTCTCTCTATCTGCCTCTTTCCCTCCCTCCCCCACTCAAGTAAATTTAAAAATATATTTTTTTAAAAAAAAAGGAGTTATAGGGACATACTTAAGGGACAGACATCATACCTAAACCCAAACCTGAACCTCTAAAAAGAACCTTTTGCCACAAGCTGGGCCTATGTTCACCCTCCTGCCTACAAATCACGCGTTGGGCACCGGCCCCCAGCTCCTGAGAACCATTCCGCTGGTCTGCTCCTCCATCCGGCTTAGGTGGCTCAGCCACACCACTCTTGATGTGGTTCTCACTTATTCTCTCTACTGCACTTTGCCAGGAGCTCAAAGACAAGTGGATTACAGAGTGAGGAGTGGTGAAGCAAAAGGAAAGAGGAATGCCCATGGATCAGAGTCCAGCCTAGTGCCCTCCCTCCCTTGCCTCCCCCTCCCTCTGAATGCCCACATCTGCCAGCACCAGCAACAACCACAAGCTGGAAGCTGCACTCAAACATCTGGGTGCAAAACTCAACTCTCCCACTGATGGCTGTGACCATGGGCAAGGTACTTCCCCTTTAAACAAGGAAGGTGAGGGTGCCTCCCTCCTCCATGGGGTCCATGTAAGGATCCCAGGATGAAAGGCTTTCCTCAACTGCACAGCTACTAATCAGTTAGGCAGTCTAGCCCAGGATCACTCAAACTCCAAGCCCCAGACACTTCCTGAGACTAGGGAGGGAGGTGGTATATAAAGAAATCCTGCTATTGGTACGACTAAATACAGAACTGTTTCGCGTGGGCACGCGCACACACACACACACCAGCCCCACTACTTCAAACACACTCAGAGGTAAGTTGAAGTCTCTGTGTTTCCCCTCCAGATACACTGGAAGCTTGACAGAGCACCAGCCACCTCCCAGTGCTTTGTTCTGGGCTGCTCAGCCTGGAGCCCCCACCTTCCTCCCCAGCTCAACACCAACTCCGCATCCCTAGCCTGCAACCCACATCAAGGTGTTCAAAACGCACCAAAGCTTGTTCCTCCCTCCACCACCAAACACAGGGACCACGAGGGCCCTTGATTTCTGAGGCCCTTGCCCACTGTCTCTTCCAGGTACCGAAGGGAACAAATCCCAGCATTGGAGAGGTTGGAGAAAGGACTAGGAAGTAAGCAAAGAGAAGGGCAGAAGTTCCCCTTACTTAATCAGTTTCAGGGACTGGGTTTGGAGGGTCTCCCGGGTGGGCAGCGTTCCCAGGGAAGAAAGGGTGGGGGAGGGGACCACGAGATGAGATCAACAAGTGGAAATGTCAGAGCGATGACGAGACAGGAGAGAAGTCCAGACTTGGCACAGGGCAGAAAGCTGCCCTGGGCTGAGGGGCAGAGGGTGGGAGGCTGCAGAAGGGGAATACGCCCCCCTGTTTCTCATCCCAGCTCCTGAGATACAAACACAGGCACTCGGTCCCCTGCTCAAGCCAGCCATGGATCATGTGGGGTTAAAAGGAGGCCAGGGAAGAGAGAGGGAGGGAAAAGAGAGCCCAGCACAAAAAGAAGCCCCTTCTCCCCTCCAAAGGCCTTTCAGAAATAAAATTAATGGAATGTGTCTCCGTATCATCCCAAGGGGACTGAGGGAAGGACTAGGGGGGAGATATGGGGACTTTTGTCCCGGCCGCCCAGCTTCTTCCACATTGATCACCATAGCAACCAAAACCCCCTGTTGCCTAGGTGATGGCAGCTGGGTCCTGGAACCCATACCCAGCATCCAAAGCGGGAGAGGTTATGGCAGTGGGGGGATAGGGACAGAGGGGGAGAGAATGGGGTTTCTCCTCTGGCAGCCCCAGCTTTTGTCTGAGCTCCAGATTGAATTTCTTCAGAAAACAATTGGAGGCCTCTGGAAAAAAAAAAAAAAAAAACAACTCTGAAAACCTGACAGGAGGCAGAGAGAGCAAAGCCCTGGGGTACATGAGTGTAAGAGTACGGGAGTGAGGGCAAAATGCAGACCGGGGCCAAATGGCGTCCTCCTTCCCCACTCACAGAAGCAGCCCAAGTGGACAAATGCTGAGCTCAAGCATGTACCCACGAGTGGCATGAGCTGAGGAGAGACTGCCAGGCATAGGTACCTGTGGTCACCACCTCCTTTTGCCACTGCCCTTGTGACAACCCACCAGCAATGCAGCCCAAGTCCTTTCAGCCTGAGGGTGGGACATGAGGCAGAACCTGATGAGAATGTGGCTGGGAGAATGCCAGCCAGTGAAGAAAAGGTAGGGAAAGAGCATAGCACAGGAATGAACCTGAGGGCTGGAGAGGTGGCTTAGCAGTTAAGGCTCCTGTCTGTGAAGCCTAGAGACCAGGGTTCGAGTCCCCAGGGCACACATAAGCCAGATGCACAAGGTGGTGCATCTAGAGTTCGTGTGCTGGAGGCCCTGGTGCGCCCATTCTCTCTATCTGCCTCTTCCTCCCCCCAAACAAATAAATATGTAACATAAAAAAGAATGAACCTGAACAGGAAGCTACCTCTTTCTCTATGGAGGACAGGGCTGCAAGTACCAGGCCAGCCGAGCAGTGGCACCTGGGTCTGGTTTTAGAAAAGGACTTCAGAAAAGGGTAAAATGACAAGAAGGTAAAGGTTCTCCTCTGACAGGTGCCAGTCTCTGATGCTCCCATTTCCTTTCCTCAGCCAGGGTTTACGAAGGGTGGTCCTGCCAGGGCACAGTGGAAGGTGCCCTCCTGAGAGGCATCTGTGGGTCCTTGCCCCTTCCAGCCTCTGATTCCTACACAATCTGCCCTGCACTCCCTCTCGAGTAGTTGTACAAATGTGGGCACCCCCTGCCCCAAGGCTCCCGATCTTCACCAATCTCAGTGCCCGTGTTCAAGGATATCACTACAAGTTTCACTCAAAAGTACTTTAGGCAAGGGCAAGAATGGAGCCAGATGTCCAAACTCCAACCCAAAAAGCTAGCAGTGTGCCCAGGGGCAGAGCACCTGCCAGGGCATAAGACTAGCTAGCGCGGGGCATGCTGTTTCTTCTTTGACATGACACGTTACTCCTAGAGTTTTAAAGACATGCCCAACCATGTGGCACTGTTAAGCAATGGTGGGGGCCTCAAGGTTTCTGCTTTGAGTGAAAATGCAGACACACAGCGTAGCTTCCATGTAAAAGCAGATGGTGCGGGTACCTGACTTCACCCTTCTCTTTCCCCTCCACGAGACAGTGGACTCCCCCATTCAATTATTAGCAGGCGCCAGCACTAAGCTGAAGGACATCTGAGAGGCACAACCCCAAGTTTAACAGAACAAAACAAAAGTGGGAACTAGAGCATGTAGCTGGCCCATGGTCACTACTTTCAAGGCAGTCCATAGGCCTCCTGACATCGCTGGGAAAATCTGACTGTCGCTGGGGCTTTGAGGTATGCCCGTGTGGGGGGGGCTAGTGTGGACTCTGTTTCTCTGAACAGCAGCACAATCAGAAGACCAGGAAGGGGAAGAACTGCTGATCCCCCGCCCCATGCCCTCTTCTCACCAATGACAAGAACTAGGTGGCAGAAGCCCTTGCAATTGAGACCAAACTGCCCCTGCCTCGAGAAAGGGTGGCTTCTGAATCTAACCATCTACCATTCCTTCCCATCCAGCCTTGGAAATGGGCAGCCATTCAACCCAAGAGGCCCATGCTAGATTCTTCCTACCCCAGAAAGAACAAAGGTGCAGAAAGAATGGGCCAAGACTGACCCTAACCAAAAAATGGGCTCCTGGCCTTGCTCCAATACCCCAGCTAGGGTTCTAGTGACCCTGGGTGACAGTGCTGACTAGCGTCTAGAGGGAGCAGCTCGTTCTCAGTGGGCTCAAAGGGAAGCCGCAGGACCAGGAGCTGGCACCACGTGCCCCACCCCCGCGCTAACCAGGCACTCTCTCCCAGGACAGCAGACGTGAGCTCACCATCCCCACAGCCCCAGGGCGGAGGCAGGGCACTTCTCCGAGCAGGGGAGGGGCACAAAGACTGGCTCCTATCGGGATACCTGAGCCAGGAAGCAGAGCCACGCCCCTTTCCACCTACTTTCTTAATTTCCTTCTGTCTAAGGCAGGGGCTAAGGTGGGTACCCTTCAAACTTAGACACTGAAACACCACCACACATACTCCAGTCCCCCCTGAAACCTGAAATGGCTCCTGCCTGCCCCACCCAGCTCCACCTGCCCTGGCTAGGCAGGTTCTGTAGAGACCTGCTCTGCTCTCTCTGGCACCCCCATCTGGCTCTCAGAAAGTCCCTGCCCCCAACCCAGCACACTCACGCATGCGTGTGTACACACACACACACACACACACACACACACACAGGCCACAGCATCCCATCCCCTAGCTTACCCCGGACCCATTTCTGATCAATCTAGAAGGAAACAAGGGGTACGCCGGGATGAGTAATCCCTCTGGCGTCTGTCCGGGGTGGGGCCAGTGAGGAGACAGGACCCAGAGCTTGTGGGAAGGTAACCAGGGCTTTAAGATGCCAGGATGCTCTATTTAATTTTCACCACCCACAGGGCTTTGAGATGCTTCCTCTGCCTGGGGCAGAGGGGGCCCCTCCCTGCCCACCAGGTGAGCAGAGGAAGGACTAGCAATGACAACCGGCGCCTTGAGTGGGGCAGGTTGGAAGACAGCAGGAAGTGGGTGAGCTGTGTGGCCCACAGGCCCGCTCTCTGAGCGGGGGTCAAACAACACAAAACACTCTCCTGTCCTCATGGCCTGCTGTCCTGAGTAGGTTTCAACTGTCCCTGACCCTAAGAGACCTCGAAGCCAGCTCACCCAACCCTGCCTCAAGGCCTGAAGAGCTATTTAGAAGGGGGAACTTTGCCAACTTAAGGCTGGCATGTGGACTGGGAGAGCTGAGAAGTGAGAAGGGAGCATGGAGGAGGAAGGACATATGGGATACTGCTGGGGAGGGCTGCCTTTTATGGGGAAGCCTTAGAGTGAGGCTTGGGGTGAGAGATGCAATGAGATGGCACTGAGGGGGCCAGGCCTGGGTTCTCCATGAAACCTTCTCCTCCCACCTCAGCCCACGGCCTCAGATCTGACACCTCCTCCACTCTTATCTAGGAATAGCCGGTCAATTGAAATGCCGAAGTACCAATCGGCTTTTCATATACTGAGAGTGTTCCCTTTCCATGGCTCCCCCAAGGTTCGCTTGCCTGAAGATTCTCAAATCCACACCCTGGTCTCTGACACTTCCTTTCCTGGAGTAAAGAGCAGGTGACAAATA
This sequence comes from Jaculus jaculus, assembly GCF_020740685.1. Classification (NCBI taxonomy): domain Eukaryota; kingdom Metazoa; phylum Chordata; class Mammalia; order Rodentia; family Dipodidae; genus Jaculus; species Jaculus jaculus. The sequence continues at coordinate 315,836,275 of NC_059102.1, forward strand.
TGTCGTTCTGCTCACACTCAGTTGTTTTTTAAGTTTCCACATTACATCTCAGGCTAAGCACTTGTTCCTATCCAAACCCCTTTAGCCCGAAAAACCAGAGCCTCCATTCCCAGACCCTGCTGGCCTTCTGGCCAGACAGGTAGTCAGGCACTAGAGACATCAGGACTCTGAAGGACATAGGCTGTAAAAATACCCATAGCAATGAGGGCCAGGCCCCACCCCATCACAGGACTCCATGGGCAGTGGGACTGAAGCCTACAGTATGACAATGAGGGTCAGGCCCCAACCCATCACAGGACTCCATGGACTGTGGGACTGAAGCCTACAGTGTGACAATGAGGGTCAGACCCCACCCATCACAGGACTCCATGGGCTGTGGGACTGAAGCCTACAGGATGACAATGAGGGTCAGACCCCACCCCATCACAGGACTCCATGGGCTGTGGGACTGAAGCCTACAGTGTGACAATGAGGGTCAGGCCCCACCCATCACAGGACTCCATGGGCTGTGGGACTGAAGCCTACAGTGTGACAATGAGGGCCAGACCCTACCCCATCACAGGACTCCATGGGCTGTGGGACTGAAGCATACATTATGACAATAAGGGTCAGGCCCCACCGATCACAAGACTCCATGGGCTGTGGTACTGAAGCCTACAGTATGACAATGAGGATCAGGCCCCACCCATCACAGGACTCCATGGGCTGTGGGACTGAAGCCTACAGTGTGACAATGAGGGCCAGACCCCACCCCATCACAGGACTCCATGGGCTGTGGGACTGAAGCCTACAGTATGACAATGAGGGTCAGGCCCCACCCATCACAGGACTCCATGGGCTGTGGGACTGAAGCCTACAGTATGACAATGAGGGTCAGGCCCCAACCCATCACAGGACTCCATGGACTGTGGGACTGAAGCCTACAGTGTGACAATGAGGGCCAGACCCCTCCCATCACAGGACTCCATGGGCTGTGGGACTGAAGCCTACAGTATGACAATGAGGGTCAGGCCCCACCCATCACAGGACTCCATGGGCTGTGGGACTGAAGCCTACAGTGTGACAATGAGGGTCAGGCCCCACCCATCACAGGACTCCATGGACTGTGGGACTGAAGCCTACAGTGTGACAATGAGGGTCAGGCCCCACCCATCACAGGACTCCATGGACTGTGGGACTGAAGCCTACAGGATGACAATGAGGGTCAGGCCCCACCCATCACAGGACTCCATGGACTGTGGGACTGAAGCCTACAGGATGACAATGAGGGTCAGACCCCATCCCATCACAGGACTCCATGGCCTGTGGACTGAAGCCTAGAGTGTGACAATGAGGGTCAGGCCCCACCCATCACAGGACTCCATGGACTGTGGGACTGAAGCCTACAGGATGACAATGAGGGTCAGGCCCCACCCCATCACAGGACTCCATGGACTGTGGGACTGAAGCCTACAGTATGACAATGAGGGTCAGACCCCACCCATCACAGGACTCCATGGGCTGTGGGACTGAAGCCTACAGGATGACAATGAGGGTCAGGCCCCACCCATCACAGGACTCCATGGGCTGTGGGACTGAAGCCTACAGCATGACAATGAGGGTCAGACCCCATCACATCACAGGACTCCATGGGCGGTGGCTAACCCTACAGTCACTCCCTGCCTGCAGCTCTTATCCCCCATCTGTCCCAGAAGGAGGAAGCGGGCAGCCCCAGCAAAGATTTCTGCTTCCATTGGAGCCCTGCCCATGGCTCAGACCATGAGGCACTCTTCCTAGAAAGAGATAGGGCTCCCACCCTCAGGGGTACACATCTCTATTCCTCAAGCTTTGTGGACTCGTAGATGCTTTTTAGCAGGGCAGGGGAATGACTGACCAATCAGATCCAACTGGAATGAGAGTGATGTAAGGTGATGAAAATACTCTGGGGAAAAAAAATGTAGGAGAAACCTTGTACAGCTTTTTTTTTTTTTTTTTTTTTTTTTTGAGGCAGGGTCTCACTCTAGGCCAAGGTGACCTAGGACTCGCTCTATAGTCCCAGGCTGGCCTTGAATTCAAAAAGATCCTCCTACTGGCTCCTGAGTGCTGGGATTAAAGGCGTGCCCCACCACACCTGGCTCTTTTCTTTGCATTCATTACGCATGTCTGTGTGTATGGGCTCACAGGCCATGGCCCACGTGGGGAAGTCTGAGGACAACTGCAGCATTGCCTCTAGCAGGGTCTCTCTTTCTTGGCTCTTGCTGCTGCTTTGTGTGAACCAGCGAGTAGCTTCTAGTAGCTTTTGAGCTTCCAGATTCTCCGGGCTCTGTAGGTGGGTTGGGGTTACAGACACTTTGTATGGATGGGTAGCTTTGTATGGGTGCTAAAGAGCTGACCTAGAGCCGGTAAGCTTGCAAGCAAACACCATTAAGGGCTGAGCTATCTCCCCAGACCCCCAGTACAACCTTTGCTGAGCAATGTGAGCTTTTAAGACTTATCTGTCTCCTTCGTTTTGCTATCTGCAAAATGGAGATATGAGTTTTCACTGTAATCATGTATAGAGAATATCACAGAACCTGGGAGATAACAGATACTCAATAAAACGTGGGTTTCCCACCTTCTCCTTTAGGGAGTACACAGTCAAACCCCTCCACTTCCTGTTCCCATAGCTTCACTGTGAGTAGACTCCACCCCAAAGAAGGAATCACCTTTGAGTAGAGTTGGCTCCGCCCTAACATGGACCTCATCCAAGTACTGAGAGAGCAGCCAAACCCCTTCTTCCCACACTGTTTCTTTCCCGGGGGCTCCTGGGTCCCCGGCCTCTCTCCTCCCTTAAGTGAGACCAGGCCTGAGTGACAATCAACTCCTGCTTTTCTGCACGCTCTCGGCCTCGCTCCCAGTTATGCATTCTAGGCATACAATGGTAGGGGAAGGGGGCCCCAAGACTCCATCCCCACACAGGCCCCCAGCTTCTCCCCATCTCCTCTCTCACAGCCCCACCCTGATTACCAGGATAGCCTCAGCTCTGCGGATTCCAAGCTTGCTTCTCTCAAGCCTGTTCCCAGCTGTCTTGCCTGTAATTACCAACCTTGCCAGGGGCATCAGACAAAGCCCCGCAACAGCTCATTTCCAAAGGGCCCCACCGCGGAGGCTTCTGCCTCCTACTCCGTAACAAGCAGAGGGGAGCGAGTAGAAGGCAAGGTCCTGCATGACCCGCCACATTCCTGTCCTGACCACAGCACACAATGTGAGAGAGGGCAGTTCCAGGCTGACCAGGACAGACAGACAGGGGAAGGGTTGGGGAGCTGAGCGTGAGTAGGATTCCCAGGTCTTTCCTGCACCTGGTTGCCAAAATCTCGTCATGCATAGGGTTACCCACCTGTAGAGGGTAAGAGGAGAAATTTCAGGTTTCAGGTCAGTTCAGAAAGAGGAACTTGATGAAGGAAAGCAGGAAGATGAGTAGACACCCGGATGAAGGCAGAAGAACACAGGCAGGAGCTGCCAGAGGAGGAGGAAAAAGCAAGTTTTAAAATAAAGGATGCTGGGCTAGAGAGATGGCTTAGTGGTTAAGGCATTTACCTGTGAAGCCTAAGGACCCAGGTTCCATTCCCCAGGACACACATAAGCCAGTTGCCCATGGTGGTTTGCAGTGGCTAGAGGCCCTGGCATGTCCATATTCTCCCTCTCCTCTGCCCACTCTCGTTTCTCTCTGCTTGCAAATAAACAACAACAACAAAAAGATACCAAAGAAAAGGCAATAGTGACCCAGGCCTCTCCTCTCCTCGACACCTCTCTCTACCTCCACCAGCAAGGAAAGAAAGGTGTGGTTAACTTTGTATTACTGCCAGGGAAACTGAGGCCAAATCTCCACTTCCTACTTCAAGAGGCAGCAGTAACCAAACATTCCACATTCCCTCTGGCTCAAGTTCAGCTCTATCAGCAATGTCCCTCCTGGGTTCCCTTCCTGTCTACCCACCCTTTAAAATCAGCTAAGGGACATTCAAGCAATTGGAATATTATTCAGCCATAAAAAGGAGTGAAGTACCAACACATGCCACAACATGTATGCTAAATGAAGGAAGCCAGACATGAAAGGTCAAACATTGTATAACTCCATTTGTATGAAATATCCAGAATAGGTAATTGCACAAAACAGAATACAGGTTGGGGATTGCTAAAGACTGGACCAGAGGACACCGGAAGCAACAGTTGAATGGGGCTGGGATTCTTTGGGGGTTGTTGAAAATATCTTGCAACTAGATAGAGATGTTTGCACAGACTTGTGTATGTACAAAACTCCACTGGCTTTAAAGAAGTTAATTTCATGTTCCTACCTTTTAAAAATCCAACCCGCACACCTTCTCCAGAAACCTTGCCTGACATTCTGCCCCAGAGTCAAGCATGCTTCCTCTATATCTCCAGGGGCCCCTAGAATACACTTCCATACTGAACTCATGGGGTTACGAGCAATTAACATGTTTAAGCATGTCTCCCCTGTGAGCAAGGCTTCTTCAGCCCTCCATCCATGGTGCCTGGCAGATAGCAGACTGGCCTGCCAGCGAAGAACAGAACCAAAGCCTAACTCTCCTGCCTGCTGCCCAGACCTTTTTTCTCCCTTACCCCAGGCACCAGTCAGAACCCAAGCCCTTCTGCCTCCACGTCCTGAGCTTACCTATGTGCCAGGCACGGAGCTTGTCCTAAATGATCGCATTTGATCCTAATAAACCTAAGAGGTGGGGCCTGTTTATAGGGTCCACATCACAGGCTTCCAGAAGTTAGCTACTTCTGTCCCAAGTCACAGAATTAGGAAGTGGCAAGGCCAAAATTTAGGAGCAAACTGAAATCAGAAGGCCACTGGGGAGGACCTGGGATTCCTTGTGGATGCGTCCAGTCTGGGCTTGGAGGACTGTGTAAAGAAGCTAAGGGAAAGGGCTTAATAATGGCGCCCAGGGTCTCACTGCTATGAGTACAAATTCCAACCAACTCTGTCTGACTCCTCCCTTTGGCCTCACACTGTGGGGAGCTGAAGGCAAGCAAAGGGAGACACAAGAGTCCCTAAAACTCAAAGGGAATGAAAGGAGTCTCTGATCTCTTCCAGGGATGAGCAGACGCGAGTTCACCTCTAAGGCCAGGGACAGGAGAACCCTTCCTCAGATCTAGAAGAATGTGATGGAGGTGCCGGAGACAGGGAGGACTGGAGGAATCAGGGGAAACAAAAGTCAGGAGCAAGACAATGGGGAAGGAGGTACTAGTGTGGCCAGTGGCTCCCAATCTGGAAGTACTTTTTGAAGTGGCACTTCCTACTGTCTGACTACAGTTCCTCCTCCTCCTTGGAAGAGAGTCTCCACCAGTACAATGCACCATGGATGTGGGGACATACCACCATACACAGAGGAAACAAAGCACACTTCATCTTAGTCACACGAGCTTTGCTGACCCCACGAATGACCATCAGATGGATGTCTGATTTGAAGAAATCAAAGAAAACATAGTCTTTTCCTATTCTGAACGTATCCCTAGTTCTAACATTTTCTAAACCCCTCTACTCTTCTCAGATTTATAAAGGGTAAGGAGTCCCTAGGACTAAAGAGAGCATTCCAATTGCACATGCCCATTAGAGACTAACATTCCAGCTACAATTACCCAGAGACCCTAATAGTCATGTGCAAGCACAGCCTCAGCTCTTACAACCGATGTCTCCATCTAACCTCTAGCAACAAGAGAAAAAGGCTGAGAACATGCAGTTGAGGTACAAGGCTTGGGTTCTAATGGAGATGGCCAGCCACACTCCTTCCCTTTATTCTAAAGAGAATGAACAAGAATGAAGAGAAAAAAGGCAGTTGTTACATCTCTGGAGGGAGAGACATCTACTTCCCAGACAGTCACTGGCTTCCCACACACTACCCTTTCCCACCACGTGGACATCTCTTTGGCAAGCTCAGCCACCACCCGAACCACCACCACCCCCACCCTCCAAGTCCATCTCAACACTGCTTCTCTCCAAGGACATGAGAAACTGTGTAATAAACCATTTAGACACACTAGCAGAAACTCAGAGAAAACCATGCCTCCTTTTCAATCACAGTGTTCCCTGCTGGCTTTCCTTGCTTCCATCCCTCACCAAAATAGGAACTTCAGAAACCTCAGGATCCAGGTTGCAGGGCACAATTGGAGCTCCAACCTCAAAGGTGGCTTTCCCAAAGAACTTTGGCCTGGAGGGGGGGGGGGGGCTAAACTGAGGAAGGGAAGCCAAGCATGTGGCTTCTCTGAGCCCTGGAACCCAACAGATGACAGGGGGCAAAGGAGCTGTCTTACCTGTTTCCCTGACTCATCCTAAATGCCCCTAAATTCTAGAATCCCCAACCTCTTCACCCCCTTCACCCCCACAACACACACAGCCTCTGCCAGAAAAAATCCATCTCCCCAATAGGCATGTCCTAAAAACAGTTCACGCCCCTGACACACACACACAGACCCTTGCTGGTCTCAGACACTTAAGACACTACCCCGGAGCCCCAGTAGGGCCATTCCTGAAGTCTCCAAATCCTGCAGACGGCCTTCCCGGTGGGCTTTCTGCCAGGAAAATCTGCCTGCAGAGACAGAGGTACCCCAACACACACTCAAAAATACAAGCCCCAGCGAAGGCAGACACACACACACACACACACTGATACCCATCAACACAGGTTACACACAGGAGTACACAGATTCACTCATACCCCTTCCCACCACACAGGTGCCCGCACACGCGCGCGCGCACACACACCTATACACACACACACACACACACACACGCTTATAAACCCACCTTCCCTAGTACCTATCCACCTCTTTCCCATAAGCCCCTTTTTCCCAGCACATACACGCGCAGACACACACCCCTTCCCCTGAGTATACACACAAATACATATCCAAACACACAGCAGATGCACGGCCGGCCCGATCCCCCGGTACACACACAAGCAGAGCAACCAACACCTACACGTCCAAACCTAGGGCCCACCTGCAAGAACACGCAGCACGTCCAGGCGTGCGCACACACAAAAACAAAGAACCAAACACACGGGTCCTCCACCGACCCTTTAAAAATAACGCAGCCCAGGTCCCTCGATGAGTAAATAGGACTAGAGGGACAGATGCCGGTATGGGTTCTCTCGAACCCCATACACATTCCGGGATCTCCCGCCGCCCAGCCCCATCTTTGAGCTACACACACACACACACACACACACACAGACACACACACACCTCTGCTAGCCAGACTTTACACCGTGAATACATACATACCTGCCCCACGTCCCTCCCCACACTCCTGAGGGGTGTGTGTGTGTGTGCATCCCTACACATCCTGGGCTTCCAAGACCTCCAGACCCCGATCCCTCCAGGCCTCTCCCCTCACCTCCAACACACAACACACGCTCCCAATGCCCGGGCTTCCACCAGCTCCCCTGGGATCCTTAAGGCGACCGCACGGGCCCGGGGACCCAGGAAAGTCCCCGGCTCTCCAGGCCTGGGCTCCGCCCCTTCCCCACGCGCCCCTTCCCCTCTCCAAAGTTGGGGGGTACTCGCCGTACAGTGGGAGAACGGGCCGGAAGGGGGCTGCCTCGAGCCCCCCTTCCCCCATAAGCCACCCTGCTAGCTCCCCGGCCGGCCACCCCCTGGCCCCTGGTACGATAGTCCTCGCCTGCTTTTTCTTTCTTTCTTTCCCTTCTTTTCCGCAAACTTTGCCCGCGCCCCCGCGGCCCGGCACTCACCCGCCGCTGCAAACTGCCGGGCAGGCTGCTGCGGACGCCGCGCTCGCTCGGCCCGGCGCCTTTGTATCCGCAGCGCCCGGGGTCGCTCGGAACTCCGCGCTCCGGGACGGGCGGCGCGGGCGGTGGGGGGGTGTCGAGGGGGGCTCCTGAGTGCGCTCACCCCCGGCTCGGTCCCAGACCTCTGGCCTCTTTTCCCCCACGAGGCCCCGGGGTGTGGGAGGGGGGGGTCTGGGGGCCCGCGGGGGGGGGGGAAGAGCGACTGGAGGGCGCTCAGGCTCCCATGGCGGGACTAAGGATCAAGGAATCACAGGGATCTGGAATCAGATCGGGAGCCGCCGGCGGAGGGGGGAGGGGCGGGGAGGGGGAGGGGCGCAGGGGGCGGGGGAGCGCGCGCTCCCGGGTGCCGCCTCCCGGCTGTTCCCGCAACAGCCGCCCCTCCCGCCGCCGCGTCCATTGTCTGCGGCCCGGCTCTTCCCCAAGCCCCGGGTTCTCCCCCCCCCCCGCCCCCCAGCCCTGCGCCTGCCCATCGATGATCCCCCAGCGGCAGTGCCAGATCCTGGGAATCCGAGCGGGGCTCTCGCGACCCCGACCCCGAACTGTGAGCATGAAGCTGCTTGGATTCTTGGCTTGGGACCAGCCTGCAGAGCCCCTCCCCAAATTGAAGACATTGCCCCCCCCCCCTTTGCAGACTCCCCCAGGCCTTCCATCACCATATTCACTTCTTTGGGGTCACAAACCCAGCTGCAGGAAATCCAAGGGGATCTGAGACGTGGGAAGATTGATTTTTTTTTTTTAACCCTCACTAGAGCTGTAAAAATAAAAGGGTCATCTCCTGATTTTAATTAGTGGCAAGAGACGGGCCCCTCTTCCCGTGCATACGGGGATTTCCCTGCCACCATCACCACCATGCCCCCCTTCTTCCAAAAATAATTTAATTACCCTGTGCTCTAGCTGCGAGCGGCGACCGCCCAGTCAGACTGGGACACTCGCTCATTAACACATTTTCCTCCCCTCTGGTTTGAGTGTTGGGATTAATTACAAAGGGAACCCTACCTTAGGGGAATGGAGGAGGGGGAGCCGGCTTCGAGGACGAGGACGCAGGGAGTGTGGGTGGCGGTGGCCTTCTCCCAGGAACCCTCCAAGAGGAAAAATGCCTTGGCCCGTTGGGAGCCTAATCCCCAACGGACAGGGTTTTCCATCCTCGTCCTAGAGCATTCGGGTAGGACACAGAGTGTGGGGTTAGCACAAAATACTTGGCACGTTTAAGGCATTTTCGCTTTAGAAACCAGTTAGAGTTCCTCAAGTGGCCAGAAACCCAGCAAGAGTGACCCCACCATAAACGTCTGGCGGTGGGAAGTCCATGTTCCCCTTGGAGCGAGTGGAAGCAAAAGTATTATTATATTACCACTAGTATTATTGTCCGTGTAACCTGCCACTTACGTAGAATAACACCACTTCAAAGGCGTCTTCACACACTTCTCAACACCCCCACCACCTCCACCTTCCAATTCTGATACCTGCCCTCCCAACCCTGTGATTAAGAAATCCCGGAGGAGGTGACTCCCAGACTCTGTTCCTTGGTTGTTTGGGGGATTTCTTTACTCCTCTTTCATGACAAGTTGTTTTGAGACTCCATTTCATCCCTCCTGGATGTTCCTTCGAACTCATCCCAAAATGAGGACACAGCTGTCATTGCATTGTGACCAGAGACTGCATTGTGATGGAGAATTTTAAACGTTTCCTTTTTCCTTCACCCAAACCCTTGCTTTTCCACATCTGCTCTAACCATATTACTGATTAAGCAAGTGACTTGGCACCAAGACTGTATGAAATGGACAATGATCATTTCAAGTGCCCCAGTCTTTCATGCACATAGGTCCTCCTTTACCTGCGTCTACCATGTGCCAGACACTGGCTTGCACTGGAGATCCGAGGAGTTGACCACTCCGCCTTCCCACGTGTGTAAGAGGCAGGTGGCAGGAGAGCTGGGGAGGGTAAAAGCGGATAAAGAGGACTTGGGCGTCTCCTGCCCTGCCCAGAGCACACCTCTAGTGCTGAGCAGCAAGTGTTGGAACCTCCCTGGCACCCCGCTGACCCTGTCAGGTTCAGTGTGAATTAGATTCGCATTCTGCTAGCCTATTTCACAAACCTCAGGCGGGCCCAGAGACTTGGAAGAGGGTTTCTAATGTCAGAATTACAGATAATTCTGCAGGCTGGCCCCAGCTAAAAGCTTGAAACAAGTCAGGATGTCAACAGATGAGGCTTTGGGATTAACAGGTGTCAGACATCTCATTGAAATACACTCTTTTCTCATCTCTGAGGATGAGATGAGAAGTTTTCAATTACATCTACTATGAATACACTGGGTTGTCCGACATTAAATCTAATTGCTCTAGTGCATCCTAGCTAGCATTTCTCTGGACTACTCTCCACTCTTAGGATAAATTTCACACATCCTCAACTCACAAGGAGGATGCAGAGACCCAAAGAAAAGGCACATGTACCCTGAGATCTGAAAGACCTAGCTTAAAGGAAGAGAACACTCAGGTAGGTGACATTCAACCAAGATTTTCCCAGTAACAGAAGGAGGCCGGGAACCTGAAAGATAATGGAGTAGAACAGACTGGACTTTGTTTTGCTTTTGTTTTGGGAGAGTCTTGCTATGCATCCTAGGCTGCACTTGAACTGATAACCCTGCAGTCTCGGCCTCCAAGTGCTGTGATTATAGGCTCATACAACCACCTCTGGCGCATCACACTTGGACTTTGAATCTACAGGCAAGTTTGATTTCTTCAAGCCTCTTCGTACAGGAAAGGAATTTATGAGGTAACAGAGGGAACCCCCTCCATGTATCCACAGTGCCCCTAGTCAATGCTCAATCAAGATTCACTTCTCTCTCTGTTATAGATTTAGGGAGCCCTGTTTGTTGTTATTGTTGTTTTTAACGGACTCACTTAGTAAAAGAGGCTTCTAGCCAAACCCAGGGCTGTCAGCTAAAGGGCCTCACCAGCTCATGGGCTTAGGTAGCAGGGATGGTGAGGCAGATCTCAGAGACCTCTCAGACACCCTGCAATGTTGAGTCTCCCCTGCAAGGAGCTTAAGAAAATGAAGGTCCACACCAGAGAAAGATTAGCAAAGATGAGGTCTTCTACTTTAATGAAAAGTAGGATTTTTTTTTTTCAGCACTACTCTGAGAAAGGGGAATCTTTAGTAACTCTGCTCAAATGCAGAAATTTTGCAAAGTACTTCAATGTGAGTGAGTTGCAATTTCAGGCACTTCCAGGGTACAATCACCACAGTAATATATACTCACATGCCAGGACACGGCCACCATCTTGCAGCTCTGCCAATGAAACTGGGGACAGAACCATCCCTCAGGGTAATTAGAGCTCTGCATCACTCCACAGTCACCTTTCCTCAAGGGCCACTCTCACTGCCAAGCCAGAATGGTGGCACAGGCCTGTGATCACAGCACTCAGAGGTGGAAACAGAAGGACTGAGAATTTGAGGCCAGCCTGAGATGTACAGCAAGTTCCAGATCAGCCCAAGTTACATAGCAAGACCCTGTCTTGGAAAACCTCAAGACCACTGTCCACCTTGTTTGAGACAGGGTCTCTCACTGGCCTGGAGCTCACCAAGGAGGCTAGACTGTCTGCCCTGTAAGCTCAGGATTCTTCAGTTTCCACCTCCTTAGTGTTGAGATGACAAGCACATCCCTGACATTTTTTTTTTTAATTTTATTTATTTGCCAACAGAGAGAGATAGAGAGAAGAGAGGCAGATAGAGAATGGGCATGCCAGGGCCTCCAACCACTGCAAACGAACTCTAGACACATGTGTCCCTTGTGCATCTGGCTTATGTGGGTCCTGAGGAATCAAACCTGGGTCCTTTGGCTTCACAGGCAAATGCCTTAACCACCAAGCCATCCCTCCAGCCCACCTGACGTTTTTACATGGGTTCTGGGATGGAACCCAGGTTCTCATGCTTGCAAAGCAACCATTTTACCAAATGAGTCATCTCCCTGGCCCTTGGTTTTTGGCTTTTTTTTTTTAATGTATTTGAGAGAGAGAAAAAGAGGTAGATAGAGAAAGAGAGTCTATGACCATACCACCCTGAATGCACCTGATCTCTTCTGATCTCAGAAGCTAAGCAAAGTCGGGCCGGGTTAGTACTTGGATGGGTGAAAGAGAGAGAATGGACGCACCAGGGCCTGTAGCCATTACAAACTCCAGATGCATGCACCAGCTTGTGCATCTGGCTTACGTGAGTCATGGAGAATCGAACCTGAGTCCTTAGGCTTTGCAAGCAAGTGACTTAATCACTAAGCCAGCTCTCCAGCCCTGGCTTCTTGTTTTTGTTTCGTAGTCTCAGGGTGGTCTCAAACTCACGGTGATCCTCCTACCTCTGCCTCCTGAGTTCTTGGTTTTTAGTGAAAGAGAAAAAGAAACAAAAATAAAATAAAAAAGCCCTTAACTGGTCAAGAGCTCCAGTCCCTGTAGCATTGTTGTAAAGTTTTCTCTCTGACACACAAGACCTTGGTCACTTGAAGAACAAGGACTGAGTGTCATTCATTTCTATGCCTTTGGCATACAAAAGTCGTTAGGTTGGTATCCAATCTTTTCTTTCTTACTTTTTAAAATTTTATTTCAGAGAGAGGGGAAGAGAGAATTGGCATGCCAGGGCCTCAGCCATTGCAATCCAAATCCAGGCACTTGCACCACCTAGTGGTCATGTGAGACCTTGCACTTGCCTCACTTTTGTGTGTCTGGCTTACATGGGATCTGGAGAGTTGAACATGGGTCCTTAGGCTTTGCAGGCAAGTGCCTTAACCACAAAGGCCCTCTTTTTCTTTTATCTTTCTGTTTTTCATCTCAAGTATTAATGGCTCTCAATTCATTCAATTTTTCTAAGTGTGAGTTCTTTGAATCCAGTCACACTATCACCAATCTAAAACATTACCTACAAATTAAACCAGTGGTTCTGAGCCTTGACTGCAGATTTTAATCACTTGAGAAGCTTTGAAAACAAAGCAATGCCCAGGACTAAACCTAGACTAACTAAACCAAAAACTTCCACAGTGTGACCCTGCTATAGGCATGCGTTTTGGATTTGGTTTGTATTGGTTTGGTTTTGGTTTTGGTTTTTTGAGATAGGGTCTTGCTCTAGCCCAGGTTGACCTGGAATTCACTATGTAGTCTCAGGCTGGCCTTGAACTCACAACAATCTTACCTATGCCTCCCAAGTGCTGGAATTAAAGGTGTGCACCACAACACCTGGCGTTTTTTTTATTAAGTTACTGCAGTGATGTTCTTAATGTAAAAATCAGTAACATTCTGATTTCTTTCTCCTTTCTGGAAGAAGTGACCATCCTATCACCTTTGTTGAGGACTACTCTCTCCAATTCCTCCAGAGGGACATTCATTCTCCCCAGGTTTTCCTGTATCTTTGACCTCTCCAGTCATCTTCCCGTAGCAAACAGAACATCAAATATCTCCCTCCACTCAGTAGCTCCTTCTCTTGATTTTAATCTTTTAATCTTAATATTTTGAAGAAATAGATTCTTCAGCATCATCCTTCCCTCTGCCTTCTCTGCACAGCTCCCTGGAAGGTATTTCCTTCTCTTGAATGTCTCTCATTTTACTCCAGGTATTGATGATTCCCAACATTCAGCCTTGAGCCCATTACTCTTCACACAGCGTGCTCTCCTGAAACTCTGTCACTTCCTCCCGTCGAATCAGTAAGTGCTCACTTACTGACACTTCAATTCCAGATCTCTCTTCTAAGCATAGATTCATGTTCCTAACTTCTCTTTTAAAAATATTTTTTATGGGGCTGGATAGATGACTTAGCCATTAAAGCATTTGTCTGCAAAGCCAAAGGACCCAGGTTCAATTCTCCAGGACCCACATAAGCCAGATGCACAAGGGGGCTCATGCATCTGGAGTTCATTCACAGTGGATGGAGGCCCTGAGCGCCCATTCTCTATTTACCTCTTTGTCTCTCCTTCTCTCTCAAATAAATAAATAAAAATAAAAATATTTTAAAAATATTTTTCTATTTATTTGTAAGCAGAGAGGGGGAGTGATAGAATGGGCATGCCAAGGCCCCTAGCCACTGCAAACAAACTCCAGCTGCATGTGCCACTTTGTGCATCTAGCTTTATGTGGGCTTTGGGGACTTGAACCTGGTTTAACTAGGTCCTTAGGTTTTGCAGGCAAGTGCCTTAACCACTAAGCCATCTCTCCAGCCCATATTTTTAAAAGAACAAAATATTAAATCCACTCAAGAAAAAAATACATAATCTGAATCTCCCTGTAGCTGTTAAAGAAATTATAGAAAGAAATAGACACTTCCAACAAAGAAGGTATCAGGTTTACATGGCTTCCTGGTGAATTCTACCCAACATCCACAGAGGAAATAATACAACTTCTACACAAACTCTTCCAGAAAACTGAAAAAAGAAGAAATTCTTTTTTTTTCTTTTCCTTTTTTTTTTTTTTTTTTTTTTTTTTTGAGGTAGGGTCTCACTGTAGGCCACGCTGACCTGGAATTCACTATGGAGTCTCAGAGTGGTCTCAAACTCACGGCAATCCTCCTACCTCTGCCTCCCGAGTGCTGAGATTAAAGGCGTGTGCCTCCACACCCAGCTCGAAATTCTTTTTTAAAAAATATTTTATTTTTAATATTTTTTAAATTATTGTTTATTTTTATTTATTTATTTGAGAGCGACAGATAGAAAGAGGCAGAGAGAGAGAGAGAATGGGCATGCCAGGGCCTCCAGCCAGTGCAAACAAACTCCAGACATGTGCGCTCCCTTGTGCATCTGGCTAACTTGGGTCCTGGGGAATCGAGCCTCAAAGCCGGGTCCTTAGGCTTCACAGGCAAGTGCTTACCCGCTAAGCCATCTCTCCAGCCCTAATATATATATATCTATATATTTTTTATTGACAACTTCTACACTTACAGACAACAAATCATGGTATTTCTTCTCTCCCCTCACCCATTTTCCCCTTTATAACTCTGCTCTCCATCATATCCCCTCCCTCTCTCTATTAGTCTCTCTTTTAATTTGATGTCATCATCTTTTTCTCCTAGTATGAGGGTCTTGTGTAGATATTGCTAGGCACTGTGAGGCCTTGTATATCAGGCCAATTTCTGTTCGAACAGTTGTATGTAAGGAGTGGCATCCTTCCTTTGGCTCTTACATTCTTTTCACCACCTCTTCCGCAATGGACCCTGAATCTGGGAGGGTGTGAGATGTTTCAGTGCTGGACACTCCTCCGTCTCTTCTTCTCAGCACTATGTTGCCTTTTGGGTCATCCCAGTGGTCATCGCCATCTGAAAAGAGAAGCTTTTCTAACCAGAGGTGAGAGTAGCATTAATATATGAGTATGAACATTAAGTGTAGTGCTTTCAGGTATTTTATTTTTATATATTTATTTGAGAGAGGAAGAGTGAGGGAGAGAGAGAAAGAGAAAAAATGGGTATACCAGGGCATCCAGCCACTGCAAATGAACTCCAGAAGTATGAGCATCTTGTGCATCTAGCTTATGTAGGTCCTGAGGAATCAAACCTGGGTCCTTTGGCTTTGTAGCCAAGCGCTTTAACCCCTAAGCCATCTCCCCAGCCCTGAAACAAGAAATTCTTTTCAACTTATTTAATGAAGTTCAAGGCAGAAGAAATACCTCCCAGTCCATCTTAAAAAAATTTTTTTTAGACCAGGCATGGTAGCACACACCTTTAATCCCAGCACTCAGGAGGCAGAGGTAAGAGGATCACCATGAGTTTGAGGCCAGTCTGAGAATACATGGTGAATTCCAGGTCAGCCTGGACTAGAGTGAAACCCTACCTCAAAAAAAAAAAAAAAAAAAAAAAATTAAATATATTTGTTATGAGAAAGAGAACTGGTGTATCAAGGCCTTATCCACCACAAACTCCATCCGTGTGTGCCTCCCTGTGCACGTGCATCACCTTGTGTGCCGAAGTCATGTTGTGCATCTGGCTAACATGGGTTCTAGGGAGTTGAAAGTGGGTCCTCAGGTTTTGTAGGCAAGCTCTAACCACTAAGCCATCTCTCCAGCCCCGGTGCTTTTTTTTTTTTTTTTTTTTTCAAGATAAGGTTTCACTCTAGCCCAGGCTGACCTGGAATTCACTCTGTAGTCTCAGGGTAGCCTTGAACTCACGGCGATTCTCCTACCTCTGCCCCTCAAGTGCTGGGATTAAACACGTGTACCACCACTATGCCTGGCTTCAGTTCATTTTTTGAAGACAGACCATTATATAAAAATCAGTTCTTGCTGGGCCTGGTGATACAGGTCTGTAATCTCAGCTTCTCAGGAGCTTGAGGCAAGAAGATCACAAGTATAAGGTCTTCTCAGGCCATAAAGTGAGTTCAAGGCCAGTTTGAGCAATTTAGTGAGGCCCTACCCAAAATAAAGAGTAAACAGAGAAGTGGGGATATGGCTCAGCAGTAGAGGAATTGCATATTAATACAAAGCCCAGGGTCAATGCCTAGTACCTCAAAGAATATCAAATTTCTTCTTTTTCTTTCTGCTTTGTTTTTTGAGGTAGGATATTAATCTAGCCCAGTCTCAGGGTGGCCTTGAACTCACAATGATCCTCCTACCTCTGCCTCCCAAGTGCTGGGGTTTAAAAAGTGTATATCACACCCAGCAATTTCTCTCTCTCTCCTCACTCTCTCTCTGGTTTTTCAAGGTAGGGTCTCACTCTAGCCCAGGCTGATCTGGTATTCACTATGTAATCTCAAGGTGGTCTCCAACTCAAGGCAATCCTCCTACCTTTGCCTCCCAAGTGCTGGAATTAAAGGTGTGTGTAACTATACCTGGCTAAATTTCTGTTATTTATTTAGTTATGAGAGAGAGAGAGAATGGGCACACCAGGGCCTCCAGCAATTGCAAACGAACTCCAGATGCACGTGCCCCCTTGCGCATCTGTCTTACGTGGGTCCTAGAGAGTCAAACTGGGATCCTCTGGCTTTGCAGGCAAATGCCTTAACTGCTAAGATATCTTTCCAGCCCTCTTTTTTAAAAATATATTTATTCATACATTCATTCATTTACAAGGAAAGCAAGAGAGAATGAATGAGCATGGGTGCACCAGGGCCACTTGCAATTGCAAATAAACTCCAGACTTATGTACCTTTGTGTATCTGTCTTTACGTGGGTGCTTTAAAACCAGGCCATCAGGCTTTGAAAGCAAGATTCTTCTAACTGCTGAGCCGTCTCTCCAGCACCGGCTCTCGCTCTAGCACAGGCTGCCTCGATCTCCTAGTGATCCTCCTACCTCTGCCTCCAAAGTTCTGGGATTAAAGGCAGGCACCACCACACATGACTTCTAGTCCCCTCTCCCCCTTTTAAAATATATATTTATTTATTTTCAAGCAGAGAGAGAGAGAGAGAATAAAACTTATTTTTATTTAAGAGAGAGAGAGAGAATGGGTGTGCCAAGGCCTTTAGCTGCTGCAAATAAACTCCAGACATGTGCGCCCCCTTGTGTACATGTGCAACATTGCATGCTTGTGTCACTGTGTGTCTGGCTTATGTGGGACCTGGAGATTCAAACATGAGTTCTTAGGCTTCACAGGCAAGCGCCTTAACTGCTAAGCCATCACTCCAGCCCAAGAGAATAAAATTTCTATGCATACGAGTTGTATTAATTTCCTAGGGCAGTCATGACAAAATATCACAAGCTTGGGTAGCAAAGGTCCTGTTCTTAAGCAAGGTCACATTTACAAATATGAAGGATTAGAATTTCAACATATCCCTTAAAGGGGCTGTAGTGGCTACCTTCTCATTGCTGGACAAACAATCAACCAGAAGCACCTTCTAGAAGCCAAGAGTTTATGTCCACATACAGTTCCAAGGGGAAGTTTCATCATGGTGGGGAATGCATGGCACAAGCAGAAAGCTGGTTCACATCACCAGCTCAGCAGCAGGGTGGTACAGGGAGTGAGCTGAGCCAGCACTGGTGAGTGAGCTGGACGACAGAATCCCAAGGTCATCCCCCACAGGCTCCACCAGCTGGAGATTAAGTATAAGGCTTAATTGCAAACATATGAGGCCATGAGGGACATTTTACACTCAAACCACCACAGGGACACGTTCAACCCTTAACATTAGCAATGAACACACACACACACACACACACACACACACACACACACACACGCACACGCACATCAAAGTACCATTTAGCTGGGTGCAGTGGTGTGAAGTTTTTGCTGCAGCAGGAGGAATTTGGAACACAGTAGCACAAGACCAATCTGGCACCATAGCAAAGCTCCTGTCTCAAAAAGTGTGGGGCTTAGAGATGTAGCTCAGTGGTAGAGCACATGAGACCCTGGATGAGGTTCCAACATCACAAAAAATTGTATTTATAATAGCACGCCAAAAAAATGTTTAGGGATATTTCTGACAAAAAAAAATGTGCAAGTTAAATTCCCTGAAAATTATAAAACACTAATCAGAGTAATCAAAGAAGACCTAAATAAATGGAATTTCAACTTTCATTTGGGTGTGGTGGCAGACATCTAGAATTCAAGGACTCAGAAGGCTGAAGCAGGAGAATAACAGCAAGTCTGAGGCCAGCTTGGGCTACATAGTGAGGATCAGGCCAGCCAAAGGGGAAGAACAAAAGGGAGGCAGGAAGGGAGGGAGGAAGAGAACAAAGGAAAGAGAGGGAAGGAAGAGAGAATTGACCAGCTGATTCTAAACATCATATGGAGATTCAAAACAACCAAAATAACTGAAAAAACAAAGTTGGTTTATATTACATAAATTAAATATGTGTAATATGTGTTTGAAAGGTACAGTAACCAGGCCAATATAATAAAAATAAACAAATAGTTCAGTGGGGACTAAAGAAATGGCTTAGAAGTTAAGGTGCTTGCCTGCAAAGTCCAAGGACCCAGATTTGATTCCTCAGGACCCACATAAGCCAGATGCACAAGGCAACGCATGAGTCTGGAGTTTGTTTGCTATGGCTTAAGGCCCTAGGATGTTCATTCTCATTCTCTCTCTCTCTCTCTCTCTCTCTCTCTCTCTCTCAAATAAATAAAATAAAATAAATAAGAATAGTTCAATGGGACACAACGGGAAGCTCAAAAACATCTGCATGCACATGGCTAATGTCTTTTACAAAGGTGAAAGGGCAATGCAGTAGAAAAAGATTTATTTCAATGAAGAACAATTGAATGTCTACATATGAAAATAATAATTTCAGGCTGGAGAGACAGCTCGGCAGTTAAGGTGCTTGCCTGCAAAGCCAAAGGACCCAGGTTTGATTCGCCAGTACCCACGCAAAGCCAGATGCACTAGGTGGCTCATGCGTCTGGCATTCGTTTGCAGTGGCTTGAGGTCCTCGTGTACCTATGCTCTTTCTTGCTCTCTTTCTTTCTCTCTCTCTCTCTCTCTCAAATAAATAAGTAAATAAAATATTAAAAAGAAAGAAAATAATTTCAAACCACATGTTGGATCATACATAAATATGAACTGGGCACTGGAAAATTTTCAGTGCCAGGGATGGGATACCTTCCAGTGAGTTGTTGGCCAGAGAGGAACCTGATGCCCCCAAAACATTACAGACCATTGATGAGGCTCTTGATTTTCCACCAGGAATAGATGGTAATACCCTATTGCTGAAGATGACACATGCCTAGGCTACAAGGTCACTTGAAAAAAATCAAGCTGAAGCTGAGCTGGAAACCTCCTCCATGTAGACCAGCTGACAGAAAGCTGATACAAGCTATGTCACATGCAGCTCCATGGGAGAGAGGGAAGTCATCAGTGGAAATAAACAGGGGCACTGCAAACCTTAAATTGGGCCAGCCGGTCTAAATGAGTCAATGGATGCAATAGTGGCATGTCTGTTATGGGGGAAACCAACTGTTCTCTAATTTGGCTGGAGGACTGCTCCACAGGCGGGAATACATGCCTGATACTGAAAACCTATGACAGGGGAAGTCATAAGCCCTAGAGGTATAATGTCTGCTGGTGTCTGGCTAAATGCATACATTATGTTCACCAACCTGCCTGGAAAGCACTTTTCTTAATGTTCGTGCCCATATAGTAATGCTACTCTCACTTTTGGTTAGAGAAGCTTCTCCTTTCAGATAACAGTGACCTTTGGATGACTCAAAAGGCACCAAAGTGCTGAGAAGTGAGAGAGGAGTGCTCAGCACTGAAACATCTCTATCACACCTTCCAAGGTTCAGGTTCCATTGCGGAAGAGGTGGCAGGAAGAATGTAAGAGCCAAGGGAAGGAGAGGACTCCTTACAATGCACTCTTCCAAACACAAAATGGCCTGAGAACTGGGCATGGTGGCGCATGCCTTTAATCCCAGCACTTGGGAGGCAGAGGCAGGAGGATTGCCCTGAGTTTGAGGCCACCCCAAGACTACATAGTGAATTCCAGGTCAGCCTGGGGAGGAGTGAGACCCTACCTTGAAAGAAAAAAAAAAAGCCTGAATATTCATGACGTTTCAGTGCCTAGCACTAACTACACAAGACCAATATAACAGGAAGAAAAGATTATGACACCAAAATAAGAGACTGACTAGGGCTGGAGGGATGGCTTAACAGTTAAGGCGTTTGCCTGCAAAGCCAAGCGACCTTAGTTCGATTCCCCAGGACCCACGTTAGCCAGAGAGGAGTGCACACATCTGGAGTAAATTTGCAGAGGCTGTAGGCCCTGGCATGCCCATCTCTCTCCCTCTTTCTCTGTCAAATATATAAATAAACAAAATTTTTATATACATATGTATATATGTATATATATGAGAGACTGATTGAGAGTGGGAGGGGATATGATGGAGAGTGGAGTTGTGAAGGGGAAAGTGTGTGGGGGAGGGTAATTATCATGGTTTATTGTCTATAATTATGGGAGTTGTCAATAATAATAAAATTGGCCACAAAAAAAAAAAAAAAAAAGAACTGGGACTGGGAATGTATCTTAGGGGTAGAGATCTTGCCTAAAGTGCACCTAGATCCTGGTATTGATTCCCTGCCCCATCATGGACAGAAGGGAAGCAGGAGAGAGAAAGGCTATAAAAACAAAAACTATAAAACTCCCAGAAGAAATGTAGGATGGACATATACCCTCTAATCTCAGCATGCAAAAGGTAGAGGGAAGATCACCAAAAATTCAAGGCCAGCCTGGTTGACATAGCAAGAGCTTGTGTTAGCCGGGCAGGGTGGCACACACTTTTAATCCCAGCACTGAAGAGAATGAGATTGGAGGATGCCTTACTGGAACTACAGAGTAAGTACTGGTCAGCCTGGGCTATAGTGAGACCCTACCTTGGAGGAAAGGGGAAAGCAAAACAACAAAACAAAATCTTTGTAACTTTAAAATAGGCAAAGTTTTCTCAGCTGTGATGCCAGTGTGATCAGTGAAAGAAATAAAATGAGGGGGCTGGAAAAATGGGTTAGTGGTTAAGGCACTTTCTGCAAAGACTAAACCCAGGTTCGATTCCCTAGTATCCATATAAGCCAGATGCACAAGGTGGCACATGCGTCTGGAGTTCGTTTGCAGTGGCTAGAGGCCCTGGCACGCCTATTCTTTCTCTCTCTCTCTCTCTCTCTCTTGCTCTTTCTCTCTCCCTCTCAAATAAATAAATAAATAAATACTTTTAAAAATAAATAAAATGATCAGTTAAACTTCACCAAAATTAAGAATTTCCATTTTCTGGTGACTCCAAAATAGAAGAGACTAGTTGGAAAGAAGGGATTCGGTAGAGAGGGGGAGGAAGAAAAAGGAGGGTGTGGGAAGGGATTATGATCATGGCATACTGTCTTTTGTTGTTGTTTTCAAGACAGAGTCTCACTCTAGCCTAGGCTGGCCTTGAGATATCGTGATCCTAGGATCAGCACATGCCTCCTGTCTCCATGTCCAGCTGGAAAAGGAAGTTCTAGAGCAACAAGGGGCCAGTCATGCCCTGTTTTCATCACCATATACCTCAACCACCATCCCATGCCCATAATTGAAAACAAAGATGGATATTCCTGGTTACTGTTTTCATCATCCTCCTTCTCCCCCTCATCCATCCAATCAAAAGAGGTCAATGAGAGGCTGGAGAAATAGCTTGGTGGTTAAAGCACTTGCCTGCGAAGCCTAAGGACCCAGGTTTGATTCCCCAGGACCCACGTAAGCCAGATGTACAAAGTGATGCATGCTTCTGGAGTTCGTTTGCAGTAGCTGGAGCCCCTGGCGCACCCATTCTCTCTATACATCTCTCTCACAAACAAACAAACAAATAAATAACACAAAAGAGGGCAGTGAGAAAAGGAGGGCATGGGTAGGAGAGATGGTTCAGTCAGTAGGAAGCTTGGATAGGGTCTGATATTTCAAAACGGGGAATAAAAGACTTAAGTGAGGTAGGTGTGGGTGTGGGGTCTCCTTGCTCACTTATGAGGTAAGCGTGCCTTCAGGTCTTCTGGGCTTGTCCTCATCTGGATGCCTCTTTCCCATCCATGCTGCATTTGTCAGAGTGGAAAACAGAAACAACTCAGGAGAGACAGAAACACAGAGGAGAGGAGGGAGGCGCAGAGAGGTCCAGAGGAAAGGGAATGGGGGTGAGGACAGGTGCACATGCAGGCAGGACCCAGCAGGCAGAGTGAGGTGTGGGAACCAGCCTCTGGAATTGCCAAGTCTCTTTGCAGTCTTGAGTTGAGCCTGAGAAGTTGGGGCACCAGGGCTGTGAGGCTAAGCTATTAATCTTTCCCAACACCCAATGTTGCCTCCCAGATGTTTCCGGATAGTTCCTGGCCCATGTCCCCCTCTTATCTGAGATGCCCAATAGCTGTTGTCTGGTCCCTCCTGTGGCTGGGGTAGAGATGCCAGCCTGAGGGTTGGTGGTGGGGAAGAAGAAGGTTGCCCCTGGTGCCCAAGGTGGGCTTAGCCTAGGACCCTCTGTCCGGGCCTCTAGGCTGGCCTTGAAATCACAGTGATCCTCCTACCTCAGCCTTCCTAGTGCTGAGACTAAAGGCCTCCATCACCATGCCCAGCTTAATCATGGTATATTGTCTATATGTATGGAAGTTGTCAATAAAAGGTTTTAATTTTTTTTTTCTAAGGTAGGGTTTCACTCTAGCCTAGGTTGACCCAGAATTCAGAGACTGGCCTTGAACTCATGGTGGGATGAAATGTATGTGCTACCACACCTGACACATAAAATTCTTTTCAATTTTTAAAAGACACTTAAAAAAATTTTTTTTTTATTTATTTATTTGAGAGCGACAGACACAGAGAGAAAGACAGATAGAGGGAGAGAGAGAGAATGGGCGCGCCAGGGCTTCCAGCCACTGCAAACGAACTCCAGATGCGTGCGCCCCCTTGTGCATCTGGCTAACGTGGGACCTGGGGAACCAAGCCTCGAACCGGGGTCCTTAGGCTTCACAGGCAAGCGCTTAACCACTAAGCCATCTCTCCAGCCCGAAAAGACACTTTTATAGAGATGAAAAAATGAACCACAGAAAAATGTGTGAAGAACACATATTTGATAAAGATCAGAATATATAAGTAACTTTAAAAACTAAAAAAGAATGGGAAAGAAAATTAAATAATATATAAAAAGATTCCAAAGGGTCAGGCATGGAGGTGCTTGCTTTTAATCCCAGCACTCAGGAGATAGATATAGGGGGATCGCTGTGAGTTCAAAGCCATCCTGAGACTACATAGTGAACTCCAGGTCAGCCTAGGCTAGAGTAAGACAAAAAACAAAACAAAACAAAAATGTTACAAAGGAAGAAATAAAATTTCTTTCTGAAAAGATTGATAGCTTATTAAATGGTATTGGGGAAATAGGGTAACCTTGGGAAAAAGACAAGGCTGGCTGGGGGAGGGATGAGGAGACGCTCAGTAGATAAAGCACTTGCTTCCCAAGTGTGAGCACCTGAGCTCAGATCACGGAGCGCACGTATAGCCAGATGTAGTAGGGAGCATCTATAAGCCCAAACTTAATCCCAAACCCTCCTACCATAACATGGGAGGTGGAAACTAGAGAATTCTGGAAGCTCAGCCTTTCATTCACAGGAGTGAGCAATAAGAAAAGGCTCCCTCGGGGCTGGAGGGATGGCTTAGTGGTTAAGGTGTTTGCCTGCAAAGCCAAAGGACCCAGGTTCGATTCCCCAAGACCCATATTAGCCAGAGGCACACGTGTCTTGAGTTTGTTTGCAGTGGCTGGAGGCCCTGGCGTGCCCATTCATTCTCTCTCTCTCCCTCTTTTTCTGTCAAATAAATAAATATAATATATTTTTTTAAATTTTTATTTATTTATTTGAGAGCGACAGACACAGAGAGAAAGACAGATAGAGGGAGAGAGAAAGAATGAATGGGCACGCCAGGGCTTCCAGCCTCTGCAAACGAACTCCAGACGCGTGCGCCCCCTTGTGCATCTGGCTAACGTGGGGCCTGGGGAACCGAGCCTCGAACCGGGGTCCTTAGGCTTCACAGGCAAGCGCTTAACTGCTAAGCCATCTCTCCAGCCCTAAATATAATATTTTTTAAAAAGAAAGGCTGCCTCAAACAAAGTAGAAGGCAAGCACGGTCGCTGGGGACGGTCCTCTGACCTCCACATGTGTGGCGTGGCACATGCGCACCAGCACTCAAACACAAACCCCCACCCCACCCAACACACGCACGAAAGCTGGGTTACCACCTCAGCTTAGTATCTGAAGAAATACAGATGGTGGACCAGGTGTGGAGCTCAGAGGTCAAGTGCAGGCTTGGCATGCATGAGGTTGAGCAAGAGAGGGTTTTTTCTTTTCTTCTTCTTTTAAAAATATTTTTTATTTATGTATTTGAGAAAGAGACAGAAAGAGTAAGAGTGGGCGAGCCAAGGCCTCCTGCCATTGCAAATGAGCTCCAGACACATGCTCTAATTTGTGCCTCACACGGGTGCTGGGGAATCAAACCCAGGCCATCAGGCTTTGCAAGCAAGTGTCTGTAACCACTGAGAAATCTCCATAGCACATTTTTTTACTTTTATAGGGCAACTTAGAAGTAGCTAGTAAAATTGAATATGTGTATAGTCTATGATCCAGTTCTATTCTTAGGAATGCATTATAAAATAATCCTCTAAAGGGTAACATGGCATACTAAAGGATAACCATTATAGAAGAAATAAAGCCTTACATGATAGGATGCAGAATGTACGTATAGAATATATATAGATATAAAGGAGGAACTAGGTCACCATGCTTTGTGTTTGAAATTCCATGCCATTTATAAAAACAGAATAGAACATTGAAACAAAATGTTTAAGTCTGGGGAGAGAGCTCAACCAGTAAAGTGCTTTCCTCACAAGCATGAAGACCTGAGTTTAAAACTCAGTACCCACATCAAGATGCCCAGCATGGGGCACACAGTCTGTAATCCCAGTGCTGGGGAGACAGAGATAGAGGAATCTCTGGACTCACTGGCCAAGCAGTCTAACATGATGATCGAGCTCCAGGTCATTAAGAGACCCTATCTCAAAAAAAGGGAAGTCTGGAGAGATGGCTTAGCAGTTAAGGCACTTGCCTGCCAAGCCCAAGGACCCAGGTTCAACTCTCCAGAGCCCACACTAACCAGATGCACATGAGTCTGGAGTTCGTTTGCAATCACTAGAGATCTTGGCACACCCATTCTCTCTGTTTCTAACAAATAAATATTTTAAAAAATTTTAGAAAAACAAGGAGGAGGAGGAGAAGGACAGAGTTCCTGAGCTGGAGAGATTTCTTAGTGGTTAAGGCACTTGTCTGCAAAGCCAAAGGACCCAGATTTGATTCCCCAGGACCCATGTAAGCCAGATGCACAAGGTGGTACATGTGTCTGGAGTTAGTTTGCAGAGACTGGAGGCCCTGTTGCATCCATTCTCTCTCTCTCTAGATAAATAGATAGATAGATAGATAGATGATAGATAGATAGATATAGATATCATATATATAGATATCATATGTGTGTGTGTATATATATATATATATGTATATATATATATATATCTCAACTAAATAAATAAAATTAAAATAAAAAGAACAGTGTTCCTGAGGAACAATACCTGAGGTTGTTCTCTGGCCACCATATACCTGTACACACACACACACACACACACACACACACACACACACACACACATGCTGACCTGGAATTCACTACATAGGCTCAGACTGGCCTCAAACTCACAGAAATCCTACTGTGTCAACTTCCTGAGTGCTGAGATGAAAGGCATGCACCGCCATGCCCAGCCTTGTGCACTTTTTTTTTTTTTTAACACACCATGTTTAGGACTAGAGATGTAGCTCAGATGACACTGTGCTTGCCTAGTGTGCACAAAGCCATGGATTCAATCCCTGGCACCCCATAAAACCAGATATGGTGATGTGTGTATGTAATCCAACCATTTAGGAGATGGAGACAGGAGGATCAGGAGTTCAAAATCATCCTCTAATACAAACAAGAGTTTGAGGTTAGCTCCTCCATGTAGACCAGCTGACAGAAAGCTGGAAGAAGCCATTCTGCATGCAGTTCAATGGGAGAAAGAGAAATCACCACTGAAGATACTCAACAGTGGGCACTGCAAGCCTTATATTTAGCCATCCAGGCCAAATGAGCCAACAGGTGCAATAGTGGCATGTTTGTCATGGTGGAAACCAACTGCCCTCTAATTGGAGGCCCACTCCATGGGGGGATGGGGACAGGAAAGAGAATACATCCCTGATACTGAAAACTTAAAACTGGGGTAATCATGGGCTGGTGAGATGGCTTAGCGGTTAACTGCTTGCCTGTGAAGCCTAAGGACCCTGGTTCGAGGCTCAGTTCCCCAGGTCCCACGTTAGCCAGATGCACAAGGGGGCGCACGCATCTGGAGTTTGTTTGCAGAGGCTGGAAGCCCTGGCGGGCCCATTCTCTCTCTCTCTCCCTCTATCTGTCTTTCTCTCTGTGTCTGTCGCTCTCAAATAAATAAATTAATAAATTAAAAAAAAAACTGGGGTAATCATGAGTCCTGGGGCTGTAACCTCTGCTGTTGTCTGGCTAAATGTATACACTATGCTTATCAAACTGCCCAGTAAGCACTTTTCTTAATGTTCATACCCTTATACTAATGCTACTCTCACTTTTGGTAGAGAATCTTCTCTTTTCAGATGGCAGTAACCTTGGGATGACTCAGAAGGCATCATGGTGCTGTAAAGAAGTGACAGGAGTGCTCAGCACTGCAATATCTCTATCACACCTTCCAAGGCACAGGGTCTATTGAGGAAAAGGTGGCAAAAAGAATGTAAGAGCCAAAGGAAGGGTAGGACTCCTTACAGACACAAAATAGCCTGGATATCCATGACCCCACAGTGCCTGACACACACTTTATGCTTCGGGCTTTATGTGCGTACTGAAAAATCAAATCCAGACTTTAGTCGATGCAAGCATGAGCCATCCCTGCCGTCCCTAACCTCAAACTCTTTATTTTTTAACAGTTTAGTTTTCCCCCCACTTTCCCCTTTGAAACTCCATTCTCCATCATATCCCCCTGTTGCAGTCCGGTTCACATTGCTGGTAGAAATCACCCAACCAAGAGCAGCTTCTGGGAAAAAGAGATTTATTTTGGCTTACAGGCTCGAGGGGAAGCTCCACGATAGCAGGGGAAAGTGATGGCATGAGCAGAGGGTGGACATCACCCCCTGGCCAACATAAGGTGGACAATAGCAACAGGAGAGTGTGCCAACCACTGGCATGGGGAAACTGGCTATAAAGCCCATAAGCCCACCCCCAACAATACACTCCCTCCAGGAGGCATTAATTCCCAAATATCCATCAGCTGGGAACCTAGCATTCAGAACAGCTAAGTTTATGGGGGCACCTGAATCAAACCACCACACCACACCCCCTCTCAATCAGTCTCTCTTTTATTTTGATGTCACCATCTTTTCCACCTATTATGAGGGTCTTGTGCAGGTAGTGCTAGGCACTGAGTGGCCATGGATGTCCAGGCCATTTTGTGTCTGGAAGAGTGCGTTGTAAGGAGTCCTACTTTTCCTTTGGCTCTTTACATTCTTTCTGCCACTTCTTCTGCAATGGACCCTGAGCCTTGCAAGGTGTGATAGAGATGTTTCAGTGCTGAGCACTCCTCTCTCACTTCTTCTCAGCACTATGGTGCTTTCTGTGTCATCCAAGGTTACTGACATCTGAAAAGAGAAGCTTCTCTAACCAAAAGTGAGAGTAAGAGAAGCGCTTACTGGGCAGTTTGGTGAGCATAGTACATACATTTAGCCAGACAACAGCAGACGTTACACCCCTAGGGCTCATGACTACCCCTGTTGTAGGTTTTCAGTGTCAGGTATGTATTCCCTCCCATGGAGCAGGCCTCCAGTCCAATAAGACAGCAGTTGGTTTCCCCCGTTACAGACATGCCACTATTGCACATCTTGGCTCATTTGGCTTGGCTGGCTAAATATAAGGCTTGCAGTGTCCACGGTTGAGTATTTCCACTGGTGATTTCTCTCTTTCCCATTGGACTGCATGCAGCATAGCTTTTCCCAGCTTTCTGTCAGCTGTTCTACACAGAGGAGGTTTTCAGTTCAGCTCCAGCGGGATTTCTCAGTGACCTTGCAGCCCAAGTATGTGGAGTCTTCAGCAATAGGTTCTTACCATCTATTCCTGGTGGGATACCAAGGGCCTCAACAATAACCGTAATGTTTTGGGGGCGTCAGGGACCTCCCTGGCCAACAACTCACTGGAAGATATCCCATCTCTGGCACTGAAAATTTTCTAATAACAATCTATGGCTTTTGGGTGTGCCATTGTCCAAAAACATAGGTTCTCATATGACTTATTAATCATTTTTTTTCTGGTATTTTTGAGGTAGGATGTCACTCTAGCCCAGGCTGACCTGGAGTTCACTATGCAGTCTCAGGGTGGCCTTGAACTCGTGGTAATCCTCCTACCTCTGCCTCCTGAGTGCTGAGATTAAAGATGTGCTCCACCACACCTGGCTACATCATATTTTTTTCAAAAATATTTTATTTATTTATTTGAGAGAGAGAGAGAGAATGGGTACACCAGGGCCTCCAGCCACTGTAGACAAACTAAAGATGCATGCACCACCTTGTGCATCTGGCTTACATGGGTACTGGAGGAATCAAGCCTCGAACTGAGGTCCCTAGGCTTCACAGACAGGTGCTTAACCGCTAAGCCATCTTTTCAGCACTGCATTGTATTTTTAAAATAAACTAAAAGGGGGCTGGAGAGATGGATTAGCAGCTAAGACACTTGCCTGCAAAGCCTATGGACTCAGGTTCAATTCCCTAGGTCCCATGTAGGCCAGATGCACAAAGTGATGCATGCTTCTGGAATTTGTTTGCAGTGGCTAGAGGCCCTAGTGTATCCATTCTCTCTGTCTCTCTTTCTCTCTCTGCTTGCAAATAAATTTTTAGAAAATAGCAAAAATGGGTTTGGGGTGATGGCACAGCAGTTAAAGGTGCTTGCTTAAAAAGCCTGCTATCCTGGGTTGATTTGTGGGGTTTGATTTCTCAGTACCCATATAGAGCCAGGTGCACAAAGTGGCACATGCATCTGGAGTTCATTCACAGCATCCTGAGGCCATGGTGTGCCTATTCTCTTTCCCTCTCAAATAAATTAATAAACAATAAATAAAAAATTTAAAAATAAAGAAAACAAAAAAGTATATATATATATTTTTTTTAAAGACCAAAATGGTTTCAACAAGTCAACGAGCACTGCAGAGATGGTTTAGCAGTTAAAGCACTTGCCTGCAAAGTTTTCGGACCCAGGTTCAATTCCCTAATACCCACATAAGCCAGATGCGTTAGGTGGCGCATGTGTCTAGAGTTTATTTGCATGGGCTAGAGGCCCTGATGGACCCATTTTCTATCTGTGTCTTTCTTGCTGTGTCTGTCTCTCAAATAATAAATAAGAGAAAACAAGTCAACCAAACAAATGCAAATATAAATAAGCATACCAATCTTTAAAAAAAATTTTTTTTGAGGTAGGGTCTCATGCTAGTCCAGACTGACTTGGAATTCACTGTGCAGTCTCAGGGTGGCCTTGAACTCATGGTGATCCTACCTCAGCCTCCCAAGTGCTGGAATTAAAGGTGTACATCACTATGCCCAGCTTCCAATTTTAAGCTATAATAAATTTTTAATAAAAATTAGGCTGGGTGTGGTGGTGCACACCTTTAATCCCAGCACTCGGGAGGCAGATGTAGGAGGATAGCCGATAGTTTGAGGCCACCCTAAGACTAGATAGTTAATTCCAGGTCAGCCTGGACCACAGTGAGAACCTTCCTTGAAAAACCAAAAATAAATAAATAAATAAAAATTAAGCCACCATAATGGGGCACACCTTTAGTTCCAGCAATCAGGAGGCAGAAGTAGGAAGATTGTTGTGAGTTCGAGGCCAGCCTGAGATTACATAGTGAATTCCAGGTCAGCCTGGGCTAGTGAGACCCTACATCAAAAAGACAAACAAGGCCAGGTGTGGTGGCACACGCCTTTAATCCTAGCACTCAGGAGGCTGAGGTAGGAGGATTTCCATGAGTTTGAGGCCACCCTGAAACTATAGAGTGAATTCTGAGTCAGCCTGGACTAGCGTGAGACCCTACCTCAAAAAAAAAAAAAAAAATTTAAAAAAAGAAAGAAAAAACAACAAAAAGAAAAGACAATTTCTTTTACTGAATTTTTTCCATCAAATTGGCAAGAAAAAATAAAGAATGGCAACATCTGTTGAATGAGCATACAGAGAAATGTACACTTTCACACATGGTTCAACTGAAAGTTACATGAAGTGGGTGTGCTGGTCCATGCCTATAACCCCAGCACTGAGAAGGCAGAGCAGGAAGGTTGCTGCAAGTTCAAGGTCAGCCAGGGCTACCTAGTTAGAGTGTGTCTCAAAAATAATAAAATAAGGAATATATTAGAAAGTCCCTTTGGGGGGGTAATTAACAATATCTATCAAAACTTTAAATATACAGCTCTGAGCACTTGGCAACTCCCAGCTGTGGGCCAACTTCAACTACACAGAGGATTGTTAAAAACAACAAAATTGGGCTGAAGAGATGGCTTAGTGGTTAAGCACTTGCCTGTAAAGCCTAAGGCCCCTGCCTGGTTCAAGGCTTGATTCCCCAGGACCCATGTAAGCCAAAGGCACAAGGTGGCGTATGCATCTGGAGTTTGTTTGCAGTGGCCGGAGGTCCTGGAGTGCCCATTCTCTACGTGCCTGTTTCTCTCTGTCACTGTCAAATAAATAAATAAATAAATAAAATTATCCCCAGGTGGTGGCTCATAATTTGCCAGGTATCAGGCCTGCCTGCCTCAATAAAAATCGGCTTTAGCTGGGCATGGTGGCACATGCCTTCAATCCCAGACCACGGGGAGGCAGAGGTAGGTGGATCACCATGAGTTTGAGGTCGCCCTGAGACTATATGGTTAACTCCAAGTCAGTGTGGGCCAGAGTGAGAAGCTACCTTGAAAAAAAGAAAAGAGTAGGCAGGTTTCTTCCAGTGAAGGACTAAAAGAAGATACAGCTCTGAAGAAATTGCATATGAGAATCGGCTCTGATATGTCAAGTGGATTGGATGAAAAGAACAAATCCATATTCTCAGAGTGAGTGAAAATGGGCAAATGTTGACACAATTCAGCAGTTTGAAACGAGAGATGATGAAAGCATTAGTTATCTCCATACAGCCGTCATGTGTTGAGCTTTGTTATGCCCCAGCATAGGGCTATGGGTTTTATGTTATCTCTGGTAAGGAAACATGCTCAGACAGAAACCCATGTGATGGCACGTAAACAATTGCAGTGAAATTCTATGCTGAAAGGGCAATTGTAGAGGGATGCAGACACAGGTGTGTACCAATATATCCAGCCTTTAAAAAAAAAAATTTAGCCAGGCATGGTGGCACACGCCTTTAATCCCAGCACTCAGGAGGCAGAGGTAGGAGGATCGCTGTGAGTTCGAGGTCACCCTGAGACTACATAGCAAATTCCAGGTCAGCCTGGACTAGAGTGAGACCCTACCTCGGGGAAAAAAAAAATTGTTGTTGTTGTAAAAAACCTATAAGTTTATTTCTTCATCAGGTTTTATTAGATATGTGCCCTGTTAAAATGCTTACTTGCAAAGCCTAATGACCTGGGTTTGATTCCCCAGTGGCCATGTGAAGCCAGATGCACAAATTGGTGCATGCATTTGGAGTTTGTTTGCAGCAGCTACAGGCTCTGGTATGCCCATTCTCTGGTCTGTTTGTCTTTTCTGTATCTCTTTCTGCTGACAAAGATCAGATCCGGAAAACAAAGTGCTTGGACACTCAGCAGGCTGAGGTAGGAAGATTGCTACAAGCTCAAGGCCAGCCTGGGCTACATAGCAAGACCCTAATTTTTATTTTTACTTACAGTTTTTTTTTCAACGTAGAGTCTCACTCTAGTCCAAGATGACCTGGAACTCACTCTGTAGTCCCAGGCTGGCCTCAAATTCATAGAGCCCCTCCTACCTCTGCCTCCCCAGTGCTGGGACTAAAGGCATGCACCACCACACCCAGCAAAAAGACAGAGAGAGAAGACAAAAGAGAGAAAAAGAAAACGGGGGTGCCAGGGCCTCTTTGCTGCTGCAAATGAACTCCAGATGCATGTGCCACTTTGCGCATATGGCTTACCTAGGTACTGGGGAAATCAAACCCACGTCTGTCTACTAGACATGACCCACCTGGTCTGCCATCAGTGGACCAGTGACAAAGGACCTGGCACACCTACCTACCACTCCTGACCATTCTCCAGCTCTTTTTTTTTAGGTGGAGTTAAGGTAGGGTCTCACTGTAGCCCAGGTTGCCCTGGAATTCACTATGTAGTCTCAGGCTGGCCTTGAACTCATGGCGATCCTCCTACCTCTGCCTCCCGAATGCTGGGATTAAAGATGTGCACCGCCACACCCAGTCTCCAGTTCTTTCTTATCCTATTAGCTCCTAACTTTTTTTTTTTTTTGTCCCAAGGACACCAAGCTTTCTAAACCTTGTCAGAGTTACCATATGATCCAGCTATAGCACTCCTAGGCATATATCCTAATGACTCTTCTCACTACCTTAGAGATACTTGCTCAACCACGTTTATTGCTGTTCTATTCACAATAGCTAGGAAATGGAACCAGCCTAGATGTCTCTCCACAGATGAATGGATAATAAAGCTGTGGTGTATTTACACAATGGAGTTCTATTCAGTGGTAAAGTAAAATTATGAAATTTGCAGGGAAATGGATGGGTCTGGAAAGGATTACACTAAGCGAGGTAATCCAGGTCCAGAAAGCCAAATGTCACATGTTTTCTCTCATATGTAGACCCTAGTTACCAATGTTCAGACCTGTGTGTGAGTTGGAGTAAAACTTGGTAGCAGAGGCCAGTAAGCTAGAACAGGGCTATAAGGGAGGGAGGAGGGGGTGGACTTGAGGGGATGGTATTGTGCATATGTAAGTAGATGGACAGATTACTGTGGATGGAATGGCCTAAGCAAGATCAGGGGAAGATATTGAGTAAAAGGAATGTGGGAGGAAGGGGATAATCAAAATCCAGGGTATTGTGAATAAGTCACCTGATAACCTACTGTTTCGGATAATGGCACACCCAGAAGCCATAGACTAGAAAAATTTCAGTGCTAGGGATGGAATATCTTCCAGTGAGTTTTTGGCCAGAGAGGTTCTTGATGCCCCCAAATTATTACAGGCTATTGCCAAGGCTCTTGGTTTTCCACTAGGAATAGATGATAAGACCCTACTGATGAAGACTCCACATTCCTGGGCTGCAAGATCACTGAGAAACTAAACAGGCTGGGGCTGAGCTGAAAACCTTCTCCCTGAAGACCAGCAGACAGAAAGCTGGAAAAAGCCGTGCTGCATGCAGCTCCATTGGAGACAGAGGCCATCACTGGTGATAACAGTGGACACTGCAAGCCTCAAGTTTGGCCAGCAAGGCCAAATGAGCCAATGGGTGTGCTAGCAGCATGTCTGTGATAGGGGAAACCAGCTGCTCTCTAATTGGACTGGAGACTGGCTCTATGGGAAGAAATACATGTCTGGTACTGAAAACCTAATCAAAAGCCTATGGTCAGGGAGGTCATGGGCATTAGCAGTGTAATGCCTGTTCTTGTCTGGCTAAATGCATATATTTTGCTTACCAAACTGCCCTGTAAACACTTTACTTAATGTTCATACCCATACATTAATGCTACTTTCATTTTTGGTTAGAAAAGCTTCTCTTTTCAGATGGTGGTGACCACTGGGGTGACCCAAAAGGCACCATAGTGCTTAGAAGACGTGACAGAGGAATGTTCAGCACTAAAACATCTCTATCACACCTTCTAAGGCTCAGGATCCATTGTGGAAGAGGCGGCAAAAAGAATGTAAGAGCCAAAGGAAGGCTAGGACTTCTTACAATGCAATTGACAGACAGAAATTGACCTTGATACCCATGACCTCACAGTGCCTGGCACTATCTTCACAACACCCTCATAACAGGAGAAAAGATGATTACATAAAAATAAAAGAGAGGGGCTGGTGACATGGCATAGCGGTTAAGGCGTTTGCTTGCAAAGCCAAAGGACCTCGGTTCAATTCCCCTACCACATAAGCCAGAGGCACAAGGCGGCACATGTACCTGGAATTCATTTGCAATGGCTGGAGGCCCTGGCACACCCATTCTCTCTCAAATTCTCTCTCTCACTCTGTGTCTGCCTATTTTTCTCTTATGCTCTCTCAAATAAGTAATAAATAATAAAAAAAAAACTTTTAACTAAAAAAAAGAGAGACTAATGGAGAGAGGGAGGGGATCTGTGAAAGGGAAAGTGGGGGAGGGGGGAATTATCATGGTTTATTTTCTGTAAGTATGGAAGCTGTCAAAAAGGGCGGAGGGAAGGAGGTAGGTGGCAAAGTATGATCTCAGGCCCTTCCTGGAGGCCCAAGGGTCTAGGTTAGAGAGGGACAAGTGTCTGAGCTGGGGGTGACTGAAGCAGGGTGGAAGCCAATTAAAGCAAAACTATAGCCTGTAAACAGCCAAGTGGCTGATGGAGCTGAGGCAGAGCTAAAACCTGGAGGGGAGGAAGGGGCTCCAGGGTAGACAGGAAACAGCTCCCTGTTCTGGCTCCCTACCTGACAGCTGTCACCCAGATTACTTCATAAAGAAGCGTACAAGAAACAAGCGTAGTGATGCAGGTGTGCATAAAAGCCCAGAGACAGAAGCTACAGCAGATAGAGTGTGCGCGTCACACACGCACGCAGTGAGCCAGCTTGCAGACAGAAAATGACCTGAAATTATACACAATTGACATATGTAAATGAAACGCTTATGAGGCCTGGACTTTGTTCCTAGTCAGTTACCCACCCTCCCTCATCTTCCATAAACCTTCGCCAGCAACAGAATTCTGGATTGCATGACGTCGGGTCAGCAATAGCTGAGTGGCTCCTTTTCCAGTTTCTGAGCAGCTCCTAGCTAGGAATAGTAATACTGAAAACATCTCCGCCGCTGGCCAGCAGAGGGCAGTGTTCAACAACCAATCAGGATGTACGGAAATTTGCCTTTCCACCCTGCCTCCGGCCTTTCTGCTTCTTCAACCACCCCTCTCTCCAGCCCAAGTTCTCCATTACATTGTTTTTAAAATATTTTTGATTTTTTTTTTAATTTGAGAGACAAGCAGATAGAGAGCAACTGGATGCACCAGGGCCGAATGTATCTGGCTTACGTGGGTCCTGGGGAATCGAACCTGGGTCCTTAGGCTTCACAGGCAGGCTCCTTAACTAGTGAGCCATCTCTCCAGCCCAAGTTCTCTTTATTATTATTATTATTATTATTATTATTATTATTATTAACAACTTCCATGATTGTAAACAATATCCCATAATAATTCCCTCCCTCCCCCCACTTTCCCCTTTGAAATTCCATTCTCCATCATATCCCCTCCCTATCTCAGTCTCTCTTTTAGTTTGATATCATAATCTTTTCCTTCTATTATGATGTCTTGTGTAGGTAGTGTCAGGCACTGTGAGGTCATGGATATCCAGGTCATTGTGTGTCTGGAGGAGCACATTGTAAGGAGTCCTACCCTTCCTTTGGCCCTTACATTCTTTCCGCCACCTCTTCCGCAATGGACCCTGAGCCTTGGAAGGTGTGATAGAGATATTGCAGTGCTGAGCACTCCTGTCACTTCTTTCCAGCACCATGGTGCGCAAGCTCTCTATTCTCAGTTTAAGAGATTTGGGGCTGGAGAGATAGCTTAGCAGTTAAGTGCTTGCCTGTGAAGTCCAAGGACTCCAGTTTGAGGCTCGATTTGTTTCCCCAGGACCCACGCTAGCCAGATGCACAAGGGGGCGCATGCGTCTGGAGTTCGTTTGCAGTGGCTGGAGGCCCTGGTGCACCCATTCTCTCTCTCTCTCTCTCTCTCTCTCTCTCTCTCTCTCTCTCTCTCTCTCTATATATATATATATATATATATATATATATATATATATATATCTGCCTCTTTCTCTCTCTGTCTGTCACTCTCAAATAAATAAATAAAATTAACAAAAAAAAAAGAGAGAGAGAGAGAGACAGAGATTTTATAGCTCACATTCCTCATTCTCCAAAGACTCACCTCAGGGATCTTCCTCTCCCATGACCCTGTAGATTCTTGTCCCATTCTGGTTGTCACCAATGCCCAGGAACCTACATGAGAGACACTTCTTAAAGATGTCTACCTTCTCACTGGAGTCCAGCTGGT
Organism: Jaculus jaculus; assembly: GCF_020740685.1. NCBI lineage: Eukaryota > Metazoa > Chordata > Mammalia > Rodentia > Dipodidae > Jaculus > Jaculus jaculus. Next base: position 315,872,747 of record NC_059102.1, read on the forward strand.
TTGGTGGGAAGTGGGAGTGATGTCAGGCCTGTCATGGCTGTGACTTGGTGCCTTCTACAGTGAACAAGTAGAAAGCTGGAGTCTCTGGGCCACTGCAGTACCAGCATGCTAAGGGCAAGATGGAAGGCAGAGGCAGGAAGATTGATTGGAACCTCACACAGCAAGCACACCAGTAAACAACACTGAGAACAAGAGAGACTCTGCCTTAAAGCAAGATGGGAAGCAAGGACTAACTGAAAAGATGTTCTCTGACCTGCGTCCACACACATGAACACGCACACATATACACGCACACAAAACCTCCAGAAGAAGGTCTGGGGATATGGCACAGTTGGTAAACTTCTTGGCATCCCAGTGCTGGTCAGACAGAGAAAAGGGATCTCTCTCTCTCTACAGTTTGTCAGCTAGGTAATCTGGCTGAATGGGAGAGCAACTGAGGAAGGCATTCATCATTGACCTCTGGTCTCCACAGGCATGCATACACATATGCATATACAATGGTATATACACATATGTGCTCCCACACACATGAATATCCCTCCACACACATACAGAGGAAAGGAAAAAAGAAAACACCAGAAGAAGAGAAGGAGGGCTGGAGAGACGGCTTAGCTATTAAGGCATTTGCCTGCAAAGCCAAAGGACCTCAGTGCGATACCCCAGGACCCATGTAAGCCAGATGCACAAGGGCGCATGCATCTGGAGTTCATTTATAGGAGCTGGAAGCCCTGACACACCCATTCGCTCTCCCCCGCCCAAGTAAAAAATTTAAAAAATTAAAAAAGAAGAAGAGAAGGAATGGGGAGGAAGGAGGAACTGGGTCACAAGTTCCCAGGCTGCCAGGTATGGGCTGGACCTCCTCTTCCAGCCCCCACAGCTGCGGCTGCCTCAGCCTCCTTTGCCCCTGTTCCTTTCAGCCTTACAACCAAAGGTCTCTGCCTGTGTTCTGCCCCTACATTCCCATCCTAGGGTGGTGACCTAGGAGGTGAGCTCAGAATAGAGAGCTCGGGAAAGGATACAAGAATGAGACAGAGCAATGAAGGATGGGTAGAAGAAGCAGCCAGGCGCTTGAGGGGACACACAGAGGGAAGGGAGGTGGGTGAGCTTAGAGAGAAGCAACCCCACTCCATACCCAGGCTGGACAGGGGCACAACAGGGCCTCCATTGTGTGGGCACAAAGGGCCATATGCCTGGCAGTCTACTGCTGGGTGTGTTGTGTGTACGTGTGTGCGTGCACACAGGAGCATGGCTTAAGAGATCTCCATCTGAAGGCCCTGGGGTCTTGCCTTCTGCTTTCCCTGGGGTGGGGTTTACGGAGCTAGAGGCAGGGGGAGCAATTATAGAAGACAGAATTGGAAGGTCAGGGGTCTGCGGTCACCATGTCACCAGGGATGGAAGAGGGCACGGACAGCTGCAAGAGGCCGTGGCTGTGGAGAAGGAGCTAGCAGGGCAAGGAAGGGAGGCTGACCTGTCAAAAGTGTCGCCCCACCAGGACCCTCAAGACCGCCCTCTCCTACCCATTGGACCTGGAGCTGGGTGTCAGTTGTTTTGTTGTTGTTTATTTGTTTGTTTCTCTGTTTACATTTTATTGAGATAGGGTCTTGCTATGGACCCTGGCTGGCCGGCAGCTCACTATGTAGACCAGTCTGCATGCCTCCTGCCTCTGCCTCCTCAGTGCTGGGGTTATAGGCATGAATCGGTCGCCACACCCAATTTTGGAACTAGGTTTTGGAATGATGTTAAATGAAGCCTCCCACCAAAACAAAACTATATTCTTTCATCCCTTTCCTCTTTCCCTGCAGCTCAGCGACTGCATCTCTCTAACCACAGCAGTCTCCTGGTCCTTTCTTCGCCATTCCCCCCCCCCCCCCATTCTCCACCTCCTTCCCCATCCTGCGGAGCAGAGCGGCAGCCGAGGCCAATTGATTATCTGAAGAAATTCGGAGCTAGCAGTAGAACAGCTGCAGCTGTCCCTGTCACAGCCCCCAGGCCCTGGGGGAGCCTGGAGAGAGGGGCCAGCCAGGAAGGAAGGAAAGAGGGAGTGAGAGAGGGAGGAAGGAAGCTGATGGGCCCAGAGGCACAACACGCACACCCAGGGACTTGAGTGCTAATCCTACTCAGTTATCAACAAAGGTACGTCGCCTTTCTGGACATGCATTTGTCTTCCTTTAGGTAAAACCAGGCGTGGTGGCACACACCTCTAATCCCAGCACTCAGGAGGCAGAGGTAGGTGGATTGCTGCGAGTTCGAGGCCACCCTGAGACTACATAGTAAAGTCCAGGTCAGCCTGGGCTAGAGAGAGAGAGACCCTACCTTGAAAAACAAAATAGCAAACAGGAAGGGAGGGAGAAAAGGAGGGAAGGCTGGGTGAACTGATCTTCACGTGCCCTTCTGATTGCAGCCCTCAGCTTCTCCTTGGTTTCAGCCCGGCCCTCCCTCTTGCCAGGCTCTGGAAATAGCACATTTAATTTAACACACACAAAGAAGAGAAGATATGAAGTCTTTCCTGAACAGGAGCTCCTCCCCAAATCTAACTCGAGCCCTGTTGCTGCTAGCGTCATTCTTTGCTCATCAAAGATGAAGCCCCTCGAGGATTGAAGATGTCTCACCATCTCCCCAACACTGATTTTGCCTTCAGCCTTCTCATGTGACGTTAAGTTTGGAAAGGATCTTCCAGGGTCTCTAGCCAGTGTTCCGTCTGAGGCTGGCACATGCTCTAAGGGTCCCTGCATGTCTCCAGCGCCTCTGCCTGGATTCCTCTGCTTTGGGGCGGGCACTTTCGTGGCTGGACAGCTCCGGGCGCTGGGAAGTTTGTCTTGAAATTAAAACCTGTTTTCCTATAGCCTCCACTCCTTGGCTCTGATTGTACATACTGGGACCACATGGAATGGCTGACTCTGTTTCTTCTGTCAGTATTTGTAGACGGGCATCAAATATTGCCTCTAAATATACCTTTATCAAAACAAATATCCTCAGCCTAGTGGTAGAACTCTGGGCTAGCATGTGTGCGGTCCTTAGACCAATCCCCGGTACCCAGAAACAGAACCCAACACACATGCTCTATTTCCCAACGCTACTCCTCTATGCGGCAGTCTTTAAACCTTAGGCCTTTTTGATCACACACAACACAACTTGGACTCCTCTCTGTTTTACCAGGGTTCCTATGGAAACAGAACACCACTTGTCAGGCTGGGTCATTTCAGGGTGGCAGAGGAAGGTTGGCAGCACAGGGCATAAAGAAGCTAAACCTGGGCTGAGAAAATCATTCAGTGGCTAAAGGCACTTGCCTGCCAGCCTGCTAGCCTGAGTTCCATGCTGCCCAGCACCCATGCAAAGTCAAGCATAAAGTGGTGTGCACATATGTACCCTAAACCACTTAGGGCACTGGGAGGTGGGGCTATAAGAATCCAGAAGCTTACATGCCAGCTAGTCTGGCACACTCCATGGCAAAGCAAGAGAGACCCCACCCCCATCTTAAAGAAGGTTGAAGGAGGAAGGAGAAGACAGCGGGGGCCAGCAGAGCAGCTCTGGAACAATTCTAAGCACCCCGCATAGCCTCCCATCCCCCAGCCGTCAGGGACGCCCAGCACCGAGAGAGATCAAGGTGGGCACTCAGCACTGGTGAGATTGGAAGCCATCCCAAAAGGTAACAGGGCCTACTTCTACAAAGCCAGATACATGGGCCTGCGCTGGAAGCGTTAATCTCTCTTTCCATGTCAGGAAAGGGTGTGTATTATATTTGAACGGCATTCTTGGTTGCCTTTACCCTTCTCAAATAAGCTATATTTTGGTGTTGACTATTGTTGCCTTTGTTGTTTCCTGATTTTTAGGGCCTTTGTCTTTTTCTTAAGCCACTGTTGGGGGCAGGGACTGGCTGGCCCAGGCTGACTTGGAACCCGGTTCAGACTAGAAATCGCAAACTCCTGTTGATAGGATTAAGGATGGGGAGCAACGCACACCCTTGGGGACTTTGGCTTTACTAGATTATCTGTTTAGTTTAATCCCCGTGCTTGTGTAAATACTCTGTGCTGGTTTTGATTGAATGTCTATATTGCTTAGGTGAATTTTAGAATTTGCCAGTAATTTGCTTCACCCAGTCTACTACAATACTTGAATAGCAGGCAAACTCAACACGTAGGGTCACTTCTGCTGCTTCTCTTGGAGTATAAGAGCTACACCTGGCCCCTTAAACTTCTACACTGAATATATATAAAGTCAGATTTACATGGCTAAGAGTAGTACAGATATTTAGAAAACCCAAGCATCAAATTAATTTGAGCTGCAAAAAACTCTATATTATAATATAAGAAACACAAAAATCAAGATAATACAATCCCACCAAAAATTATAAATCCATCAGAAATGACCCCCAGAGAGACTGCTTTAGATGAATCACCTGACAAAGATTTCAAAAAAATGATTTTATCTATACTTGAAGAAATCAAAGAAAAAACAAACTCCTGAAGGAGAACACAGGAAACCAACTTAATGAAATAAGGAGGGCTGGAGAGATGGCTTAGTGGTTAAGCGCTTGCCTGTGAAGCCTAAGGACCCCGGTTCGAGGCTTGGTTCCCCAGGTCCCATGTTAGCCAGATGCACAAGGGGGTGCACGCGTCTGGAGTTTGTTTGCAGAGGCTGGAAGCCCTGGCGCGCCCATTCTCTCTCTCTCCCTCTGTCTTTCTCTCTGTGTCTGTCATTCTCAAATAAATAAATAAATAAAATTAAAAAAAAAAAGAAATAAGGAGATCATCACAAGACATGAGTAAGGAAATAGAAATAATGAAAACATACCAATCAGAAATGCTAGAAATGAAAAAAGAGAAGTCAAATAGAAAACTGTGGAAAGTCTCACCAGTAGGATGGATCAAGGAGAGGACAGAATATCTAAACTAGGAGACCAGGTGGCAGATCTAATACAGTCCAACAAAGAGAAAGACAAACTAATAGGAAGGCAAGAATGGGAGTTTCAAGACATTTGGAACAATATGAAGAGATCAAATAAAAATTCAGGGCAAGCCAAGCCTGTTGGCACACACCTTTAATCCCAGCACTCAGGAGGCAGAGGTAATAGGTTTGCCGTGAGTTTGAGGCCACCCTGAGACTACATAGTGAATTCCAGGTCAGCCTGAACTAGAGTGAGAACCTGCCTCAAAAAAAAAAAAAAAAAAAATCAGAGCATAGGGCTTGAGAGATGGCTTAGCAGTTAAGGTGCTCACCTACAAAGACAAAGGACCCAGGCTCGATTCCCCAGTACCCACATAAGCCAGATGCACAAGGTGGCACATGTATCTGGTTTGTTTACAGCAGCTGGAGGCCCTGGTGTACTTCCTCTCTCTCTCATAAAAAAAAAAAAAAATTCAGGGCACAGTAGATATTAAGAATTTCACTCCAAAGGCATAAGAGGTATTTTAAACAAAATTATAGAAGAAAACTTTCCCCAAGTAGGGAAAGTGATGCCAATAGAGATACAGGGAGCCTTTGGAACACCAAACAGACAAAATCAGGAGAGAACCTCTCACCATCTGTTGCAGTCAGGTTCACATTGCTGCAGAAATCATCCGACCTAGAGCAGCTTTTGGGGAAAGAAAGGGTTTATTTCACTTACACACTAGAGAGGAAGCTCCATGATGGCAAGGGGAAACAATGGCATGAGCAGAGGGTGGACATCACCCCCTGGCCAACATAAGATGAACAATAGCAACAGGAGAATGTGTCAAACACTGGCAAGGGGAAACTGACTATGATGCCCAAAAGCACTGCCTCCAGGAGGTGTTAATTCCCTAATCTCCATCAGCTGGGAACCTAGTATTCAGAATACCTATGTTTATGGGAGATACCTGAAGCAAACCACCACATTCTGCCCCTGGCCCCCATAAACTGATAACCATACATGATATAAAATGTAATGCATCCATCCAACTTCAAAAGCCCCAATGATGTTCAAACATCTTCATAGTTCAAGGTCTTTTAACGGAGCCATATTACAAAATAATAATAATAAATAGCAGCACAGAAAAAACGTGCTACAAATAGTGGCATTGGCACAGCAAAGAAATATTCAACTAATACAATATTTAAACAGAGCAAACATCAAACTTTGTAGCTCCAAGTCCAGCCACTCTAGTCAGTGACAAATCTCCAAATCCCATAATTCTAACCAGCGACAAGTCTCAAGTTCCAATTCCAACCCTCACAGTCCTGGAAAACTTTATTCAGGACCGGCAGCTCTTCTTAGCAGCCATCTCATGGTCCCAGCATCTCCACTAGGTCTCCACTGCAAACCATGGTTCATCCTCATGGCTCCATTTGGTCTCTGTGCAGGCATCTAGCAAACCTGCTTCACACTGCCCATGGCAATTTCCAAAGCACAAGATCGTGTTGCAAACTCAATGATCCTCTCTTTCCTGCATTTTTTATACTCCATAATACCAGGTAGGGTGCCAATTTGTTAATCCAGAGGGGAATACAGCAGACTTTGAAGAACCAGGACACTCCCTGAACACTCAGGCTCCTTCAAAAGAGTCTACATTCTTCCTGTCGCCCCAGTGCAGGTCAGCTGGCCCAATCTCAAGAGTTGAAATCTCTCATATAATTGCAACTGAACAGGCAGAAGTTTCAGCCCAAAGATGTCATTTCTGTGCCATATCCCTCTGCTCACACCAGTCCATTTCTATACAATGCAACCAGCACAAGTTCTCAGGACATAACATAACAGCAAGCCTCTCACACAAACTGTAGCCCAGTCCAAGCAAAGCTCTTTCTCACCCTCGCAAGCCAAACCTCACAGTCCACAGTTCTTACTGCAGTCAGGTCTTTCAACTCTGACCAGGATAGTCCATCAAGCTGTACTTACAGCACTGCAAAGCATCTCTTAGGCCAAGGTTTCACATCCTTCCACATTCCTCTTAAAAAAATCAGCTCCAAAAGGCCAAAGCTACACAGGTGTCTAGAACAATCCCACTCCTCTGGTACCAACTTTACTGCTGCAATCAGGTTTGCATTGCTGGCAGAAATTACCTGACCAAGAGCAGCTCTTGGGGGAAAAAAAGGGTTTATTTTGGCTTACAGATTCAAGGGGAAGCTCCATGATGGCAGGGGGAAATGATGGCATGAGCAAGAGGGTGTACTTCACCCTCTGGCCAACATAAATGGAACAATAGCAATAGGAGAGTGCGCCAAACACTGCAAGGGGAAACTGGGTATAATACCCATAAGCCTGCCCAAAACAATACACTGCTTCCAGGAGGCATTAATTCCCAAATCTCCATCAGCTGGGAACCTAGCATTCAGAACACCTAAGTTTATGAGGGACACCTGAATCAAACCACCACATTTTGCGTCTGGCCCCCAATCAAACCACCACACCATCATATTATAATTAAACTACAAAACACACAAACAAAGAAAAAATATTGAAAGCAGTTAGAGAGAAAAAAAAATCACATACAAAAGCAAGCCCATCAGGATCACAGCAGATTACTCAACACAAATTTAAAAGCCAGAAGGGCTTGGAATGATGTATTCCAAGTTCTGAAAGATAACAACTGTCAACCAAGGTTACTTTGTCCTGCAAAGCTATCCATTCAGATTGATGGAGAAATAAGGATATCCCACAACAAAAGCAGGCTAAAGGAATATATGAAGTCTAAACTAGCTCTATAGAAAATATTTGAAAAAGATCTTTCATGCTGAAGAGAAAGAAAAGCACACACATAGAGAATCTGGAAAACATAAACTGTACTCAAATAGTAGTTAATGCAAAAGAGCAAAGGTAAAACCAGAAGAACTACAAAACAAGAAAAATGGCAACAATAAATGCACACCTTTCAATAGTAACTCAACATCAATGGCCTCAATGCCCTGACCAAAAGACATAGGTTTGCAGACTGGGTTAAAAAACAGGATTCTTCAATTTGTTGCCTCCAAGAAACTCACCTTTCCACAAAAGATGGACACTATCTTAGGATGACAGGATGGGAAACAGTGTTTCAAGCAAATGTACTGAGAAAACAAGCAGGGGTTGCTATCCTAATATCTGACAGGGTAGACTTCAAACCAACATTAGTTAGGAAAGATAAGAAAGGTCACTCTATATTGACTAAAGGTACACTCCAATAGGAGGACATTATAATCCTAAACATATATGTACCTAACATGGGGGCTTCCAATTTCATCAAACAAACACTATTAGAACTAAGGTCACAGATAACACAGTTGGAGTGGATCACTTCAACACCCCACTCTCATCAATGGACAGGTCATCCTGGCAAAAAATAAACAGAGATGCATTTGGATTAAATGAGGTCACAGAACAAATGGATCTAACCAATATCTACAGAACATTTCACCCAAATGATGCAGAATATACATTCTTTTCAGTGGCACATGGAACATCCTCTAAAACACACCATATATTAGGTCACAAAGCAAATCTTAACAAATACAGGAAAATTGAAATAACTCCTTGCCCTCTATCTGATCAAAATGGGATTAAAACTACAAATCAACAGAAAGAAAAGCTATAGAGCATACACAAAATCATGAGAACTAAACAATACACTACTAAATGGTGAATGGGTCAATGAAGAAATCAAGAAGGAAATTAAAAAAATATATAGATTCAGCCAGTTGTGGTGGCACAAGCCTTTATTCCCAGCACTCAATAGGGAGAGGTAAGAGGATCACTGTGGTCAGAGGGCACCCTGAGGCTACATAATGAATTCCAAGTCAGCCTGTACTAGAGGGAGACCCTACCTCAAAAATTAAAATAAAATTATAGAATCATATGATAATGAGAACACAACATACCAAAACCTTTAGGACACAATGAAGGTAGTCCTAAGAGGAAAATGTATAGCTTTAAGTACCTATATTAAGAAACTAGAGGTCTGGAGAGATGGCTTAGCGGTTAAGCGCTTGCCTGTGAAGCCTAAGGACCCCGGTTCGAGGCTCAATTCCCCAGGACCCACGTTAGCCAGATGCACAAGAGGGCAGGGCGCACGTGTCTGGAGTTTGTTTGCAGTGGCTGGAGGCCCTGGCGTGCTCATTCTCTCTCTCTCTCTGCCTTTCTGTCTGTGTCTGTCACTCTCATAAAAATAAATTAAAAATGAACAAAAAAAAAATTCAAAAAAGAAAAAGAAACTAGAAAGCTCTCAAGTATACAACTTAATGCTTCACCTTAAGGCCTTGGAAAAAGAAGAGCAAGGCAAACCAAAATCAGTAGTTGGAAAGAAATAATAAAGATTAGGGCAGAAATTAATGAAATTAAAACTAAAAAAAAAAAAAATCCAAAGAATCGATAAAACAAAGGGTTAGTTCTTTGAAAGGATAAGTAAGATTGATAAACCCTTAACAAATCTGACCAAAAGAAAGAGAGAAGAGACACAAATTAATAAAATTAGAGGTGAAAAAGGCAGCATCACAAGATACCAGAGAAATTCAAAAAATCATAGGGACATCCTTTAAGAACATATACTCCACTAAGTTTGAAAACCTGAAAGAAATGGATGATTTCCTAGATTTATATGACCTACCAAAATTAAATCAAGGTGAGACTTACCATTTAAATAGACCTGTAACAAGTATGGAGATCAAAGCAGTTATAATCTCACAACTAAAAAACGTACAGGCCCAGATGGATTCACTGGTAAATTTTACCAGACCTTCATGGAAGAACTAAAAGCAATGCTTCTCAAACTTTTCCATAAAAGAGAAAAGGAAGGAATTCTACCAAACTCCTATGAAGTCAGCATCACCCTGATACCAAAACCAGACAAAGATAGAACAAAAAGGGGGCTGGAGAGATGGCTTAGTGGTTAAGCACTTGCCTGTGAAGCCTAAGGACCCCGGTTTGAGGCTCGATTCCCTAGGACCCATGTAAGCCAGATACACAAGGTGGCACATGCATCTGGAGTTTGTTTGCAGTGGCTGGAGGCCCTGGCAAACCCATTCTCTCTCTCTCTCTCTCTCCTCCCTCCCTCTTTCTCTCTCTGTCTGTCACTCTCAAATAAATAAATAAAATTAAACAAAAATTTTTTAAAAAATAGAACAAAAAGAAAGAAAGAAAATTACAGACCAATCTCCCTCATGAACATAGATGCAAAATTTCTCAACAAAATATTGGCAAACAGAATACAAGAATATATCAGAAAGATCATTCACCCAGACCAAGTAGGCTTTATCCCAGAGATGCAGGGATGGCTCAACATATGCAAATCAATAAATGTAATACACAACCCGGGTGTGGTGGCACATGCCTTTAATCCCAGCACTTGGGAGGCAGAGGTAGGATGATCTCAGAGTTCGAGGCCACCCTGAGACTACATAGTGAATTCCAGGCCAGCTTGAGACCCTACCTCAGAAAACCAAAAAAAAAAAAAAAAAAAAAAAAACCCCAAAACACTGTATAAATGGACTGAAGGACAAAAATTACATGATCATCTCATTAGATGCAGAGAAAACACATGACAAAATCCAACATCCCTTCATGATAAAAGTCTTACAGAGACTGGGAATAGAAGGAACATATCTCAACATAATAAAGGCTATTTATGACAAGACAACAGCCAACATATGACTAAACAGAGAAAAACTGGAAGCATTTCTACTAAAATCAGGAATTATAAAAGAGTTTCCACTGTCCCTACTTTTATTTAATATAGTACTAGAAGTCTTAGCCATAGCAATAAGGTAAGAGACACACATAAAAGGGATAGAAATTGGGAAGGAAGAGGTCAAATTATCACTATTTGCAGATGATATGATTCTATACATAAAGGACCCTAAAGACTCTACCAGCAAACTGTTAGAGCTAATAAACACTTATAACAATGTAACAGGATACAAAATAAAACACATGGAAATCAGTAGCCTTCCTATATGCTAACAACAAACACACAGAGGATGAAATCAGAGAATCACTTCCATTCACAGCTGCATCAAAAAATAATAATTATAAAGTACCTTGGAATAAGCCTAACCAAGGAAGTAAAGGATCTCTATAATGAAAACTTTAGAACATTCAAGACAAATTGCAGAAGATGCTAGGAAATGGAAAGACATTCCATGTTCTTGGATTGGAAGAATTAATATGGTGAAAAGGGCAATCTTACCAAAAGCAATCTACACATTTAATGCAATCCCCATCAAAATTCCAATGGCCTTCTTCACAGAAATAGGAAAAAACAATCCTAAAACCCATTTGGAAATACAAAAAAAAAACCCTCGAATATCTAAAAAAAAAAAATTGAACAACAAAAATGAGGCTAGCAGTGTATCACCATACCTGATTTCAACCTATATTACAGAACCATAGTAACAAAAACAGCATGGTACTGGCACAAAACAGACATGTAGATCAATGGAACAGAATAGAGGAGCCAGATGTAAGTCTGGGTAGCTATAGCCACCTGATCTTTGGCAAAAATGCCAAAAATACTCATTGGAGAAAAGACAGCCTCTTCAACAAATGGTGCTAGGAAAACTGGATATGTATCTGTAGAAGGGTGAAAATAGATCCTTATCTCTCTCCGGGCATAAGAATTAAGTCCAAATGGATCAAAGACCTTAATATCAGACCCAAAACTCTGAAACTGCTCAAGGGAAAAGTAGGGGAAACCCTTAAACATATTGGCATAGGCAATGACTTTCTGAATATAACCTCAGTTGCTCAGGAAATAAAACCATGGATCAATTGCTGGGACCTCATGAAATTACAAAGCTTTTGCACCGCAAAGGACACAGTGAAAAAAGCAAAGAGGCAACCTACAGAATGGGAGAAAATCTTCGCCAGCTACACATCTGACGGAGGATTAATATCTAGGATATACAAAGAACTCAAAAAACTAAATCATAAGAAATCAAACAATCCAACTAAAAAATGGGTTGTGGAACTAAATAGAAAGCTCTCAAAAGAAGAAATACAGATGGCATACAAACATCTAAAAAATGTTCTACATCCTTAGCCACCAGGGAAATTCAGATTAAAACAGCTTTGAGATTCCATCTCACTCCTGTCAGAATGGCTACCAGCATGAAAATAAATGACAATAAAATGCTGGCAAGGATGCAGAAAAAGAGGAACCCTTCTATACTGCTGATAGGAATGCAACCTAATTCAGCCATTGTGAAAATCAGTGTGGAGATTCCTGAGACAGCTAAAAATAGATTTACCATATGACCCAGCTATACCACTCCTAGGCACTCATCCTAAGAAATCATCTCATTACCTTAGAGATGCTTGCTCAACCATGTTTGCTGCCACTCTATTCACAATAGCTGGGAAATGGAACCAGCCTAGATATCCCTCAACTGATGAGTAGATAATGAAGATGTGGCACATTTATACAATGGAGTTCTTACTCAGCAGTAAAGACAGATGAAATTTGCAGGAAAATGGATGGATCTGGAAAAGATTATATTTTGTGAGGTAACCCAGGCCCAGAAAGCCAATTGTCACATGTTTTCAAATGATTGGACTTCTGTGTTAGTTGGAATAAACCTCAGTAGCAGGGTCCAGTAAGCTAGAAGAAGATATAAAGAGGGTAGAAAAGGAGGGGAGGACTTAAGAGAATGGTATTGTATCTATGCATGTAGAACAGATTACTGGGTATGGAAAGGCCTAAGTGAAGTCAGGGGAAGAGATTGAGTAAAGGAAAGGTCGGGGGAGAGCTAATCAAAATCTGAGATGCTATAAATAAGTCACATGGAAACCTACTTTTTTGGACAATGGCACACCCAGAAGCCACAGATTGTTATTAAAAAAAAAAAATCATGCCGGGCGTGGTGGCGCACGCCTTTAATCCCAGCACTCGGGAGGCAGAGGTGGGAGGATCGCCATGAGTTCAAGGCCACCCTGAGATGACAGAGTTAATTCCAGGTCAGCCTGGACCAGAGTGAGACCCTACCTCGAAAAAAAAATTCAGCGCCAAGATGGGATACCTTCCAGTGAATTGTTGCCCCCAAAACATTACAGGCCATTGCCAAGGCCCTTGGTTCCCCACAAGGAATAGATGGTAAGACCCTATTGCTGAAGACTCCGCATACTTGGGCTGCAAGGCCACTGAGAAATCCTGCTGGAACTGAGCTGAAACCCTCCTTTGTGTAGACAAGCTGACAGAAAGGAGCAAAAAGTTATTATGCTGCATGCAATTCCATGGGAGAGAGAGAAATCACCAGTGGAGATAAACAACAGTGGACACTGCAAGCCTTAAATTTGGCCAGCTAAGCCAAATGAGCCAATGGGTGCAACAGTGGCATGTCTGTTATGGGGGAACCAACCACTCTCTAATTGGACTGGAGGCCTGCTGCATGGGAAGGAATAAATCCCTGATACTGAAAACCTACAACAGGGTAGTCATGAGCCCTAGGGGTGTAACGTCTGCTGCTATCTGGCTAAATGTATATACTATGCTCACCAAACTGCCCAGTGAGCACTGCTTTTAATGTTCATAACCATGTATTAATGCTACTTTCACTTTTGATTAGAGAAGCTTCTCTTTTCAGATGGCAGTAACCTTAGGATGACTCAGAAGGCAGCATGATGCTGAGATGAAATGATAAAGGAGTGCTCAACCCAGAAATCTCTTTATCACATCTTCCAAGGCTCAGGGTCCATTGCAGAAGAGGTGGTGGAAAGAATGTAAGAGCAAAGGAAGGGTAGGGCTGCTTACAATGCACTCTTCCAGACACATAATGGCCTGGATATCCATGACCTCACAGTGCCTGATACTACCTACACAAAACCATCATAATAAAAGGAAAAGATGATAACAGCAAAAGAAGAGAGAGGGCCAGGTGTGGTGGTGCACACCTTTAATCCCAGCACTTGGGAGGCAGAGGTAGGAGGATTGCGGTGAGTTCAAGGCCACCCTGAAAGAGTGAGAGAGAGACTGATTGAGAGGGGAAGAGGTATGATGGAGAGTGGCATTTCAAAGGCAAAGTGTGTGGGGGAGGGAATTATCATGGTTTATGCTCTATAATTATGGAAGCTGCCAATAAAAAAAAAATTTAGGAAAGAAGGTGGAAAAAGAAAGGCTTCAAGGGAGGAGGTTCATGTGCTAGAAAAGGGAGAGTAATGAGAGTGGACTATAATAATGATATATTATCTATATAGATGGAAGTTGTAAATTGATTTTTTTTTTTTTGACATAGGGTTTCACGCTAACCCAGGCAGACCTGGAATTCACTCTGTGGTCTCAGGGCGGCCTTGAACTCATGGCTATTCTCCTACCTCTACCTCCCAATGCTCAGATTTAAGGCATGTGCCACCACACCCGAATAAATTTTTTAAATTATAATTTATTTATTTGCTAGAGAGAGGGGGCAGAGAATGGGTGTGCCAGGGCCTCCAGCCTTTGCAAATGAACTCCAGATGCATGTGGCCCCTTGTATATAAGGCTTACGTGGGTCCGGGAGAATTGAACTGGGATCCTTTGACTTTTCAGGCAAACGCCTTAACCGCTAAGCCATCTCCCCAGCCCAATTCCATTTTTTTTTTTTTAAAGAAGAAGATGGAGCCGTGTATGCTGGCACAAACTCTTTAATCATAGCACTTGGGAGGCAGAGGTAAAAGCAATGTCATTAGTTGGAGGCCAGCCTAGGACTACAGAGTGAGTTCCAGGTCAGTCTGGGCTACAGTGAAATTCTACCTCAAAACCAACCCCCCTCCAAAAAAATAATAATATGGAAGGAGAGGATGGACACCTTGAAGTAGTACTCTGACCTTCACAGGTGTGCCAGGCACGTGTGCACATACATACATACATGTGCATATACATACATGCATGCAGACACTGAACCTAAGCTGACACAGTGCTACATACCTGTCATCCCAGCTCTTGGGAGGTGCAAGTAGCATGATCAGAAGTTCAAGGTCATCCTTGGCTATATAGTGAGTTCAAGGCCAGCCTGGGCTACTTGAGATGCTGTCCAAAAGAGAAACTGGATTTGAGTCTTAGCTGGGCCTCCAATTTGCTGTGACCTTGTGCGAGGCCTAATGACTCTGGGCTTCAGTGTTCTTACAAATTGAGGTTCTTCCTAGGATCCCTTTGCTGCCTGCTGGGCTTTTTTTTTTCCCCTTAGGTGTTTTGAGGACCTCACTGTGTAGTTTAGGCTGGTCTTGGCCTCCTGACCTCCCTGCCTTAGTCTCAGCTTATACTGGATGCTTGGTATTTTGGGTTTTTTGTTCACATGTGTATGGTGTGTGCATGTGTGTGCTGTTGCATGTGTGCATGTGCTTGCATGTATGTGGAGGCCAGAGGTCAACATCAGGTGTCTATTTATTTGAGGAGGTTTTTGCATATGTGTGGTGTGGTAAATATGGTGCATATGTGATAGACAGACAGACAGAGAAGGGTATATGCATGTATGTGTACAGACAAGTACATCCCATGTGAGAACATCGCTTTCTTCCTTGCCATTTCTCAGTCAGACTGGCTGACCAGGGAGCTGCCGTGGTTCTCTGCTCCCCTCCCCCACATGAGCGCACTTACAGGTTTGCTGTTTATGTGGAATCTGGGGGGTCCAACTTAAAGCAACTCATGCCCTCATGCTGTGTGGCAAGTGCTTACCCACTGAACTGCTTCCTCAGCCCCACCTCATTTTTTTTTTCAAGGTACAGTTTCACTCTAGTCCAGGCTGATCTGGAACTCACTCTGTTGTCTCAGGGAGGCCTTGAACTCACAGCGATCCTCCTACCTCCGCCTCCTGAGTGCTGGGATTAAAGGAGTGCACCACCATGACCAGCTGGCTTTTGTTTTTCATATTTTATTTATTTGAGAAAGCAAGTCACAGAGAGAGAGAAAGAATGGGTGGGCTAGGTCCTCGTGCTACGGCATACACTCCAGATGCATACACCATTTTGGGCATCTGTCTTATATGAGTACTATGGAATTGAACCTGAGTCCTTAGTCTTCACAGGCAAGTGACTTAACTGCTAAGCCATCTCTCCAGCCTCGGCTTACTTTTTTATTCATGTGAATGCTAGAGATCTGAACTCAGGTCTTCATGCTGGCATAGTAAGCACTTCACCCATTGAGCCATCGCCCCAACCCCCGGGCGCTTCCTAAAAATCCCTATTCTTGGGCTGGAGAGATGGCTTAGGGGTTAAGCGCTTGCCTGTGAAGCCTAAGGACCCCGGTTGGAGGCTCCATTCCCCAGGATCCATGTTAACCAGATGCACAAGGGGGCGCACGCATCTGGAGTTTAATTGCAGTGGCTAAAGGCCCTAGCCCATTCTCAATCTCTCTCTATCTATCTATCTATTTGCCCCTTTCTCTGTCTGTCATCCTCCAATAAATAAATAAAAATAAACAAAAAAATTTTTTAATCCCTATTCTCATTCCTCTCAGTGTCAGTTCCTCTATCATGTTCTCCACAAGATCCTAATCCCAGAGAACACAAAAGAGACCAGGAATGGAGATTTCAAGAAATGTTGATGTGGCCTGGAGATGATAAAGGAAAAGGCATTGTCTCAAAATCTATGCCATGGCTTTTCCCAGCAGCATGAACTTGGATTCCACTAGGACACTCAGCTCCTGCTCAGGCCCATAGGAGATAGGAGTTGAAAGTCAGAAATTCATTTACTGGCCGGGCGTGGTGGCGCACGCCTTTAATCCCAGCGCTTGGGAGGCAGAGGTAGGAGGACCTGTTATGAGTTCAAGGCCACCCTGAGATTACATAGTGAATTCCAGGTCAGTCTGGGCTAGAGTGAAACCCTACCTCAGGGGGAAAAAAAGGAAAGAAAAAAAAATTCATTTAATGAAAAAAGAAATTTCATTTAGTGGTTGCCAAGATGAGGGTATATTTCTGGGGCCTATGTATGATCTCTTTCCCTTTCTCTTTATCTTCGTTTATCTACCACACTGTGCTCTCAGGTCTTCCTGGAAGAGGCTTGGCTTCAAAGCCTGGGGCCTTCATTGCTCACTCCCCCATAACCCGCAGGCCGTCTGCCCACCCGATCAAGTCAGCCACAGGCCACAGCCAGATCTGGTGCTAGAACGAGGTCACTTTAATTTTTGTTTTTTATACGAAACTGGAAATGCAGCTGGAGAGAATCACACACAAGACACAGGACACAGACTCTGGGAGCCTGCTCTTGGTGGCATTAGGAAACGCAAGAGTCTTGGGGGAGGACTAGAGAGAGGAAAGAGGTGGAACTGGGTGGGATTGTCAGCAGGTGGGGAAGGTTGAGAGAGCACAGCAGGAACTGTGGAGCTGGAGAAGGGGTGCTATCCCAGAAGAAGGGGGGTTGGGACAGTTAGAGCTGAGGAAGAGATATGGGGTATGGTGAGCAAAGGGGATCTCCACACATACCAGGAGCTAGAGAAGGAGCAAGAAAAGGAAAGTAAAAACCAGGGAGAAAGCCAGGGAGACTCAGCTAGAGCCACTGGGAGCCCCCCTGACTCTACTCCAAAGTGCACAACTCGGCAATAAATAGTAGTATTTATAAATAAATAAATAAGTAAATAAATAGATGGATAAATAAATACGTAAATAGATATCCTTGAAGAGCTAGGAGTTTGGTATGAGGGTGGAGGGAGGGAGCTCACTTCTACATGGATCCTAAGTTCTTTCATTTGAACAGAGCACCTGGCTACAGTGAGCGCCTTCCGGTCAATGACAGTTAAGGAAGGAGAACACACATAATCAACAGGTCCTCTAGCATTTCAGAGGGCAGGAATAGGCACCTCCGTATCTGAGAGGGGGCAGGGGTGGTCTGCAGGTTTTCAATGTCTGCTGTGATGGAAGAAGCAGCCATAGGGGCCATCTTGTCCTACCCATGGCTGGCACAGTCTGCAAGTGCCCTGGGCTATTTGAAGTTGTCACCCCCTGTCCCAGGACAGTAGCTTTCCATTTTTCCACTAGCACAAAGAGAGTGAAAGCTGGCAGTAGAAGTAGGAGGGGATAGGGAGGTGGCCCAACAGCTCCAAGAGGGCAAGGCACTCACTACCCAGTAAGATCTGAGGTCTGTACGTGCTGAGCCTCAGGAATAAGGTGGACAAAAGCAAGGCAGAGTTTCTCCTCTAAGTCCTGACTGGCCAGGAGTCACCTCCCTCATCCCTCTGCCTCCCAGGAGCCCTCCCCTCGAAGACAGAACTGAGAGGAGCCCAAGCCTCGATCTACCTCTAGCCTTTCCCCACTCGGGTTCTGACGCCCCATACCCAGCATGGGTAAAAGAAGGTAGAGGAGAAGGGAGAGTCTGGGTCCCGGGTCTCTGAAAATTTGGGCATAGGGGTAGAGAAGACAGCAGCTGACCAGAGAGCTAGGCTTAGTAAACCCGGCAAGGCCTCTTCTCTGACCACTCCAGCAAGCAATCCTAACCAACTAGCTGGGCCCTAACCACCTTAGGAAAGAACCCAGGAGAACAGCTCTCTTAGGCGTGCCTGGGCCAGTCAAAGAAAGTGGCCTCCACGACAGGCGGTGGGCTCGGTGGGAAGGGGAGGACACGGCCACTGTTTGCGGGGCTGATGTCAAGGAGCTGGGGAGGACCGGAGCCCCCCCAGGGCGGAGGCAGGCTGGGTTCAGACGTCAAGCACGTGGTTCAGGTAGGAGATGTAGCAGATGGCCAGGCGCAGAATCTCAATCTTGGAGAGCTTCTTGTCTGGGGGCAACGTGGGCAGCAGCTTGCGGAGCTCGGCGAAGGCCAGGTTGAAGGCCTCCACGCGGATGCGCTCGCGCGTGGCGTGGGCCGTGCGGTACTTGGCCGTGGCGCGGCGCCGGCGCCGGCGCTCCTCGCGGCTCAGGTGCTGCAGGTCTTTGCGCCCCGGCTCCGCGCCCAGCTCCGAGCCGCCCCGGGCGGGGACCCCCGCGGGACCCCCGGGCCCGGCCCCATCAGGACCCGCCCCGCCCCCGCAGTCGCTGAAGCTCGACTCGGTCTCGGAGTGGGTGGGAGGCAGGTCCAGCTCCATGGTGTCCGAGTTGAGCATCATGATGGAAGGCGCCCCCCGCCCCGCGAGCTGCGGGCCCCCTCCCCAGCCCTCCCTCTGGGAGTCTGAAAGCTGGCTGTGGGAGGGGCAGGAAGGGCCTCGGGGGCTGGGGGCTGCCACTGAGCTGGGGAGCTCGGAACCACGTCAAGGTTCCATGGCCAAGGTTCCAGCCTGGGACCTGAAAAAGAGAAAAAAGATAATCGACAGGAGCAAGAACCCGAAGTCGGGGGGCTGCCGGGAGTTAGGAGCTGGTGAGGGTGAGAGCAGAGAGAAAACAAACGTGGGGTCAGAGCTGGTCAAGGTCGGAGAGGAGAGGCAGGCTGGACTTGCTGGAAAGGAGTGGGAAGAAAAATAGAAGGAAAGAGAATCCTGAAAGTGCCAGGACGCGAGAAGGGGAAATGAGTGAAGGCTAAAACTGACCAAGAAGATTAAAGAGCTGAAACTACCAAACTCTTAGAAGAAAACAGGGGAAAGGTTTCCTAACACTGGGCTTGGCAATGATTTCTTGGATATGATAGCAAAAGCAAACACAAAGCAAAAAGGTAAAGTGGGGCCATGCTAAACTTGACGTTAGTGCATTTGCGGGCACAATTCCAGATTGAAAACGCTGTCTATGGAACGAGAGAATGCAAACATCCCGAACACAGAGTGAACTTTTTAGCTGGGTGTCGGCTCGTCAGCACCATGAGCACTGGAGGACCGGAAGCAGGAGGATTGTGAATTTGAAGCCATCTTGAGTTTAGCGACCCAGTCAGAAAATAAAAAGTCCTCAACAACAAAAATATCCAATAGCCCAAATAAAAAAATGGGCAAAGGGCTTGAACAGACATTTCTCTAAAGATGACATATAAATGGCCGCAAGCATATGACCATATGCTGACCATTACCGATCACTCAAAATACAAATCAAAAATCAAAACCACAGAGATACCACTTCACATCCAGTAGACAAGGCTACTGTGAAAACAAACAAGTCTAAAACAAAATCAATGTGGGCATGGATGTAGAGAAATGGGAACCTGTGTGTGGAATTATATAGTGGTGCAAGCGCCATGGAAAACACGGTGGATGTTCCTCAAGAAAGCTGACCGGGAAACTTCTACATGATGCAGCTCTCCCAGCTCTGGATATATGTCCAAATAAAGTGGAGTCTCAAGGAGATATCTGCGCACCCATGTTCAGGGCAGTGGTAGAAACAACTTTACTATTCATCAACCGGGGAATGTGTAGACATGGTAGAAATACAAAACATACTATTAGTCTTAACAAGGCAGGAATCCCTGTCATGGGCTACAACATAGTTGACACCTTCAGAACATTATACTAAGCGAAGTAAACCAGCCAAAACAAGACAAATAGCCAGACATGGTAGCACACACCTTTAATCCCAGCACTCGGGAGGGCAGAGGTAGGAGGATCACTATGAGTTCGAGGCCACCCTGAGACTAATTAGTACATTCCAGGTCAGCCTGAGCTAGAGTGAGACCCTACCTCAAAAAAAAAAAAAAAACCAGCACAAATACATGGCTCCTCTCATTTGACTTTTCTAATGCAGTCTAATTCATAGAAACAGAAGGTAGAATGGAGGTTGCCAGGGGCTGGAGGGAGGGGCAAAAGAGAGTAATTGGGTATAGAATTTCACATCTTCCAAGATGAAAAGTTCTGGACATCTGTTTCACACGGTGTGAATACACTTGACACTATCGAACTATATACACTGAAACTTGTTATGATTGTAAATTTTGTTGTGTGTAGTTTTTTTTTAACCCCCTGTAATAATATATAGCCAGAGGGAATGGCCAAGCAGGATGGGAACAACAACCCCCAGGAGAGCCCGCTCCCAGCTGCGGGGGCAGAGCTGCAAGCCTTGGCGTTGGGACCCTGTCCTTTGCCGCCAGCACCCTGGTTTCTTGGGGGTTGGGGTTAAACGCGCAGACTGACTACTACAGAGTGGACGGTGCCATATGGAGTTTGGCACAGCTGTTCTCCTTCAGTCCCTCTCGATTCCTCAAATTCAACACGGCCACTATTGACATTAGGTCCTGGTGCGCTGAAACAGTTCCTTTCGCTACAAACCCCGGCTCGGGACCACGGGATGCCCCACCTCCGTCCTTAACCCTTTCAAGCCCTTGCCGTTTTCTGGCCCTTTCCGAAATTCTGCCAGGAACACTGTGGAACTCACCCAGAGACCAGAGCATGTCCTCAGGGGAGGGCAGAGATCGCTTCCTGGAGCTACCTTTATGGGGCTTGCCTGAGCTTGCTGGTCCCGGGAGCAGAGGCGATCAGGGCATATCCGCAGGAACACGGCCCGGGAATGAGTGGCGCCTGGAGGACAGCTGGCGGGGAACTGGGAGCTGTTCATGGTGAGCTCACCTTAACTGCAAGAAGCACTGAGGTTCCTACCCTTCCTCCCCCACCCTGACTCTCCCACCTGATAGACACCCTCACAGGGGCCCTGTCTACCCTCCTCCCAGCCTCGCCCCACCCCACCGCAGTGAAGTCAGGTTCAAGACAAGACAGCAGTTACTAAGCTCCAGGGGATGCAATGTCACCAGCGTCTGAGGGCGGGGAGGGTGTTAGCGCAGAGCCGCGGAGGACAACTACGCAGCTAAGACGTAAGCCAGGAGCAAGTTAATGCTGGAGTTGCAAGCATTCTCCATATTCTGAGCTTGAAGGGAAGAAGAGGAGACAGTAGTAGTGTAGGAATATTTCCCAGCACATGTTTACTAACTCCTAACTCCCCAGTCCCAAGATGAATCCGAAGCAGTTTAACCGTGGGGCTCCCTCTGTCACTGCCCGATGCTCTCTTTCTCTCTCTGCCCGGTCATCCCGCCCGGCTCTGGCTCTCCCTTCCCCTCGCTGTGTCCCTGTCTGCCACCGTCCATCTCCATTTGGCCCCACCATCCTCCCCATCTCGGCTCCTAGCAGCAGCTTCTATTTCCGTCAAGTCCGCCCCATCAAATCCAGGTCTCAAAGTTCAAATTCTCAAATTGTCTCCAGGTCTCAAAGTTCCAGGCTCCAAGGACACAGGAAAGCGGTAATTCCAAGCACTTGGGAGAGGACTTTCTGCCCTACTTCCCGCAACCACAGGCCAACTGAGATAGGCACAAAGAAGCAAAGAGAAATAGGGAAGAGGGAGAGGCAGAGATGGAGAGACCCGGTACTGGAGTGAGGCTCTGGGAGCGGGCTTGAGCCGGGTATCAGACATGCTGACTCCTCCCCAGCCCATGGTTTCCCCCTTTACCTAGGAGGACCCTGCCAAGGGATCCAAGCTGGCAGGATAGGGGGCCGCGTATAACCCCAGTCTCTTCTGGCTCTCAGGGCTCATCCGTCTGCAAAGTTAATGACCAGCTTCTAGAGCTCCCAGGGACAGCTTGGCATAGCTGAACAGGCTTCAGGGCAGATGAGAGGTGTGCACATGGTGGAGATGTAGGACCCGGGTGGAAGGGATGGGCTTGGCCAGGTATGGAGACCACCTACACTCACACTCACAGACACACACCTGAGCTGGCCCAGCCCTATGTATATATATGGAGATATACACACACCCCCAGTTCTCCATTGGCTGGCCCAGGCACCCCTCCTCATCAATATTAAACAGCCAGGCCAAGCAGCCATTGGTAGAGGGATCTGGGAAGCCCTTGGGAGCCAGGGGCGGGGGACTGGTCCTGGGGGGGGATGGGGAGTAGGGGAGCTGGGACATCTGTTCTCCATGCATATTTCATAAGCAAGAAATGGAGAGCCGTGGAAGGGGTGGGGCTGGGGCGACAGCCAGGGCAGGACCACAGATGAACTCCCTCAGTCTCCCACACTAGAGGCAGTAGGGCAGACTACTAGAAAGCTGGATTTAAGTGTCGTAGTAGCACTGTGAGTGCCAGAGTGGCTCTGACAGCCCCTTCCTCGTGTCTTCCTCTCCCCTGAGCAGAAGGCTCTCCCAAGTACTAACAGGGAGATTACGAAAAGAGCAAGTGACCAGCACTAAAATGCAGAAGAGCACCCTTGGGCCCTCACCCTAACTAAGTTCTCATCCTTCATACAGCTGCTACCCACAGCTTGCCAGGCTGCCTCTCGCTGCTCTTCAGGCCCCAGCCCTTATCACCCTGGAACGCAGTCATTCCGACCCTCTCTTCTAGACCCTATCCTCCCACCCACGCCATCGCCAGACCAGGTCAGATTCTGGATTCAGACCCCACGGGGAGATTTTCAAGGCCAGACAGCCCCATCTGACCCACTGGGAATGAGGGGCTCTTAGGAGGAAAGAGGTAAGGGCTAACAAGAAAGGAAGGAGGAGTGCCAAGAGAGGAAGAGCCAGGATTAGCAGGACAGTGGGAAGGAAGGCAGGGCAGCCTAGGAGGCTTCGAGTGCGCAGGGCATCAAATGAGCAACAAGAAAAGTAGATACAAAATTACAAAAGAACACTGATTAAGCTCACATCAATAGCTCAGCTGCCTCCAGGGTGTGTGTGTGCGTGTGCGTGTGCGTGTGCGTGTCTGTCTGTCTGTCTGTCTGTCTGTGGGTGTTTGTAAGGTGGTAGGAGAAGGGAATGAGGCTCTGGGGCTAAGGGAAGCACAGAGCTCATCATGGGAATTCTCTCTTGTACTTAGTTTTGGAATGTCTTCACTGGGCTCCAGTGGGTGTACAAACCCAACCATGGCTGAAGAGGACCTCAAAGACAGTAAAAAAGACTCTGTTAACTGTATGACCTTGGATAAGTAACACCCTCTTGAGCCTCAATGTTTTTCTGTAAAATGGGGTTAATTATAGCTGCTTCTCAAGTTGCCATGGAGATCAAGTATGACAATGCTTATAACAAGCTTAGGCCTTAGTAGGAGCACAGGCTGTGGGAGGGATTTGCCACTTCTCTGTGGCTTGTCAGTCTTTTCTGTGCTTTTTTTTTAGGATGAGGCATTCCCCTTGGGAAGTCCCATAATTCCTCCCCAAGCTCATGCTCCTCTCTCAGCCCCAAGGTCTGGGAGGTACCAAGTCCCACCTGGGCAGGCCCAGACAGGTGCCCAGGCGCCAGCAGATGGGCTGAGCTGGAGGGGAAAGGAGGCCTTAGGAGGGGATGGGGGGGGGCAGGGGATCAGGTGGCGTCTTAGTTCTTGCATCATCATTGCCATGGTGCTGATTAAAAACCAATCTCCACCTAATGAGCCCCCAGCATCAACAATCCTACCTCCCCCGCCCTCCTGCCCTCTAACCCATCCAAGAAATTGGGAGACGGAGACTCGGAAGAGGGTGCCATAGGGGAGATGAGAAATACAGAAAGATTGGGATAGAGGGGCAAATAGGGAAAGCAAAGGACTAGAGAAGACCCTGAGACTCAGAGAAAGAGAGGGAAAAAGGGAAAGTTGAGAACCAGAGTCATCTGAGTACCAGGCAGAAAAATGGGAAGATGCAGTCAAAGGGAGACAGACAGAGAGGAGACAGAATGGGGAAAAGAAGTGCCAGGTCACCAAGACTTTGTAGAAGACAGAGGAGAACGTCACTAGAGAGACACGGGTGTGGAGACAACAGCTACTCATGATGGAGAGATGCTGCTTCTGATCCAAGGGAAGCCCCAAGACAGAAGGGAGATGTAGACATGGGGGTATGGAGAGCAGACAGTTGTAAGGAACAGAACAATTATGGGACACAGGTAGGAGATACAATGATAAAGTTGGAAGTGTTACTAAAATAAGGAGGTAAAGCCGGGCATGGTGGGCTGGAGAGATGGCTTAGCAGTTAAGGGCTTGCCTGTGAAGCCTAAGGATCCCGGTTGGAGGCTCGATTCCCCAGGACCCACGAGAACCAGATGCACAAGGTGGCACATGCGTCTGGAGTTCGTTTGCAGTGGCTGGAAGCCCTGGCGTGCCCATTCTCTCCCCCCCCCCCCCCCCCCCCCCCCGCTCTCTCTCTGCCTCTTTCTCTCTCTCTGCCTGTCGCTAATAAACTACAACAACAAAAAGCCGGGCAGGATGGCTCACACATTTAATCCCAGCACTCCGGAGGCAGAGGTAGGAGAATCACTGTGAGTTCAAGGCCAGCCTGAGACTTCATAGCGAATTCCAGGTCGGCCTGGGCTAGAGTGAGACCCAACCTTGAAAAACCAAAATAAATCAAATAGGGAGGTAAGATGTTGAGGACAGTAGAAGTCAAACCTTGAGCGATGGGAGGCGGCATGGGGAAGTAAGGAAGGAGCCAACCTCTGTCGCCAGCCTCTGTCCCTGAAGCACCCAACCCAAGCTGTCCCCTGGGCAAACAGTTGAGAATTTGCCCCTGGAGAGCACTTCTTCCTCTGCAGCTGTCAGTCCAGGATCCTGGGCTCTGGGGCCTCACTCAGGGATTCAGATTTTACCTGTTTAGGGCAGTAGCTGAAAAGAACAAACTCGGTACAAGAAGAGCTAACAGCATGGGGTGGTGGGAAGCACTCTATCTTCTGAACCAGACTTGGCGGTACCAGATTGGGGTCAGTTAGACCTGAGGCCAAGGTGTCCTGGTGACTTTGGACAAGTCTTGTAACTTTGACTGGATTCTTTTTGTTGCTGTTGTCGCTCGCTCTCTGTGACATGGGGATAATGTCATAGGGTTGTTGTGGCATCTTGGAAAACAGCTTCAGTAGAGTGCTCAGCCCCACCCAACCCCTTACATTTGCATAGTGATTTAAAGGGGGCAAGAAGTTTCATACACATGTATGTGAGACCTTAGGACTGAGAGAAGCTGAGCCCTGAGAGCTATTGTAGGGGTTGGGGGGTGTCTTGCCTGAAGAAATTAAAAAGAGAAACAGGCCTTGGGGATGGAGAAGATGATTATGTCTTCATGGCTTACTGTTATCTTTTGTTTTATGGGCATTCACTTTTCCAGACTGAGGTTCACAAATTTCCTTCTAGCCTCACGCAGCCTGAGAGGTTGTTGGGGGAGGGAGGTTAGAGGGAAGGGGAGACACAAGGGCTGGGGGCAGTCTTGAGGGTGGGGGAGGGCCTGGAGGAGCTGGGAAGCAGTGCGTTTGGCAGGAGAGGGGGTGACATATGTGGGGAGCCCTGGGGACCCAACTAGGCAAGCGGCTGGCAGAGAGAGCAGACGGTGTTAACCCTTGCTGTGCCACACTGCCTGACCCTTCCCTGGGAGTGGCCTTGGCTGGAGCATTATTTTGTAAAGAGACTGGAGGTGTTTTGGGCCACGGGAGCAAAACAGACGGAAGGAGCCGGGCTGGAGCTGCTCGGGTCTCTGGGAAGTAGCAGCAATGTTTGAGCGTGCCTTCGAGTTTCTGTGCTTGCTGGTTTCCACGTGGTCTCCGTCCGTCTGTCTTTCTCTGTCTTCCACCTCTCTGTGCCTCTAGGTGACAGCGGGTCTCCGCGCTGGCTAACTACGCAATCTGTCACTCTCGGTGCTGCCAACGCGGCTGGAATCCCCCCCACCTCCCCCACCCCCCCTTCTCAGCATCCAGCCTGAGCCCTGGGCTCCTGGCCCCTTAGGCCTTATCGCCTTTGTCTTCTAAGGCTTCTCCTTTCTTCTTCCTCTCCACTCACCTCTCCTCAGCTCAGAGCCCATCTCCAATCTCATTACGGCCTCAGCCTCCAACCACTGTACAGCCCCTGCCCCCAGCTCTCCTCTTCCCTCCCCCCTCCATCTGTCTTCCCCGAAGCCCTCCTCTTTGTGTCCACCCATCTGTCACCCGCACCAGCACTGGGCCTACACCCTCCTGGCCACGCCTGCCTGGCCTTTCCCCCTTGGGCTCAGTTCCCTCTCCCCTCCCTTTCTTCCTTCGCCCTACCAGGAATCCTACTTCCGCTCCTTTTGAGCTTGTTTTTTATCTGCATCTTTTCTCTCACCTCAGTTTTTAGTTTCCTCCCTCTACTTTTCCTGAGAGGCGGGACTGCAGGATCCCAGCCCCTAAGAGGGGGACTGGCAAGGTTGGTTCCTGGTTGCATCATCTCAGGTGAATGGCTTCTCTTTAGGCCCCCTGAGATGACCCTCAACTCCTGCTCCAGCTTCCCCTGCTTGGGCACGGGGGCTACAGCTGCTCTTCTCCGCCCTGGCAGTGCGGCCATCTGAGTTTGAAATCAGGAAGGAGTAAAAGTTCATCCCAAGGCCCACTGGGACCCTAACCTTCCAAGGGCCTCAACTTTCCAGCTCAACTCTGGACACCTGCCCAAGCCTTTTCTTCTTCCCTTTTTCTCTTTCTCTTTCCTTCCTCTATGTGTGTGTGTGTGTGTGTGTATGTGTGTTCACACGTGTGTGAATGAGGTTGGCTGTGCTTCGGTGCCTATGCATGTGTGGCGGTCAGAGGACAACTTTGGGTGCCAGTCCTCATGTCCCAGTTTGAAGCAGGCAGCATCTCACATTGTTCACTGCTGTGTGCACAGGGCTAGCCGGGCTGTGCACTTCTGGGCAATCTCCTGTCTTGTCTCCCCTCTTGTCACCCTGGGGTTATAGTCATTAGTACTACAGTGTCTGGCTCTTTTTTTCCTCCTTTCCTTTCGGTCCCTTTTCTTTCCTTCTTCCCTCTCTTGCTCTTTTTTTACTTTCTTTGAGGAAGTGATGTTGAGTGACAGGGTCTTTTTTATATCACATTATACCGCACTTCCCAAATGCTTATTGTCTCTGGGCTAGGGGACAATAGTGTCCCTTGGGCCTAGAGTTGACCTGAGTGCTACCTTACAGAGTTCATGAATCGATCAGCCTTTCAAAAGGATCCTACCGTGAGGAACTTGGAGAGAGGAGGGAGAGGAGGTGGCAACCCACCCATCCCTTCACAAAACCAGACAGAGAGCCAGTGTGGGCTCTCACTTTAGTGTCTAAGTGCTCCTCCTCACTAGCCCCTTGCCTGATGCAAACCCACCATTCCTGTGAACCTGACCTTGCATATAAAACCTTATGGCTAAATGGTTAAGGCACGTGCCTGCAAAAGCCTAAGGACCCAGGTTCAATTCCCCAGTATCCAGGTAAGCCAGATGTACAAAGTGGTGCATGTGTCTGGAGTTCATTTGCAGTGGCTAGAGGACCTAGTGTGCCCATTCTCTCTCTCTAATAAATAAACCAAACTATTAAAAAGAAAAAAAAAAACTTTCTTGGAGCAGAGTATGGTAGTGCACACCTTTAAACCCAGTACTCAGGAGGCAGAGGTAAGAGGATCACCATGAATTTGAGGCCATCGTGAGACTACAGAGTGAATTCGAGGTCAGCCTGAGCTAGAGTAAGACCCTACTTCAAAATAAAACAAAACAAAAACTTGCTTGGAGCCTGGCACGGTGGCACACACCTTTAATCCCAGCACTCAGGAGGCAGAAGTAGGAGGACCATCATGAGTTTGAGGCCACCCTGAGACTGCATAGTGAATTCCAGGTCAGCCTGGACTAAAGCAAGACACTACCTCAAAAAAAAAAAAAAAAAAAAAACCTTGCTTGGCTATTTTGTTTATTTATTTATTGTTTGTTTGTTTGTTTGTTTTTCTAGGTAGGGTTATGCTCTAGCCCAGGCTGACCTGGAATTCATTATGCACTCTCAAGGTGGCCTCGAACTCATGATGATCCTCCTATCTCTGCCTCCCAAGTGCTGGGATTAAAGGCGTGCACCACCATGCCCAGCTTACTTGGCTATTTATCTCTGCCATGTTACCTGCGGCATCTGAACGCTGGGTCTGGCATCTCAAAGGACAGACACCATCTCTGCTAACCTTTGAGGATGTGAGAACAGAAGGCCTTGCTGTAGCCATGCTCAAAAAACACTTACTACTACTGCAGGAGTGACTACAAAGTCAATATCAGCTTGAGCTACATAGTGAAACCCTGGCTCAAAAACAAAACA
Source organism: Jaculus jaculus (assembly GCF_020740685.1). NCBI lineage: Eukaryota > Metazoa > Chordata > Mammalia > Rodentia > Dipodidae > Jaculus > Jaculus jaculus. Next base: position 315,901,459 of record NC_059102.1, read on the forward strand.
AGGGCTAGAGAGATGGCTTAGTGGTTAAGGCACTTGCCTTCAAAGCCTAAGGACCCAGGTTCAATTCCCCAGTACCCATAAAAGCCACATGCACATGGTGGTGCATGTTTCTGGGGTCTGTTTTCAGTGGCTAGAGGCCCTATTGTTCCCATTCTCTCTCTACCTGCCTCTTTCTCTCTCAAATAAATAAGTAAAAATAAAAACAATGTTTTAAAAACTTCTGAGGTGGGTATAGTGGCGCATGCCTTTAGTTCCAGCACTCAGTAGGCAAAGGTAGAGGATCGCCATGAGTTCAAGGCCTCCCTGAGACTACATAGTGAATTCCAGGTCAGCCTGGGCTAGAGCAAGACCCTACCTCGAAAAACAAAACAAAAAAACTAAATAAATAAAAAAAAACTACCAACAACAAAAAGAAATTGTTTAGGACACCAGAATATAGATTAAAAATATCTCCTTTGGGCTGGAGAGATGGCTTAGCAGTTAAGGTGCTTGCCTGGGAAACCTACGGACCCAGGTTCAACTCCCCAGTTCCCATGCAAAGAAGATGCACAAGGTGGCGCATGTGTCTGGAGTTTATTTGCAGTGGCTGGAGGCCCTTGAGCGTCCATTTTTTCTCTCTAATAAATAAATAAAAAATAAAAATAAAAATATCTCCTTGGAGCCTTGGAGATTGTCCAGCAGTTAAAGATACTTTGCCCACACAGAGTTCAATTCTCCAATATCCATGAATCCTAGAAGAATCCCAAAGCTCACTAGCCAGGCTAGACTTCCTGTCTGCTCCCCACATACTAGTAGGGGAGGCTGGGGAGGGGACAGGAAGGACAAGGGAGACCCTGTCTCTCAAGGAAGGTGGAAGGAGAGGACAAACATACTCTGAGATATCTACATGCACCCCTTCTCCCCCCTCCTCACTACACACATGCAAATAGGATATACCTTTGGGAGCAATAGCCTGGAAGTTGGAAAGAGAGAGAAAATAGTAAACCCCTTTACTCTGACTGGGAAAGACACCAGATGGTAGGAAAGCCTTCAGCATTGGTCCCAAGAGCTGAGGTAGGTAGACAGACTGGATTCTGGGGCACAGTGTTCAATCTTTCTACATGGGTTGTGAGGGCTGAGAAGAGGCAGTGAGAACTCAGGAAGCCTTCGGGGAAGGGAAAGGAGTTGGGAAATGCTGTATGTATATCAGAAGGCCCAGGGCAAACCAGGCCTAGATCGAAGGAAGCTATGGAATTAAGATGTGTCCAAAAAGATGCCATGGGCATCAGTCTTCAGTGCACACGAGATGCCTGGTGAAGTGGCAGCACCACGGTCTGAGAGGGTATTCGGAAGCCCCACTGGGTCATCTGGCTGGCTGTGCTCCTTCTATGGAGCCTGGCCTCTCTAAAAGCCATAGAAGAGGTTTTTCATTGTTTAGAGGAGGAAGAGTATGGAAGAGGAGCTTGTGCTGTGGGTTCTTTCGTAGCCACAGGAAACATCTTGTGCCCTTCTTTCTTACCCATCTTACCCTTAAATCTGCCCAAGCCTCTGCTTCCATTTAGCTCCCTCCCTGGTACCAGCCACGTCCCCACTTCCCAAAGCTGCCAGCAGGATGGGGGAGTTTACTGCTGTGTCCGCTGGGAGACCTGTTGGCCAGGGGAGGCAGGGAGCTGGCCCAGGCGGTGGCGATGGCGGCAGCTGTGCTCAGTTCCCGCCAGCGCCAGCGCAGCACACGGCCTGTCTCCAGCTGGGGGTGGAGAGCAGCAGGGTACATTTCCTATCTCCGAATCCTAACATACCCCCTCTAGACAGAGCCTGGAGAGAAAGTTGGAGAAATCATCTCCTCCCAGTGGGATTCTAGAATAGCAAACCGCTCAACCTAGGAACTAAGGAGTGCTTGGTACTTGTGAAAGTGGCCAGTTTGCCGTCACTGCTGGTCTTCGGGCACAAACAAGAAACATGGCCCCTGGCCTCCTGCTGCAAGGGCAGAAGCTGGGCTCAGCTTCCACACGGCTGGTTCTCTTCCCCTCCCAGCTGACTGCTGAGACTGCTGCCCACCATCAGTTGGCAGCTCCCATAGTCTCCAGAATTTTGCCTCCATGAAGACCCAGGGAATTAGTCTCTGCAGAGCCTGTGATGCTTTCTGCAACAGTCCCAAACCACCGTTGTTTTGATCTACAAGCAGCCCACTGTTCGTGGAGGGCCCAAACTCCCAAGCACACCTCCACCTCACCTCCTGCCCATGGGTCAGACACACTGAGTGACTTACGGCTTCCCAAACATAACCTGTGCCTCTGCTTGATGGTGCTTCCACACGTGGTGACCTCATTCGAGCCTGACTCAAGCATCACCCATTGCAGGCATCCCACCCTTCTGCTACTGGAGCACTGTGGAGAACACCCAGTGTAAGTGTGTCTCTTCCCTTACCCTGACTGTGAGCTACAGGAGGGTAAGGTTGTTTCTGCTTCCTCTCTGTACACCAGCCAGCGTCTAAAAGTGAAGACAGAAGTGCCTATTGGGCTCATTGCATAAAGTGCTTGCTGTGTAAGTTGAGGAACTGAGGTAAGATTCACCCAAGTAAGTTGCTGGGTGATACAGTATGTACCTATAATCCCAGTGCTGGGGTGGCAGGCTTCACGAATTCCTGGGGCTCAGTGGCCAGCTAGCCTACCTGAATGGATGAGCTCTAGGTTCAGTGAGATCCTGTCTCAATATAAGTGGAGAATGGCCCAGATGTGGTGGCATGTGCCTTTGAGCCCAGCACTCGGGAGGCAGAGGTAGGATGATTGGCCATGAGTTTGAGGCCTCCCTGAGACTACATAGTGAATTCCAGGTCAGTCTGGGCTACAGTGAGACCCTACCTCAAAAATCAGTCAAACAAACAAAAAAATAGTGAAGCATGATTAAGAAAGACACCTGATGTATACCTCTGGCTTTCACACACATGTGCACACACATATAAACACACACATACAGGGCTGGAGGGATGGCTTAGTGGTTAAGGCATTTGCCTGCAAAGCCAAAGGATCCAGGTTCAGTTCCCCAGGACCCTCATTAGCCAGATGCACAAGGGGGCGCATGTGGCTGGAGGCCCTGGCACACCCATTCATTCTCTCCCTTTTTGTCAAATAAATAAATAAACACACACAGTTGTTTTTGTTTTTTTTCCAAGGTAAGGTCTCGTTCTACCCATGCTGACCTGGAAGTCACTATGTAGTCCCAGGCTTGCCTCAAATTCACAACGATCCTCCTATCTTGGCCTCCCAAGTACTGGGGCTAAAGGCCTGTATCACACCCAACTATACATAATTTAAAAAAAAATGTCTGTCCTTTACAAAGTACAAAGAAACTGACAACACCATTCTTTTAAGGGGGATGCCAGGGCTCGTAGGGTCCTTCTTTTTGGACGTTGGTTGTTTAACAGGTCTTACTGCTGAGACCGTCTGGAGCACACAGAGCAGCAAGCTCATTCACTTCCGTCTACAGGGCACTGGGCAAGGTGCCTGGAGAACACCAAGCGTCAAGTACAAGTTGTATGGGACAATTTTAATGAAATTTGCTATTTATATATTTACAAAAAAGGAAAAACAAACCAACAAAAATAGATATTACAGCTTAATAATAAAAATTACAATTGAGCACTGTGGGCTGGAGGTGGGATACCCACCCGGCAACATGCCCACCCTATCATACCATCTGAGGACCTGGAGAAAGGGCAGTTGGAAGGAGACAGTGGACTCAGGCCAGAGGCCACTTCCTCCTCGGAGGCTCACTGTAGTTTGATCCCTATGCTCAATTCTTCATGTCCTTCTTCCTGGTCCAGTAGGTGGCTGGGGACAGGAGGTGAGATGGGGGTGACACTGGGAGCAGAGGGAGGTACAGGGCGGGATGGAAAGAGAGGAGGTGTCCTTAGGAAGGGCAGGTGAGGGTGGGTAATTGGGGAGTTAAACAGGAACAGGAAGCTTCGATCATAAGCCCAGTATCTCATGAGGACAGGGAAGGAAGAAGAAAGAGGAAAGAAACTGGGAAAAGGGAGGCAACTTGTTTATCTCTCACGGCCTCCACTTACAGTTCCACTCCTTTATGTTAATCCCAGTCTGAGACAGGCCCAGAGAGAGTCCAGTGACAAATTAGTGGTGTGTTCCCAGTGGGACAACTGATGTAGGAGATGAGGTGCAGAGCTGGCAGGGAGCACCGGAGTTCTCCTCAGTAAGACACGGCTCCGGGCTCTCGCGGGGTGATGAAAAGGACATCGGCTTTGGCATTGATGCAGTAGGTGACGACGAGAGAGAAGAGGAGGGTGCCGAAACCCACCATCAGGGTGATCAGCTGCAGAAGAAATGCCTTCTCAGAGCCCTGCAGGTTGGGGTGACTAGGTGCGGCAGACAGAACACGGGGACCCTGGTGCTGGCTTAAGCACCGAGTATGGACAGCCATGGCAACATCTCCCCAGTCTGCAAACTCATCACTCCTCATCTGCAAAGAGCTGCATCGGTTCTTCTATCCATCTCGTGTTACTGAGATTTTTAAGGGTCTGGAGGGCAGGACCTACGGCTTTGATTCTCATGTGGCACTTGCGTATGACTTACTTGTAATGGGCTCAATAAATGTCACAGCCACTCCTCCCAGCTGTGCTAGATGAGGAATGCCCAGGTGGGAGTGAGCGCTGTGGAAAACCTTCCGGGTCCCACAGGGCTTTCCCAAATGAGCCCACATTCAAACCACCAGCAGAAAGAGGCCTGCAATGGGGGCTGGCAGACCAGGTGCGGATCTGCAGTAGATTTCTGCCATAATTCTGGGGCAAACAAAAGACGAGATGAGAGACAACAGGAGTCCAGCTCTGCCGCTTCCCCTGGGACCCCATCTTACCTCGAGCTCTTTGCTGGCGATGAGGAATATGCGGGCTCGGATATCTTTCCAGCGGCTCTCAGTCCATGTGGAGTACTCGGTGGAGCTCCACTGACTCAGTTCGAAAGCAGGGGACAGGGCTCTGGCTAGCCGAGCTGTGGAACGCACGCACCGTGGGAGTCGGCCCGTCTCATTGGAGCTCAAAGGGCCCTGCACCCATGAGTACTCATACAGCTGCAAAAGACAGGCCATAGCCCAGGGCTGAGATGACACTCTCGTTAAGCGCCTGCCATCCCTTCAGCCCGTGGGAGCCTGACTTCACCCACACGACCGCTTCTTAAGCACTCAGGTTCACAGGGCTGTATCCACCTCTCCATCCCAATCCCCAAATCCACCTGGTCCTAGGAGATCTTCCAACTTTCCCAAGGGAAAGAGGCCCCAGGGTTCCCCCGACCCCCACCACCACTCACATCCTTGTTTTCATTTGGGACTTTACTTGGATCCTGGCACTGCTCTCGGGTGAGGTCAGTCACCTTGCCAGTCAGATTTGCCAAGGCATACTGCACAACATAAGTGGTGTTGGTGGGGCTGGAGACAGCGATGTAATGTTGAAGAGGCCCATCACCTGATTGCAGGCCACACGGAAGGGGGGATGTGGTAGGTGAAAGGTGGGAATCAAGGCAGGTTAGAGTAGGGAGAGCCCAACATTAGCAGGAGCCAGAAAAGAAAAAGGGAAAAGGATCCGACACACATCAAGAGAAAGAGAAAAAAAAAAAGGGAGGGAAGGCAGAGAGGAAAAAGAGAAAAAAAAAAAAGAGTGAGGATTAAACCAAAATGATACCTTTTTCTCTACACCTTTTCTCAGCTGAGGGGGGCCCCTTCTTACAACAGACGCTTACCCAAGTAAGACCGTAGGTCCTGTCTGAGGATAGACTGGAACCATGAGTTGTTGGCTCTAACCAGAAACCCATAGAGCAGGCGTGTGACCTAGGATTGGAACAGTGAGAACAGAAACTGCTGTGTCTTGCTACAAGAACAGAGAAGAAGGAGTAGAGATAAGTCACAGGGAAGAAGCTATACCAGGGCTGGGAGATAACAGCCGGCTCACAAAGATGCCACAAGCCCACTCTCAGGGGTACCAAACCCACAGGCATGGACAGACATACTGAATTCCAGAGTCTAAGAATGGGCAAGGGAAAATTAGGGCAGCCTCTGTAAACAGACATAGAAAGGATGGGGCCCATCGTTCTTACCGTTTGGGGATCAGCCTGAACCATGTTGCTGAAGTTGGTTCCTCCTGCAAGCTCGTACAGTGCACGTCCTAGCACTGTGGCCACATTTGCTAGGGCCTAAAGAGGAGAGGGGAGGAGAAAGGAGGGGAAGGAAGGGGAGGGAAGGGGAGGGAAGGGGAGGGGAAAAGAGTGGCTCCCTTGGGCGCTTCATTCTCGTGATCTCCACTGTGTTCCACCCACTCCCACCCAGCCTGGGTCAACTCTACCTTGGCAGTGTCTGTCACAAAGTTCAGGTCCTCTTCTGGGCTCTGCCACTCAGGGTAGCTCACATTAATGTTCTCAGCAGTGTCATAAATGCTCTGGTAAAAGCTGCCAAGAAAGCCAGCATGAGACCTGGCTAGATTCAGCCAGAATTTTGCCCCTTTCCTATTTAAATGCCCCTTATACAGAAACTTGGTATCTTATTTTCCATCATCCAAGGGGAAAGGAAAAAAGAAAATTAGGCTCCACCATTAAAGAAAGGCACTGAAAAAACAAGGAGGTAGGAACAAGGGTGAGAATGGTTAGAGACGTAGAGATGTGAACTCTCTCTTCTCTGCTTAAAAAAAAAAAAAAAAAAAAAGCCAGGTGTGGCGGCACAGACCTTTATGATGCTAGCACTTGCCGTGAGTTTGAGACTCCATAGTGAATTGCAGGCCAGCCTGGGTTAGAGCAAAACCGTTCCTCAAAAAAACCAAAACCAACCAACCAACCAAAAAACGAAAAGAATGGAAAAAAAGAGCTGGAGAGATGGCTCAGCAATTGGGATGCTTGCCTGCAAAGCATAGCTGCCCAGGTTCAATTTGCCAGTACCCACATAAACCCAGATGCACAAGATGGCACAAGCATCTGGAATTCATTTGTAGTGGCTGGAGGTCCTGGTGCCCACCCATATTCTCATAGTTTTCTCTCTCCCTCTCAGTGCTTACAAAAAAAACTTTATTTTACAAAGGTGGGTGGGGGAATTGAAGATACGGCTTAGTGGTTAAGGCATTTGCCTGCAAAGCCAAAGGATCCTGGTTTAATTCCCCAGGATCCACATAAGTCAGATGCACAAGGGGGCACATGCATCTGGAGTTCCTTTGCAGTGGCTGGAGGCCCTGGCATGCCCATATTCATTCTCTCTCTCTGCTTCCTTCTCTCCCACTAAGAAAAAAAAAGCCAGGTATGGTGGTGCATGCCTTTAATCTGGCACTCAGGAGGCAGAGGTAGGAGGATCACAAGTTCTAGGCCACCCTGAGACTACATAGAGAATTCCAGGTCAGCTTGAACTCGATTGAAAACCTACCTCAAAAAACCAAAACCAAATAAATAAATTTTTAAAAAGAGGGCTTGGAGTGGTTAAGGAGCTTGCCTGCAAAGCCTAAGAACAATGTTTGACTCTCTAGGTCTCACGTAAGCCAGATGCACAAAGTGACACAAACACACAAGGGGATGCACATGTCTAGAGTTTGACTGCAGTGGCTGGAGGCCTTGGCACACCAATACCCCCACACACACTTCTCTCTCACACACACATTAAAAAAACAAGACTGGCTGGTCTGTTGGGCTTGCCTCAAAAAATAAAAATTAAAATAAAAAAAGAATGGAAGAAATGCAGATACTGCTAATGGACAAAGTAGTAAGCTGTAAACACTGGAGACTCTTCTAATTATTGAGACACAGAGCTAGCTAAGAGGCTTCTCAGAGAACTGCCATGAAGTCACAGCAACTATTCCAATGAACATTCATACTGAGGCTGGGGGCATCAAGTGTTAGGATCAGGTATGCATACATATATATATGAACTCACTGGGCTGGTCCTTGGGAAGTACCAAGGAAACATTTTAAAATAGCTGAGAAATGGAACCAGCCTAGATGTCCCTCAAATGATGAGTGAATAATGAAGATATGGCACATTTATACAATGGCGTTCTACTCAGTGGTAAAGAAAAATGAAGTTATGAAATTTGCAGGAAAATGGAGAGATCTGGAAAGGATTATACTAAGTGAGGTAACCCAGGCCCAGAATGTCAAGCATCGCATGTTCTCTCTCATATGTGTGAGTAGGAAGAAAACTCAGTAGCAAATGCCAGTAAGCTAGAAAAGAGATATAAAGGGAAGAGAAAGGAAGGGAAAGGGGTGCTTAATAAGATGGTATTGTATATATGTAAGGAGAAGAATAGATTAATGGGGGGTGAAAAGGCCCAAGTGAGGTCAGGGGAAGAGACTGAGTAAAAGAAGGGTGGAGGGAGGGCTAATCAAAATCTAAGAGGATATAAATAAATCATAAAGAAACCTACTTTTTTTGGGCAATGAAATATTCAGGAGCCATAGATTGTTACTAGAAAATTTTCAGTGCCAGGGATGGGATACCTTTCAGAGAGTTGTTGGCCAGGGAAGTCCCTGATGCCCCCAAAACATTACAGGACATTGCTGAGGCCCTTGGTTTCCCACCAGGAATAGATGGTAAGACCCTATTGGTGAAGACTACACATACTTGGGCTGCAAGGCCACTGAAAATCCTGCTGGAACTGAGCTAAAAACCTCCTCCATGTAGACCAGCTGACAGAAAGCTGGAAGAAGCCATTCTGCATGCAGTTCAATGGGAGAAAGAGAAATCACCAGTGAAGAGACTCAACAATGGATACTGCAAGCTTTATATTTTGCCAGCCAGGCCAAATGAGCCAACGGGTGCAATAGTGGCATTGTCTGTCTTGGTGGAAACCAACTGCCCTCTAATTGGACTGGAGGCCTGCTCCATGGGAGGGAATACATCCCTGATACTGAAAACCTAAAACGGAGGTAGTCATGAGTCCTAGGGGTGTAACGTCTGCTGCTGTCTGGCTAAATGTATATATTATGCTCATTAAACTGCCCAGTAAGCACTTCTCTTAATGTTAATACCTATTTATTAATGCTACTCTCACTTTGGTTGAGAACCTTCGCTTTTCAGATGGTAGTGACCTTGGGATGAGTTAGGAGGCATCATGGTGCTGGGAAGAAGTGACAGAGGAGTGCTCAGCACTGCAATATCTCTATCACACCTTCCAAGGCTCAGGGCCTATTGCAGAAGAGGTAGCAGAAAGAATGTAAGAGCCAAAGGAAAGGTAGGACTCCTTACAACGTTCTCCTCTGGACACAAAATGGCCTGGATATCCATGACCTCACAGTGCCTGACACTACCTACACAACACCATCATAATAAGAGGAAAAGATCATGACATCAAAATAAAAGAGAGACTGATTGAGAGGAGGAGGGGATATGATGGAGAATGGAGTTTCAAAGGGGAAAGTGAGGGCAGGAAGGTCATTACCATGGGATATTGTTTATAATCATGGAAGTTGTTAATAAAAAAAAAGAATGCTCCCAACTTTTACTATGCATAAATCTCTGCCCCACATAGAACCACGTCTGCCACATTAATCAACTCCAAACATGATCAAGTGATAAATCACCCCCCACCTCAAAGTAACACAAAGCAACGAGTGAGAGAATTGACTAGTCCTAGAACTGTCACTCCTCCAAGTGAACGAGAAGGTCTCTGACTGGGGCCAGGGAACTTATGCTCTGGCTTATTTTTTACTTATAAACTCATTTGGTCCCTGGGAGGTTGAAGAAGTAGCCATTCAGCCTTAAGGGTACCCACGGTGGGAAAAAAGGTGATCACCAGTGCTTTCTTATCTCTCAAGTCCCCGCCAGCACACTGAACCATGTACACCTACCATATGGGAAGAACATGCTGCGTTTTACAGAGCCTGAGTACCATTTATGGCATCCTTTGGCAGGTCCCAGACCAAGACCACTCTTGTCCTCCAGCCAGGGAACCCCACATCCTTCCCACGCTTGTTTGAGATGATGCCCTCTTCTAGCAGCCCTAGGGAACTCAGGTGCCAAGAGGACCTGGCAGAAGTGGAAACAGCAAGGATGACTGTGCTAAGGTGGGAGTAGAGTTGGGACTAAAGAGGTGGCTCGGCAATTAAAGCACTTGCTTACAAAACCTGACAGCCCAGGTTCAATTTCCCAGTACCCACATAAAGCCAAAAGAAGTGGCACATGTGTCTGGAGTTTCTTTGCAGTAGCAGGAGGCCCTAGCATGCCCATTTTTTTTCCTCTCCCTCTCTGCTTACAAATAAATAATCAATAAAAAAATATTATTTAAAAAGGGTTGAGCCAGGTGTGGTGGTACACACCTTTAATCCCAGAACTTGGGAGATGGAGGAAGGAGGGTTGCTGTGAATTCAAGGCCAGCCTGGGACTACAGAGTTCCAGGGTTCCAGGTCAGCCTGAGCTACAGTGAGGAAAACAAACAACAAAAAAGAAGGGCTCATTGTGAGAATAAGGGAACCAGGCCACCAAGCAGCAAAGAACCCAAACTGCCTAGAAATTGGGGAGAAAGTGTGTGGCATGGGGAGAGAAACCGTAACCTTCCTCCCAGACTGAAGAATAGACCTGCTTCTGAGAAGAGGGTGCAGGGCCAGTAACTCACCGGTTCTGGAAAGAACCAAAGTGGTCAGCCAGAACAACACCAGAGATGTTTCGAGCTCGAAGAAATCGCTGCAGAGAAGATGGTGGGAGGGGCCGGGACTCATTTATCCTCCTGAGGATGACATCAGGGACTTCGGCACCACTCCTCTCCAGTGTGGCCAGGAGATCCTCCACCTGAGGGGGTGAGGGGGGCTGACTGCCAGGAGGTGGGGTGGGGGGTGAGGGGTCTCTCAGGCCTGAAGCACATGCACTGTGCACCTCAGGCCCCCTTGTCTGGGTCACTGCAAGCTCCATGCCCGCCTAGATCTGTACTCCTCAAACCTATCGGGAGCAATGCTCTGAATTTCCTCTGCACTCACCCTTCTTCCTAGGAAGGAGATTAGAGCACAAAGAAGAGCGCCGCTGGTTTCACGTTTATAGTAAACTCCACTGTCCCAGGACTCTACCTTACTCCTAGTGGATGTTTCTCTTATTATTTGGGGTACAGATCTGGAGGGCGCAAATAAATGACAGAATGTCAAATAGGGAAACAATTCTCCCAGTACTACGGGAATCTTGACGAGGATGACAGCAAAGGCTGCAGCGGCACAAAAGCGCTGCGAAGAGGCTTAACGCTGCCCTCCAAAGGGCCTGGGAGTCTGGGAAACTCAGCGGAGAGCGGCGGCAAAGGTAGGAGGAGCGCTGTGGGTGGAGGGCAACGTGGGTAGGGGGCTGAGGCTGGCAGCGATCTAGTTGGGTAGCCTTGACAACCGGGTCCGTAGGACAGCAAGAAGAGAAGGAGCTAGTCACTCACCTGCCCCTAAAAGGCAGTGGTAGCTTGGTAGGGACCAAGTGACCAGAGGATTACCCATTCCAGGGAGCTAACCAGTGTCACCAAGTTCCTGATCCTCCCAGCAAGCTGTGACCGCTGGGGTTACATCCTCTAGCCAATGCATACTCCAATCCTTTCTCTTATCTGTTGGGTTACCTGGTTCCGCACAGACTCATTTTTCTGAGACATGGGATCTGTGTGCATCCAGAGCTGTAGTGAAGTTCTTAAGGCCACCTGAGGAGGATGAAGAGCAACATTTATGGTCTGTCTCCTGCTGCAACCCAGGCCTGGGGGGAAGGAGTCATGGGGTGAGTGGTGCCTGTGACAAGGGTAACAGGACAGGAAGCAAAAGTTCAAAGCAAGCTGCACACCTGTCCCAGCTCCACAAACGCATCTATGTTCTCTAGCCGTACAGGAAACTTGCCCTTCTCCATATCGTAGACCATTCTTGAGCTGCCAATGTAGTCAAAAGTTTCCTGAGGAGTGAAAATGGTGGGAAAAGGAACAGAAATTCCCAAGGGTTAAGGCAGGCTTAGAACAGGATAGATAGGGGCTGAAGAGATGGCTCAGTGGTTAAAGGTACTTGCTTGCAAAGCCTGATGTAGTGGGTTTGATTTCCCAGCACCCACATAAAAGCCAGATGCAGTAAGTGGCATAAGCACCTGAAGTTCATGTGCAGTGGCAGGAAGCCCTGGTGCACCCATATTCTCTCTCTCTCAAGTAAATAAAAATATTTTTTAAAAAGGCTGGAAAAAGCTGCAGGCAAGAAGGCTGCTTTCTTGAATCCCCTCAACTGCAGTCATCTTACAGCCATGTGACTCCCCCACCTCCACCCAACAACCTCCCAGCAGTGACTGTCCCTCACATGCATGTATCATGGGACTTCTGGAGCCCAGGAACAGGGAAAACCGCCTTTGCAAAGGCCCAAAGCAAATACCAGCTGTTAGGCATTTGCTTCCTGACTCTCCCCTACCTGCACTGGCTCAGCCCCAGCCGCTATTCCCTTATGCTACAGCCAGGCTGTGGTGCCACAGGGGAGACGCGGGGTCCCTCAGGTAGCAGTAAAGGGACTTGGACAAGAAAAGCAAAAGGAAGCCTCAAGCAACCCTATTTGAGGAGAGCGGGAGGGAAAGGGGGGGGGGTAACATCACTTCAGGACACAGAAACTTCCTAAAATAGAGGGTCCCAAAGGGGAAACATATGGACACATCCAGACTCCACTGATTCACAACTCGGGTCTACAAGAGCAGCTCCTTCCACATCTCCCCTCCTCTCTGGCACCCCACCCGAGGGGAAGAGCCCTTACCCCCTGGAAGAAGACAAACATGACATTGCGGGACAGGTTGGCCACATCAGGCGCCTTCTGCAACGCTTCAGCTGCAGCCAGCTGGGTGACGAAGGAGGCTACAGCACTTTCTGCCCCGGGGGCCACATTCCAGAAAAAGGACCGGCTATCCAGCTGGGGAAAGACGAGAAGGCGGGGCAGGGCGTACACTTTAAAACTGCGCATTAGGACCAGCTCGCCAGCCCCCGCTCCTGTTCCAATCAAGATCATCTGCATGGGTCAGGGCACATACAGAACCCAGGAGTCCCACAGCCCAGCTCCTTCTTCCCAATGTGCTCACTCTGAGGTCAGATATGCCCTACGAACTCTTCCTGTGCCAACCCTTCCCGTGCCACTCAGGGGCACCACTCACCCGGGTGGCAGCAACCACAACCCTGTCGTCAGGCTCTAATGTCCCAGATGTATTTATAGGCTTAAGCATGCTCCACACATTGTAGTCAGACAGGGGATCACAGACGATTTCTGAGCAGGACCAAACAAGAGATCAACAGCACTAAGGGAGAAGGCAGCTGTGAAGGAGGTCTGAGACCTCGCTTAGTGCCCGTGGACACTGAGGGTCTTCTCCACCTTCAACTTTGCAGCTTGGCTTCTCTGTCACCACCTACTTTAAGTGCTCAGGTGCCTAAACTGTTCAGGATTGTTGAGACTTCCCCCACCCGGTGCTTGCTGCCTGGGATGACTCCTCTCCTGTCATAATCACATCGACCTCCCCGGCCTGGTTCGCCTCCCCCACCAGTGCAGCCAGTGCGCAGCTGCCCTACCTGGGTTGATGCTGAAGGTACTCTGGATGAAGCTGCGCCGCATGCACGTGGCAGTGCTGATGACGGCGTGCATGTGCGAGAAGAGCTGCATGGCACACAGTGGGAAGCCTGGCGCAGAGCCATTCGGACTCAGGTTGTGATCCTGATAGCACTGGAAAGGGAGACGGACAGCCCTGAGCCAGCCAGCCATGGAGGCCCTCTCTTGCTCCCAGAAAGAGGATGGGCCCGCTCCATCCTTAAGTCACTATCTTCTGGGATACACTATCCCTGAGCTACGGGTGTCACAGAAAAATTCCTTAAAAGGGTAAAGGCTCAGCTGGGTGTGGTGGCGCACACCTTTAGTCCCAGCACTCAGGAGGCAGAGGCAGGAGGATCACTGTCAGTTCAAGGCCAGCCTGGTCTAGAAAGAGACCCTACCTTGGGGGGGGTGGGGAGGGGAAGGCATGGAATCAATGCCTTGGTTAGAACAGATGAACTTTTCTTTGTTGTCTGTTTCATTTTGTTTTCAGAGGCTGAGTCTTACTCTAGCCCAGGCCTACCTGGCACTCACTCTGATACTCTGGCTAGACTCAAACTCACAGCTATCCTGCTACACTAAAGCCTTAGAATGCTGGAATTAAAGGTATAAGCTGATACACCTGGTTAACTGTTTATCTGGGTTTTTTTTTGGGGGGGGTTGGTTTTTTTTGTTTTGTTTTTGAGTCAGGGCGTTGCTATGTAGTTCATGATGGCCTCAAACTCACAATCTTCCTGCCATGACCTCTTCTTCTTAAGTACTGACATTACAGGTGTTGCCACCATGTCTGGTTTTTGTCACTGTTTTTTTTTTTTTTTTGATTTGATTTGATTTGATTTTGGTTTTGCAAAGTAGGGTCTCACTCTAGCCCAGGCTGACCTGGAATTCACTATGTAGTCTCAGAGTGACCTCGAATTCACAGCGATCCTCCTACCTCTGCCTCCCGAGTGCTAGGATTAAAGACATGTGCCACCACACCCAGCAATAAATAAAATATTTTTTAAAAAGATTCAAAAATGCTTGGTCGTCAACTCACCTTGTCATCTTGGATGAATCTTTTAATTGGTTATAATTTTAGAATGAAGCAGCTAGACTAGACAGAATTAGGACATGATAGGACTATACAGAACCTCAGGAATTACTGAACTGACATTTTCAATTCTTAGTCCAATGCTCTTTTGGTTTTTGTTGCTCAGTTTTTGAAACAGGGTCTCATTCTGTAGCCCAGGCTGACCTAAAATTCACTGTGTGTCTACAAGTCAGTTGCCTCTAACTTGTGATATTTTTCTTGCCAAAAATGAGTCAAAAGTCCTAGCCCAAAGCTCTTTTTATCTGGTTCTTAACCATGGTCAAGTACCTTGTTTCATGTTCATTTTTCAAAGATTCTGTTTCCTTTCAGTCTAAAGCTTCAGATGCTGTGGTATCAGGAAAGAAGAAATGCTAAGAGGGAAATGTAGGGACAACAAATTTCTTGGTGTCCTAGTTTTGCTTTTGAGACAGTCTCACTATATCCTCATCACAGGATGGCCTTGAATCTGTGACAATCCTCCCTCCTGCTTTTCAGTGCTGGTATTGTAGGCTGCGTTACCATACCTGGCCAAACTTCTTAGTACATTTTTTTTGGAGGAACCATTTTTTAAAATGTGCACTATTAAAACAAACCTCCCTCTAAATAGGGCAAGAGGCATAAAAATAATCCTCTTTCTAGAATTGCTAGATTCTGGTAGTGTCAGTACCTGCTTGATGACCTTGGTTTCATTCTCATCTTCAAGAAGAAAGATGGGAAAACTGAAGTCTTCATAAGCTAAGCCATTGCCCAGATCATTCCACAGCCCTTTTCTGCAGTGAGCAAACTCTGACCCATAGGAGTTGGAGTAAATGCCTGAAGAGAGGAAGGAGGGTAGGAAAGGGGACAGGTTATTGAGACACCAAGCACTCGGGAGCCAGATGAAGGAGGAAAGGTGGGATCTCAGGCGATTTGGGATAGAGTACAGGAGGAGGTAGTGACTCACAGAAGCAGGCGAGAATCTATCACCAACTTCACTGAAATAGAGACATGCAATCAAGGAACCCTGGGTGGGCAGATCAGGGGTCTGAGCATGGGACAAGAAAGAATGATGGAAGAGAAAGAGAAAAAAGGAGGAGGAGGGAGAGGAGGAGGAGGAGTGAAGTCAGTTGCTCACAATGCACACAGACAGAGACAGACATAAACCAGCCCACCCCATCCCCAAAGCCTTGAGCAACAATGAGCCTTGTATGACAACAGGTCCTCCCAATCCTTCCGTGCTCTTACCAAACCCATCATTTGGGCACTTCACACTAGGAGAGAAGTGGAATGAAGTGGAATTGGGCTTGGCTAAAGTCACTGCAAGACCAGCAATTCGGGTGGTTCTCCCCTTCAGCTTTTCCATTATATCCCTGGAATAGAGGGAATGGCATGGGAGAAGACAGGAAGGTATCACAGCCCAATATCTTCCCTCCACGGCCACCCCCTCCCCCCCCGGAAATAATGGAGAGTCACAGAAATCACAACTATCAACACACTTCCCTTTGGGGGTTTCAACTTCTCCCATCCAAGTACTAACCAGGCCCAAACCTGCTTAGCTTCTGAGATCAGATGAGATTGGGCACGTTCTGGGTAGTATGGCCCTAGACAGTCTTTAACTCTTGACTCTGGACTACGGCTCGATCTGAATTCAGGGATTCATTTCATCTACCTAATCTCTGAGTGGCTTGGGCACCACTTCTTCCCTGAGGTCCTTAGTAGAGCTCTACTTTTACGGTCATCAAGATGATTCCCTTTGATGGGGTCTGTTTCCTTCTCAACACTAGTCTTGGCCCTCCTCAACCAGACCAAGACAGCCAAGGGAGGTTTCTACTCACAAGTATGAGGACTCTTCACTAAATCCTTCTCTAGAAAAATAGTCTCAACAGGCACATCCAGTTCTTACCTGGTAAAAAGCTTGCCCTCCAGCAGAACCATGTAAGGGGGATTGGGACCGTCTGTCAGCACCCACTGCAGGTCCTCTTCTTTCTCCACTACGTGGATAACCCCTGTGTCCCCACTAATTGAAGCTGCCGGCACAGAACAGGTCAAATTAAAGCTCCCATAGTTGACAGCTCTGATTTTGTCTGACTCTGCACATCTTTTCTCTCTAAAGATGTCACGACATATTTGGGTAAATACAGCCACCTCTAGACTTGAACTGAAGAGATGAAATGGGGATGGGAGAAAAATATTCCAAATGGACTCACTGGAGGCCTTTTAAAAATAAGTGATTGAGGGCTGGAGGAATGGTTTAGCGGTTAAGGCGCTTGCCTGCAAAGCCAAAGGACCCAGGTTCATTTCCCCAGGACCCACGTTAGCCAGATGCACAAGGTTTTGCAGTGGCTAGAGGCCCTGGCGTGCCCATTCTCTCTCTCTCTCTACCTCTTTCCCTCTGTCAAATAAATAAATAAATAAATAAATAAATAAAATCTTTAAAAATAAATGATTTATTTATTTATTTATTTGTATGTATGTGTGGGTGTGTGTGTGAGTGGGTGTATGGGTGCACCAGGGTCTCTTGCCACTCTAATCAAATGTCTGTCCAGCTTTATGTGGGTGGGTGAAGAACTGAACCTAGGTTGCAGGCTTTGCAAGCAAGTGCCTTAAATCACTAAGCCATCTCTTCAACCTAACCCCATCTGCTTTTTAAATTAAATGCTGGAAAGGTGTCATGATCTTCACTTATTTTTCCCAATTCCAACAACCTACCTAATTGTATATACAAAATTCTAGAACAGTAGGCATTCAAGTTTCAAAATCCTTATCATTATTATTATCATTTTGGTTTTTTTGAGGTAGGGTCTCACTCTAGCCCAGGCTGACCTGGAATTTACTATGTCATCTCAGGCTGGCCTTGCACTCACGGTGATCCTCCTATATCGAGAGCTGGGATTAAAGGCATGTGCCACCATGCCTAGCTTTAAAATATTTTCTCCATGAAATGCTAGACTCTAAATTTCTAGCTGGGACTTTTAGCTTTGGATCTTCCTTTAAGAAAATGTATAGAGGGCTGGAGAGATGGCTCAGTGGACAAAGTGCTTGCGACTCAATCCTGAGTACCTGAGTTCAGATCCCCAGGTCCCACATAAGAGCCAGAAGTATGGCAGGCTTCTGTAATCCCAGCACACTGAGGGTAAGATGGGTAAGAAGGGATGTGGAGACAGAATTTCTGGGAAGCTTGTGGGTCAGCTAGCCTGTTAAACACAGCAATGAATAACAGTAAGAACAAGACCCAAAACTTCTTATCTGACCACCACATGCACAACCACATTGACACACAATAACATGCATGTGTGTATACACACATACAAACACACAGAGAAAAAGGTGTAGGAAAGAAAGAGGTAAGGAAAGGAAAGGTGTAGACTCCCTTGGCCTCAGTAGCCTTCTTTGTATTTGCTTCTGGCCAGCTTTAGGTGATTTTTTTCTTTTTCTTTTTTTTTGGTTTTTCAAGGTAGGGTCTCACTCTGGCTCAGGCTGACCTGGAATTCACTATGGAGTCTCAGGGTGGCCTCGAACTCATGATGATCCTCCTACCTCTGCTGGGATTAAAGGCGTGTGGCACCACGCCCAGCTTTTTTTTTTTGGCTTTTTCTGAGACAGGGCCGTGTCCTCTCCACATAGCTGACCTCTCCACATAGCTAAGAATGATCTTAAACTTCTGATCCTCTTGCTTCCACCTCCAGAGTGCTAGGCTTACAACCCTGTTTTATGCAGTGCTGAGGACCAAACCTACAGCTTCATGCATGGTGAGCATTCTGCCACCTGAGCTACAGTTCCAGATGACAGTGACCAGGCACTCTGAGCTCTCTACAGCACAGCTTCCCAACTAGTAGGCCTTGAATGGATCTGAGAGATGCGGATGACGACTACCATCCTTCCTGGGAATCTGGTACTTTCAAAGACCTTCAGCTGGTCAACTCTAGCAAGATTAGTCCCATCATTTATCCCGGGACAGACTACAAATAATACCCATGTCTACATGTGCTTGAACTCCATACAAAGGAGGGGGGAGCTGGCTCGGCAGTTATAGGTGCTTGCTTGCAAAGCCTGTTGGCTCAGGTTCAATTTCCCAGCCCCCACATGAAGCCTGGCAAGCACTCATTCGCAGCAACATGCATGCATGCACACAGGCAAATGAATAAATACAAATTTTTAACAAAAGAATGGCACACAACATTCCTAGGCATCTCACAACATGCAAAGACTGGGAAGACTATGTCCAGACTGTCTAGAATTTAACATAATTTGAGACTTTTTTTGTCCTTTTCTTGTTGGTGCTAGGGATAAGACTGAAGGCCTCAGGCATGATAGCATGCACTCTACCCCAGGCCCTGGGATTTCAAAATACACAGAAGCCTGGACTCTACTGCATATCTCCTATACTAAACTCACTAAAGATCAAGTCCAGACACATGTATTTTCAAAACATGTACAGTTCTTTACTACATATAGCTAGACATGAGAGCTGTGCTTCTAGGGCAAGGCACGGAAACACCTGTAACTGGCAGAAGACAAAAGCCATAAGCACATACCATTTGCTAGCCCAGCAAAAATTTTCTCCCACGGGTTCTGATAAAAATCTAGGCATTAACTAGGCGTGGTGGTGTACACCTTTAATCCCAGCACTCAGGAGCAAAGGTAGGAGGATCGTTGTGAGTGCAAGGGCAGCCTGAGATTACATAGTGAATTCTAGGTCAGCCTGGACTAGAGCAAGACCCTACCTTGAAAATCCCCCAAAATAAAAATAAAAAAATAAAGAAAAAAAATTCTAGGCATTGGTGCAGGGTCTCAACACTTAACTATGGCATATACATAGTAAATACTTAACAAGTTCATATAAATAAAATAAGGGAATCAGAGACCGGAAAGATGACTCAGTGGCTAAAGGCACTTGCTTACAAAGGCTGATGGCCACAGTTCGATTCCCCAGTACCCATGTAAAGCCAGATGTACAAAGTGGCACATAGAGCTCATTTTCAGTGGTAGGACACCCTGGTGTACCCATACTCAGTCTGTTTTTGTTTTTTTCTCTCTCTTAATAAACTAAATGTTTTTTAAAAATAAGGGTATCATTAGAATCTGGGCCAGCTTTAATTAAGATACAGATACCAATGATATTCTAAGTACAACAAAGAAACAAACAAACAAACAAAAAAAAAAACCAGTCCTCGCGATAGTTCTTAAAACATGAAAAAAGGAAAAGCTAGTGTGTTAAACAAATATGCAACTTCATCTCCAGGGAGGATAGAAGACAAACTATGATACTAGAATGGAGAAATCTGGATGCCAATCTAGGTCCCATCTGATGATTGTAAATAACTTCCAGCTTTCCTACCCCACCCCACTGCCTGAATCTATACAGTGAAGATGAAAGTTACATGTAGTAAGCAGGGCATGGTGGCATTCACCTTTAATCCCAGCACTCAGGAGGCAGAGGTAGGAGGTTCACTGTATGAGTTTGAGGCCAGCCTGGGGCTACAGAGTGAATTCCAGGTCAGCCTGGACTAGTGGAAGACCCTACCTTGGGGGCGGGGGAAGAGTTACATGTAGTTCTCTTTGAGCACTTTAGGACCCAAAAGAAGTAGGTGATTATAACCAGAAAAGTCAAACCTAGATCATTTTTCTTCTCGGTTTTATTGTGCTACAATCTTAATTAAAAAGGGTGTAGCCTGCATAGAATAGACAGCACATATGAAGTAAGACTTAGAAATAAGTAGGTTGAAAAGGAAACAAGATCTTAATGAGGAAATGGACACAGTCCAACTCCTCCCTCTTCTTTCTCCACACTGGCACTTGGCTCCCCACGGGGCTGTTTTCAGAACAGGCGGCAGCAGCAGGACTCACTTCCAAAGGGGAGTTCCAGGAGAATTGGGTCCTAGTAAGGTTCTTCCAACAGTCTGATCTCAATCCATCCTCAACTTGCTTCTTTTTTTCACCCACAAACTCAGTTTAGAAACTAAATCCAATGAAGACTTTACTTGAGGCTGCTTGTAACCAATGAACCTATTTGTGGTGCTCTGGGATAATTAGCTCAGGGAAGAAAAGCATTTAATAATAGCCTGAGAAAATCCCTTACTTTCCAGTAACTGTTTCCTCTTACCAAGCTGGAAGGTTTCAGGAAATCAAACAGTACTGCTCAAGATCATGCTATTGATTCAGCATCTAATAAAAGATAGTGTGAAGCTAAGAGTGGTGGTGCACACCTGTAATCCCAGCAGTAGGGAGGCTGAGGCAGGACAATAACAAGTTTAAGGCCAGGTTAGTCTCTACAGAGAGTTCAAGGCCAGTCTGGGCTACATAACTATAGCTGTGTCACTACAGCAAAACAAAAAAGACAGTTCAAGTTTCGATTTTGTGCGCCATCATTCCAACCATTACTAAAGGAATAAAGTAAAATTAAGAAATGGTTGATTCGATGATGAAACCAAGATTAGATGATTCTGCTTACCTGCAAAATTACATTCTGACAAAACCACCATCTAGAGAAGACCAAAATCTAAAGATAATAGCATAAGCAGAGTACAGTCTGGGATTCAGCTTTCAGATCATACCACCCTCTCCCCTTGACTTTTGGTTTTTGGATGTGTGTAGTCCTAGGGACTGAACACAGAGCATTATGTATACGAGCAAGAGCTCTACCACTGAACTATGGCCTCAGTGATTTATATAGTGTTTAGAACAACAGAGTCAGAGCCAGGTGTGGTGGCACACACCTTTAATCCCAGCACTCGGGAGGCAGAGGTAGGAGGATTGCTGTGAGTTCGAGGCCACCCTGAGACTACATAGTGAATTCCAGGCCTACCTCGGAAAAAAAAGAAAAAAAGGAAACAACAAAACAAAACAGGGTCATAGCATACTGTTCTGGAACACACTTACAAATCATAAAGGTAGATACAAATGGTTCACTACTTCCTCTTGCAGGTGTTTGGCTTTTTGTGTGTATGGTATGCATGTATGCTTGGATGGGTGGATGCATGTGTGTGTGTGCAGGGGAGCACATATGCTTGTGCATGTGGAGCTAAGACACAGGGTGTCTTCTTCAACTGTTCTTCACCTTTTTTTTTTTTTTTGAGACAGGCAGGATCACTCACTGAATCGGGAGCTCACCAACAGGACTAGACTAGCTAGCCAGAACAACCCAGGATCACTTGTCTCTGCTTCCCTAGTGCTGGGACTGCAGGTGAACACCGCTAAGCCTGGCTTTTATGTGAGTACTAGGGGTCTGAGCACAGGTCCTCATGCTTACAAAGTAAGCACTTTAATGACTGAGTTCACTGGCCTGCAGCAGCCCATTTTGGGGTGGAAGATGTAGCTCAATGGTAGGGGTTCAATCTCTAGCATCACACACACACACACACACACACACACACACAAAAAGTTCAGCTAGGTATGGTGGCATACACCTATAATCCCAGCACTGAGGAGGCAAAGGGTGGAGGATGGTGAGTTTGAGGCCAGCCTGGAATACACAGCAAGACCCCATCTCAAAGAAAAATACAAAATAAAAGAGCCCATCATTTTGGTTCTACAACGATCATTCAGATTGATGACAAATTCCATAAGGCTAATTTCTTTCTCCTTAGAAAACTGTATGGTAGGATTAAGAGTTCTGATTTAGGGTCGGGCTTGGTGGTGAACGCCTTTAATCCCAGCACTCGGGAGGCAGAGACAGGAGGATTGCTGTGAGTTCAGGCCACCCTGAGACTACATAGTGAATTCTTGGTCAGCCTGGCCTAGAATGAGACTCTACCTCAAAAAAAAAAAAAAAAAAGAGTTCTGATTTAGAACTTGGACCACTAGGGTTCAAATCCTAATATGATCACTTATTACCAGCATGATGTTGGGACGTGAAAATAACTTCTATAAATTTTAGTTAGCTTTTGTACAATGTTAAAAAGATGGTTGTAGAGGTTAAATGACATACACATGTGAAAAAGTTTAGCATGCAGTATTTACTAAATGTTGGTGTTTATTAATTATCTTCCTGGTTTGACAGATGATTCTCTACCACCTCCTACACACATAGTCTAATTTGAGTGCCAAGACTAAATAGGACATGAATATTTCTAAGTATCCAGGATGCAAACTGAAATATCGATGGCCCCACACACAAATCCCAATCTCAACTTACACTGGCAGCCAATCTGATGAGTGGCATTGAGCAGACGGACACAGGGAGCTGTTTTATTTAAGGGGATGTAGATCTTCCTCTCCACTGAGTTTCCCCGACACAAACCTGATCAAAAGATTAAAATAAAAATGGAAAGGAAATCAAGAGACATTTGATACTAGTCTCTATTACTAGCCCAGTTCATGGCCTGAGCAAATCACCCAATGTCATATTTTCTAAAATGGAACTAATGATCATTCTTTTCAGTCCATGGTCACATTGGGACAAATAGGTGCTCTACATAATTCCCCTCTATGTGGCTCAGACGGTTAGTAAGCTCCATGAGGAGCCTTTGACAATAAAGCTAAGAAAAACGTGATTTGTCACAGGAAAAGTGATCAACATCACATGTGCCAGCTTCTGATTGCATGGGTAAACACTTGTGCCTTTCTATTCTGTATGCATATTACTAAACAGTTAATAAGAGTGCTTGGGCTGGAGAGATTGCTCAGTGGTTAAGGCACTTGCCTGCAAAACCTAACAACCAGAGTTTGATTCCCCAGTACCCACTTAAGGGCAGATGCGCAAAGTGGTACATGCATCTGGAGTTTATTTGCAGTGGCTAGAGGCCCTGGTGCAACCATTCTTTTACTCTCTGTTTCTCTCTCTCTGCTTGCAAATAAATAAGTAATTTAAAAAAAAAAAAAAGACATAAAGGGAAGAGAAAGGAAGGGAGGAGGGTACTTAATAGGTTATATTGTATATATGTAAGTACAATGATTGTGATGGGGAGGTAATATGATGGAGAATGGAATTTCAAAGGCGAAATTGGAGGGGAAGGGAGGGAATTACCATGGGACATTTTTTTTATAATCATGGAAAATGCTAGTAAAAATTTAAAAGAAAAAAGAAAAGAGTGCTGGCCTAAGAATGCAGAATACCAAAACAAAACCAATAAAAACAACAAAAACCCTAAGACTTTTTCCAAGAATCTGAACAGAAGTGGGATAAACCTTATGCACACACCTGTTCAGTTAATCAAACACCAGCAGGTCATTTGTATTCACCCTACAGTGTGGGGCAGCTACAGTTCCGCTCTTGAAGATGTCAAAAGCAATGTGAATTGAAGGGAAAGATACAGTCATGATTATAGGCAGGCACATTTGCATTTTAGGGCCCAATCAATTAGACAGCCACCTACATATAAACAAATAAACACATTGGAAACGCCTAAACTTCCTTGAATCGTTACTTCACCGTCTTAACAATTAAGAACAGCCCAGCCCACCTCCGTCTCGCTTTACTTATCAAAGAAATGAAGGCAAGACACGAGTTTATAGTGGAACGAACAGAGGAAGAAATGTGGACTCTCCCTTTTCAGAGCCACACAGCACCCACAAAACGAGACTGTTTTGGTCTCTGAAGTCCTAAAGGCAGGGAAGGAGGCTGAACTTCCACACCTGTTCCTTTTGATTGTGGGTGGGGTGGATGGGACTGTGGGGAAAACGTGCCATTCGGACAAAGTGGGAATCGGGTTGGAAAACTAGGAAAAGGCCTCGAGGGACAGAAGCAGAACGACACGCCGCGCGAGCGAAGAACAGAAGGTGCAGGCAAAGGGGGGAACTTCTGTCGTGGGAACGAAAGAGAGAGAGGATTAACAGGGCGGGGGGACAGAGGGGCAGCGGGGACCAGAAGGGAAACGCCAGTACTTGCGTTGGGCAGATCCGGAAGGTTCCCCTCAGGGAGCGGAGCTCACTCGTGGGGTGGCCTCACCTGCCAGAGCCACGGAGAAAAACAGAAGGCGAAGAAGACCCCGACTTCCCGGGTCAGCTCCAGGGCCGCCCCCAGCCGTGGCCATCTTGCCTCTCCGCTGAGCGGAAGCCTTGGTTCCCCTCCAGGCTGGTATCGGCCTCTCTAGGCTGTCACCGACGGCGTCTCTGTGGTCCAGAGCCCCAGGCACCGGAAGTTCGTGTCGGAGGCGCTTCCGGGAGCCGCGGCCTAGGGTAGCTGACGTGGAGGCATCGGAAGGTCTGCGGGGAGTGGCGGGACCCTGAAGTCGGACATCGGGGCCCGAGGCCAGAAGAATGCTAACCAAATTCGAGACCAAGAGCGCGCGAGTCAAAGGTAGTAGAGAATAAAAGGGAACGTGGAGGTTAGGTGTCACGGGCGGTGCTGTCACCGAGGAAGAGAGAGAGAGAGAGTGGGAAGGGCCTGCGGGCCTAATTGGGCCCACCGAACGGACTTCGAGGAAAACCAGGGTTGGGCTGGGTTAGCCGGCATCCCGGCAGTCCGCACATTGTGTATGCTAGCACTTTGGTTTACCGGCGAATTGGTTCCCGCACCGCAGGGGACCCCTGAGGCCCGCTTCCTATTTGCTTTCTCCCTCCCCTCTTGGAGGATGGTGCTCCCTGCTTTCACTCTTTGGTTTCTAAGGCTCTGTGACATACTGGCTTTTTGTTGACCAGCCCTGGGGTCTCGTCTCAACCTCGGTCACAGTACCTTTTCAGAGACTGGCTACTTCTCATAGGGAGAGCTGTCTGCACCATCTCAACGTCCAGTCCTTCCTTTTGATTCTATAGCTTGCTTGGAAATAGGACAGGAATAAAGTCTGAGATTTGATGGGGTGGCTGGACGTATGAAATACAGGATGCCCTGTATTAGACTTGAATTTCAGATAAATAGCAGGTAATTTTTTTTAGCAAGGAACTTTATGGACAAACAACTGAAATCTCAGTAGTCTTTCAGGATGGTAACATTAGAAAAACAAATAAGATCTACTGAGACCTTGAAAAGAATGTATCTGGAATATTTTGTAAGTGGCAGCAGAGCGAAGTTGTTTGGAACTTTTTGGAGTCAAGTGAGCCTGCTTTGGAATTCTGAAATATCCGCTAACAGGCTGTATGACCCAAAGCAATTTACTTAATGTCTCTAAATCTTCTATAGTCTGATCTTTGAAAATGAGGGTAATTAGCATTCTCCTCGAGAGAGAATTGAAATGAGAAATTATATAGTGCCTGGCCAAACTCAGTAGCTCAGTAACTGGAGGTCATTATTAATATGAGGATACAGTCTGAACAGTTTCTAAGTCTCGTGGGAAACTTGATCATGAAAGGGTACCATTAAGAGTTTCTGGGGACTGGGTTGATGGCTCAGCGGTTAAAAGGTACTTGGTTGCAAAGCTTGCTGGTCCTCACTTAGCTCCCCAACCACCCATGTGAAGCCAGACCCCAAAAGTCGCAAAAGCACCTGGCGTTCCATGTGCAGTGGCAAAAGTCCCTGGCACACTCATACGCAATGCACTCTGTGCACACACATGCACGAGCTAACTAACTAACTTTTTTAAAGGATATGAAATTTCTGGAACCTGGATGGTTGAAATAAGCCTTAATTTTCCTTGAATTCTCCTCTCATTTCTTCCTGGACAAACATATCAGTATATTTAAGGGTTCATCTCCATTAAAAGAGTGCTGAGTCCAGGCACTCCAGAGGCAGAGATAGGAAGATTGCCATAAGTTTGAAGTCAGCCATCCTGGGCTACATAGCAAGATCTGTCATTTAAAAACATCAAAATAAGTGGGGTGTGGTGTCACATGACCTTAATCCCAGGATTTGAGAGGCTTAGGTAGGAGGATCGCTTTGAGTTCCAGGCCACCCTGAGACTAGAGAATGAATTTCAGGTGAGCCTGAGCTAGAGAAAGACCCTACATCAAAAAACCCTAAAACAAACAACAAAAAAACGCATTATATCTATGAATGAAAATGTCATGATGAAGCCCATTTTTATGTATCAATATATGCTAATAAAAACTTTAAAATATTTATTTATTCGAAAGCAGAATGAGAGGGAGGGAGGGAGAATATAGTTGTGCTTCTTGCCACTGCAAATAAACTCCAGGCGCATTAGCCACTTTGTGTATCTGGCTTTACGTAAGTACCAGGGATTTGAACTTGGATGATCAGGCTTTGTAAATAAGTGCCCTTAACTAGACAATTTAGAGAATAATTATAAAATGTTCCATAAATAGCCCAAAGTCATGGTGAAGAGGGATAACATTTTGGGAGAGGGCTTAGATTTGTATTACTGGGGGATGGAGAAGATGGCTTAGCGGTTAAGGCATTTGCCTGTAAAGCCAAAGGACCTGGTTTGATTTCCCCAGGACCCATGGAAGCCAGATGCACAAGGGGGATGCATGCATTTGGAGTTCATTTGCAGTGGCTGGAAGCCCTGGCGCGCCCATTCTCTCTCTCTGTCTTTCTCTCAAGTAAATAAATAAAAAATTTTAAAAGTACAAAAAAATAAATAAATAACTGGTAACATTGTCAGCCAGTACATGCAAAATGTATGCCTTCATAAACCTGGTGAAAATATATTGATAGTGGTTTGACAACTAAACTATATACCAGAGTTGGGTATGGTGGTTCACCTGTAACTCCAACACTTGGGAAGCTAAAGTAGAAGGCCTATGGCAGGTGTGAGACAATATTTCAAAAAAAAAAAAGTATTCAGATCTTTTGTAAAAAGTATTTTTATTTATTTGTGGGGGGGGGGGAGCAAGAGATTGTGTACACCAGGGCCTCCTGCCACTGCAAGTGAACACCAGATGCATGTGCCACCTTGTGCATCTGGCTTTACATGGTACTGGGGAATCGAAACTGGGCCATCAGGCTTTGCAAACAAGTTCCTTAACCACTGAGCCATCTGTCTAGCCTTCTGTCAAGATCTTAAATGCATAGTCTACTCCTGAGCCATCCCATTTTCAGGTCTTTAAAAGCACTACTAATGTAAATAGCCTTCGAAGCCCTTTCTTATAAACAAAAGCAAGATAAAATTAAATAATTTTAAATTATTCTCAGTGATTTTTTTTTTCAGGTAGGGTCTTGCTCTTGCCCAGGCTGGCCTTGAACTCACAGCAATTCTCCTGTCTCTGTGTGTGTGTGTGCCATCATGCCTGGGAGTGATTTTTATTTTTTTAAAGATAGGGTTTCAGGGCTAGAGAGATGGCTTAGTGGTCAAGGCACTTGCCTGCAAAGCCAAAGGTCCCAAGTTCAATTCTCCAGGGCCCATGTAAGCCAGATGCATAAGGTGGCACATGCGTTTGGAATTTGCAGAGGCTGGAGGCCCTGCCATGCCCATTTTCTCTTGCTCGCTCACTCACTCTTAAATAAATAGAAATAAAATATTTTTTAAAAGATAGGGTTCATTCACTACAAAGCCCAGGCTGACCTCAAGCTCGCAATTTTCCAGCATCAGCCTCCTACATGCTGGGATTACAGGTGTGTGGCACCGTGCTCAGCATGTGTGTATGCTGGCAACCAAACCCAGAGCTTCGTAAGCTCTATACCACTGAGCTAAATCCCCAGCTTCAGAATGGCTTTAAAAATGTGTCATCTTTCTTCCTTACTGATAGAAAAATAATGAGATGACATACTAATGAAAAGGTGTTCATATTATAGATTTAAGTGAAAAGATCAGGTGAGCTCTGTTTTCACAAAATAATATGACCTATGTTTATATTAACTGCATTAAAAAATCTGAAAGAGGGAGCTGAAGAGATAGCTCAGTGGTTTAAGGTGCTTGGTTACAAGGCCTGATGGCCTGGATTCAAACCCTAGTACCCACGTAAAGCCAGATGCACAAAGTGATGCATGTGTTTGGAGTTTGCAGTGGCATGAGGCCCTGGCATGCCCATTCATTCTCTCTCTCTCCCCCCTTTTTTTTCTTCTCCCCTCTCTGATTGCCAATAAATAAATAAAATAAAAAATCTTTCTGTGCATGGTGGCACACATCTTTAATCCCAGCACTTGGGAGGCAGAGGTAGGAGAATTGCTGTGAATTTGAGGTCACCCTGAGACTACATAGTGAATTCCAGGTCAGCCTGGGCTAGAGTGAGACCCTACCTTGGAAAAAAAAAAAAAAGAAAAAAAAAAAAACCTGAAAGGATATACTCCAGGCTGTTAAGAGTTGTAACCTTTGGGGTTTTCTATTTATCATCATGGTAGAGTAACAAGGACGAGATTTACTTTGCTACCTTACACAGCTATACAGTTAATTAAAGGTCTTAAGACATTGGTCAACAGCATATGAAAACTTTTTTTTTTTTTTTAATTTACAAGCCAGTGGTGGGTGGGTGCTGGGCACACCAGGGTCTTGGAGCTGCAAATGATTTCCAGTGTATGTGTCACTTTGTGCATCTGGCTTGACATGGGTATTGGAGAATTTAACTTGGGCTGCATGTTTAACCTCTGAGCCATCTCTCCATCCTGGAAATAGTTTTTAAGAGAATAAGTAAGTACTTAATAAGTAAGAGGAGCTCTGCAGTTGTTTTAGCTTACTGCCTATAGACAGTTTCCAGGCCACAGTGAAGGAAGACAGAAGAACCCTGTTGTCTAGGAGGCAAAGATGGCCAAAAGGTGCTGGGCAAAATACCAAATCCCAGAGATTCGCACAGAGAGAATTAGAGGTCTGTAAGGATCCCCTCGGGTTTGTGTCTGTACTGACCTGCACATACATGTGAGGAAACTACCCAGAACTCGGGACTGTTGAGAGCCAGTTGTGGTTGTACATACCTGTAATCTAGTAATTGGGAAGCTGAGGCAGTAGGATTGCACTTTTGAGGCCAACCTGGACTACATAGTTAAATTCCCTTTTAAAAAAGAAAAGGGGGACTGGAGGAGATGATTTAGCAGTTAAGGCACTTGCCTGCAAAGCCAAAGAATCCAGGTTTGATTCCAGGACCCACATAAGCCATATGCACAAGGAGGTGCATGCATCTGGAGTTGGTTTGCAGTGGCTGGAGGCCCTGGCATGCCCATTCTGTCTGTCTCTCTTGCTCACTCTCTACATCTTTCTCTCTCTCAAATAAATAAAATATATTTTAAGAAAAGGGGGACTGGGTGTGGTGGCACATGCCTTTAATCCGAGCCCTTGGGCGGCAGAGGTAGGAGAATTGCCATCAGTTCGAGGCCACCCTGAGACTACATAGTGAATTCCAGGTCAGCCTGGGCTAGAGTGAGACCCTACCTCATAGAAAAAAGAAGAGAGAGAGAAAGAAAGAGAAAGAAAAAGGGCTAGAGAGACAGCTCAGCAGTTAAAATGCTTGCTTGCAAAGCCTGGGGCCTGGGTTCGATTCCCCAGTACCCACGTAAAGCCAGATGCACAATGTGGCACATGCATCTGGAGTTCATATGCAGTGGTTGGAGGCCCTGGCATGCCCCTCCCTCACTCCTTTATCTCTTTCCTATATGCATGCCCACAAATAAAAGTAATTTTTTAAAAGAAAGAATATATAAATGAATAACATTTTTTTAAAAAAAAAAGGAAAAGGCAGAACAATTACTCCTGGAAATCACACAGGGCTAGGAGTACTTTGTGTTCCTATTAGCGAGAATGGAAGAGTTCCTGGTGTTATGTAGAACATCAGATAGAGATGGGTATTACCTTAACAGATTTCTGGTTAGACTCATACTGAAGGCCACTGTAGACAAACTTTAATAAGACTTAAAAGCAAACCTCAAAGGATGATCTAATTCCAAGTAATTTAACTGCATCCCAGAACAAAACTCAATGATATTTATAGTAATATAATAAAAGCTCAGTAGCTAACAATACCAAATTTAAGCATCCAAATTTATATCTGGTATCTATTAAAGTTATCAAGTGGAAGTCTAGTATAAGCAAAGTACAAATGATACATGTGTATGAAAATGTCATAATGGGGGCTGGAGAGATAACTTAGAGGTTAAGGCACTTGCCTGCAAAGCCAAAGGACCCAGGTATGATTCCCTAGTACCCACATAAAGCCAAACGCACAAGGTGGTACATGCTTCTGGAGCATATTTGCAGGGGCTAGAGGCCCTGGTGCACCCATTCTCTCTATACCTGCCTCTCTTAGATAAATAAAATATTTTTTAAACATGTCATAGTGAAGCTCATTATTTTGTATACTAAGTATCAAAAGTCATCAAGCATGCTGAATGAATGGATGAATGAATTTATGATTAATGCACCTATTCTTTTTCTTATCAGAATTGACAGAAGGAGACATTATGGACCTTATCTCATTGTCTTTTTTCCATCCCCAGGGCTCAGTTTTCACCCCAAAAGACCCTGGATCCTGACCAGTTTACATAATGGGGTCATCCAGTTATGGGACTATCGCATGTGCACACTCATTGACAAGTTTGATGAACATGATGGTAAGATAGTTGTGGGGGAAGTTGAAAGACATAAGTACTTATCATCTTCTAGGGTAATTTAAGCATCTGAAAACAAGAATCTTTGTTGGACCTGAATTCCCTTAGGATTAATGAATCTGGAAGGGGTCTCAGGTGATAGTTTAATTACTACCCAGCCTGGTACCCTCTAACATTGTATTCAGTAAATCATGCAACCATGTTTCAAAAAAAAAAAAAAAAAAAACAGGCCAGGTGTGGTGGTGCAAGTCTTTAATCCCAGCACTTGGGAGGCAGGGTAGGAGGATTGCCATGAGTTTGAGGCCACCCTGAGACTACATAGTGAATTCCAGGTCAGCCTGGGCTAGAGTGCGACCTTACCTCGAAAAACCAAAATGAAACAAACAAAAAACAATGTGGAAGGGATAGAAATAGAAAGAATCTTTTCTTAAAAAATATTTAATTTAATTTATTTATTTGAGAGAGATACAGAAATAGGCAGAGAGAGGGAGAGAGTGGGTGCACCAGGGCCTCCAACAATTGCAAAACGAACTCCAGATGCATGCGCTCCCTTGTGCATCTGCTTTATGTGGGTACTGGGGAATCGAACCTGGGCCCTTTGGCTTTGCCGGCAAGTGCCTTTAACTGCCAAGCCATTTCTCCAGCCCTTTTTCTTTTTATTTGCATGTAGGTGTATAGAGTGGTGCCCTGGGTACTTGCCAACAGTGGGTCAAGTGTCCCACTGCGTCACTTTTCTGCATATTGTTACTTGAGCTCAATCTCTTAATGATCCCAACTCTTGGAGGGATTTCTTTTTGTTTTTCTTTATTTATTTTTTTCCCTTGCAACCTGGCTCCTGTCTCTCCTTCCCATGGTACTAGGTCAGAGATGTGCATGGCCAAACCCAGCCATTTATGTGGAATGGAACTAGGAATTGAACTTGTGGTTTCTCAGGCCCTCATGCTTATAACTTCTGAGCTGTCTCTCCAGCCTCTGTTAAGAATCTCATTAGAGGGCTGGTCAAATGGCTCAGCAGTTAAAGGTGCTTGCTTACTTGCCTGCCAACCTGAGTTCAATCCTCAGAGCCCACATAAAACTAGCCCCAAAGTGGCCCATGTGTCTGTTATCCTAATATATCCTACTGCAGTGGGAGGCAGAGTCAGGAGAATCTGGAAGCTTGCTGACGGCAGTGTCAACAGAGTCCCTGCCTCAAAATCTGGTGGAAGGAGAGGAAAAACACCCCAAGATTGTCTCTGATAGCCACATGTGAGCTGTGGTGTGCACACACACATCATACACATCCACACATACATACATACTACACAAATAAATAATAAAAGATACTGCATTACTTAAAAAAAGAATCTTGGGCTGGAGAGATGGCTTAGTAGTTAAGGCACTTGCCTGCAAAGCCAAAAGATTCAGGTTCACTTTCCCAGGACCCGTGTAAGCCAGATGCATGTATGGAGTTTGTCTAAAGCAACTGAAGGCCCTGACACACTCATTCTCTCTCTCCCCCTCCCTGCCTCCCTCCCCCCTCCCTCCCTCCCTCTCCCTCTCCCTCTCTCTTTCTCTGCCTCTCTCGCAAACAAATAAAATAAAAAAGGATTTTTTTTTTTGCCACAACAAAAGAAAGTTTATTTAAAAAAATTTTTTTACAGACATGGGTGCTTGAAAAAGCTCTTTAGTTAATTGTGTATGGAAATGAAAAAAAATTAATAAATAACGTTAGTATAACAGACCTCTAAACATTTAATACATTGGAAAAAGGATTTTTGTTGTTGTTTGATTTTGTTTTCAAATCTTAGCTGGGCATAGTGGCGTATGCCTTTAAGTCCAGCACTCAGTAGGTAGGGGTAGGAGGATTGAGAGGAGTTCAAGGCCACCCAACCTAGTAAATTTCAGGTCAGCCCGGGCTAGAGCAAGACTCTACCTTGAAAAAAACAAAAACAAAAAAAAGAATCTTATTAGAACGAATGGCTCTCTCTAACATATATTGCTTGCCTTCTCCAGGTCCAGTGAGAGGCATTGACTTCCATAAACAGCAGCCACTGTTTGTCTCTGGAGGAGATGACTATAAGATTAAGGTACAGTGGGTCTGTTGTGACATGATGATAAAGAACTGGAGGATGTGGTAAGGTTTGGGAATTATACTAAGGACGGAGAACAAGCCAACACATTAACATCGAGCTCATAATATTAACATTATCCAAAGCATTTATCCAGCAGATGTTTCTTTGACTACTTATTATATATCCAGCTTTTCTTTTTATGGAAGCTTAGAAATTAAGGAATGACTTATGGTCTCAAAGAGCTTTTAATCTAAATGAAGAGATAAGCCTATCCTAAAACAATATTTGTATAGTTTGGTGAATGAGATAATAGATATTCAAAGTGAGGTAGGAAAGAATAGTCCAGGTACAAATATGGGCATGACAGTGGATGTGCTTGAGAAACTCCAGTTCATTTTGTAGGAATAAAACTTGGATAAGGTAATTGTCAGGCATGGTGGCACATGCCTTTAATCCCATCACTCAGAAGGCTGAGGTAGGAAGATTGCCACAAGTTTGAGGCCAGCCTGGAGTTTCAGAGTGAGTTCTAGGTCAGCTTGGGCTAGAATGAGACCCTACCTTCAAAACAGCAAAAAAAAAAAAAAAAAGAAAGAAAAGAAAACACTGGAGGAAGGTGAGAGAAGGTATAGAGTGTAAGAGAAGCTCATCTGTTTGTGGTGCTCAGGAGTTCCTATGTTATACAGATGTGGAACCCTTAAAGGGTTTAAATATAGGAGTGATAAAGGATTTACATGGGATTTATTTTTCAAGATTACTCAGCTGGTAACTTAAAGAAGATTAAATGAATTGGGCAAGACTGGAGACAGAAATGCCACTTAGGAGTCTACTATGCAAATCCATGTGAGAGATGAACAGGGCCTGGCTTAGCTGGTTCTATGTGAAATGGAGAGAAAGAGATGGATGTGAGAACTTAAGGAAATGAATAGAAAGAGAGAATAGTTGTGCCAGGGCCTCTAGCCACTACCAGAGAACTCTAGTCCCATGTGCCACCTTGTACATCTGGTATTACATGGGTACTAGGGACTCGAACTCAAATCCTTAGGCTTTTCAGGCAAGCGCCTTAACCAATGAGCCATCTCTCCATCCCCTGCTTTGTGTTTCTCTAACGACTAGTGAAATTGCATGTCTTTTCATGTTTGTTGGCCATTTGTATTTCATCTTTTAACACCTGTTCATTTCATTAACCCATTTATTGACTGGGTTGTTTGATTTCTTTATTAGTATTTTGAGTTCTTGATATATTCTAAACACTAGTCCTATATCAGAGGCCTAGCTGGCAAAGATTTCCCCCATTCTGTACGCTGTCTCTTCACTTGATTAACACTTTCTTTTGCTTTGCAGAAGCTTTTTAATGTCTTGAGGTCTCATTGTCACTTGTTGGCATTATTTCCTTAGTGACTGGAGTCTTATTGAGAAAGTTCTTGCTTATGCCTATATCTTGAAGTGTTTTTCCTACTTTTTCCTCTAACAGTTTCAGATTTTAGGTATGGGTTTCTTTTGGGAGGGATAAAATGTTCTAAGATGGATTATGGTGATGGCTGCAGAACTGAATATACTAAATCCCACTGAATTCTGTACTTTATTTTTTTATATTTTGGTTTTTCAAGGTAAGGTCTCAACTCTAGCCCAGGTTGTCCTGGAATTTCACTATGTAGTCTCAGGGTGGCCTCGAACTCTCAGAGGTCCTCCTATTTCTGCCTCCCAAATGCTGGGATTAAAGGCATGCACCACCACACCCGGCTAATTCTGTACTTTAAATAGTAAATTGCATGGTATCTGAATTGTATCGCAATATAATTTGCTAGAATAAAGGAATTCTCTATTAGCTTGCTGGTGGATTTTAACTTACGTGCCATGGTTTTGAATCTCCCTAATAATTAACAGAAAAGGATTATTTTAAAAGGGCTTGTTTGGGCTGGAGAGATGGCTTAGTGGTTAAGCGCTTACCTGTGAAGCCTAAGGACCCTGGTTTGAGGGTCAGTTCCCCAGGACCCATGTTAGCCAGATGCACAAGGGGGCACACGCATCTGGAGTTCGTTTGCAGTGGCTGGAGGCCCTGGCGCACCCATTCTCTTTCTCTTTCCCTCCCTCCCTCTCTCCCTCCTCCTTCTTCTTCTTCGTCTTTTTCTTCTTCTTCTTCTCTCTCTCTTTCTCTCTCTGCCTCTTTCTCTCTCTGTCACTCTCAAATAAATAAATAAAATAAACAAAAAAAATTTTTTTAAAAAAGGGCATGTTTTGGCGGGGTGTAGTGTTACACACCTTTAATCCCAGCACTTGGAAAGCAGAGGTAGGATGATTGCTATGAGTTCAAGGCCACCCTGAGACTACATAGTGAATACCAGGTCACCCTGGGAAAGAGTGAGACCTTACCTTGAAAAATAAAAATAAAAAAAGGCATGTCTGTGGATCATCATATTACTTAAATATAGTATTAATATGGTCCTCATTTATAAAGAATAAAACAGGAAGCCCAGCCAATAGCCAGAGTATTAGCCCAAGACTTTTTTTTTTTTTTTTTTTTGAGAAAGAGGGAGAGAGGACAGAGAGAGAATGGACACACCAGGGCATCCAGCTACTGCAAACGAACTCTAGACGCATGCCCCGCCTTATGCATCTGGCTTACATGGGTCCTGGGTAATTGAACCTGGGTCCTTTGGCTTTGCAGGCAAGCAAGCACCTTAACCACTAAGCCACTTCCCCAGCCCATATTTTAACATATGTATGTATATGTGGTATACATGTGTACAGGTACATGTGGAGGCCAGAAATTGACACTGGATGTCTTCCTAAATCACTGCACTTTATTTACTAAAACATGGTCTCTTAGTTGAAACTAGAGCTCACTGATTGGGCCAGTTTAACTAGGCAGCCTCTTCTCTTTTTTTTTTTTTTTTTTTTAAATATTTTATTTATTTATGAGAGAGAAAGAGACATATAGAGAGAAAGAGAGAACGGGCATGCCAGGGTCTCTAGCTACTGCATACACACGCTAGACACATGCGCCCCCTTGTGCATCTGGCTTACATGGGTCCTGGGGAATCAAACCCAGGTCCTTAGGCTTCATAGGCAAATGCCATAACTGCTAAGCCATTTCCCCAGCCCGGCAGCCTCTTCTCATCCCTTGTCCCTTGTCTCTGCCTCTCAAGTGCTAGGATTATAAGAAGGCTGCCACACTCCCTAACATTTGCTTCTGGGGATCTGAACTCTGGTACTCAGGCTTACACAGCAAATGTTGTATTTATTGTGCCAGCTCCCTGGCCCCCAAGACTCTATAAAGGATTCACTATTCTGGAGCTATCAAGCACATTAAAAGAGTCATGATGGGCTGGAGAGATGGCTTAGCAGTAAAGGCACTTGCCCAAGAAGCCTAAGGACCCATGTTTGACTCACCAGGTCCCATGTAAGCCAGACGCACAAAGTGATGCAAGTGCATAAGGTCTCACATGCACACAAAATGGTGTGTGCATCTGGAGTTCGGTTGCAGTGGCTGGAGGCCCTGGTGTGCCGATTCTCCCAGTCTTTCTCTCTCTCATATGTATAAAAGAAAGTCATGGGCTGGAGAGGTGGCTTAGCAGTTAAGCACTTGCCTGTGAAGTCTAAGGACCCCAGTTCAAGGCTCCATTCCCCAGGACCCATGTTAGCCAGTTGCACACGGGGGCACATGCATCTGGAGTTCGTTTGCAGTGGCTGGAGGCCCTGGTGCACCCATTCTCTATCTATCTGCCTCTTTCTCTGTGTTGCTCTCAAATATATTTTAAAAAAAGAAAGTCATAATAATTTGAAGCTAGAAATAAGGATGTTTAAAATGATTGATGCTATAAATGGAAAAGAAATCAGCTGAAGAGAAGCATTTGTGGCATAGTGTAATATTTTTGTTCAGTGCCATCATGTATGTTTGTTTACATGTAGATGACAGAACAGATGGAAGGAAAGTTATTAATATCCTCTCACTTCTGTGTTACTTACCTCATTTCTTCTTTTTTTTTTTTTAAATTTTATTTATTTATTTATTTGAGAGCGACAGACACACAGAGAAGACAGATAGAGGGAGAGAGAGAGAATGGGCATGCCAGGGCTTCCAGCCTCTGCAAACGAACTCCAGACGCGTGCGCCCCCTTGTGCATCTGGCTAACGTGGGACCTGGGGAACTGAGCCTCGAACCAGGGTCCGTAGGCTTCACAGGCAAGCGCTTAACCGCTAAGCCATCTCTCCAGCCCATTTCTTCTTTTTTTAAATCTGTGTGTGAGCACAAGTGTTTGCCGCCCACAGTGTGTGTTCTTGCCTTCCACCTTGCTTGAGGCAGGGTCTCTTGTGGCTGCTGCATACACCAGCCTAACTGGCCTGTGAGCTTCTGAGCATTCTACTATGTCTGCCTTCCATCTTGACTTGATGTAGGAATACTGGGATTACAGACACCCACTGCTGCTTGCAGCTATGCATGGGATCTGGAGACCCAAAGTTTGATCCTCACATTTGCATGATAAGCACTTTATCCATTGAGCCATCTCCCCAGCCCGTTTGTCTCATTTCTACATAGGAATAAGAAGCAAGTGTCAGCCAAAATGTTGGCTCTTAAGGGCGGGACATGATCTGCCTTTAAGGGCCTTACATTCATATTTGGAAAATTATACTTTTGGGTTGTCTAAATGCATTGTAAGTAAGGATATTTTGGGGGACAGGAAAGGTGGCTCAGTGGTTAAGGGCCCTTGTTTGCAAGGCCTGACAGCCTAGGTGGGATCCGTTCTCCAGTGTCCATGTAAAGCCATACGCACAAAGTGGCACATATGTCTGGAGTTTGCTATGACAAGAGGCCCTGGTGCACCCATTGTGTGTGTGTGTATCTGTCTCTCTCTCTCTCTCTCTCTCTCTCTCTCTCTCTCTGCTTACAAATAAATAAATGAAATGAAACAAGAGAAAAGGTGTCTCAAGCTGGACTCGGTAGCACTTTCCTAGTCCTGGCTTTTTGGGCGGCTGCGACGAGAGTGACAGGAGTGTTACCAGTACACTGGTGGTCAGTCTGTCTTTCTCCCTCCTCCCTTTCCCTCTTAATATCTGGGTGTTTCCAGGTTCTTGGCATCTTACTCAAGCATTGAAGAAAGATGCCCACAAGTCGTGACAGAGCAGGAAGACTTCCTGTGGATAAAGCTGTGGTCGAGGTGTGCAGCAGGCCACCCGGCTCAGAGTTCTCAAGGGCATCAAAAAATGCTCTGGGGCTTCTGTTTGTATTTCAGTACTTGTATTTATTGTTTATTTGTAAGCAGAAGAAGAGAGACAAAGGCAGACAGAGTGAGACATGGGCATGCCAGGGCCACCTGATACTGCA
Source organism: Jaculus jaculus (assembly GCF_020740685.1). NCBI lineage: Eukaryota > Metazoa > Chordata > Mammalia > Rodentia > Dipodidae > Jaculus > Jaculus jaculus. The sequence goes on from NC_059102.1 coordinate 315,939,686, forward strand.
GATGAACTCCAGATGCATGTATCACTTTGTGCATCTGGCTTTATGTGGGTACTGGGGAACTGAACCTGGGTCATCAGGCCTTGCAAGCAGGGCCCCTAACTGCAGAGCCATCCCTCTAGCTCTGAAATTTTTTTAAATGGGATTTTTAGGAGAGGATGGACCAATTCCAGGGGAATAGTTTGGGTGGCGCTCTGGTTTGACAAGTTTGAATTATATAATGTATACTGTGCTTGCTCCTCTCTTATGCATCTGATGTTATACATCTGATCCAGTTATACATAGGCGTAAGATGGTAAATAGAGCTACTCCCTAAAAGTTCACTTAGAGGACAGTTTGCCTTATTGTATGTGCATCCAAAATGAGCAGGCTGGATGATTCCCTGCTGTTCCTGATCCTTCGAACATATTTGAGCCAGGCATATTGGCACACACACTTAATCCCAACCCTCAGGAGGCACAGGTAGGATTGCTGTGAGTTTGAGGCTATCCTGAGACAGTGAACTCATTATTGACGTAGTAAGCTCCAAGTCAGCCTGGGCTACAACATATTTAAATAGATACTGATCACAAATAATGGTTGCTAAGGGGAGGAAAAAACTTGTTCAGTGTTTGGAGTGGGTTGTTCATACAGCGTAGTACACATGGGGGCCCCAAGTTCACACCAGGTTGCTAGATGAATTGTTTAGGGAAAGGATTTGTTTACTGCCCAAACCAAGTAGTGTCCCTGGTGGCTAAACTATTCCCTATGTTTGCCTTAGGAGGACTGCTTGGGCTCAGGAGTGGCTGGAGGCCCTGGGTGCCCATTCTCTCTCTCTCGTTCCCTCTTTCCCTGTCTCAAATATTTTTTTTGTTTTGTTTTTTTCAGGATAGGGTCTCATTCTAGCTCAGGCTGACCTGGAATTCACTATGTAGTCTCAGGTGGTCTCAGACTCACAGCAATCCTCCTACCTCTGCCTCCCTCCCGAGTGCTGGGATTAAAAGTATGTACCAGCATGTCCATCTAAATAAAATACTTTTTTTTTATTTAAAAAAATTTTTTTAAATTTATTTATTTGAGAGCAACAGACACAGAGAGAAAGACAGATAGAGGGAGAGAGAGAGAATGGGCGCGCCAGGGCCTCCAGCCACTGCAAATGAACTCCAGATGCGTGCGCCCCCTTGTGCATCTGGCTAACATGGGACCTGGGGAACTGAGCCTCGAACCGGGGTCCTTAGGCTTCACAGGCAAGCGCTTAACCGCTAAGCCATCTCTCCAGCCCTAAAATACTTTTTAAAAATAAAAATCTCGCCCAGAAAGCCAAGTGCCACATGTTCTCCCTCATATGTGGATCCTAGCTATAGATGATTGGGCTTCTGCGGAAGAAGGAAAATACTTAGCAGAGGCTAGTAAGTTAAAAAGGAGATATAAAGGGAAGAGAAAGGAAGGGAGGAGGGTACTTAATAGGTTGATATTGTATATATGTAAGTAGAATGATTGAGATGGGAAGGTAATATGATGGAGAATGTAATTTCAAAGGGGAAAGTGTCTTGGGGGGGGAGGAATAACCATGAGATTTTTTTTTTATAATCATGGAAAATGTTAATAAAAATTAAAAAATAAAATAAAATAAAAATAAAAATCTCGTCCAGAAAGCCAAGCGCCACATGTTCTCCTTCATATGTGGATCCTAGCTACAGATGATTGGGCTTCTGCGGGAGAAGGAAATTTCTTAGTAGCAGAGGCCAGTAAGTTAAAAAGGAGATATAAAGGGAAGAGAAAGGAAGGGAGGAGGGTACTTAATAGGTTGATATTGTATATATGTAAGTAGAATGATTGAGATGGGGAGGTAATTTGACGGAGAATGGAATTTCAAAGAGGAAAGTGCAGGGTGGGGGAGGGAGGGTAATAATATGGAATATTTTTTATAATAATGGAAAATGTTAATAAAAATTGTGGAAAGATAAAATAAATAAATAAATAAAAATCTCCCAAAGAAAGAAAACAAGTACTTTTCCATACTTTTTTTGTTTGTTTTTTTCAAGGTGGGGTCTCCTCTAGTGCAGACTGACCAGGAACTCACTCTAGTCCTAGGCTGGCCTCAAACTCACAGTAATCCTCCTACCTTTGCCTCACAAGTGCTGGGATTAAAGATGTGTGCCATAACATCTGGCAAATACCTTTTATAATTTTATCTTTAGCTTCTCCTTCATCTTACCCACCCCAGCCCTGCTCCTCTAAATTGTTTAGCTGACCTCTTTTCATCTTTGGTGTTTTTTCCCCTTCAATCTTAAATAGGACTTCTTACCAAGCTTTCTACATATTTAGAAATCCCCCTCCCCCAAGCGAAATTAAACTTGTTCATTAAGAAACCTTATGAGGGCTGGAGAGATGGCTTAGCGGTTAAGCCCTCACCTATGAAGCCTAAGGACCCTGGTTCGAGGCTCGGTTCCCCAGGTCCCACGTTAGCCAGATGCACAAGGGGGCGCACGCGTCTGGAGTTCGTTTGCAGAGGCTGGAAGCCCTGGCGCGCCCATTCTCTCTCTCTCCCTCTATCTGTCTTTCTCTATGTGTCTGTCGCTCTCAAATAAGTAAATAAAAAATGAACAAAAAAATTTAAAAAAAAAAAAAAAAGAAACCTTATGAGGGCTGGAGGGATGGATTAGCAGTTAAGGCCCTTGCCTGCAAAGCCAAAGGACCCAGGTTCAATTTCCCAGGACCCACATAAGCCAGATGCACAAGGTGGTGTATGTGTCTGGAGTTTGTTTCAGTGGCTGAAGGCCCTGACATGCCCATTCTTTCTCCCTCCCTCCTTCCCTCCTTCTTCCTCCCTCTCCCCTCCCTCCCAACCCCCCCTTAAATAAGATAAATTTTAAGAAACTTTAAAAAGAAATCTTATGAGGGGTCCATGCGTGGTAGTGCATGGCTTTAATCCTAGCACTTGGGAGGCTGAGGTAGGAAGATCACTGTGAATTTGAGGACAGTCTGAGACTACGTAGTGAACTCTAGGTCAGTCTAGGCTAGAGTAAGACCTTACCTAAAAATGAAGCCCTATGTCTGGAGTTCAATTACAGTGGCTAGAAGCCTTGGTGTGCCAATTTTCTGTCATTAAAAAATAAAAAAACCAAGTGTGGTGGTACATGCTGTACCTTTTTCACCACTCAGGAGATAGAATTAGAAGGATCAGAAATTTAAATATTTAAGTTTCTTCGAAGTCACCTTAAGCCTACATTGTGAGCTCCAGGTCAGCCTAAACTGGGCATGGTGGTGCATGCTTTTAATCCCAGCACTCAGGAGGCAGAGGTAAGAGGATCACCCTTGAGGCCACCCTGAGACTACATAGTGAATTCCAGGTCAGCCTGAGCTAGAGAGAGACCCTACCTTCAGAAAACCAAAAGAAGGAAGAAAAAAAAGAAAAAGAAAAGAAAGAAATTCAATTTCTTTTTTTTTTTTTGATTTTTTTTAATTTTATTTATTTATTTATTTGAGAATGACAGACACAGAGAGAAAGACAGAGGGAGAGAGAGAGAATGGGCGCGCCAGGGCTTCCAGCCTCTGCAAACGAACTCCAGACGCGTGCGCCCCCTTGTGCATCTGGCTAACGTGGGACCAAGCCTCGAACCGGGGTCCTTAGGCTTCACAGGCAAGCGCTTAACCGCTAAGCCATCTCTCCAGCCCAAGAAATTCAATTTCTTTAGCTACCTAAGGAGTTCAAGGTTACCTGAGACCCTTCCTTAAATAAGTAAACAATAAACTTGATAAGCCTTTCAGAAGCCCAAGACCCTTACATTCTATTTCTTGGCTGGATCTTTGTTTGTGCAGGTTTGGAATTACAAGCTTCGCCGCTGTCTCTTCACATTGCTTGGGCACTTGGATTATATTCGCACCACCTTTTTTCATCATGTAAGTAGCCATCAGACTCCATGCAGCATTCATTAGTTCCCCGTTGTAATCTACTTGCCTGACTCCTTTTTTTTTTTGTCATGCTGGAGATTGAACCCAGGATTTTATAAATGCTAGGAGCTCCAGTACTGGGCTACTCCCCCATAAGTAATTTACTTGATCCTTAAGAAACCATGCTTTTGTAACAGTTTATATTATTAGTATGGCTATTCTAGGATGTGTAGGACGTTGGCTTTTCTGTGTTATTATGTAAAAGCACTTGAGGTTATACTCAATTTAACTTGATTGGGTTTAGTGAGCTCTGTGAGAAAGTCTTTGTCACTCCTTTATTTCAGGTTTGCTGATCTACCACACAAGCTTTTAGGCTTATCCCCTATGCAGTATTGTTAGAAAGCAGTAGAGGAACTAGTAAACAACAACCATGCCCCTCTATTCTAGGATTTGGGGTCTGGTAGAGCCTGTTCCTTTAGTTAGGCTCAGTGCTGTCAGGTTTCAGAGTACATTTAGAGAGTGAGGTACAGATTAGAAATTCCCAACCTCTTAGTCAGTTTGCGTTCTGCTTTGCTCTCCCTATGAGTCAATGCTACTAGAATTAGTCTGGCTCTAAGAAAATTGTCTCTTGAATTCAGTTAGAATATAATGAAATAAACAAGTATTTATGGCTTTATTTCCTTAAAAATGTAAAAAAAATTAGCATAAGATAGAATAAGAAAATTATAACTAAAACAGAACAACTACTTCATGAGATAATCCATTTGGTAGATACTATTTGCATAAAGGACTTGCTGAAGCTGAGTGTGGTGGTGCACACCTTTAATCCCAGTACTTGGGAGGCAGAGGTAGGAGGATTATCATGAGCTCAAGGCCACCCTGAGACTACATAGTGAATTCCAGGTCGGCCTGGGCTAGAGTGAGACCCTACCTTGAAAAAACAAAACAAAAAAGAAGAAAAGACAAAAAAGAAATCCCACTAGCCAGACACAGTGACATAACCCTATAATCCTAGCACTCTGAACACGGGAGGTGGTGGCTACACAGACAATTCAAGATCAAGCCTGAGTTACATAGTGAGACCCTGTCTGAAATAAAAAAAAAAAAAAAAAAAAAAAAAAAAACAAGGGCTAGGGAGAGCACTCAGTGATGAGTGTGATCTAACATGTGTTTAATGTTTAGGGCCTTTGAAATATCTTTCAGGAGTATCCTTGGATTTTGAGTGCCTCAGATGATCAGACCATTCGCGTGTGGAACTGGCAGTCTAGAACCTGTGTCTGGTAAAACTGGAGGCAGCAGCCTCAAAAAGCCTTCTGCTTGCTAGACTTTATAATAGCTTGTCTTCGAAACAGTCATCTCCCTTCCCAAATGGGCTATGTCTGCTGACTAGTTACTGGTTACTTTGTAGGATGCTTTTAAAGATAGAATAATAAATATAATTAGTAATATCTGAATCTAAGTTTTGTGACTTCATATCAGGGAGAGTAAGTAATGTAGCTAAGCCTTTAGAGCAGAACTTTTAGTTCTGTACCCAGAAAACCTGATTCAAGGTCTAAATCAGGGTCTACAACTATTCTTATTTTGTATTTGGGGCTAGAGCGCTACTAGAACATTCTGTGAAGTGGTGAGGCCTATTTAAAATGATACCATTTGAGAGTGCCTTGCTAAAATCTATCAAGTAATTGACTTACAATATGAATTACTAAGATTCCATACATATTTATATTTAATGTCTTTAATCCGAGAGGAGAAGTATATAACCACAGTTTTCCTGAAATGGATAATAATAAATATTGCAGAATTGGAGTCAAGTAGAAAACCATTTATTGTTAATACAGCTGACATTGTGCAGTATTACTTCAGAATTGTTAGGGTGGCTTTTATCTTTGCCTCATAAAAGCACACACAAACATCTATGGAAAACAAAGAAAGGGGTTTAGCTTAGGAGTCAGTTGATTTCTACATCAAGTTTAATACTGTGTTTTGTTTTGTTTTGTTTTCCCCTTGCAGTGTGTTAACAGGGCACAACCATTATGTCATGTGTGCTCAGTTCCACCCCTCGGAAGACCTGGTTGTATCAGCTAGCCTGGACCAGACTGTTCGCGTTTGGGATATTTCTGGTGAGCTGCCCAAGTTCAGGGGACAATCTAGTCATGTCTGGCGCAAAACTGCAATTGCTTAAAATAGCAAGGGTAGTTAGTTTAGAATAAAAAAGTTCTAGTATTCCACTCCCATACAGGAGCATCCTTGTATTGATGGATATTCGTAGGTACAGCTTTGCTATAAAAAGTGCTTACTCTAGAACATTTATATAAATGGAGTACAATTTCACCTCAGTTTTTAGTTAAATTCTATGCTTTTGGAGGTATTTGACTGTCAAGAATTTTATTCTAAGAATATATCTTTGACCAAAAAGAAATTTGGGGAATCAGTTAATGCAAAGATCTGGGAGTCTTGACTACTATTGCATTATTTAAGAATAGGACAATTCTATTAGATTTCTTCTTCTTTTTTATTTTATTTTTTTATTTACATATTTATTTTTTCAAGGTAGGGTCTCACTCTAGCTCAGGCTGACCTGGAACTCACTATGTACTCTCAGGGTGGCCTCGAACTCATGGTGATTCTCCTACCTCTGCCTTCCTAGTGCTGGGATTGAAGATGTGTGCCACCACGCCTGGCTTACTAGATTTCTAGTGTAAAGAGCATAGAGTAGAAGGAAGGTGATAACTTTTATATCCAGAATACCTTTCAATGAGCAGACTTCTAACTAAGACTTTGTAGTTTTGGGATAATTATGTTAATACTTCCTGTCAAGATTTATAAATCATGATTTTGACATAGGGCTATTTAGTGCTCTGTAGAGATCTAAAATGTTGACCAGAGAATTTAAATGAGAGAGGACTATATATATAGATGGAGGCACTTGTGTTGGAATAGGGAAATGAGACCAGATGCTGTGGTTCTCTGTCCACTGACAGTCACTTACTACTTAATGGATTATCTTTATGTACTCTGAAAAGTTATTAGCTAAACTACAAAATAAACTAGTGTTCCAAAACAGGAAGGCTACTTACAGGTCCTTGATTGGTTTTTCATGGTAATAAAGGACTTGGCCTTCTGCTTTGTGCAACTAAGGTAGTAACTACCAACTTCTTTGTGCCATGATAGACTAGGGGAATTTGGTACTTGCTGTTCTTATAAGCCATTAATTAACAGCACATTAATAATAGGAACTCGTAGCAGTTACAATTTGTGCAATATAGAAACAAGCCAAGAGATCCACGTGTGGTGTTGCACACCTGTAACCTTAGCACTTGGGATAGAGGCAAGAGGATCAAGGTTCAAGGTCCTCTTTAGCTACATGGTAAGTTTGAAGCCAGCCTGAGTTACATGAGATTCTATCTTAAAAAACAAAATTAAAAGAAAAATAAAAAGCCATGAAATGGACAGTTGGAGAGTAGAATCACCGCAGCCTGCTGTCTTTTGAGTTCAAAGACTTAAAATTGTAGGGCAGTAGTATGAGCAAGATCACATGGGAGGTAGGGTGAGCGTGCTCCTCCTGGGACTTTGCCATTGCAGTTTTTCGTCAGACCGACTACCTTTCTGAAGTACACCCAGATGTGACCAGCCATGCCAACAGGAGGGGCTAGGTACAGGCATTGAGTCTTTCTCTGCATTGCCAGTATCAGGGAGCTTAACATTTACTCTTCCATTAACCTAGCTGTGGCTTTCTATAGGTTTTCACTATGCACACATTCAAACCACCCTCTCTCTCAGGATGCCTAATAAGGTTGGATCTGAGCTCGTGCTGCCCCAACTATCAGGAGTGATTTAGAATACCCTTTTCCAACCTGAATTCTGTGGGAAAATCAAGTGCTATGGGAAGTACCTTGAAGTGGCTGTTTTCTCAGTTCTTCCAGAAATGGTGTACAACTAGCACCTAGATCATAAGTTCATTATTTTATACCTAAAGTGATGTCTTTGAATATTCAAGCCTAATTCCTCGAATGCTTGATTGAGATGGCTCATATATTGCTTACTCTGAAAGTACTGTTGGTGCCACTGATTTTAGCATGTGTTCCCTAGAGTCTAGCTCAAGCAATTTGGGAAATAAATTTTAAAAACTTAACTAATTGAAAAGAAAAGCAATTTGGAGGAAATCAGATGGTCAGATTCATATTGATGAACATGAGATGCCTAAGGCAAGAAATCCTCCTCTTTACCTTTTGCAGGCAGAAAATATGTTTTTGTCAAATTAAATTGAAGAAGAGAGGAAGAGAGTATGACCTCTTAGGGTTTATACTTGCTCTTGAATGTGTGAATTGCATGGGTTACTATGTAATATTGCCATTGCTGTAATTTATATGTATGGTAGTAAAAACGTTGTGCTGACTTCCTTTACTAATGTTAATGCTCACTTTACCATCTCTAAGTGTTTTCTCTACTAAATTCTGTTGACTTCAAGTAATATCTTAACAGAGAGGAAGGAGAGGCTTGACTACTTAACCAGTGGAAGGAACCGAGGGGTTAGACTTAGGCACTTATTCTTTCTTTTCTTGAAATCAGCATGGTTTTGTTTTTTTTTTTCCCCAGAAGCAGTCTTTATTGCCTTTATTTATTTATTTATTTATTTATTTATTTGAGGCAGAGGGGGAGAGAGAGAGAGGGAAGGAGGGAGAGACAACAGGCATGCCAGGACCTCTAGCCATTACAAATGAACTCCAGATGCATGTGCCACCATGTGCATCTGACTTACATGGGTGCTAAGAGATTTAAACCTGGGTCCTTGGGCTTCATAGGCAAGTGCCATAACTGCTAAGTCATGTCTCCAGCCCTGAAAGGAACACTTTCTAAACTAGTAGGAAAGCACCAAACGAATAAGAGAATGTAGGTTTTTGGTTTTGTTTTTTGTTTTTTGAGGTAGGATCTCACTCTGGCTGGGTTTAAAATCATAGCAGTTCTCCTACTCTTGGCCTCCTGAGTGCTGGTTTTAAAGGCATAAGCCACAACAGCCAGCTGGATAATATAATGATCTTTAAAGAGGAAACTATCTTTTTTGTTTGTGCTTTTGTTTTTGTTTGTCAGAAGTAGGGTCTCGCTCTAGTTCAGGCTGACCTGGAATTCATTATGTAGTCTCAGGGTGGCCTTGAACTCTCAGTGATCCTCCTGCCTCTGCCTCCCAAGTGCTGGGATTAAAGGCATGCGCCACCATGCCTGTCTAAGAAGAAGCTATCTTTTCATACACCTCTTTCATGTGGATCAAATCCCTGGAGCTTAGGAAAACCTGAATCTCATTTTCCTGGCAAAAACTATTTCTTTCAAAGAGAATATGTTTATATTCTAGGTGTATCAGATAGGTTACTTTTTTAGGTTGATCTTTCAAGTAAATTGACAGTTAAATTTTTTAAATGTACTTACACCTTTGCATGTCAAGTCCATGTAATTCAGGCTCACTCTTTGCAATGACCACTAAAGCGATATTAATATGCTGCCAAATCTGTCCTCATCCCTCTCTCTCTGTGCTTCCGCTGGTCCTCACTGGGAGGCATGCATAACATGGTCCATTCTGAGAGTGTTTTCTTCTCCCTCTGGATTTGAGTAGCTGCTGTAGAAATTTTCCATCTGTCGTTCAGTCCTAGTCAGTAGCTTGTTAAAGACTCAAATATTTCTTCTCTTGAGTATCTTTTCACTGCCTGTCACTATTCATCTGTTTCGCCCTTCCCCTTTCCCTGGATCATTACCAGCAAGTGCAACAAAGGCTTCCATTCTGTCATACAGCTTTCCTTTTAATGTGTTTATTGAAGCTTATTGGAGATGAAGTTCCTCACAGCTGGCTGTCTTTGTGTCTTTCTTTGAATCTGTTTCATACATCAGATTTATTAGAAGTGTTGACAGATCCTATTAAAGAGACAAGTGAAATAAGTGAAAGGAAGTATCCTCGTAATAATGTAATTATGAAGCTTGGGGGAATAGACATTCATAGCATTAGCGTTGTCTCTATACCTATTGGCTAAATGCTCCTTTAGACAGAGACAAGATAATTAAACTATCAAGACCGTTTACACTTTCTTCTCCAAAGCTGGTGTTTAGGTACTACTATAGGAGAAGAGATGCAGCATATTTTTAAAGCAATGAGTAAAAATACAGTCACTTTCTTCTTTCCCTATAGATGCCAGATTTTAGACTTGAAGCTACTTTGGTTTTACTTTTCCTCTGTTATAAAATTTCTTTGTAGAAAATTTTTATGTTAAGTAATTTCATCTTTCACTCTTTCCCCTAATTGAAGAGGTAGGATTTTAGTCCCAGTTGAGTTTTCGTATGTATAAACTGGAATGATTATACATGCTTACCTATATCCAAGGGTTGCTATCAAAATCAAATCATGTACTACAGGCTAGAGATGACTGGTTAGTGAAGGGTGCTTGCTTGCAAGGCCTGATGGCCTGAGTTGGATTCCCCAGTACCCATGTGAAGACACATACACAGGTGGCACAGGCATCTGGAGTTTAGTTGCAGTGGCAACAGGCCCTAACATGCACATTTCTCTCTCCCCTACTCCTCACTCTCTCATTAGTAAATAAAATACATTTTTTAAACATCATGTAATATATGTTAGAAAACTAGAGTGTTGTGTAAGGTAGTAATCTTGTTACTATAATTTGGTTCTGACTATTAGCAAGTAACTTTAAAAAACAAAAACAAAGCCGGGCATGGTGGCGCACACCTTTAATCCCAACACTCGGGAGGCAGAGGTAGGAGGATCACTGAGTTCGAGGCCACCCTGAGACTCCATAGTGAATTCCAGGTCAGCCTGGGCTAGAGTGAGACCCTACCTCAAAAAACCAAAAAAAAAAAAAAACCAAAAAAAAACATGGACTAGAGAGATGGTTTAGCAGTTAAGATGCTTCTATGCAAAGCCTAAAGACCCACGTTGGACTGTGGGCCAGATGCACAAGGTGACACAAGCATGCAAGGTTGCGCATGTGCACAAGGCGGCGCAACGTCTGGAGTTTGATTGCAGTGGCTAGAGGCCCTGGTGCACTAATTCTCTCTCTGTCTCTTGTAAAATAAAAATAACAAAAGCAAAAAAAAAAAAAAAAAAACAGGAAACTAGGTCTTACTCTGTAACACATTCTAGCGCAGACTAAACTCACAGAAATCCTGCTTCCTCAGTCAACTGAGTGCTTGGATTACAAGTGTGAGCCACCATGCCTGACTCCAAATATTCAGCATTTTGGGGGAAGTATGGGGATGTATTTTGAAGTTGGGTCACACTCTAGTCCAGGCTTTCCTAGAACTGTCTGTAGCCCAGGCTGGCATCATGGTGGTTTCCTCCTTCACTGCTGGGATTAAAGGCATAAGATATATAGACAAACCCTAAATGTGAGTCTTCATGAACAGACACCCCTTATCCTAGTACCTTTTACCTGTTCTTATAAAAGTATAGATTAAGGCCGGGTGTGGTGCCACACACCTTTAATCCCAGCACTTCAGAGGCAGAGGTAAGAGGATAGCTGTGAGTTCTAGGCCAGCCTAAGACTAGATAGTGAATTCTAGGTCAGCCTTGGCTAGAGTGAAACCCTACCTCAAATAAACAAACAAAAAAAGTAGAGGTTAAATCCTCCATGTGAAACCAGCCTCCGGGGCCTTCAGTGGTGAAATACATACATTCATATTTATAAGCAACCTTTTTGTTTGTTTTGGTTTTGGTTTTTTGAGGTAGGGTTTCATGCTAGCCCAGGCTGAACTAGAATTCACTATATGTAGTCTCAGGGTGGTCTTGAACTAACAGTGATCTTCCTACCTCTGCCTCCCAAAAGCTGGGATTAAAGGCATGTGCACTACACCTGGCTATATAAGCAGTCTTTTTAATCAAAATACAAAAGAATATGGTCTTTTGCTATTATTTTGTTACATATGTCTCATAGTATTTGTTATAGTTTTTCCAAACTAGATAGCTTTTCTTTTATTTATTTTTTTCAAGGTAGGGTCTCTCTCTGGCTCAGGCTGACCTGGAATTTATTATATAGTCTCAAGGTAGCCTCAAACTTTAAGCAATCCTCCTGCTTCTGCTTCCCAAGTGCTGGGACTAACTACATGCACCACCATGCCTGGCTTGTTTTGTTCTTAATAGGTTCAATTTCAGTACCCTGTTTGGAATTTTCCTATAAATTGCCTCAAAGCTTTCAGTTTGAGAAACAGCAAAGTATGATCTCTGCCTCTTTAAAAAAAAAATTTTTTTTTGAGATGGTAGGAAAAAGTTCTTACAGATTTCATGAGGTAACATGAAAGCAAACATTGAATGCTTTCCTTTTAAGATCACATGTGGAGAACATTTAAGAATGGGAAGTGGGCATTATCTGAAGTTGGTGAGGTTTGAAGATCTTGGACACATGGGAGGTTTGATGGGGTAGCTCCCAGGAGTGAGTCTGTTAAGTGTTGAAGAAGATACTGAGGAATAGGTAGGTGTTTTTGAGTCTCTTTTCTTTCTTCACTCCTAAATTTCTTTTCTCCTTTTTCATGTGATATGAGTTTATTGGTGCATCTTTCTGTGCTTTTGCTATCATGCTCTTTTTGATAACATTATATTGCATATTCCATCCCACTCCTTAACCCTTCAAAGGTCTAAGGAAAAAAAACTTGTCCCCTGGTGCTGTGGAGTCAGATGTGAGAGGAATCACTGGGGTTGATCTTTTCGGGACTACGGACGCAGTGGTGAAGCATGTACTGGAGGTATTTATCTCTACAGCTGTTGGGGGCATGGACTGTCCTTGAGAGGAAATCTCAACATGCTGTTCATTTTTTCATTCTTTCAGCAAATATGTATTAAGTGCCAGGCACTGTTTGAGGTTTGGGGACTAGAATTGTTTATGAGCCAACAGATAAATGAAAGTTAGGGGTCTGGGGAGATGGCTTAGCAGTTAAGGCACTTGCTTGCAAAGTCTTGACAGATTCAATATCCCAGTACCCACGTAAATGAGATTCACAAAGTGGCACATGTGTCTAGAGTTCATTTGCAATGACAGGAGGCCCTGGTATGCCCACACTACCCACCCCCACTCTCTCTCCCAAAATAAAAGGCAAAAAAAAGAAAATTACACATCACCTCAAGGAGAATTATGTCATTTTATAAATCCAATGTAAGGCTGGTGTGGTGGCATATGCCTTTAATCCCAGCACTCAGGAGGTAGAAGTTAGAGGAGTGCCATGAGTTCAAGGCCACCCTGAGACTACATAGTGAATTCCAGGTCAACCTGGGCTAGAGGGAGACCCTACCTCAAAAAAAAAAAAAAAAAGCCAGTGAGAGAACAGAAGACAGATGTGTAAAGACTTCATTACTTTGTCAAACCTTTTAGAAGGTGGTGACCTAAAGAAATTTAATGAAAGTTACAGAAAACCAACCATGTATAAATAACTAGTGAGAAAATAGAAAATTAAAAGGAAAGGAAACCAATTTTTATAAAATAAAAATGCTAATGTAATTCTAACAGCTAGGAACTGAAATATATATTATTAACCTCATACTACACATGAAAAAAATTGAGACTTAGAACAGTTTGCCAAAGTCCACATGTATCTAATAAATGGAGCAACTAATTTTTATTGGTTACTTTAAGCTATGAACATAAATTGACAATTTATTTGCATTTGTGCAAGCACATGTCAGAGTCTCTGGCTGCTACAAATGAACGCCAGATGCTTGACCACTTTTTTTTTGCATCAGCTCTATGTGGTTGCTAAGGAATTGAACCTGAACCATCCATCTTTTAAAGCAAGTGCCTTTGACCACTATTGAGCCACCTTCCCAGCCCAAAATCAATAATTTGTAAATTATTTGGTCTTCATGCTCTTGAAATTTACTAAGCATTCAAGTTTTTGTTTACATAAATTATGTTTATCTTTTTTTTTTTTTTTTTTTTTGAGGGAGGGTCCCACTCTAGTCCAGGCTGACCTGGAATTCACTGTGTAGTCTCATGGTGGCTTTGAACTCAAGATGATCCTCCTGCCTCTACCTCCTGAGTGCTGGGATTAAAGGCATGCGCCACCACGCCCAGCCTGTTGCATTATTTTTTTTTTTACCGTATTTGAAATTAAAACAGGGAGGTTTCTTTGCTTGCTTTGGTGCTGCAACTTGAAATCAGGGCCTTGCACATGCTCCACCACTGAGCTGTACCCAGCCTGGGAAATGGCTTAGCAATTAAGATGTGTGCCTGTGAAGCCTAAAGACCCCGGTTCAATATTGTAATAATTCGTTGGAGAAATAAAGCATAAATATACAAGCAAAAAGGAAGGCAGAAGATATTATATGCAAGTGAAACTGAATTTTGTTGTTGGTTTTTCAAGGTAGGGTCTCACTGTAGCTCCAGGCTAGCCTCAGGCTCACAGTGATTCTCCTACCCCTGTCTCCCAAGTACTGGGATTAAAGGCATGTACCACCACACCTGGTATGAAGCTGAATTTTGTAATGGAACTATTTGTAAATTCCCATGAGAATTTGAAGTGATAATAAGTAAACTGGTGTGGCAGTTCTAGTGCTCAAAGCCTTGCAGTGAGCCAAGGATGATGGCACATTCCTATAATCCCAGGAGCTGAGGCAGAAAGATCTCAAGATTAAGTCTGTGTAACAAGCCCCTGACTCAGAAAACAAAATCAAACAAATGAAAAATAAAGAAAATAACAGCAATATAAACAACTTTACAGTGACATAGTACCTTGAGTGATTTCTTTTCTTTTCTTTTCTTTTTGAGTCATTTTTACTTGACGTGTAACTCAGAGGGCTAGGGATGTACCTCAGTGGTGGAGTCCTTACCTAGCATATGCAAGGGTATGAGTTTGAAAGGGAAAAAAAAAAAATCAGAGACATCTTTTGTTATAACTACCAGCATGGTTCATTGATTTCCTTTGGATAATATTTATAAAGCTGTTATAGAAGAACTACTTTTTCTTTTTTTTTTTTCAATAGGGTCATGATCGTGGAGTAAACTGGGCAGCTTTTCACCCCACTATGCCCCTTATTGTGTCTGGGGCAGATGACCGGCAAGTGAAGATCTGGCGCATGAATGGTAAGCTGGTAACAGTGTAGTCATGTCTAAGAAATGGACTGCTGGCCAGCAAGGTGAAATAGCCAGTTCTTCTGGACTTTGACGATTTTTCTGTCTTGGATGATTATTTCCTGTTAATTCTAGGTATATAGACATTGCCTCTTTATACCCCTCATGGCAGTGTTCTGATTTTTTCGTTTGTTTGTTTGTGTTTTGAGGTAGGGTCTCAGGCTGGACTTGATCTCTCAGCAATTCTCCTACCTTTTCCTCCTGAGTGCTGGGATTAAAGGCATGTGCCACCATGCCTGCCCGGTATCTGATTTCTTGAGGAACATGAACATACATAAGAATAAGAATCACAGCCAGGCATGGTAGCACATGCCTTTAATCCCAGCACTTGAGAGGCAGAGGTAGGAGGATCACTGATTTCAAGGCCACCCTCAGATTATAAAAAAAAAAAAAAGAATAAGAATCATCCACTCATTTAACAGATATTGAGTGCCTGCTGCATACTAGATATTGGCCAGGGCTCTCTATATATAATGGTGATGTAAGCAGGTAAAACTCTCACCTTATGGAATTTGTACTTGTCCTAAAATGGCAGTTAATGACATGCTATCAGTATAAACAGGATAAAAGTATAAAGAATGATGGAATAAAGATATTATAATCAATAGAAGAATCAGAAAAGAACAGAGACATACAGAAAGCTTGAGAGACTTGGAGCAGGTGTGGCATGTGCTGATAGTTCTAGGTACTTAGTAGGCTGAGGCAGGAGCATTGTTTAAGGAATAGGAGTTCAAGGCCAGAGTAGGCAACACAGCAAGACCTCATCTCAAAAACAAATCTAACAGGAAAAATAAGTGCTAAAGAGATAGCCCAGTAGATAAGAGTGCTTCCCATGCAAGCATGAGGGCCTGAGACCTCCAAACTTTAAATTCTTAGCACCTACATACCATCCTCCACAGAGCACAACCCTCTCCACATACACATGCATACATACCCTTGCAAAAAAAAACAGAGTATGAAATAAAGATTAAGAGACTTAAATGAAGAAAAATGCTGTATGAGAAAGAAGTTAATTTTGTACTTTGGAACAGAACTTAGCACTGTATTAAAAGGCTATCACAGTTGGGCATGGTGGTACATCCTGCAATCCCAGCATTGGGAGGCTGGGAAAGGAGGATTTCAGGTGACCCTCCTTTTTTTGTGGCCTTAGCCACAAAGTAAATCTTTGTTTCAAGCTCTTGAAAAAAACAGGATATGGGACTGGGAATATAGCTCAGATGATAGAGTGCTCACCTGCCATGCACAAAGCCCTGGATTTAATGGTTAGTTCCATATAACCTGGGCATGGCGACACATGCCTGTAATCTCCAGCACTAGGGGAGTGGAGGCAGAAAATTTCAAGATCATCCTTGGCTACATAGTGAAAGGCCAGCCTGGACTGCATTAGACCCATCTCAAAAAGAGGATGTCAGTTTTCCAGATCCCAAAGTTATAGTAGTGAGGTATGATGATCTAATTCTTTTTTCTTCAGAATCAAAGGCATGGGAGGTTGACACCTGCCGGGGCCATTACAACAATGTGTCTTGTGCTGTCTTTCACCCCCGTCAAGAATTGATTCTCAGCAATTCTGAGGATAAGAGTATTCGAGTCTGGGATATGTCTAAGCGGTAAGGGAATGTCCATGCTCTCTGTCTTACTCTGTGTTTCCAAACGTTAGAAGCCATGTGTGGTGCATACCTGTAGTCAGAGCACTTGAGAGCTGGAGGTAGTAGGATCATGAGTTCAAGGCCAGCTGAAGCTATGTGAGACCCTCTCTCAAAAATCCAAAATGAGAAAAGAAATTGAGATTAGAATACTTGATTTTGTTTCTCATCTTCAGAGTGAACAAAAACCAATAGTAGAGTGCTTACCTAGCATGCATAAGGTCCTAGATTCAATCCCTAGTATCACAAACAAGAGAAAAAAAAAAACAGTGTTGAAGAGATCTAGAAAATCAGTCAGTATTTATTAATTTTCTGTCAGAAACATCTAAATATATATTCTTTTTCTCTTCTAAAAATGTTAAACACATTCTTTCCTTCTCCTAATTCTTTAGTTAGGGATGTAAGGAATATGGAATGAAACCATCGCAGGAAATTATGATAAATAGGGAGAAGCTGGCATGTCAACAATAATAGGATCAATTTGAACTTTTTGTCCCTTGGTGGAATGTATCAATGCATGTAATTTTACTTGGGCTACCTACTGGCCTAGTTTAGTTTTTAAAACAGCTGTGGCTTTATATTGTGTTTTCTTATATTTGGTGGACTGAAGATTCCTAAGTAATGCCTTTCTTTATGTACCTTTTGCTTTCCTAGGACTGGAGTCCAGACCTTCCGTAGGGATCATGATCGTTTCTGGGTCCTAGCTGCCCATCCCAACCTTAACCTCTTTGCAGCAGGTAAGAGCTATTTCCTTTCCTCTCCTCTCTTGCTTTAGTTTGTAGAATTAGACAGGCATGGTGGTGCACACCTTTAATCCAAGCACTCGGGAGGCAGAGGTAGGAGTATTGCTGTGAGTTCAAGGCCACCCTAAGACTACATAGTGAATTCCAGGTCAGCCTGGGCTAGAGTGAGACTCTACCGTGAAAAAAACAACCAAAAAAAAAAAAAAAAGTTTGTAGAATTTGAAAGTGATTCTTGGGGCTGAAGAGATGGCTAAGCAGTTAAGGTACTTATCTGCAAAGCTAAAGGACCGAGGTTCAATTCCCCAGGATCCATGTAAGCCAGATGCCATGCCTGGCTAGTCACTAAAAAAAGAAGAAAGTGATTCTTGGGCTGGAGAGATGGCTTAGCGGTTAAGAAGAAAGTGATTCTTCATTAGCTTTGTCTCCAGGGTGACAAAAGAGAAGCAGAATTTTTAGTCACCCAAGTAAGACTTTTCTCCTTCCCCTCTTAACCTTTTGGAATAGTATCTTTTTTTCTTTTAACCATTTATTTATTTGGGAGAGAGAGAAGGAGAGGCAGAGAGAGAGAACGGGCATACCCAGGCCTGTAGCCATTGCAAGTGAACTCTACGTGCAGGTGCCACCTTGTGCATCTGGCATATGTAAGTACGGGGGAATTGAACATACGTCCCTAACCTCCACAGGCAAACACCTTAACTGCTAAGCCATCTCTCCAGCACTCTCATTGTTTAATGTCTTTATTTATTTATTTGCAAGCAGAGAGAGATAGAAGAGAGGCAGACAGAGAGAATGGGCACACCTAGGCCTCTAGCCATTGCAAACAAACTCCAGATACATGCATCACTTTGTGCACTGGCTTTACATGGGTACTGGGGAATCGAACTTGGGTCGTTACACTTTGTAGGCAAGCACCTTAGCTACTGAGGCATTTCTCCAGCCTTGGCGTAGTAGTCTTTAGTATTCTTTCTCTACCAAGATCCTTTCATTTGCTCCTAGGAGCTCAGAGGAGCTTCATACTGAACACTTGTAGCTCTCACACTGAGAAGCTAGAAGCTAAGCTTTATTCATTCACTTGGCATATATGCATTAAGTGACAGACCTTAGTCTGAGTGCTGGTTTTAAAGCAGTAAATTAAAGCCACTGCTTTAATGGAGCATTTATTTATGATCAAGGGAGGAAGACTATAAACAAGAAATATATGAAGTGAAGTATGGTAAAAATGCTTTAAAGAAAATTTAAGCAAAAGTAAGGGTATGAAGAGGGACAAGTATACGAACTACATTATATGGAATGTTCAGAGAAGTAAAAATAAGTGAGAAAGTGGGAGCATTACAAAGAACATGGCATGGTATGAAAAAGAGAAGTGTTTAGTATGTTAGGAGAACACCAGAGAGTTCGGTACCGTAAGTACAGTCAGTAGGGCACTAAATAAGAAGAAGACCGCACCAGATTTTGTACTGTCTTGAGCTTGAGATTTTATTCTCAGTGAATTAAAAACCATTGGAGGGGCTGGGAAGAAAGCTCAGCAGTTAAAAGCACTTGCTTCAGTCTGCTGGCCCTGGTTTAATTCTCCAGTACCCATAGAAAGCAAGATGCACAAAGTAGTACGTTTCTGGAGTTTGTTTGCAATGGCAAGAGGCCCTGACACCACACCCATTCTTTCTGTTCCTCTCTGCTCTCCCTCCCCTCCCTCTGCTCACATATAAATAAAAAAAAAATTATCCCTCTCTCTCTTTCTCTCTCTCTCTCTCTCTCTCTCTCTCTCTCTCTCTCTCTCTCTATATATATATATATATATATATATATATATATTTTAATAGAAAAGCAAGAAAGCCAGGCATGGTAATGCACACCTTTAATCTCAGAACTCAGGAGACAGAGATAGGAGGATCTCCATAAGTTTGAGACCACCCTGATACTAGTGAGTTTCAGGTCAGTCTGGGCTAGAGTGAGACCCTACTTTGAAAAACCTAAATAAATAAATAAAGCAAGGGGCTGGAGATGGCTCATTTGTTAAAGGTACTTGTTTGAAAAGCCTGACAGCTTGAGTTTGATTCCCAATATAAAGCCAGATGCACACAGTGGTACATGCATCTGGAATTTGTTTGCAGTAGGAGGAAGCTCTGACATGCCTATACACACAAACACACTCTGCTCACTCTCTCTCAAATAAACTACTTAAAAACAAAAAAAAAGCCATTGGAGTGTGGTAGTGTAATCCTAGTACTCAGGATGCTGAGAAGTAGGAGATTAGCCATGAATTTGAGGCCAGCCTGGGCTGCAGAATGATAAGCCTGGGATAGGGTGAGGCCCTTCCTCAAAAAAGAAAAAAGCCATTGGCTTTAACAAATGATACTGGGAAAACTGGGCATCCACATGCAGAAGAATGAAACTAGGTTCTTATCACCAAGTACAAAACTCCAAATTGATCAAAGATCTTAATGGGAGACCTGAAGCTTTGAAACTGCAGAGGAAAAACTGAGGAAAACTCTTAAAGATAGAGGAATGGTTAGGAACTTTCTGAATAGGATTCCAGCTTCTTAGGAAATGAGGTCAACAATCACTTAATGGAACCTCATAAAAGTAAAAAGTTTCTGTACAGCAAAGGAACACTTAACCAAGTGAAGAGACACCCTCCAGAATGGGAAAAAATCTTTGTCAGCTATACATCTAACAGAGAGGTTGAGATTTAGAATATACAAAATCTATACAACACCTCAACGATTAGCATAAACAAAAAAAGTAGATCTCTGAGACTACAGAGTGAATTCCAGGTCAGCCTGGGCCAGCATGAGACCCTACCTTGAAAAACCAAAAAAAAAAAAAAAAAAAAAAGCTGAAGAACAAACAGAAGACAAATGGCCAATCAATGCTTTAAAAAGTGTTCAACATTCTTAGCTATCAGGGAAATACAAATTAAAACTATGAGATTCCATCTCACCCTTTGCAGAATGGCTTTCATCAAGAAAACAAAGGACAGCAAATGCTGAGGAGTGTGTGAGGACTGTTGGTAGAAGTGTAAACTGGTGTAGCCACTATGGAAAGCAGTGTGGAAGTTTCTCAAAAAGCTAAAAATAAGTGTGGTGACACACATCTTTAATCCCAGTACTTAGTCACTGAGATAGAAAAATCACAGTGAGTTCAACTCCAGTCTGGGCTATAGTGAGACCCTGCTCACAAAGAAAAAAAACTCTCAAAAACAAAACTAAGGACTGGAGAGTTGACTTAGCAGTTGAGGCACTTGCCTGCAAAGCCAAAGGACCCAGGTTCAATCCCCAGGACCCACATAAAGCCAGATGCACAAGATGGCACAAGCATCTGGAGTTCATTGACAGTGGCCAGATACCCTGTCATGCCCATTCTCTCTCTTTCAAATTAATTAATTAAATCTTTTTTTAAAAAAGCTAAAACTAGAACTACCGTATGACCCTGCCACACCACTTCTGGACATATTTGCAAATGACTACCCTACTACAGAGATTCTTGTTCTCAGTGTTTACTGCTGCTCTCTTCACAATAGCAAAAAAATGGAATCAGCTAGATGTCCATCTTCTGAGGGATGAATAATGAAAATGTGGTATATCGATAAAGTGAGATAACTCAAGTGTAGAAAGATAAATGCACCACTGGAAGGCAAAGGCAGGAGGATCGCCATGAGTTCAAGGCCACTCTGAGACTACATAGTGAATTCCAGGTTAGCCTGGGCTAGAGCGAAGAACTCCCTCCAAAGGAAGAAAAAAAAAAAAGATAAATGCATGTTCTCTCTCATATGTGGATCCTAGTTTATAATCTTTTTGTTTGTTTGTTTGTTTGTTTGTTTGTTTGTTTGTTTGTTTGTTTTTCAAGGTAGGGTCTCACTCTAGCCCAGGCTGACCTGGAATTCACTATGGAGTCTCAGGGTGGCCTCGAACTCACAGCGATCCTCCTACCTCTGCCTCCCAAGTGCTGGGATTAAAGGCATGCGCCACCATGCCTGGCAATTTATAATCTTTCTACATGTATGCTGTCATTTGAAAGAGAATGTATAGATGCCAGGGAGCTTGAAAGTAGCCCATGAGAGGATGTGAAAATGAATCTTCAGGGATAGTGAAGGTAGTAGATTTTAAGTGATATGAAAGTCACAGTGGGAATACCAGGGATGGGAGGATGAAAGCAGGCCTGGAGGCAGGGAGATAGGGCAGAAGAAGGAAAGGGTTAAACAAAACTAAGTACATGTATGAAGTAATAAAAGAGCCAGGCAAGCCAGGTGTAGTGGAACACACCTTCAATGCCAGCACTTGGGAGACTAAGGAGCAGGATCTCCATGAGTTCGAGGCCTGTCTGAGACTACATAGTGAATTCCAAGTCAGCCTGGACTAGAGTGAGACCTACTTCCAAAAGCCAAAAGAATAAAAATTAATAAAGGGCTGGAGAAATGGCTTAGCAGTTAAGGCATGGCCTGCAAAGACCCAGGTTCAATTCCCCAGGACCCACATAAGCCAAGATGCACAAGATGGCACATGCATCTGGAGTTCATTTCCAGTGACCATAGGCCCTGCCATGCCCATTCTCTCTCCCTCCCTCCCTCCCTCCCCTCCCTCTCTCTCTCTCTCTCAAATAAATAAAATACATATTTTAAGCCAGGCTTGGTAGCATACTCCTTTAATCCCAGCACTTGGGAGGCAGAGGTGGAAGGATTGCTTTGAGTTCAAGGACACCTTGAGACTACACAGTGAATTCTAGGTGAGCCTGGGCTAGAATGAGACCCTACCTCAAAAACAAAAATATTTAAAAATAAATATTTTAAATAAATAATTAAATGCACATATAAATATATTTTTAAAAAAACAAGAGGGCTGGAAAGATGGCTTAGTGGCTAAGGTGCTTGCCTGCAAAGCCTAAGGACCCAGGTTCAGCTCCCCAGACCCCACATAAGCCAGACACACAAGGTGACACATGAGTACAAAGTCACACATGTTCACAAGATGATGCATGTGTTTGGAGTTCGATTATGGTGGCTAGAGGCCCTGGCATGCCAGTTCTCTCTTGCTCTTGTCTCTTTCTCATAAGTTTAATTTAGCTTAAAAAATAAATAAAGGGCTGGAGAGATGGCTTAGCAGTTAAGGCACTTGCCTGTGAAGGCTAAGGACCCAGGTTCAATTCTTCAAGTCTCATATAAGCCAGATGCACATGGTGGAGCATGCATCTAGAGTTTGTTTGCAGTGGCTAGAGGCCCTGGCGTGCCCATTCTCATTCTATCTATCTATCTATCTATCTATCTATCTATCTATCTAATAAATAAATAAATAACTGGTTTATATATGGAGCACTGTAGGATACAAGAATGGAAAAGTTTTCTGAGGAATTGGTGATTCTCAGAGGGAAAGTACAAAACTTTGTTTTTTGGGTATTTTTTTGAGGAAGTGTCACTAACTCAGTCTGATGTGGAACTCTACCTACAGGCTGGCTTTGAATTCACAGCAGCCCACCTACCCCAGGCTCCAGAGTGTTGGGATTAAAGGTGTGCACCATCACACCAGCCAAAACATTTTTCAAAAGCAACCACAAAGACCTTTAAAATTAACATTTGGGGCTGGAAAGATGGCTCAGCAGTTAAGGCACTTGCCTACAAAGCCAAAGGACCTAGGTTCAATTCCCCAGAACCCACATAAGCCAGATGCAGAAGGTGCCATATGGGTCTGTGGTTGGAGGCCCTAACATGCCCATTCTCTCCTCTCTCTCTTCCTCATTCTCTCTCTCAAATAAAAATTAAAAAAACTAATTAGAGTTAACTTTTAAAAATATTTTTTATTTTTATTTATTTATTTGTTAAGAGAGAGGGAATGGGCACACCAGGGCCTCCAGCCACTGCAAACGAATTCCAGATGCATGCGCCCCCTTGTGCATTTGGCTAATGTGAGTCCTGGGGAATTAAACCTGGGTCCTTTGGCTTTGCAAGCAAACACTTTAACTGCTAAGCCATCTCTCCAGCCCAAAGTTAACATTTTTTAAGTTAATCTTTGTGTGTGTGTGTGTGTGTGTGTTTGCTTTTTTGAAGTAGGGTTTCACTCTAGCTCAGGCTGACCTGGAATTCACTGTATAATCTTAGGGTGGCCTTGAACTCACGGCAATCCTCCTACCTCTGCCTCCTAAGTACTGGGATTAAAGGCATGCATACCATGCCTGGCTAAGCTAATTATTTTTATCCTTTCATTTACTAGGGACAGGAGGATGAAAATTAGTCTAGTTTTTGCCTTTAGACAACACATAGGGTGGTGTAGGTGAGACTTTTAAATGCTAAGTGCCATAATGGAGGTTTATACAAAGTGTTAGGGAGCACATGGAAGGGTGCATTTAAATGTGGCATTGTGGGCTGGAGAGATGACTTAACAATTAAGACACTTGCCTGCAAAGCCAAAGGATCCAGTTTCAGTTCCCTAAGACCCATGTAAGTCAGTTGCATAAGATGGTGCATGCATCTGGAATTTGTTTTCAGTGGTTGGATGCCCTGGCATGCCCATTCTTTCTCCTCTTCTTTTTCCTTCTCTCCCTCTTTCTTTCTTTCTCTCTCTCTCTCTCTCTCTCTCTCTCTCTCTCTCTCTCTCTCATAAATAAATAAAAATATTTTAAGCGTGACATTTTGGTACAATAGTACAGAAGGATCCACAAGGCTGGAGATATATGGCTCAGTGGTATTTTCCTAACATGTGCAAGGCCCTGTGTTCAAACCCAAGTACCACCAAAAAGGAAGAAGATTCATAGAAGAAAGATTTACAGAAAATTATTTGAGGGCTAGAGAGATGACTTAGCAGTTAAGGCACCTGCCTACAAAGCCAAAGGACCCAGGTTTGATTCCCCAAGACCCACATAAAAGCCAGATGAACAAATTGGCTCATGTGTCAAGTTCGTTTACAGCAGCTGAAGGCCCTGGCGTGCCCAATGTCTGTCTGTCTCTTTCTCTCAAATAAATAAATAAAATTTTTAAAAAATATTTGAAGAAACGGTTCTAAGCATTGTGAGTACTTAGGGATGCATTTAGATGTTATTATGTCTTCTATCATTGTAACAAAAACACTTCACATTAGCCACTTTATAAAGAAAAGAAGTTGGGCTGGAGGGATGGCTTAGTGGTTATGGCATTTGCCTGCAAAGCCAAAGGACCCTGGTTCGATTCCCTAGGACCTACGTTAGACAGATGCACAAAGGGGTGCATGCGTCTGGAATTCATTTGCAGTGGTTAAAGGCCCTGGCATGCCCATTTCTCTCTCCCCCTCATCAAATAAATAAATATTTTAAAAGAAAAGAAGTGTGTTTCCCCACCATTTTGAAAATTGAAAATCCTCTGGTGAGGGTCCCCTCAGTTCAGTCACAATATGATATGTGGTGGAGTATGTGAGAAGGAGAGAATCATGTAAGCAGACAGGGGCCTAGGGAAGATTCAGGGATCACTCGTGTCCTTTGGCCAGCTGATTGGTTGGTGGGTTGGTTTTATTTGCATGTGTGCGAGGAGAAGGGTATGGGTATGTCAGAGCCTATTGCAACTGTAAAGGAACTGCAGATACTTGTACCACTTTGTGTGTCTGGGTTTACATAGGTACTGGGGAATTGAATTTGGATTGTCTGGTTTTGCAAGCAGGTGCCTTTAACTGCTGAGCCATTTCCCTAGCCTCCAGTCTTACTCCTTGTATGGCAGCATTCTCTTCTTGAGAGAACTACAGTGGTACTGAGGATGTACTTCTAATGACCTGATCACATTCCACTGAGCCTCATCTTTAGAGTTTCTACCACCTCAGCATCACCACACACCAAGCCCCCAAACATGAGGGAGAAGCCATAATGAAACCATGGCAGAC
The DNA here is from genome assembly GCF_020740685.1 of Jaculus jaculus. NCBI lineage: Eukaryota > Metazoa > Chordata > Mammalia > Rodentia > Dipodidae > Jaculus > Jaculus jaculus. The sequence goes on from NC_059102.1 coordinate 315,964,888, forward strand.
ATCTTGCCTTTTCTTGTCATACATACATGGCTGTCATCCTTGTGGATCTCTGCTTTCTGTTCCTTAGGGCATGATGGTGGCATGATTGTGTTTAAACTGGAACGGGAGCGACCAGCCTATGCTGTCCATGGCAACATGCTGCATTATGTAAAGGACCGATTCCTACGACAGCTGGATTTCAACAGCTCCAAGGATGTGGCTGTGATGCAGTTGCGGAGGTAAGTCCCACTTGTTTCTTCTTTCCAAACTCTTTCATCTGACATCATGGTGTATGGTCTACATGTCGACAGGACTCTTCCAACTAACCTTTTGGCTCTTATCTTCTGTATTCTCTGTAGACTAGCCTCCTTACTTTACACCTCACATGGTAGATAATCAGAATGACAAGAAAAATAGGGACGAATGAAGAAAACTTGTAGAAGAATCACAGCTTAACATAGCTCTTCCTTTCCAGCACAATGCCCACAACTCTGAATGAGAATATCTGTCTCCAGAACTGCTAACTTGGAAGAGATGATAACCTCTGGGATGCCTGGCAAAAGGAAGTGTCCTTTTGGAAAGCCAGCTGCATCAGTGTGCTGAAACATTCATGGTGGCAAACATTGCATGTGGGTTTATAGCCACCCTCTAGCAGCACTACAATAACAAGAGAGGGTATGTGAACAATCCCAGTGATAGAGAAACCAGCCAGGGACATTATATCATGTAACTCTGTGGTGTCCACTGCAAGAATGTGTAGGAATTTATACCCAAGCAAACCCAATCCCACTTATTACATGGAGTGCTATTCCTAGCTTTTGTTGAATATTTAAATTTTTTTTTTTTTTTTACCGTAGGGTGTCACTCTAATTCAGGCTGATCTGGAATCTACTGTGTAGTACCAGGCTGACCTCCACTCACAGCAATCCTTCTACCTCTGCCTCCTCAGTGCTAGGATTAAAGTGTGTACCATTATGCCTGGCAAATTTTAAATTTGTGTGTGTGCATGTGGAGGACAGACAACAACCTTGGGTGTTGTCCCTCAGACACCATCTACTTTTTTTGTTTGTTTTTAAGGTAGGGTCTGACTCTAGCCCAGGCTGACCTGGAATTCACTATGGAGTCTCAAGGTGGCCTCAAACTCACAGCAATCCTTACACCTCTGCCTCCCAAGTGCTGGGATTAAAGGTGTATAGCACCACGCCCAGCTCTTTTTTTTTTTAATTGACAAGGTCTTCTTGTCAGGAACTTGACAATTAGGCTAGACCAGGTATCCGCTTTGTCTCTTCCTTCCCAGTGCTAGCATTGAAGACATGTGCCACCATGCCTAGCTTTTTTTTTTTTTCCCCATGAGTTCTGGGAACTGAACTCCAGTCACCATGCTTAGAAGGCAGGCACTTTACTGACCAAACTATCTCTTCAGCCCTGCTGAATAATTTCACCTGTACTGTGTGTGGTTTGCTTTTTGTGAACTGTTGTGTTCTCAAGCCTTAATGGAAAGAGAAAAAAAATATAATATTTGTTTTTATTCCTGATTATAAGAGTTATAAGTATATGTATGAAGATTGGACATACAGGATTTGAAGGTATAATTCCTTTCTTCTCTTCCCTTCTCTTATCCTCTCCTCTCTTCTCTCTCTCTCTCTCCCCTAGTGGTTCCAAGTTTCCAGTGTTCAACATGTCATATAATCCAGCAGAAAATGCAGTCCTACTGTGCACTGTAAGTAACTTGTGGAATATTCCTAGGCTTTCCTAATCTTTCATAAGTATCTTACTGCCCTTAGAGGATCCTTAGTACTTTCTGAGAACCCTTATTTATTTAATTGCTTGTGTAGTACTGAGGATTGAAAGTAGGACACATGCTAGGCAAACTCTAGCAGTGAGCCCTCTCTATCCCCTGTAAAAGATATTTAATGGTCATTTTATGAGAGTGGAACAGTGAACACTCACAGGCTCAAACTACACAGACTTCAGTTGTCACCAGCCTGGTAAGGGTTTGTGACCCTAGATATTTCATAAAAGCTAATGGTATCTAAACTTACGCCTCAAAGTAATGACCCAGTTGTCAAAAGTGATTGGAGAGAATGTTTGCAACTATTTTCTATGCAAAGGAGATGCTTTTTCTCATCCACCCTCTGGGGTGAGAATAAAAGCATGTTTGGAAAGGGAGGGGGTTCTTTTCAGTGAGTTGCCTTCAGAGTCATCAAAGTCCTCCACATTTCTTGCCACACAATTTGCAAATAAAAATAGATAATGGCATTCAATTTTTCAAAAATTTTTATTTATTTACTTGAGAGAGAGATGCAGATAAAGAGAGATTGGGCATGCCAGGACTTTCATCCACTGCAAATAAACTCTAGATGCATGTGTTGCCTTGTACATCTCTGGCTTTTGTGGGTCCTAGGGAATTGAACCTGGGTCCTTTGGCTTTGTAGGCAAGCAACTTAACCGCTAAGCCATCTCTCCAGCCATACATTCTATTATTAATGCCTTGAAGGCAGAATGAGAATCTCTTTCCTTATGTAACTTCTAATGTCTAATCTTTATCCTTTAATATCTATTACTCTCGTATTCCCATGGCAGTTTTCTCATGTCTTTTTTTTTTTTTTTCTTTTTTTTTGAGGGAAAATCTCCCTCCAGCTCAAGCTGACCTAGAGTAGTTCACTATGTAGTCTCAGGGTGGCCTTGAACTCACAGCACTTCTACCTCAGCCTCCCGAGTGCTGGGATTAAAGGTGTCTGCCACTATACCTGGCATATATCTTGTTGATTTTTTTTTTTTTTTTTTTTTTTTAAGGCAGGGTCTTACTGTAGCTCAAGCTGACCTGGAATTCACTATGTAGTCTCAGGGTGGCCTCGAACTCTTAGTGATCCTACGTCTGTCTCCCAAGTGCTGGGATTAAAGGCACGCACTACCACACCCAGCAGATGTGTTTTTTTTTTTTTTCTTACTTTCAAGTAGACTTCTTTTTTTTTTGCATGTGTATGTAGTATGTAGTGTGTATATGTAGTGTATATGCAGAGGCCAGAGGAGAATGTCAGGAGTCCTCCCCTATTACTTTTTTATGTGTTTGATTGAAACAGTCTCTGAATCAGTGAACCCCAGAGATTCTCTGATTCCACTCCCTACAAGCAAGCATGGCCACATCCAGCTGTTTGCAGGGCTGCTAATCAAACTCAGGGCAAACTAGGCCCTTATGCTTGCATGACAAGTGCTCTTATCTGCTGACCCATCTCCTCAAGCCCTCAAGTAGACTTTTTAAAAAATACATATTTATTTATTTGAAAAAGTCAGAGAGAGAATGAAAATGGAATATGGGCATCTCTCCAGCCCTCAAGTAGACTTTTCAATTGACATATATTCTCACATAGGACCCCAGATCAGCAGGTTCATTGTCTTTTAGTTTGTGAAATAAAGAGCAATCTTGGTTTTCATTCATATAATATCCTCATCTTTAAAGGATAAAGCAAGCCGGGCGTGGTGGTGCACTCAAATACAAAAATATACTTTCACATGGTTGCTTCTGTAGTGGAACTGTTTTCTCTGTCCATAAACCAGTGTCTTTGGTGCCTTTCACTAACATTTTAATTTCCCTTTTTCCTTTACAGAGAGCAAGCAACTTAGAGAATAGTACCTATGATTTGTATACCATCCCCAAGGATGCTGACTCCCAGAATCCTGATGGTAGGTGTTCTCTTTGTCTAGTCCACTCTGCTTCCAGCTCTTCTCACCCACATCATCACTTCTTTTCAAGTTTTCCACATTCCATCCCCAGGCCCTGGCTCCATCACTCATGTCTGTTGGCAGGTGCTACTGACAGTTGCACCAGAGGCAACCATGCTGTGAAATATTCATGTTCTGTCTCCATTTTATTACCCCAGCTAGATATATATATTTTATAATTTGGTTATTAGAAACTCTCCATTTTCTCTTTCAGCACAGCATGTTATCCTAGATTATTGTCAGCTGATATGCCTTTCACCCTGGTAGTTTCATTTATTTAAAACTGTGGCTCCCGTCTTGCAATGTTTCATCCTGGGACTAGGGATTTATGCTATCCTATCCACATCCAGATCCGATTTGCTTCCTTTTGCATGTCAAAAAGATGAGGCTGCTCACAGCCTCACACCCCACCTGGGATCCTAGGATCCAGCTGAGACCCCTGCCTGCCTCTTTCCTCACTGCAATCTCTTGTTGATATCCTTCCTATTAGAACTTGCTGACAGAACATTCCCAGGACAACTGAACTTTCTTTGTGTTCCTTTACTTCTTTCAGTTGACTAATAGGCATGACCAGTCCAGGTCAGAGGTTTAGTCCTTGGGCTCCCATTTTCTCAGAGTATTTTGGTGATGTTTTAGATCCCATCTCTCCACAATCCGGAGAAAACTCTGTAATTCTGCCCTTTTTTTGTGAGTACTACCAGATCATTAATATATTTTCCCTCCCTCCCCCCCCCCCCCCGTCTCTTTAGTTTTTTGAGATAGGGTCTCACTGTGTAACCCTAGGTAGCCTGGAACTTCTGATCCTCCTGTATTAGTTTCTTGAATGCTGGGATTACACATCATGCCCAACTCAATTCACTCTCTTTTAAATATGCCCATAAGAAGAGAAAACATATATATATTTCATATCTGTACACCAAAGTCTCGTTTGTAAATTAGTCAGGGTATTTCTGACTAAATCTTATGACTTGATTCCCCCAAACCCGCTCACTTGTTTTGTTTTCTTTTTTTTCCCCCAAATCATGAACAATTAGCAGGCTTAAAATGGTTTTGTTTTATTATTACATTTCTGTTACTCATCCTCTGAAGGGGATAGTAATTAGTAAAAGCATGGTCCCAGGATGACCAACAGAAAGCAGAAGCTGGAGTAGTATGGTTCCGTGGTTCCCGGCCATGGCAGAGAAGTACAAAGCAAGGCTGACCAGCATACTTGGGTCAGTTTTCTGCTGGTACAAGTTTCTCACTGAGGAGTGGCCATTGCACAATTCTAATCAGGCATGAAAGAGGAGCATTTTATAACTCTCCTCAGAGTAATAATGGTGGGTTGACATTTACCGAGCAACAGCTTGATGCTGAATACTGCCAGGCACTGAGCTCTGCTGTCAAGATTTAGCTGGGAGTGTTGTGCCCTACCCTGCCCTACTAGGAGGCCAGTATTTGCATGTTAAAAGCAGCCGAGCAGCTGCGTCCTGGGGAGGGACTCTGTTTCTACCCAGCTTGTGTAGATAGGAGGTCCTAGACATTGACAGGCTGCTTGCTGTGCCTTAGCTTGGCCAGGGAGGCACTGCTCGTTATCTTGATGGAGTATGCTATCTCCCAAGATGGGAAGTCCTTCTGCCAGTATGTGGTATTGGCGGAAATGCAGCCACTTGGCCTAGAGAAAAGAGGCTTGGCAGGGGTGGGGGTTGGAGTTTGGAGGGAACGGGTAGGGAAGTCACTCAACAATAGCCTGAGGTTATGGCTGAATTAGTTAGGAAGCAGCTGAACTGGCAAAGCCAAAATGGCAGCCAGCAAGACTGGCAGCTCCATGGCACCTGACTCTGTCACCTGCCAGTAGCTCACCACATGCGCCCATCCTTTGGTTTTGTTCTCCTCAGCCCCTGAAGGGAAACGGTCCTCGGGTCTGACAGCCGTTTGGGTTGCTCGAAATCGGTTTGCTGTCCTAGATCGGATGCACTCGGTGAGTTAAGACTAAAAGTAAAAGCCAGTGTGGGAAAAGTGGTGGCACTGGCATAGATGGTGCAGAATAAAGAGCACTGTTTTTCTCATTTTCCCCAGGGCAGCTATGGTCTTCCTGTATTAAACCTGCTGATAGAAAACATACCATTCTCACCTCAAAGGGGATAAGCGTTAATTTATTCTGGACCCAAATATAAGTGACCATGGCTCAGGAACACAGATTCAGGTTATCCCAGATTCCCTGGTCCGGAGCATTAACAATTTCAGAAAGGTTCTAGTTATAGAGCAAAAGAATCATAAGCCAAGGCACTTTTAAATGCACTGGTGGAAATATCAGGTAGGTGAGTAACTACAAAGACGATTGCAATCTCTGTTATAGGCATCAGATGCTATCTAATGACATTTATGTGCCTTTGGGTTGTGGAAGCTGGTGGTCTGTTAGTACATTCCAAAAAGGTCACACCTCATAACCGGGTTGTCTCAAGGATGTGAGGTCAGATACAGAGGTAGGCAATAAATGGTTACTGAAGGGTTAAAGGTAGCCCAAGGTAATTTGGTTATGATCCTGCAACATTCCATTTCTCCATGATCATAGGAGTTCTATCAGTCCATTCAGCCTTGTTTGAAATAGATATAGTGCTTTTTGCTTTCTTTCAGGGACTTTAGTTCACAAACTAATCCTCTGGGAGGAGGGTGATTTGCTACCACCATAACTCTGGGCTTAATTACCAAGCTGAAGTCATTCTTGAGTAGAGGGACTAAACCAATGTCAAGGTGTAGGTAGATGCACCAGATGAGTAGTAGATCTCCCTCCTTGTCCTACTACCCCTAGTGGCACTTGAAATGTAACAGCCCAATAGAAAATAAGCAAAGCTCTCTCCAGAAAATATTTAACAAAGGTTTAGTCCTAGAAGTACTGTTTCCTCTCTGGTTAATTGAAAAACTCAGACAGATGAACCTCTCTAAAAACTTTATTTTCTTCTCATTACCGGAATTGAATTGCAGGCCTTGCTTATATGCTATGCAGGCACTCTAACCAAGCCGTAGCCCCAAAGGACCTCACTAAGTTGCTGCTTCTGGGCTCAGTTTATAGCCCAGGCAGGCCTTGAACTTGTAGTCTTTCTGTCTCTTTTCTGTCTCCTAAGTGACTAAGTGACAGGCCTGTGCCATGAGGCCTAGCCTTTCACGATTCCTGTTTTGTTTTGTTTTGAGAAAGAGGTTAGTAATAATAAGGTCCTAGAGTGAATCTTAGAGTGATCTACCTGATATGTTAATCACTTGGATAGGCAAACAAAATCTTCCCTAATGTATTAACAGTAAGAAACAACTGCTAAGGGACATTATCAGCTGTTACTGTCTATGTAAACTCTTCTCTGAACCCCACCTTTAATCCTTCATTTCAGCTTCTCATCAAGAATCTGAAGAATGAGATCACCAAGAAGATTCAGGTACCCAACTGTGATGAGATCTTCTATGCAGGCACAGGCAACCTCCTGCTTCGAGATGCAGATTCCATCACTCTCTTTGATGTACAACAGAAGCGGTAACGTTATAGGTGCTGCTAAGCACATAGGCTTGAGGGGACAGTGGGCATCTTGAGTAGCAGCTTTTTTCCTAAGTGAGTTTTCCATGTGGCTTGGCCACTTCTTGTATTGTAGCTCCAGTTCTGTTTCTCTCCACCTTCTCCCTTTCCCTTCTGTGGTGACTCTCCACCTTGCACATATGCTGGCGTTACAGCAAGGGGCTTGGCTCACTATTTATTTTTATAGTACTTACCTGAACAAAGAATGCTATTGGACCGTAGACTAGGAGGGACACAGAGTTGAAGAGCACTAAAGACTTATAGTCCGGTGGTGAAAACAGACACACAAATCCCTAAGAATAGGGGGAATGAGGGGCAAGGGTGAGGTAGGGAAGAGTGCACAGTGTGGGCCAGACTTTACCTCACTAACTAACCTACTGTTTAGGGAATGTTTGTTTAGTATTACACTGAGAAATTGGGGTTTACATTAATTGGAAGATGATAAGGAAATAGGGACTTCAGTCATTCATGTTTGCCATTCTTTATCTCAGGACTCTGGCATCTGTGAAGATTTCCAAAGTGAAATATGTTATCTGGTCAGCAGACATGTCCCATGTAGCACTACTGGCCAAACATGGTAAGGCTTCATTATATCCATGTTGTTGTAGAGTCCACTCCCTCCCTCCCCCCATCCCTGCCAGTCCACTGCACTCGCCCTATCCAGCAGAGCACTCATGCCCTTTGCCTCTTACAGCCATTGTGATCTGTAACCGCAAGCTGGATGCTCTGTGTAACATCCATGAGAACATTCGTGTCAAGAGTGGGGCCTGGGATGAGAGTGGGGTATTTATCTATACCACAAGCAACCACATCAAATATGCTGTTACTACTGGGTAAGTTAATTATCTGGGGTAGAGTGGGAGAAGGTGGCGTCTTGAAATCACTGGCCTGTCTCAAGAGCTTTTTCTTCATAAAGAAGCCTGAACTAGGGCTGGAGAGATGGCTTAGCGGTTAAGTGCTTGCTTGTGAAGCCTAAGAACCCCGGTTCAAGGCTGGGTTCCCCAGGACCCACGTTAGCCAGATGCACAAGGGGCCACACGCATCTGGAGTTCGTTTGCAGTGGCTGGAAGCCCTGGCGTGCCCTTCTCTTTCTTTCTCTGCCCTTTCTCTCTCTCTGTCACTCTCAAATAAGTAAATAAATAAATGAACAAAAAATAAAGAAGCCTGAACTAGTATATATGCATTAGAAGCCTCAGAATGTTCTCCCCCCCCCCCCAACTCTTTTAACCCAAATATGGAAAATAACATACATTATAAAATACTGACTGAAGGGGCTGGAGAAATGGCTCAGCAGTTAAGGTGCTTGTCTGCAAAACCTAATGACCTGAGTTCATTTCCCCAGTATCCATATAAAGCCAGATACACAAAGGGGCATGTGCATCTGGAGTTCATTTGCGGTGGCTACATGCCCTGGAGTGCCCATTCTCCCTTTCTCTCTCCTTCTTTCTCTCTTTCTACTTGCAAATAAATAAATAAAAATATTTTTAGGGCCAGGAATGGTGGCCCATGCCTGTAATTCTAGTACTTGGGAGGCAGAGGTAGAAGGATTGCTATGAGTTCAAGGCCACTCTGAAACTATACAGTGAATTCCAGGTCAGCTTGGGCCACAGTGAAACCCTACCTTGAAAAACAATATAAATGTGTGTGTGTGTGTGTGTGTGTGTGTGTGTGTGTGTGTGTGTGTGTGTTAGGGCTGGAGAGATGGCTTAGCAGTTAAGGCACTTGCCTGCGAAGCCTAAGGATCCAGGTTCAATGCCCCACTACCTATGTAACACCAGATATACAAGGTGGCACATGTGTCTGAAGTTCATTTGCAGTAGCTAGAAGCCCTGGTGTGCCAATTCTCTCATTCTATTTGCCTCTTTCTCTCTCAAATAAATTAAAATAAATAAATAAATAAATAAATAAATAAATATATATATATATATATATATATATATATATATATATATATATATGGCTGGAGAGATGGCTTAGCAGTTAAGGCGCTTACCTGAGAACCCTAAGGACCCATGTTTGACTCTATAATCCCATGTTAGCCAGGCACACAAAGGTGAGGCAAGTAAGTGCAAGGTCACACATGCCCACTAGGTGATGCAAGCATATGGCATTTGATTTCAATGGCTGAGGCCTTGGTACACCAACTCTCTCTGTATTTCTCTGTCTCTCTCACACTCTCTAAAATAAAAAAGTAAAAATAAAAAATGAATTTTAGCCAGGCGTGTTGGCGCACACCTTTAATCCCAGCACTCGGGAGGCAGAGATAGGAGGATCACCATGAGTTCGAGGCCACCCTGAGACTATATAGTGAATTCCAGGTCAGCCTGGGCTAGAGTGAGACCCTACCTCGAAAAACCAAAAAAAAAAAAAAAAAAAAGAATTTTTAAAAAAGCCAGGCATGGTGGACCATGCCTTTAATCCCAGCACTTGGAAGGCAGAGGTAGGAGAATCACTGTGAGTTTGAGACCAGCCTGAGACCACATAGTGATTCCCAGGTCAGTCTGGGCTAGAGTGAGACCCTATTTCGACCAAAATAATCATAATAATAATAATAATACTGAACATCTGTTTAACTGTCAGGTTTTAAAGACAGGCACTTTAACCACTGAGCCATCTGTCTAGCCCTGTTGGGCTATTTTTGAATACATTTTTCTTTCTCACTTTTTGTTTTTGTTTTTGTTTGTTTTTTGTTTTTTGAGGTAGGGTCTCACTCTAGCCCAGGCTTACCTGGAATTTACTATGGAGTCTCATGGTGGCCTCAAACTCATGGCAATCCTCCTACCTCTGCCTCCCTAGTGCTGGGATTAAAGGCATGCGCTTCCACATCTGGCTTTCTCACGTTTTTAATCAGCTTGTGGAACTCCACCCAAAGTAAAGGAGATCAAAAAACATAATTTTGATTGGACTACATTAAATCTGAATGTCAGTTTGAGGGTAACTATTGGCTTTACAGTAATTGATTGTCCTAATCTGATCTCACTTTCTTAGATTTTCTGAAGTTTCAGTAAAGCTTTATAGTTTTGCATTTTGGTGGTTAAATATATTAGACATTAGTAATTTTGGTTGTTGTTGTTTTTAATTTATTTTGTTTGAGAGAGAGAGAGAGGCAGATAGAGAGAATGGGCACGTCAGGGCCTTCAGGCACTACAAACAAACCCCAAACGCATGTATCTGTCTTACGTGGGATCTGGGAAATTGAACCCCAGGGTCCTTTGGCTTTGTTGGCAAGTGCCTTAGCCACTAAGCTATTTCTCCAGCCCAAAACAGTAGTTTTTAATTATAATTTGTTTTTTAAAAATATTTTATTTATTTGAGAGAGAGAGAGAGAGAGGTAGTGAGAGGGACAAAGAGAGAGAATGAGCGCACCAGGGGCATCCAGCCACTGCAGATGAACTTCAGATGCATGTGCTACCTTGCACATCTGGCTTACATGGGTCCAGGAGAATCAAACCTGGGTACTTTGGCTTTGCAGGCAAGAAGCACCTTAACCACTAAGCCATCTCTCCAGACCTTAAATATAATTTGTAAATACTTTGTATTGCATCATATTGATTTTTCTAATTTTTTTCCTGATCTCTCACTGCTGTAGCCTAGGCTGACCTGGAATTCACTGTGTAGTCTCAGGGTGGCCTCAAACTCACAGCAATATTCCTGCCTCTACCTTCTGAGTACTGGTACTAAAGGTGTGTGCCACCACACCCAACCTCTGAATTTTTTTTTTTCCTTTTAAAGAAATGCTACTTTTGTTTGTTTAAGAGCAAGAGAAAGAGGCAGAGAGGGAGAGAGAATGGCATGCCAGGGCCTCTAGCCACTGTAAGTGAACTCCAAATGTATGTACCACCTTGAGCATCTGGCTGTACGTAGGTACTGGGAAATTGAACCTGGGTCCTTTGGCTTTGCCTGCAAGCGCCTTAACTGCTAAGCCATTTCTCTAGCCCTCTCTGATTTTTTGTTTTGTTTTTTTGAGGTAGAGTCTCACTCTAGTCCAGGCTGACCTGGAATTCACTATGTAGTCTCAGAGTGGTGATCCTCCTACCTCTGCCTCCCAAGTGCTGGGATTAAAGGCATGCGCTACCATGCCCTGCTCAGAATGTGTTTTTATCACATTCCCCTCATTACTCTTCTATGTCCTTCCTACCCTGCTTCCCTTTTTGTAAGATTTTTTTTTGTGTGTTGTTTTTTTATGGGAGGGGTGTAATTTATTGGTGCACCTGGGCCTCTAGACACATGTACCACCTTGTGCACATGTGCTGCCTCGCGCTTGCATCACCTTTTACATCTGGCTTACATGGGACTTAGAGAGTCGAACTTGGGTCCTTAGGCTTCACAGGCAAGCACCTTAACTGCTACACCATCTCTCTGGCCCTGACTTGTTTAAATAAAGTTTTATGTAGCTATTGCTGACCTTAGGCTATTTAGTCAAGGCAGGTGTTGAACTCCTGATCCTCCTACCTTGGTGTCCATTTCCCAAATTGTGGGATTATAGGTACACACCACTATACCCAGCTTTGTTTTTCTTGATTACTCTAATGAGAGGTTTTGCTTATTTGCTTATCCATCTTATTCAACTTTTTTTTGTTTTTTGCTTTCCACTGTAGGGTCTCACACTAGCTCAGGCTGACCTGGAATTCTTTCACTGTGTAGTCTCAGGGTTGCCTTGAACTGTCAGCGATCCTCCTACCTCTCTTCCCAAGTGCTGGCATTAAAGGTGTGTGCCACCATGCCCAGCCCAACTTTTGATATAACTGAAATTTGCCATTTTATTTTTGTTTTGTATATTTCAGTTTCTACTGTTCGCTTTATTTTTGGCTTCTAACTCTTTCTTTGGTTTAACTCAAGTCGAATAGTAACTTTTTTGAGATAGGTACTCATTAATTTCTAATCTCTTTTGATATATGCATGTAGAACCCATTTATGTTATTATTTCTTCTAATACAGTGTATGCATGACTATAAGAATCAGATCTAAAAATTAAATTCCAAGCTCATGTCATGTCTGTTACTCAGCTCCTAGAATAATAGCTTAGGAAGAAAGATCAAAACCAGACCTAGTGACACAAGCCTGTAATCCCAGCTGCCTGGGAGGCTAAGGCAAGTTCACAAGTTCAAGATTTGTCTGGCTTATAGAGAAGTTTAGCCATAACAATTCAGCAAGACCATATCTCAAAATAGAAAATTAAAAAGGGCTTTGGTTATACTACAGTTGTAGATTGCTTGTCTAGAATGCCTGAAACCCTAGGTTTAATACCCAGTACTACCTTCCCTCGCCAGAATGATATCATCTGCTGTATCATAAAAAAAAAAAAAAAAAAAAAGAATTAAATCGGGCTGGAGAGATGACTTAGCAGTTAAGGTGAATGCCTCCTAGGCTTAAAGACCCAGGTTCAGTTTCCTAGGACCCATGTAAGCCAGATGTACAAGTGGTACATGCTTCTGGAGTTCATTTGTAGTGTCTGGAGGCCCTGGTGCACCCATTTTCTCTATTTGTACCCCCTCTAATAAATAAGTAAAAATGTTTTTTAAAAAGTAAATTCAGGGGGCTGGAGAGATGGCTTAGCGGTTAAGGTGCTTGCCTGCAAAGCCAAAGGACCTCGGCTCAATTCTCCAGGACCCACATAAGCCAGATACACAAGGGGAGTTCATTTGTAGTGGTTGCAAGCCATGGATTCATTCTCATTCTCTCTCTCTCTTTCTCTCTCTCCGTCTTTCTGTCTTTCAAATAAATAATACAATATTTTTTAAAAATAATAATAAAATATTTAAAATTTAAAAAAGTAAAATCAATTTGAATCACTTTCCAGGTACCATTGTTTATGCAACACTTGACAAAAGGGTAATAGGAGGTACAAAGCTGTCATAGTCTTGCTCATTTTATAAGCTAGATTTTCCCTCTCATTTCCTGAAAGTTGTACCTTTTATCTCCTGTTCTTAGGGACCATGGGATCATCCGAACTCTGGATTTACCCATCTATGTCACACGAGTGAAAGGCAACAATGTATATTGCCTAGACAGGGAGTGTCGTCCTCGGGTACTCACCATTGATCCCACTGAGTTCAAATTCAAGTTGGCCCTCATCAACAGAAAGTACGATGAGGTATGAAGGAAAGAGGCCTATTAGCATTAAGAGGGGTAGCACTCCTTATATTTGTATAAACAGTCTCTATTTCTTACCTACCCAACCCAAATGTCTAGGTCCTGCACATGGTGAGGAATGCCAAACTAGTCGGCCAATCAATCATTGCTTATCTGCAGAAGAAGGGCTATCCTGAAGTGGCTCTGCATTTTGTCAAGGATGAGAAAACCCGCTTTAGTCTGGCTCTGGAGTGTGGAAACATTGAGGTGAGCGGATCAGCCCAGATCCTTTTAGAGAAGGTGAGAGGGTTAGAGTGACATCAGGAAGGCATTATTCTGGGCTTGCCTCTTTAGCCAAAATGGAATTTGGGTGTTTTTAGTTAGATTGAACCATTTTCCTTTTGCTGTTTACTTGTTTCTGCTTTTTCCTATCTCTGCTTCCCTAGCATTTCTACCATTCACACTGAATTCTGTATGTAAATTCTAAGAGAAGCAAGATAGACATTTAAAAGATCTTGTTCTTTCTTGGACACTTGATTTAAGTTGCTTAGACAGAATTCTTAGTCATTGTGGAGGCCCTGAGGACATGGGCATTTGGAAGAAAGGGCTTAGGAAAGTTGATTCTCTGGTTCTGAAGTTACTTATTTATTTTTTCTGCCACTCCTGAAGCTTCTGTGGATCTTGAGAGCCAGCAGATAGGAAATCATGTAGCTTGGCAAGAACAACTCTGAGAATCAGCAACTGCTAGGTGGCTTTACTGTTACAGGAGCTTTCTGAGGAGAGTAATAGGATGTGAGACTTCTATCTCACCAGAAATAGAGGGAGCTAGTAGTGATTGCAAGTGTAGGGAGCGCCTTGGGCAGTGACGGCGGCAGCTACCGTGGCTGCAGAGGTGCTTGTTTAGAGTCATCACACCCCTGCAGTTAACACAGAACTGGGAATTCTTTAGATTGCTCTGGAAGCAGCCAAAGCCCTGGATGACAAGAACTGCTGGGAGAAGCTGGGAGAAGTGGCACTGCTACAGGGGAATCACCAGATTGTAGAAATGTGTTACCAGCGCACCAAAAACTTTGACAAACTTTCCTTCCTGTACCTTATTACTGGCAACCTGGAGAAACTTCGCAAGATGATGAAGATTGGTGAGGCCCTTAAAGGATGGGAAGTAGGGGGCTTGGCAAGAGGAGGAAGGTGAGTGAAAGAGAAAGAACTTCAGACCTAACCTGGTGTCTCATTCACTTGGTGCAGCTGAGATCCGAAAGGACATGAGTGGCCATTATCAGAATGCCCTATATCTGGGTGACGTGTCCGAGCGGGTACGGATCCTGAAGAACTGTGGACAGAGTAAGCATCTCTCCAGGAGTCACTAGCTCCTCTTGAGCCTTTGGATGTACCCTCTCTTCATGTTGAGTTACTCATGTATAGTGGTTGAAAATGGCCCTCCCTTCCCCCTCCAGGAGAAATGACATGTTCATAAACTCAGAAAACTTCCAACATCAAAGTGGAGGTGGAGAGCCAACACCTGTAGTCAGTCAAGTGAAGCTAGAGGATCATTGCTTCTAAGGCAGACACCCTATTAAATGCTTAAAGGTTTCACAAATTATTTATCCATGTATGTTTAAGAGACTTTGGGGGGGGTGGTTTCAAGGTAGGGTTTTGCTGTAGCCCAGGCTAATCTGGAATTCACTATATAATCTCAGGCTGGCCTTGAACTCAAAGCAATCCTCCTACCTCATACTCCTGAGTGCTGGATTAAAGATGTGTGCCACCGTACCTGACAAGAGACTTTTTTAGAGAATTTACTATAGGGGGTTAAGAAGATGGCTCAGTTAGAGAGACTTGTTGACAAAGCCTGCTGGGTTTGATTCCCCAATACCCAAGTAAAGCCAGATGCAAAGAGTAGCATGTTCATCTGGAGTTCGTTTCTAGTGGCAAGAGGCCATGAGGTACCTATTCTCTCTGTGTCTTTCTGTATGTCTCTCTTTCTCTCTTTCTACTTGAACATAAATAAATAAAAATGTTACAACCAGGCATGGTGGTGCACACCTTTAATCCCAACACTCAGGAGTCAGAGGTAGGAGGATCATCATGAGTTCAAGACCAGCCTGGAGCCACAGAGTGCATTCCAGGTAAGCCCAGGTTAGCATGAGACCCTACCTTGAAAAACCAAAAGGAAAAAAGAAAGGAAGGAAGGAAGGAAGAAAATAAATTGAGGGCTGGAGAGATGGCTTAGCAGTTAAGGTGATTGCCTGCAAAGCCAAAGGACCTTGGTTCGATTTCCCAGGACCCACATAAGCCAGATGCACAAGGTGGTGCATATGTCCGGAGTTTGTTTGCAGTGGCTGGAGGTCCTGGTGTGCCATTTCTCCCTCTCCCCCCCCAGAAAGAAAGAACGAATGAAGAAAGAAAGAAAGTTAGCTGAGATGGGCCAGGATACTAGTAGTAGGAGAGTTAGCAGTGTTTAGACATGGGATACATTTTGGAGGGAGGAGCAGTATGAATTTAATTAGAGTGCTGGATGTAAGGCTGGGTGTAATCTCAGCTCTCAAAGCAGAGGCAAGAAGTTAGCTTCAGAGTTCAAAGCCAAACTGGTCTTCTACATAGCAAGACCCAGCTCAAGAAAAAATGGCACGCTCTCTCTTTTTTAAAAATAAACTAATAGAGCCAGATGTGGTGGCATACCCTTTAATCCCAACATTTAGGAGGAAGAGGTAGGAAGATTGCCATGAATTTGAGGCTATGCTAAGACTGCATAGTGAATTCCAGGTCAACCTGGGCTAGAGCGAAAACCTACCTTGAAAAACCAAAATAAATAAATGGCTTGGAGAGATGGCTTAGCAGTTAAGGCACTTGCCTGTAAAGCCAAAGGACCCAAGTTTGATTTCCCAGGACCCACACAAGCCAGATGCACAAGGTGGCACATGTGTTTGGTGTTAGTTTGCAGCAGCTAAAGGCCCTGTGATCCCATTCTCTCTCTCTCTGTCTCTGTTTCTATTCATCTGCCTCTTTCTTTCTCTCTCTCATCTCAAATAAATAAGATAAATTTAAAAACCAAATTTAAGTGGCCTGGAGAGATGGCTTAGTGGCCAAGGAGCTTGCCTGCAAAGCCTAAGAACCCAGGTTTAGTACTCCAGTACCCATGAAAGCCAGATGCACAAGGTGGCACATGTGTCTGGAATCAGTTTGCAGTAGCTGGAGGCCCTGGTGAGTCCATGTTCATTCTGTCTTTCTCCTCTATCTATCTATCTGCCTCTTTCTCAAATCAATCGATAATTTTTTTTGAAGTACTAGATGTTGGGTGTGATAGGAGTTAGGCATAAATCCAAGGTTGTCATTAATATTGATGATAGATTATAAAGGTAATAACTATATTTGTTATGAATTCATTATTGTCTAACAAATTTCTCTAAAACTTAGTACAGGTCTTTGAACATTTGTGATTGAAAATCCAAAGTAAAATGCTCCAAACCTCAAAACTTTTTTTTTTTAATTAATTATTTATTTATTTGAGAGCAACAGACAGAGAGAAAGACACATAGAGGGAGAGAGAGAGAATGGGCGCGCCAGGGCTTCCAGCCACTGCAAACGAACTCCAGATGCGTGCGCCCCCTTGTGCATCTGGCTGACGTGGGACCTGGGGAACTGAATCTCGAACTGGGGTCCTTAGGCTTCACAGGCAAGTGCTTAACTGCTAAGCCATCTCTCCAGCCCCCTCAAAACTTTTTTTGTTTGTTTTTTGAGGTAGGATCTCACTCTAGCTCAGGCTGACCTGGAATTCACTATGTTGTCTGTACTCTCAGGGTAGACTCGAACTCATAGTGATCCATCTACCCCTGCCTCCCAAGTGCTGGAATTAAAGGCATGCACCACCATGCCTGGTAAGACTTTTTTGATTCCACTTGTGGCCAGGGCCTGTTTTCTTAGGCCCTTGGAGCTCCCCATTTTCTAAAATACTTTTTGGGTTTTTTTGTTGTTTGTTTGTTTTATTTTTTGAAGTAGGGTCTCACTCTGGCCCAGGCTGACCTGGAATTCACTATGGAGGCTCAGGGTGGCCTTGAACTCATGGGGATCCTCCTACCTCTGCCTCCCAAGTGCTGGGATTAAAGGCATGCGCCACCATGCCTGACATATTTTATTTATCTGACAGAAAGAAAGGGGCAGAGAGAGAGAGAAAAAAAAAAATGGGTGCACCAGGGCCTCGAGCCACTACAAACTCCAGTCACCTTATATAGCTGGCATACATGAGAACTGGGGAATCAAACCTGGGTCCTTCTCAGGCAAGTACCTTAACCACTAAGCCACTTCTCCAGCCCCTTCCCCTCTTTTGTTTCTGTTTGAAAGCTTTACCTTCTTTATCCATGTCTTTGGCACCTGCCCTTTAGTGCTTCCTGCCACCTTCACAACCCAACATGGGGCCTGCCACTCCTTCCCCAGCTATAGTTTATAAATATTTATTTAAGAAAGAGACTTTGCGTACCAGGGCCTTCAACTACTGCAAAAGAATTCCAGACACATGTGCCACCTTGTACATCTGGCTTACATGGGTCCTGGGGAATCTAACCTGGGTCCTTGAGCTTTTCAGGCAAGCACCTTATCTACTAAGCCATCTCTCCAGCTCCCCCCCCCCATCCCCATTATAATTTAAAGCTACAAACATGGGCGCATGAGTTGCCGTGAGTTTGAGGCCAGCCTGAGACCATATGGTGAATTCCAGGCCAGCTTGAACTAGAGCAATACTCAACCTCAAAAACAAACTACCAACATGTCTTCTCTTGCATTTGGAACATGGTTTAGCTCTGGCTCGGTGTTTCTCATAAGCTGCAGTCAAGGTGTTGGCCAGAACTACAGACATTTAAGGCCCACTAGGCAAGAGTCCATTTCCATACTCACATGGGTGTGGGCATTGCTCAGTTCTTGCTCTCTCTTGCCTGGAAGATGGCCTTATCTTTCCATGTTGGCTTCTTCATTATGCAATTCCCAATGTGGCAGTTAGTTAACTCCCAGAGAACTTGAGCAAGAGGGCATCCAAGATAGAAGGCACAGTCGTTATTAGCTAATCTTGAACATGCCATGTCATCACTTGCCATGCTTTTCCATTAAACCTAGTTAATGACTCCAACTCACACTTGAGGGTTGGTTAATTAGCTAAGCATTAGGAGTCCCTGAATCTACCAGAGCCACACTCCCTTGGAATTAGACCTATACCACAAATTCCATCTTTTTTCTACAGAGTCCCTGGCCTATCTCACAGCTGCTACCCATGGCTTAGATGAAGAAGCTGAGAGCCTAAAGGAGACATTTGACCCAGAGAAGGAGACAGTAAGTATTATGCAGTGTCTCTAATTACAAGATTAACTTAGATCTTGGGACAATTTAAACTGTAAGTTTCATTCTACACCAAGTTAAAGAGGCTTAGAAATAAAAGTTCAAAAGACAGCCAGGCCTTTAATCCAGCACTTGGTAGGAGAGGTAGGGTTACTGTAAGTTCGAGGCCACCCTGAGTCTACACAGTGAATTCCTGGTCAGCCTGGGCTAAAGTGAAACCCTACCTTTAAGAAAAAGGGCTGAAGCCGGGCATGGTGGTGCACGCCTTTAATCCCAGCACTCCGGAGACAGTGGTAGGAGGATCGCCGTGAATTTGAGGCCACCCTGAGACTACATAGTGAATTCCAGGTCAGCCTGAGCTAGAGTGAAACCCTACCTCGAAAAACCAAGAAAAGGGGGTGGGGGGGCTGGAGAGATGGTTTAGTGGTTAAGCGCTTGCCTGTGAAGCCTAAGGACCCTGGTTCGGGTCTCAATTTCCCAGGATCCACATAAGCCAGATGCACAAGACAACGCATGCATCTGGAGTTCGTTTGCAGTGGCTGGAGGCCCTGGCATGCCCTTCTCTATCTTTCTGTCTCTTTCTCTGTCTGTCTTCTGTCACTCTCAAATAAATAATTTTTTAAAAATTAATAAATGATAAGTTCAAAGGAAGCTGGGTGTGGTGCCACCACATCTTTAATCCCAGCACTAGGGACCCAGAGATAGGAGAATTGCCATAAGTTCAAAGTCACCCTGAGATTACATAGTGAATTCCAGGTCAGCCAGGGCTAAAGCAAGACCCTACCTCAAAAAAAAACAGAAAAGAAAGAAGAGTTCAAAGGAGCCACCATATCCAGTATGACTCCTGAAAACTGCTCATGGTTAACCTATTTTTTTTCCACCCCTCAGATTCCAGACATAGACCCTAATGCCAAACTGCTCCAGCCGCCTGCACCTATCATGCCATTAGATACCAATTGGCCCTTATTAACTGTGTCCAAAGGATTCTTTGAAGGCTCCATTGCCAGCAAGGGTAAGTACCTGTACTTCCTATAGCACTTGGCATTGGTGGTTTCATTTTTTCTTTCTTTCTTTTTTTTCCTTTTTTGGCTTTTCGAGGTAGGGTCTTGCTTTGGCCCAGGATGACCTGGAATTAATTCACTAGTCTCAGGGTGGCCTCGAACTCGTGGCAACCCTTCCTCTGTCCCCCAAATGCTGAGATTAAAGGCATATGCCACCACACCCGGATTTATATATTTTTTAATTTTTTATTTTATTTATATTTACTTTTTGAGTCAGGGTCTTGCTCTAGCCCTACCTGGCCTGGAACTTACTCTGTAGCCCAGTTAGGATTTGAACACATAGAGGTCCTTCTACCTCAGCCTTCCAAGTGTGGAAATTAGAAGCATGGGCCACCAGACCCAGCTGTGTTGCTAATTAATAGGAAGAACTAGCCTAGACTATACTCTAACAGTTCTATCTGTCCTTGTCTGTGTGAAGCTTCCTAGAGCACCAGCATGCCAGATGGAGCTGGGGCCCAGTCCTACAGGTTGAAGAGAGGCCTTTGAGGTCATTAAAGACAAGTTGAGCCAGGTGTAGTGGTGACACACCTGTAAATCCTAGACTTTGGAAAGTGGAAGCAGGAGTTCAAAGCTAGCCATCCTAGGGTACATAGTAAGCCTGGACCACATGCGGCCATGTCTCAAAAACGAAGGGGAGAGAAAAAGAGAGCTGAGGAGATGCCTTAGGGAGTAAAGGTGCTTGTTGCGAAGCACGCCAGCCCAACTTAGATTCCCCAGTGATTCCCCAATACCCACATAAGCCAAATTGAGAAAGTGACACATGCATCTGGAGTTCACTTGCAGCTGCAAAAGACCATGGTGCACACATGTGTTCTTTCTCTCACACAAATTAATTAAAAAAAAAAAAAAGTATGTTTCAAAAAGAAAGAGGGGCTGGAGAGATGGTTCAGGGGCAGGCACTTACCTGCAAAGCCTAATGACCTGGGCTCCATTCCCTAGTGCACACATAAAGCCAGGAGCACCAAGTGGCGCTTGCATCTGCAGTTTGTTTTCAGCTGCTGGAGATCCTGGCTTGCCCATTTTCTTCTTTCTACCTCTCTCTGTGCTTGCAAATAAATAAAGATACAAAAGAATAAAGGGGCTGGGTGGGGGATGCATACACCTTTAATCTCAGCACTTGGGAGGCAGAGGTAGGAGGATGTCCATGAGTTTGAGGCCACCCTGAGACTACATAGTGAATTCCAGGTCAGCCTGGGCTAGAGTGAGACCCTGCCTCGGAAAACCAAAAGGAAAAGAGAGCTGCCTGTGGTAGTGCACACCTTTAATCTCAGCACTCAGGAGGCAGAGGGAAGAGGATTACTATGAGTTCCAGGTCAGCCTGGGCTACAGTGAGACCCTACCTCAGAATAAACAGAGAAAGAAAGTTAAAAGAAGAAAGAAAGAGGAGAGGAGGGAGGGAGAAAGGAAAGGAGGAAAGCATGTGTATAGAAGAGAACCTGAGCGCAAATACTGCCTTTTGTTTCTTTGGAGAATAACAGATAAAGTGCATCTTTTGAAGTTCAGTTAGCAGTTCCTAAGTTAACCACACATATTCCTAAGGACACAGTCATGGATATCTACGTCCAAAAGTATGCGCATTGCAAGACACGCTAGGCTAGGCGATAACCAGCTCCTTTCTGTTCTGGTTCTGGTAGGGAAAGGAGGAGCACTGGCTGCTGACATTGACATTGACACTGTTGGTGCTGAGGGCTGGGGAGAAGACGCAGAGCTACAGCTCGATGAAGGTAAGAGCGCTGTTTGAGATGACAGACTACATGGATTTAGCTAGTTGAGGGGCAGTCTTCAAGGCTTCTAACCCACAGAACCCATTTGGATCCTACCATTGTACTTTCCTTTAGCTAAGAGTGCGCTACTACCCAAGTCTGTGTTGATCATGGATTTTCCTTCCAGATGGGTTTGTGGAGGCCACAGAAGGTTTAGGGGATGATGCTCTTGGCAAGGGACAGGAAGAAGGAGGTGGTTGGGATGTAGAAGAAGATCTGGAGCTCCCACCTGAGCTGGTATGTAAAACTGTTATCCTTGGGAAGTTATCCCTTTTCTCTGTGAAGACTAGTGGCTCTGTCATACCCACACCTGTCTGGGAGTCTCCACAAGGGAGGGATCTACTCCTGTCTAATGCCTATCTTCCATTTGAAAGAGAAAGGAAGATGAGATAATCAGGGTGGTGCCAGCACAGTTTATGGAAAAGCAACAAGTTTTTAAAATATGAATTAGAGCTTTTGGTATGTCATGTTGTTACTGGTGGGGTGGCTCCTGTTGTGGGGTTCTTCTCCCACATCCTTTTCCCCCAACAGGCTAGGAAATAAGGTCAATGTTTATGTTGGATTCCTCAGAATGCATGCCTAAGCACCTTTTCCTTGATTGGTTTGTTTTGTTTTATTATCATAATAGGGTCTTGCTCTAGTCCAGGGTGGCCTCGAACTCGCAGCAGTCCCAATCCTCCTACCTCTAAGACATGTGTCACCATGCCTGGCTCTAAGCAGCCTTTTAAAATGTTTTAACTAGGCTGGGCGTGGTGGCACACGCCTTAATCCCAGCACTGAGGAGGCAGAGGTAGAAGGATCACCATGAGTTCAAGGCCATAGTGAATTCCAGGTCAGCCTGAGCTAGAGTGAGACCCTACCTCAAAAACCCCCCCAAAAAAGATGTCTTACTTTGGGGGCTAGGGACACAGCTCAGTAAGTGAAGTGCTTGTGTAGTACGCCTGAAGTCCTGGGCTCCATTCCTAGCACTGTAAACCAGGTGTGGAGTGTAATCCCAACACTGGAGGTGAAAGCTGGGGGATCACCCTGGCTACAGAGAGGGTTCAATGCCACACTGGGGTACTTGAGGTCCTGGATAAATAAATAAAATTACTGCTTTTTTCTCTAGGATATACCTTCTGGCACAGCTGGTGGTGCTGAAGATGGGTTCTTTGTGCCCCCAACCAAGGGAACAAGCCCAGCTCAGGTAAGCAGGAAAATACAGCCAAATGGAGATGAGGATTCCTAAGCTGGCTAATGCTTGATTCATGGGGAAGAAGTAGTGGGTACTTGACAATTTGAAAAGAGAAAAGGCAGTATTTCTCGTGGATTGGCTTTTCTGTTTCTTTTTTAAATATATGTATTATCAAGTAGAGAGAGAATGGGCACCAGGGCCTCTAGTCACTGTAAACAAACTCCAGATGCATGTGCTGCTTTGTGTATTTGGCTTTATGTGATACTATGGGATCGAAACTGAGTCATCAGGCTTTGTAGGCAAGTGCCTTAACCACTGAACAATCTCTCCAGCCCTGGATTTTCTGTTTTATTATTAGATCTGGTGCAATAACTCTCAGCTTCCAGTTGATCACATCCTGGCAGGCTCTTTTGAAACAGCCATGCGGGTAAGTCTTGAAGTAACCTTGGCCCTTTCTCTTGAATGTGCCTAGCCCAGAGTCTCAAAGGGATGGTGACATCTCTTCAACCAAATGGAAAGGATCTGACTGACTCAAAAGGACGGAAGTAGAGAAAGTGAGAACAGGTGCACCAGGGTGTCTAGCCACTGCAAAGAAACTCCAGATGCATGCGCCATCTTGTACATTTGGCATTATGTGGGCACAGGGGAACCAAACTTGGGTCCTTAGGCTTTGTAGGCAAGTGCCTTAACCACTGAACCATCTCTCCAGCCCCAGGAACCTATTTTGTAAGGGCTTCCTCTTACCTGCTTCCATTAGCCCTGGGATCACGTCTGCTGTAACCTTTTAAGATGGACCCTTCAGCTATTTCCTCGTCTTTATTCACAGCCTGCTCTCTAGCTCATGTTAATGAAATCAGCACCCCTTCCTGTGACAGGTGTATACTTTGAACACCAAGTCGTGTTGTAACAACAGTAATAACTACAGCAACCACTAATATTTATTTAATATCACTGTCTGCCAAGACTATTATTCAATACTTTAAATAAAGCTGATTATATAATTAAATGTATTTTACTAAGAGAAAGCAATACAAAAGAGTTAAGTACATTGCCTAAGTTCAAGTAATGTTTAACTGGCAGTGCCCAAATCCATGTTTCCTTCTTCCTATGTTCTAGCTTCTTCATGACCAGGTAGGCGTAATCCAGTTTGGCCCCTATAAGCAGCTGTTCCTGCAGACATTTGCTCGAGGCCGTACCGCCTACCAAGCTCTTCCCTGCTTGCCTTCCATGTATAGTTACCCTAATCGCAATTGGTAAGTCCCTTGCTCCATGCTTCCGCCTGTTCTGAGTTGGAAGTAGCTACTTCAGATGGTAGTCTCAGTTACACAGAATTGTCTCAAGGCTAAGGTTCCCTAATAGGAAAGATCTTTGGTTAGTTACTGCAGTGTTTGGTTTATACCTGCTGCCTTCCTGATCCCCAGCTACTTTCACAGTAGCGAGTCTGTGATCATGCTTTTCAGAAAGAGAACATGAGTCCTAGTTGGCCGTTGACTATTCTGTTTCCTACCTGTTGTTCTCTGTCCAGGAAGGATGCAGGGCTAAAGAATGGTGTGCCAGCCGTGGGCCTGAAGCTCAATGACCTTATCCAGCGGCTACAGCTCTGCTACCAGCTCACCACAGTTGGCAAATTTGAGGAGGCTGTGGAGAAATTCCGCTCCATCCTGCTCAGTGTGCCACTTCTTGTTGTGGACAATAAGCAGGAGATCGCAGAGGTACGAGGGGTCTAGCCACTTGTCCCAATCCTAGGCACTCCCGTATTCTGGTTTTTGTACCACAACTTCCTCTGCAACTCTCCAGGCCCAGCAGCTTATCACCATATGCCGGGAATACATTGTGGGTTTGTCCATGGAAATAGAAAGGAAGAAGCTGCCCAAAGAGACTCTAGACCAGCAGAAGCGCATCTGTGAGGTAAGATCCATGGATTCTTGAGCATTGCAAAGGCATCCTCCCCTCAACACTCCATTACATCTAAGTTCTTTGGTTCCAAAGTACTTTGGCTTTGGGGTAGGAAAAAAAAATGGGTCTGTTTCTATGAAGAGAGGCTACATTTCCCCTCTTCCTCCATTATCTCCAGCCTTGTCTTATTGGTAGGTCCTCTATACCTAGGGAGGTTTCTTTGAGTTTTTGCTGGTTTGTTCTTTTCAATTTGTTTTTGTTTTGGAAGTAGGGTCTCACTCTAGCTCAGGCTTATCTGGAATTCACTATGTAGTCTCAGGGTGGCCTCGAACTCATGGTGATCCTCCTGCCTCTGCCTCCTAAGTGCTGGAATTAAATATGAGCACCACCATGCCTGACTGTTTTTTCAATTTTTTTTATTGTTTTTTTTTTAATATTTTTTGTTCATTTTTTTATTTATTTGAGAGCGACAGACACAGAGAGAAAGACAGATAGAGATAGAATGGGCACGCCAGGGCTTCCAGCCTCTGCAAACGAACTCCAGATGCGTGCGCCCCCTTGTGCATCTGGCTAACGTGGGACCTGGGGAACCGAGCCTCGAACCTGGGTCCTTAGGCTTCACAGGCAAGCGCTTAATATTTATTTTTATTTATTTATTTATTAGAGACAGAAAGAGGGAGAGAGAGATAATAGGTGCACCAGGACCTCTAGCCACTGCAAACGAACTCCAGACGCATGAGCCACCATGTGCATTTGGTTTACGTGGGACCTGGAGAATCAAACCTGGGTCCTTAGGCTTCTCAGGCATGTGCTTTAACCACTAAGCCATTTCTCCAGCCATGTTTTTTTTTTTTTTTTTTTTTTTTTTTTTTTTTTGGTTTTTCGAGGTAGGGTCTCACTCTAGCCCAGGCTGACCTGGAACTCACTACTCACTATGTAGTCTCAGGGTGGCCTTGAACTCATGGTGATCCTCCTACCTCTGCCTCCTAGTGCTGTGATTAAAGGCATGAGCCACCACGCCGCCGATTTTTCAGCTTTTTAAGGTAGGGTCTGTAGCCCAGGCTGACCTGGAATTCACTGTGTAGTCTCAGGGTGTCCTCAAACACAGTGACCCTCCTACTTTGGCCTCTCAAGTGCTGGGATTAAAAGCATGCTCCACCATGCACAGCTACAGAGAAAACCAAACTTTGTTTTACAACCAATCCTGTTTGCTTTTTTTGTTTTGATTTTTGTTTGTTTGTTTGTTTTTTGAGGTAGGGTCTCACTCTAGCCCAGGCTGACCTGGAATTCACTATGTAGTCTCAGGGTGGCCTCAAATTCATAGTGATCCTCCTACTTCTGCTTCCCAAATGCTAGGATTAAAAGCATGCACCACCATGCCAGGTCCTGTTTGTTTTTGTTGTTATTTTTATGAAGCAGTTTATAAATGACCTTACCAGTTGTAACATCAACTTTTTTTTAATTAACTTTGTTTCTGAAAAAGAGAATGGGTACACCAGGGCCTGCAGCCACTGCAGATGAACTCTAGATGCATGTACCACCTTGTATATCTGGCTTATGTGGGTCCTGGGTAATTGAACCTAGTCCTTTGGCTTTGCAGATAAGCTCCTTAACTGCCAAGCCCAGTAACATCATCTTGATATATGCTCCTCTTTCTGTCCATTAGATGGCAGCCTATTTCACACACTCCAACCTGCAGCCTGTGCACATGATCCTGGTACTGCGGACAGCCCTCAACCTCTTCTTCAAGCTCAAGAACTTCAAGACAGCTGCCACCTTTGCCCGGCGCCTGCTGGAACTTGGGCCCAAGCCTGAAGTGGCTCAACAGGTAAATGGGAACTCCTTCAGTAACCATAGGGGAACCAGATCTCTTAAATGAAGGAGCAGATGCCCAAGATCCCTGCTTCTGAAACTAAACAACATTCAACAAAAAGGAGCTAACAGAATGCCACCCTCTGTTGACTTACTGACCTTCTTTTTGTTTCTAGAAATAAAAATAATAATAAATGAAGAGTTAAAAAAAATAATAATAGTTCATTTAAATGTGGCATTGATATGAGTGGCTTGCAACCTAAACTAGCTCCACTGCACCTGCACATAACCCCAGTCTTCCCTTAAGCTCAGATATCCTATATTGTCCTCTTCGATTTAACTTACATATTCTATTAAGTATTCTTGGGCAATGAAATCCTGCTTTAACCCTTTTTAGGGCCCCACCCTGATAATCTAATCCCCAAACATGGTATAAGATTGTGGGTTTAAATTAATGGAGCTGTGTGTGAGTGTGTGTGTGAGGGAGAGCAAGAGAGAATTTTTGAGATTTCACTTTGTATTCCAGACTGGTCCTCAAACTGCTATTCTTCCTGTCTTAGCCTCCTGAGTGCAAGGATTATACATATGTGCTACCATGACCATCAGTTATCAATGACACTATTAAATTTTTACATATAGTCTGGGCGTGGTGGCACATACCTTTAGTCCCAGCAATCAGGAAGCAGAGGTAGGAGGATTGCTCTGAGTTCAAGGCCACCCTGAGACTACATAGTGATTTCCAAGTCATCCTGGGCTAAAATGAGACCCTATCTTAAAAATAAATAAATAAAAACAAAGCTGGGGTCTGGAGTGAAGCCTAAGGACCTGGGTTCAATTACCCAGTACCCACTTAAGCCAGCTGCACAAAGGTGGTACATATGTCTAGAGTTTGCAGTGGCTAGAAGCCCTGGCATGCCCACTCTCTCCTTATATATGTCTGCCTCTTCCTCTCTCTCAAATAAATAGAATATTTAAATAATTTCATTTCATTATCTCTATCACACCTTCCAAGGCTCAGGGTCCATTGTGGAAGAGGTGGCAGAAAGAATGTAAAAGCCAAAGGAAGGATAGGACTCTTTAAAACATGCTCCTCCAGTCACAAAATGGCCTGGATATCCATGACCTCACCGTGCCTGACACTACTTACACAAGACCATCTTAATAGAAGGAAAAGATGGGCTGGAGAGATGGCTTAGCGGTTAAGTGCTTGCCTGTGAAGCCTAAGGACCCTGGTTCGAGGCTTGGTTCCCCAGGTCCCATGTTAGCCAGATGCACAAGGGGGCGCACGCGTCTGGAGTTCATTTGCAGAGGCTGGAAGCCCTGGCACGCCCATTCTCTCTCTCTCCCTCTACCTGTCTTTCTCTCTGTGTCTGTCGCTCTCAAATAAATAAATAAAAAATTAAAAAAAAAAATAGAAGGAAAAGATGATGACATCAAAATAAAAGAAAAACTGATTGAAAGGGGGAGGGGATATGATGGAGAGTGGAGTTTCAAAGGGGAAAATGGGGGGGGATTACCATTGGATATTGTTTACAATTAAGGAAGTTGTCAGTATAAACTTAAATAATAATTTCAGGAGACAGAGATAGGATTGCCATGAGTTCGAGGCCAGGCTGAGACTATAGTGAATTTTTAGATCAACCTGGGCTAGCATGAGACCCTACCTTGAAACCCCCCCCCCAAAAAAATTGATTTTCATACATCCTGTAAAGAGCATGGGACTGTATTCATGTAATATAGTTTTTTGTTTTTTGTTTTTTTTTCTTTGGTTTTTCAAGGTAGGGTCTTGCTGTAGCCCAGGCTGACCTGGAATTCACTCAGTAGTCTAAGGGTAATATTGTACTCATGGCGATCTTCTACCTCTGCCTCCCAAGTGCTGGGATTAAAGGCATTCACCACCACGCCCAGCTAGTTACTTTTTTAAAATTTGAGAAAATGTGAAAGAGAGAAAGAGGTAGATAGAATGGGCATGCTAGGGCAATCTCTCTAGCCCTAGTTGCTTTTTTGTTTGGTTTTTGTTTGGATTTTGACGTAGGGTCTCACTCTCACCCAGGTTGACCTGGAATTCACTATGTAGTCTCAGGATGGCCTCGAACTCACAGTGATCCTCCTACTTCTGCCTCCCGAGTGCTGGGATTAAAGTCATGCACCACCATGCCCAGCTTTGTATTTTGGTTTTTTTGTTGTTGTTGTTTTGTTTTGTTTTGGTTTTTGTTTATTTTTATTTATTTGAGAGTGACAGACAGAGAAAGAGGGAGAACGAGAGAGAAAATGGGTGCACCAGGGCCTCCAGCCACTGCAAAAGAACTCCAGACGCATGTGCCCCCTTGTGCATCTGGCTAACGTGGGTCCTGGGGAATTGAGCCTCGAACCGGGGTCCTCAGGCTTCACAAGCAAGTGCTTAACCACTAAGCCATCTCTCCAGCCCTGTATTTTGTTTTTTGAGACAGAATCTTATTGCTCAGGTTGGCCTGTGACTTAAGATCATCCTCTTGGCTCTTGAGTCCTGGGATTATAGGTGCCACCACACCCAGCATATAGTGGCATCTGGCATCAAAGATCATTGGATATGCTGGGTGTGGTGGCACCTGTAATCCCAGCACTTGGGAGGCAGAGGTAGGAGGATCATTGTGAATTTGAGGCTACCTTGAGACTACAATTACTCCAGGTCAGTCTGGGCTAGAATGAGACCCTACTTCCAAAAAAAATCATCATATTTGTTGTGTGCTACTTTCTGGCCTCTTAAGTAAAACATTCCTACCCTCACCTAGACCAGAAAAATCCTGTCTGCCTGTGAGAAGAACCCCACAGATGCCTACCAGCTCAGTTATGACATGCACAACCCCTTTGACATCTGTGCTGCATCTTATCGGCCCATCTACCGTGGAAAGCCAGTGGAGAAGTGTCCACTCAGTGGGGCCTGCTATTCCCCCGAGTTCAAGGGGCAAATCTGCAGAGTCACCACAGTAAGTACTGTCTTTGAAACACAGCTTGGATATTGAGGGGAGGGAGAGAGCAGGAAGCATACGGTCTTGACTACTGTGTCCTCGCCCTGCTCCTTGAGGCGGTGACACTGAGAACCAGGGCTTCCCCCCTACACCTCACCCTCCCACCCCCGCCACTCCACTTCTCAGAGACAGCCATCCATCTGATTGCTTCCTGAGGGGAATAGGGAGTAAGCGTTCCAGGATTCCCAGTTTCACAGATCTCTGACTTGGCCCTGTTTCCTCTCCTACAGGTGACAGAAATTGGCAAAGATGTGATTGGTCTGAGGATCAGTCCTCTTCAGTTTCGCTGAGGTGCCCTTGGGTGTGGGAGTGAAGCATCTGTTTTCTGCCGTAGTCTGTCTTTATCATACTCACCCTCCCTCCCTCCCTCCCTCCCTCCCTCCATAGCCACCCTCAGATTGTTGACCCTTGGTGCTCCCTAACACTTAGTCCTTTTCCCTTCTGTGGTGAATCAGAATATCCAGACCTGGCTTTGTTGTTCTGAGAACCTCTCATCTTCTTCAGGTGACTACAGTTGTGGTCATGGTTGGCCTTGCTGCCTTTGTAGCTTAGGTCTTTCAAGGATCAAATGAAAACTTTCTGATGGGCATTGTTAATAAATTCCTCAGTACTTATTCCTCCCCTCCCCCCCCCACCACCACTTTTGCTTTCTTTTTACTTAGAAGGGAGCAAGATGTAACAAGTAAGATGCAATTTTTACTCAGCCACACCAAATTCCTAGCTATATCCCCTTTTCCTAGGGTATTTCATTCCCTTGATAAGTACCATCTGTGTGCCCAAGCACTTAAAGTCTCAGAAGAAATCATTTGGTTTTACAAAATGCAAGCCACTTGTCATTGATTTGTCCTTTACAGCCATTGTTCTCATGTTTTATTTCTTAAATAAAATAAATTTCTACAAGAGCTTCCTAGCTTGCCATTCATTTCTTGAACACTTTCTTTTCATGTAGCTACCACACCAAAGCAGGTAGCTTTCCTTCAATAATTATTTATTTTATTTCTGTTTTGTTTCCAGTTGGAAGTGGGAAAAACCAATTCAATTATGAAGGATGCATCTTATTCCCTGGGCACAGGCAACTGTGATGGAAATAGCTACTTACCTTTGGTCTGGATGCTTTCACATTATGCTTAAATAACTGTGGCTAGAAATGTTGTTAATATATGTTTTCCTGCCCAATGAAATATCTCCGAATTTAGCTAAAATAATCAGGCAGATTCAGAAGTTTTATTCAAGCTTGTAACTTGGTGTCACTGTGGGTAGATCCTAGGGTCGAGCCCTAAGATGTGAAGGCGGATCTTAGTTTTCAGACTAAAGATATACAGAATGCTTGAGCTCTGCCTGGGGTTCTGGTGTGTGCTTGCTTATGGTGTTGTTGGTTTTTATCTCTGCATGGACTTGTGAAAGGCGGCCAGCTCCTTTTACCATCATGGAACTTCCCCTGGATCTGTAAGCTTCAGTAAATTTCCTTCCTTCCATCACTGTGTCTAGTCTGAAGGTTCATCCCAGCAACATGAAGCTCACTACGATAGCTAGAGAGATAGCTTAGATGTTGAGGAGCTTATCTACAAAGCCTAACAACAGAGATTCAATTCCCCAGTGCCCATGTAAAGCCAGACGCACAGGGTAGCACATGCACCTGGAGTTCATTTGCAAGAGCTGGAGGCCCTGGTATGCCCATTCATGTATTCTGTCTTCCTCCCTCTCACTGCTTGCAAACACATGATTTTTTTTTTTTGAAGATTATTTCAACCTACAATTCAAGAAGATACAGTTCGGCCAGGTGTGGCACACACCTTTAATCCTAGCACATGGGAGGCAGAGGTAGGATTGTCCTGAGTTCGAGATTACCCTGAGACTGCATAGTGACTTACTTAGGTCAGCCTGAGCTAGAGTGAAACCCTACCTCGAAAAAAAGGAAAATTTAGTTCATCATGATGGAGAAGCAGGGCAACAGGAACATAAAGCAACTGGTCCCCCTCAGCTTTCAGTCAGGAAACATCAGTAAATGCTGTGCCCAGCGTGTTTTCTCCTCTTTATTCAGTCCCTATGCAGGATGGTGTCACCCACAGAGGCTGGGCCTGCCCACCTCCATTAACTAGTCTAAAACTCTAGCAGGATCAGAGATTTGTCTGCTACATAATTCTAGACCCTATCAACTTGAAAGTCAGTATTAACCATCACATGAACTAATACATTATTGAAGGAGAAAAATAACTTAAACATTTTTTCTTAGTATATATGTGAAGCATAGACCTAAAGTACTATTGAGTAGTAAAAAGCAATTCACTATTCCATTTATTTTTATTTTTATTTGTCTGCAAGTAGGTAGGTGTGTTGGGGGTGGGCAGGGCCTCTTGCCTCTAGAAATAAGCACCAGTCACTTGTGCCTTTTCAAAAAAAAATATTTATTTAGGGCTGGGCATGGTGGCGTACACCTTTAATCCCAGCACTCAGGAAGCAGAGGTAGGAGTGTCACTGAGTTTGAGGCTACATAGTGAATTCCAGGTCAGCCTGGGCCAGAGTGAGACCCAACCTCGAAAAAGAAAAAAAAAAATTTGCACGTGTGTGTGTGTTGGTGTAACTCATTGTGCCTGGCTTTAGGTTCCGATGGGATTCTCCCTGTGTCGGGCTGTAGTTCACAGACCACTCTGCATAATGCTAACGGCAGTTAGAGGAATCACCACGTTGGGTTGTTATGATGTACTGTGTTTAGTCACTGATTTGTGAAAAATGAAAACATCGGCAGCAGGTTGTTCAGGTGACAACTCATTTTCTGCTTCTTTGAACGAACATAACCTTTGTGCTTCTTCGAGTTTCACATAACTCTCTGGGAAGCACCTGCCTGTACAAAAACAACAGGTGACTCATCATCTGGAATCCTTACCAAGGATCCTGGCTCCTGATGTAAAATTGGAGAATGTAGCTGGGCGTGGTGGCACACGCCTTTAATCTCAGCACTTAGGAGGCAGAGGTAGGAAGATTGCCATGAGTTCAAGGCCACCCTGAGACTACAGAGTGAACTCCAGGTCAGTCTGGGCTAGAATGAGACCCTACCTCAAAGCAATAAATAAATAAATTGGAGAATGTCTAGTCAATGTCCTTATGGAACAATGATGACTGAGCAACGTGTCATCTCTGTAGTTGGGCATCTCTACCATTGTGTGTGCATGACAAGACCAGGGCTTGGAGTCAGTCAGCTATACACTACAGAAAAGAATCATGCTTTTCTGGTTGGCTCTGTCTGGATCTAAGTGTGCCATCCCCAGAATCTTCCATGGCAGATTTCATACAAACCAAAGAGGGACAAGGGCCTACACAGACTGCTGAAGTGCTGGACAGTGACCTGAAAGCCCCCACCCACCCCTGCCCCCTACCCCCATGAGCACCAATGGATGTCATCCTCGTGTGCATCACTGCACTGTGATGTCTTTACTCTCAGCCACATTCCTGGTTTAAAAAAAAAAAAAAAAAACAAAAAAAAATGGGTTCTCAGTAACTCTTGGTGGGGTCTCTGCATCTCCATCTAATTTTTTTGTGATTTTCCTCCAGAAACACTTAAGCACATGGAGCCTTAGCTAGTGCTGGCCCCCTTGAGGAGGGGAAGCCTCCTCAAGGCACCAAGAGAGAGACTGATATTTGTACTTCTGGCTAGGTTTGAAACTAGTAGTGGGCATCTTTTTCCAAGGGGATCTTGGTCACAGACTGTGGAATGTCATGAGTTGAGGTTGTCAGGGAGCTGAAAGGGAGAAGGGATGGCATGGTCCAGAGGCAAGCCTAGTCCTGGCTGCTCCTGTTATTCTGAGGACGGTTCCAGCTGGGCAGGAGTTCAGTCAGCTGTGTCAGGACCTGGTCCTGCTCCTTCACTGTGTCCAACAGGGCAAGGACAACTTCTGTCTGGGATGTGACCATCTCCTGCTCCTCACAGATTTCATCTAGTTGATGTTTGGCCAGTTTCACCAGCTGGTGGGCTTCCTTTGCCCCATGGACACCATCCTGCACAGGTGCTGGACTTTCATTTACAGCCTGGGTGGCTTTGATTTACTTCAGGGCCTATGAATCCTTCCAGTTCACCCTCCTAGGTGTGAACGTGGGCTCCTCAAGTTCCACCTCACACTGCAGATCCTTGCTCTCAGCCTCTTGTCCAATAACACCTTGTTGTGTGGACAGCCAGGTACATGCAGGGCTTATTCGTCTCCATGGTCTCCTGAATGGAGAAGTCCACCTCCTCGTTCACCTGCTGCAGTGGAGATGCTACCTACACCTTCCCCAGCACCATTTCTTCCTTCCTTCTTTCTCTCTCTTGTCATGGCTCTGGCTTTTGTTCTACCAGCTTGGCAAGCCTTGCCAACATGCCTACAGATGAATCCTATGGGCATTGAACATATCTTCCACGAGGAGGATCTATGCCCACAAGTCTGTTGACATTAGAATGCCATGTTCCAAAGGTTACCAAAGGAGGAAACTGCTGAACTTAAAGACTGAAGTCATATGGAACTCTGGTGACTTCCCAGCACCTTTTTTTTTCCCCTCCGAGGAAAGGTCTCACTCTAGCCCAGGCTAACCTGGAATTCACTATGTAGTCTCAGAGTGGCCTCAAACTCATGGCTATCCTCCTACCTATGCCTCCTGAGTGCTAGGATTAAAGGCACATGCCACCACACCCGGCTTCGAGCACCTATTTCTTTTTAATTTTTATTTATTTATTTATTTATTTGAGAGCGACAGACACAGAGAAAGACAGAAGGAGAGAGAGAGAATGGGCGCGCCAGGGCTTCCAGCCTCTGCAAATGAACTCCAGACGTGTGCGCCCCCTTGTGCATCTGGCTAATGTGGGACCTGGGGAACCCAGCCTCGAACCAGGGTCCTTAGGCTTCACAGGCAAGCGCTTAACCGCTAAGCCATCTCTCCAGCCCCCAGCACCTATTTCTGACTATCACTGTTCTCATTATTTTACATGTAGTGGACACACACCATGAATTAATATAGCCAGGCGTGGTACTGTGCGCTTTTAATCTTAGCACTCGGGAAACTGAGGTAGGAAGATCTACTTGAGTTTGAGGCTAATTTTGGCTACAGAGTGAGTTCCAGGTCATCCTATGCTAGAGTGAGACCCTGCCTCAAAAAAATCAACTACCAGGGCTGGAGACATGGCTTAGCGGTTAAGCACTTGCCTGAGAAGCCTAAGGTCCCCAGTTCGAAGCTCAATTCCCTAGGACCCATATAAGCCAGATGTACAAGGTGGTGCATGCATCTGGAGTTCATGTGCAGTGGCTGGAGACCCTGGCACGCCCATTCTCTTTCTCTCTTTCTCTTTCTCTCTCTGTCACTCTCAAATATATAAATAAAAATAAACAAAAAGAAAAAAATAAAAAGAAAATCAACTACCAGCCAAGCATGGAGGCACATGCCTTTAATCCCAGCAATTGGCAGATAGAGATAAGACGATCCCTGTTGAGTTCAAGGCCACCCTAAAACTACATAGTGAATTCCAGGTCAGCCTGGGCTAGAGTGAGAAGCTATCTCAAAAAAGAAAACAAAATAAATAAGTAATTGAAATAAAATGAAACAAGCCTGGCGTGGTGGCACGCCTTTAATCCCAGCACTTGGGCAGCAGAGGTAGGAGGATCACTGTGAGTTCAGGGCCACCGTGAATGGAATTCACATAGTGAATTCCAGGTCAGCCTGGGCTACCATGAAACCCTACCTTTGAAAACCAAAAATTAAAAAAATAAATAAGGGCTGTAGAGTTGGCTTAGTGGTTTAAGGCACAAGCCAGATACACAAGGTGCAGCATGTGTCTGGAGTTCATTTGCAATGGTTAGAGACCCTGGCGGGCTCATCCTCTCTTCCTCCCTCTCTCTCTCTTTCTGTCTCTCTCTCTCTCTCTGCCTGTAATAAATAAATAAAAATAAAATATTTTTTTAAAGAGGATGGAGCATGGACCTGTGAAGGGAAAATGGGAGTGGGGAGGGGATTATCATAGTTTATTGTCTATAATATGGAAGCTGTCAATTTTTAAAAGTTAAGCTTTTCTGGTATTGCAGCCCAACCAGCTGCCACGAGTGGCAGTCTCTCATGACACCCTGTACAAGGTGGTGCTGGAAGTCCTGCATGGGAACCAGCCCAAGCGCAGAAAGTTTCTAGAGATGGTGGAGCTGCAGATCAGCCTGAAGAACTATGACCCTCAGGGATCAATGCAGTGGACAATCCTCCACATGGCTATCAAGGCACTGAAGAAGCTTAACAACAAGAAATGGGTCAAGAAGCTGGCCAAGGAGTATGATGCCTTTCCAGTGTCTTGGATCAAGCAAATCCTACGAATCCTGGGCCCAGACCTGAACAAGGCAGGCAAGTTCTCTTCCCTGCTGACTCATAATGAAAACATGATGACCAAAGTGGGAGAAGTGAAGTCCCATCAAATTCCATATGAAGAAGGTGTTGTGTCTGGCTATTACAGTTGGTCATGTGAAGGTCACCTGGCTGTCAATTTCTTGGTGTCATTGCTCAAGGATAATTGGCAGAATGTCTTGGCTTTGTACATTAAGAGTGTCATGGGCAAGCCCCCAGGGCTGTTTTAGAAGCATCTTAATAAATCCATATGCTACCTTTTAAAAAAAAGTTAAAAATAAATAAATAATAAAGCCGGGCATGGTGGCACATGCCTTTAATCCCAGCACTCGGGAGGCAGAGGTAGGATGATCGCTGTGAATTCGAGGCCACCCTGAGTCTACATAGTAAATTCCAGGTCAGCCTGGGCTAGAGTGAGACCCTACCTCGAAAAACAAACAAATAATAATAATAATTAATTAATTAATTAATGAAAGGAAGGAAGGAAGGGAGAATGAAGACAGAAACAAGAGGAGGAAGGGGGAGGTTTTCTCAGGAAGGCTTATTCGTTGCAATGCAGATGTACTGACCTCTGAGGAAAACAGGCTGGGAGTGAAGGGTGGGGCAGGGGTGTGGGAAGCAGTAAATCTGCTGCTACTATATTTGAATTATCCTTTGCTTAATCCAAAGTCACAAAAACACTTTTCCTGTCTTACATTGACTTCTAAGTTCTTAGCCTTCAGCTTGACATTTGTTTTTTAAGGCATGCACCACCACACCAAGCACTATTTATTTAAGAGAGAGAGTGAGAGAGAAATAGGCAGGTAGAGAAAGAGAATAGGTACGCCAGGGCCTCCAGCCACTGCAAACGAACTTCAGATGAGTGTGCTCTCTTGTGCATCTGCCTTACATGGGTCTTGGGGAATCTAACCTGGGTCCTTTGACTTTGCAGGCAAGTGCCCTAAATACTAAGCCATCTATTAAGCTCTGGACTAGGAGCTGGGGGTACATCAATAAACAACAGTGAAAATCCTTACTCTCTGTCTTAGATTCTATGAGGGTGGGGAGAAGGCAGGCAATTGACAAGTATCAAGTATGTGCAAGTCAGGTTGTGCTGCCCCAGTGATAAAAGCTTTTATGTTGTTTGGGTTTTCAAGGTATGGTTTTGCTCTAGCCCAGGCTGGTGTGGAATTTACTATGTAGTCTCAAGTTAGCCTCAAACTCACAATGATCCTCCTACTTCTGCTTCCCAAGTGCTGAGATTTAAGGGGTGGACCACTACACCTGGCTAAGAGCTTTTCTAGGGAATGTCAATTGAGTGGGGTCCAGATGAGTAAGAAACCGGGCAGAAGATAAAACAATAACTTCTCCATGTTTACCCTTCATTCATTTCAGAGACAGAGTCTCACTAGTAGTCCAGGTTGGCCTTGGACTTTGCAATTCTCCCGTGTCAGCCTCCCAAGTATGTGCTCCCATGTGGAAGCTTAGTAATTCCAGTTTGAGATAGGCATGGCAGTCCATGCCTGGGATCCCAGCATGACAGAGGCAGAAGTGATACAAAAACTTTGGGTTCCTTGCATGCCAATAATGCCAATGTATGATAATTTGGGGTGTTCCCAGACCCTTGTCTGATGAATTTGAAGAATGAGATCCATGGACCAGAGGATAAGGTTCAGATTTTTATTATAGCTTAAAACTTTAGGAGGATGAAGAGAAGAGGGTTTAAGCCTAAAACATAAGAAAGCAAAGAGGGAGGAGCTCTTGCCAAGGAAGGTAAGAGGGGTGTTTGAGAAGCCAACCTTGAGAAGCAAATATGTTTTTGTTTGTTTGTTTGTTTTCCAAGGTAGGGTCTCACTCTAGCTCAGGTTGACCTTGAATTCACTATGTAGTCTCAAGGGTGGCTTCGAACTCATGGTGATCCTCCTACCTCTGCCTCCCAAGTGCTGGGATTAAAGGCATGTGCCACCATACCTGGCTCAGTAGTCACACTGCCCCCAAAGAAAGTGTGACTATGAGGAAGACCATGCTGGCAGGTTGGCAGTTTACTACAACAAAGACCAGATTTTACAGTTTGGACAGCGATCTTAGGTGAGAATCAGAGTTCTTGTCTTCAGAAAGGGTGCAAGCTTGATCTGGAAATCTTTTCTGGAGGTGTCACACCCAGGTTTCTGCAAGCTTAGTGACATTTCCTGATTTTAGTCAAGGAATAAAAAAGCATTCACATTTGGGATTCTCTCACTCTGACAGCCTAGCCAGTTTCTGTCTCCTATCAGAGGCAGGAGGAAAAATAAATTGTAGGCCAGCCTGAACTACCTAAGACCCAGTCTCAAAAGCAAAAACAAAAACCCCCAACTTTCCAGCTTAATCCTTCCAAATGAAAGGGAAAATAGACAAAGCAAACAAACACCCACACACCTAGGTAAAGACCATGAATTGAGCATTCTGGGAGGAGGATAGAGGATTGTAAGTTCAAGGCCAGTTGAGATTCAAAAAGACTGTCTCAAAAGTCCAAAAGAGCCAGGCTTGGTGGTACATGCCTTTAATCCCAGGGAGGCAGAGGTGGGAGAATCACCTTGAGTTTGAGGCCACCCTGAAAGTACATAGTGAATTTCAGGTCAGCCTGGGCTAGAGTGAAAAACCACAAAAAGGGATGGGGATTGGAGAGATGGCTTACAGGTTAAGGCACTTGCCTGCGAGTCCAAAGGACACAGGTTTGATTCCCTAGGACCCACACAAGCCAGATGCACAAAGTGGCACATGTATCTGGAGTTCATTTGTAGTGGCTGGAGGCCCTGGTACATCCATCCCCCCCCCCTCGACATATATATATGCTCCTCTCTTTTTCTCAAATAAATAAAAATAAATATTAAAAGATGTCATGGTTGGAACCCAACCGCTCTCTAACTGGACTGGAGGCCCGCTACATAGGAGGGAATACATCCTTGATATTGAAAACCTACAACAAGGGTAGCCATGAGCCCTAGGGATGTAATGTCTGCTGCTGCCTAGCTAAATGTATATACTATGCTCAGCAAAGTGCCCAGTAAGCACTTCTCTTAATGTTCATACCCATATATTAATGCTATTCTCACTTTTGGTAGAGAACCTTCTCTTTTCAGATGGCAATGACCTTGGGATGACTCAGAAGGTATCATGGTGCTGGGAAGAAGTGACAGAGGAGTGCTCAGCACTGCAGTATCTCTATCACACTTTCCAAGGCTCAGAGTCCATTGAGGAAGAGGTGGCAGAAAGAATGTAAGAGCCAAAGGAAGGGTAGGACTCCTTACAATGCTCCTCCAGACACAAAATGGCCTGGATATCCATGACCTCACAGTGCCTGATACTACCTACACAAGACCTTCATAATAGAAGGAAAAGATCATGACATCAAAATAAAAGACAGACTGAGACAGGGAGGGGATATGATGGAGAGTTGAGTTTAAAAGGGGAAAGTGGGGAGGAGGGCATTACCATGGGACATTGCTTACAATCATGGAAGTTGTCAATAAAAAATAAATTAATTTTAAAAATGAAAAATAAAAAAATAATATTAAAGAAGGGATGCGCCTTTAATCCCATGGGAGGCAGAGGGAGGAGGATCGCTGTGAGTTCAAGGCCACCCTGAGACTACTTAGTGAATTCCAGGTCAGCCTGGGCTGGAGCGAAATTCTACCTCAAAAAATAGTCCAGTGATGGAGCGCTTGCCTAGTACATACAGGGACCTAATTTGATCCCCAGCACCACAAAACAAAAACAAAACCACAGCTTGCTGTCCCTTTAAAAATGGCGGTTCCCACGGCCCATCGATCTTATTGGCTGCACGAGTCACAGGGGGTGGGAGCAGAGGCGGGGCACGCGGTGCCGTCTGTAGCTCCGCCCCCTATGGCAAGTCGGAGGCGGCAAGATGGCGGCTGCTGAGGATGGCTGTGGTGCTGGGGTCGAAGAGGACCAGGAGTTGGAGGAGCTTCTGGAAAGTAAGATCCTATGGTGGGAAGGGCCTGAAGGGGACCCAAGCAGGGAGTTAAGCGAGCTCGAGACATTCGGCGCGGAGCGGGAGAGGAGGTGTGACTGCGCCTCAGAAGAAAATCTCGGGTCACCCAGTGAGTCCCTCCGCCGTTGCGGGAGCCGGGTCGTCCGGTGGACTGCTGACCCGCTCAGACCCACAGTCTCGCTGCAGGGAGGCGGTTCACGACGCTCTCCAAACTTCCCTTGCTTTAGATGAGTAAGCTGTTTCTCAAGCCCAGGCTGGCCTCGAACCTCGGCCTCACTAGTGCAGTGATTACAGGGTTGAGCCACCACTGTGCGCTGTTTTAGAAGAGTTAATTTTTGAAATCTTCCCTCACAGTACAAGAATGCCAGTAAACTCGAAGGGTTCCCCCCTCCTTTTTTTCAAGGTAGGGTCTTTTAGTCCAGGCTGACCTGGAATTCACTAAATAGTCTCAGGGTGGCCTTGAACTCACATCGTTCCTCCTATCTCTGCCTCCTGAGTGTAGGCTTTCTTTTTTTTTTTCCTCTCTCCCAGTTCTTTCACCTTTCTTTACCAGGCCCTTAGTTCTTTCGTGTAAGCAGTTCCTGTAGATTCCCCTAACATTATTATTGTTATTAATACAGCTACTATTATTTGAAACAGGGTCTCATTGTAGCCCAGGCTGACCTTGAATTCACTATGTAGTAGAGGATGGCCTTGAACTCCTGAAATTCCTACTTCTGCCTCAAGACTAATATGCATCACTAAATGTGGAATCCTTTTTCTATATTTTGAGAAAGTAAGGATGAAGGGATGCCAGGGGAAAGACTATACATCCTTCTGAAAAGATGGAGGGAGTTCCGTTCTTCTTCAGTTGTCTTCCAGCCCAGAGTGAGGCCAGTGCCCTTTCCCTAGGCCTGGCAAGCAGAGTAGTTGTGACAACATAGGCTTTTCAGGACAGAGGTGAACCTGCTATCTGTTGCAGATCACAGCCATGTGGGCAGGAAGAAAACGAACAGAGACAATGAGAAGTGCCAAGTTACTGAACTGAAACAGGGTTATCTGCAGATGAGGACAGAGGGAGCTCCACGAGCATGTCGGGCAAGAACTAAATGGAGGATAACTTAAGACGCTTTCTTTGGGTTTTTTTTTTTTGTTTGTTTGTTTTTTTGTTTTGGTTTTTCGAGGTAGGGTCTCACTCTAGCCCAGGCTGACCTGGAATTCACTATGGAGTCTCAGGGTGGCCTCGAAATCATGGCAATCCTCCTACCTCTGCCTCCTGAGTGCTGGGATTGAAGGCATGCGCCACCATGCCCGGCTGCTTAAAACGCTTTAATAGCCCCCACAGACAGC
This sequence comes from Jaculus jaculus, assembly GCF_020740685.1. Lineage (NCBI taxonomy): Eukaryota > Metazoa > Chordata > Mammalia > Rodentia > Dipodidae > Jaculus > Jaculus jaculus. The sequence continues at coordinate 316,005,886 of NC_059102.1, forward strand.
ATGCTGGAGTCACAGTTTGTACTAGTACTGGGACCAGCGGAAAGACGGGTAGGATGTCCTCTGCCACATTACTATTACCTTTAAGGCTTCAGAGTGAGTTCGAGGAGGGAAGGACATTGATGTCCTCTGAACCTGTTGGATACTTTTATGGGATTTTTAGGAAATTATGAGCATGTCTGTGGAGATCTGCCTGCAGAACATTTATTTATTTCGTTAGTTTTTTGAGGTAGGCTGTCATTGTAGCTCAGGCTGACTCAGAAGTCACTATATAGCCTAAATATTTTATTTTTTATTTATTGATTTGATAGAGAAAGAAGCAGAGAGACAGAGACAGAGAGACAGAGAGAAAATGGGTGCACCGGGATCTCTAGCCACTGCAAAAGAACTCTAAATGCATGTGCCAGCTTGTGCATCTGGCTTATGTGGGTCCTGGGGAATTGAACCTGGTCCTTTGGTTTTGCAACAGGCAAGTGCCTTAACTGCTAAGCCACCTATCTCTGTAGCCCATATATTTTTTAATTTTTTTTTTTTTTTGAGGTAGGGTCTCACTCTAGCTCAGGCTGATCTGGAATTCACTATGTAGTCTCAGGGTGGCCTCGAACTCATAGTGATCCTGCAGAACTGCTTTTAATCCTCTCCTTCCAGCTCTAAGATTAACACTGGCTCCCGCCTAAAGGCCTTCTTCCCAATTGAGCACAATAAATTAGATGATCCTGAGGGAAGTGGGAAATCTATTGATCAGTGGATGAGGAGGGAGAGACTCCAAAATGAGAGAGAGAAAGAAACAGAGATAGACAAAGAGAGAAGTTGAGGAAAGCTGGCACTTGATAAGATCATTTTCCTAATACTATGCTCAGAAATCACCCACCATTCCATTCCATTCCATTCTCATCCCTCCCCAACATACACGCCATGTCTCTTGTCTCTGAAGGTGCTCTTGATGATTTCGATAAAGCCAAACCCTCCCCAGCACCCCCTCCTACCACCTCGGCCCCCGGTGCTTCGGGGCCCCAGAAGAGATCGCCAGGAGACACCGCCAAAGTATAAATTCTGTCCCCTTAAGGGAGAGGGAGGGGAGGGGCATACAGCTGCCAGCCAGGGTGGGGTGGGGCCCTATGGGCCCAAGGGGAGGGTGGGGGTGCCTTTGCCTCACATTGCTGAGTGCTCTCTTAGGCCTCAGTCCTTATGAAACAAGGACTTGAGGTTGAGTGGCAGGATCTCAAGGAGGTTCTTAGAGAAAAGCGTGGTGGGTTGATGTGCCACCACCTCACAGTTTTCTCTTCATGGCCAGATTCCTTTCTTGCTGTCCTCAATGGGGAAGAGTAGATAGAATGTCTCGTGGAGATGACTGGGGGGGATGTTTGATTTTTCAGAACTGCTGCCTGAGTTTACCTCAGAGGCCAGTACAGTGTGATTCCATAGAGATGCATTTTGGCTACCTCTCCCCTGCAGGATGCCCTGTTTGCCTCCCAAGAGAAGTTTTTCCAAGAACTGTTCGACAGTGAACTGGCTTCCCAAGCCACTGCAGAGTTCGAGAAGGCCATGAAGGAGCTGGCGGAAGAAGAGCCCCACCTAGTGGAGCAGTTTCAGAAGCTCTCAGAGGCTGCTGGGAGAGTGGGTAAGGAGACCCCACAGGAAAAGACATACCTGGACACACCTCTTAAGTCTTGTTGCTTGAGAATACTAGTATTCTCAGTAAAATTGATAGCAGCCATGATGTCATAGCCATGGGGTGGGGTGAGGCAACAGGAAGAGGTTTGGGAATCCTGCTTATGAAAGGGAAGAGATGTGAGAAAGTAATAGAAAAGATTACACAAAACCGACCACTTTAAAGATAGTGAGTGATATTGTGGGTGCCACTGTGGAGAATAAACTGGCAGGCTATCCATTTAGATTTATCAAATGACTGAAGATAATCATAGAGTAGTCAAAGATTTGAAGTGATTTACTAGTAAACGCTTCATGCCTAAGCTGGTAATCAGCTGTCTAGACACGTGAACAGTGAACACCCTAGGTAATTCTGGTTCTTTTGATCTCCTCTAGGCAGTGATGCAAATTCCCAACAAGAATTCACCTCTTGCTTAAAGGAGACATTAAGTGGGCTAGCCAAAAATGCCAATGACCTTCAGGTAAGGGGGAAGAAAATGGGGTCCACTCCCAGATATATTTACAGGAGTCTCAAAAGACAGATGTGAGCTGGTCTTGGTGGTGCACGCCTTTAATCCCAGCATTTGGGAATCAGAGGTAGGAGGATCACCCTCAGTTCAAGGCCAGCCTAAGACTACATAGTGAATTCCAGGTCAGCCCAGGCTAGTGTGAGACCCTACCTCAAAAAAAAAAAAAAGGACAGGTCCTCTTGGGTATTTTTCCAGGTCTGTCCTTGCCCTGCTCTTGTGTTACAAACAAATCTAGACAGTCCTTCCCACCTGAAAGGGTAGTGAACATCCCAAATTGTTTTTTTTTTTTAAATATTTTTTTTTTTGTTGTTCATTTTTTTATTTATTTGAGAGCGACAGACACAGGGAGAAAGACAGATAGAGGGAGAGAGAGAGAATAGGCGCGCCAGGGCTTCCAGCCTCTGCAAACGAACTCCAGACGCGTGCGCCCCCTTGTGCATCTGGCTAACGTGGGACCTGGGGAACTGAGCCTCGAACCGGGGTCCTTAGGCTTCACAGGCAAGCGCTTAACCGCTAAGCCATCTCTCCAGCCCCCCAAATTGTTTTTTGTCCTGAATAGAACTCAGGCATGTCAGAAGAGGAGCTGACCAAGGCCATGGAGGGGCTGGGCATGGACGAGGCTGATGGAGAAGGGAACATCCTTCCCATCATGCAGAGCATCATGCAGAACCTGCTGTCCAAGGACGTGCTGTACCCATCACTGAAGGAGATCACAGAAAAGGTGTGTGGATTTCGGCTTCTGCCCTTTCTTCTCACTCTCCCAGTCCATCAGCTCAGAACCACAGAGAGTAACTTGAGTGTATACCTTTAAGGGGGAAAGCAGCAAAGAACAGTACTCAGAAGAGACCACATATGGCTCAAAGTCTAAAATGCTTACTACCTAGCAAACAGAAGTTATTTGCTAATCTCTAGTGACCAAAACACTAGTGTAGCCAGGGACACTGTTGCCGTCACTGGTACTGTTTATGACAATCTGGCTTGCTGAGCTTTTGCATTCTACATTATCTTTTTCTCTTCGCATTCTAAGTATTGTTCTCTTTTCCTTTTCCTACTCACTCTTTTTCCATCATTCTCTGTCTTCTTAGTATCCAGAATGGCTGCAGAGTCACCGGGAATCTATTCCTCCAGAGCAGTTTGAAAAATACCAGGAGCAGCATAGCGTCATGGTCAAAATATGTGAGCAGTTTGAGGCAGAGACTCCCACAGACACTGAGGCTACTCAGAAGGCTCGTTTTGAGATGGTGTTAGATCTTATGCAACAGGTAAGGCCTCCTTTCACTGCCTTCCCACTGGTGCTGTCCTCTGAGGAGTTATCTGGAGGAGAGGTCTCTGGGAGGGATGCTGCCTCCACTGCCCAACCTAGGGAGAGCACAAGAGGCCATATACTATGGTCAGAAGGAAGCAGAGCTCACTGATCAGATTCCTCCTCGTCTGACTTCTTACATTGTTTTCCATGGGTTATTTTTATTTTTATTTTTCAGCTTCAGGATCTGGGCCATCCTCCAAAAGAGCTGGCTGGGGAGATGGTAAGTCTACATCCTATATTTTAACCCATGCCCAGTTTGCAGAACCCTATAACTTCTCGTTAATCCACATAAAGTGATGGTCTGACCTTAATTATGAGCAGTTATCTGAGTGCCTTCATCTCTTCTCCAGCCTCCTGGCCTCAACTTTGACCTGGATGCCCTCAATCTCTCGGGTCCACCTGGTGCTGCTGGCGAACAGTGTCTGATCATGTGAAATACACTTTCCTCCCAGCTATGGGGAATATCCAGAGTCAGCAGAACCATTGGAAACTGAGGCAGGAGTGTTGTCCATGGGAGCTGTCTGCCCACCACAGACACTATTATCTCATTCAAGACCGAACCATGCCAGCTGAGGCTTTTCCTGTTACTCAGAACAGGGTCTTTCCCTCGGGCCATTCCTGTGATTCTTGCTCCATTGTGGTTTCTGCCGCAGTAATGTGATACATAGCCACAGCAATGTTCACCTTTACTCCCGGGGACTTTGTGCCTTGTTTCTACTCCCCCTTGATCTGGATAGTAGGAGCTAAGTCATGGGAATCCATACTTCTTAGGCAGGGCCTCTAGGAATGAGAAGAAATTTAGCCTGGGTTGGGGCTGTAATTCTGTCACCATGCCCTCTTGCCTTCAGATAGACCATGCTCTGTTCTCTGAAGGGAAAGAAGTTTTGCACTTAATCACAGTAGGGTTGGAAGAGAAGCCCTGGGCTTTTCTTGTGCCAAGGTGCTGAGCCTTCAACTCCCTGTGCCAGCTTGAGAACTCAAGTTGATACCCTTGCTGGGTGATTTGGGTGACTGTAGCCCCTGACCAACTGCTCTGTCACCTCCTCTCTTTTGAAATTCTTATTTATTCCAACTCTGTGATCCAAAGCTGTGATAGAGGAAGGCCTATCTGGTTTCCCTCATCTAGTACCTCCAGCATTCTCAGTAATTCCTTCCTGCAAATACATAATTGTACTTAGTGTCAGGTCTAATGAATGAATGTTCTCTCTACCCCGCATACATTTGATTTAATTGAGACAACAGATTCCCTACAATCCTTGGTTCAGGAAGGTGCTTGGGAAAGGGGTGTAGCCTGGGTCCTTTTTCCTGCCGGCCCCTTGGGGCATTATCTAATAAATATTCTAAGCAAGGAGTATGTCCTGTTTTTCATCTAGGTTTGGTTCTGATCTTCCTTAGTGTCTACAAGCTGCAGAGTGGGCAATGTTAGGAGATAGTTTTGTGACATACTGGCCTCCACTACCAACCTACCAGCTCGGTCCTCTAGCTCAGTCCACCGCAGCTGGCAAAGGAGACTCCTCAGCTCCTGTCATTTCAGCCTAAAAAGCCCTTTAATTGGTAAAATATTATTTTATATTATAACTTAGTTTGAATGATATTTAACATAGTTTGTAAATTATCTGTCTGATCTGACCTTGACTGTTTGGCAGATACTTTGGTTAGCCTATCTAGCTGTCTTGGTTCACTTGGAAAAGAATTTGCTAAAGCAAGTTCACATTCATCATGAGTCACTTTCAGTTCCTGATATGCCACTTTCTGTGATATTAAAACTTTTTTGGTTGTTGTTTTTTTTTTTTCGAGGTAGGGTTTCACTCTAGCCCAGGATGACCTGGAATTCACTAGGGTGGCCCCAGACTCACAGCAACCCACCTACCTCTGCCTCCCTAGTGCTGGGATTAAAGGTATGTGCTGCCATGCCCGGCAAAACTTTCCATCCCTTAAGACCGCACATACTGTGGTGTGAAAGGGAGGAAATGTTCTTGAGGCCTCAGGCTGTTTGGGAAAACCCAAATAGCACATTTTACCTTAACGTGGAAGATCCTAAGCCAGAAGGAGACTACTCTTCTGAGAAATGGAAGAAATGTGAGCAGAATTATAATAATACAGGGCCTCAGTGCTAGTATCTCTCAAAGCTCTGGTCAAAAACTCAAGGAGATGGGCTGGAGAGATGGCTTAGCTGTGAAGGCATTTGCCTGCAAAGCCAAAGGATCCTGGTTGGACTCTCCAGGACCCACGTAAGCCAGATGCACAAGGGGGCGCATGCATCTGGAGTTCATTTGTAGTGGCAAGAGGCCCATCCTCCCTCCCCCCCCCACTTCTTTCTCTCGAATAAATAAATAAAAACTCAAGAAGAGGGCAGAGATGGCTTCATGATCAAGGTGCTTGCCTGCAAAGCCTAAGGATCCTGGTTCTCCAGAACTAATGTAAGCCAGATGTACTTGGTGGTGCATGTATCTGGAGTTCGTTTGCAGTGACTGGAGGCTCTGGTGCGCCCAGTCTCTCTCTGCCTCTTTCTGTAATAAGTAAAATATTTTTTAAACACTCAAGAAGAATAGAGAAGGAAAAAGTGTCCTCCCTGTGGTATCTTGTGCTTAGTGCCATGTCATTTTCCCTTTATAAATTCTGATAATCTGATCAGAGCCTTCAAATATCCAAAAGAAGCCATGATCCACTTTAGTTTTATTTCCATGACTCTTTCATTTTTATTTTAGTTAAACGTGAGCAATTTGCCTTGGATGTGTTGTATTTGGGGTTTTTTGTTTGGTTGGTTGGTTAGTTTTTTGAGGTTTTGAGGTTGGGTCTCACTTTAGCCTAGGCTGACCTGGAATTTACTCTGTAGTCTCAGGGTGGCCTTGAACTCATAGTGATCTTCCTTCCTCTTCTGGGATTAAAGGTGTGTGCCACCACACCCAGCTCATGCTAGTTTGATAGCACCTTAATTATCCAGTTTATGCTCAACAGGTTAAACCCACTGCAGTGTCAAATACTTTCAAAGGTTTTGAAATACTCAGTTTCTGATTCCTAATGTTATAAGATAGTGCAACCAGGTAAAAGAATAACCAAAAACTTCACAGGAGTAATGCTGCTCTGGGCATCTCTACAGGTCTCAGGTAAACATGTATTTATATACTTAAGTTCTCCCATATGAAGGTCACTATGAAGAACTTACTCAGCATCAAAAATGTCTTATTATACAGCCTTTCTGGAGAGATGGCTTAGCACTTAAGGTGTTTGCCTGCAAAGCCATAGGAACTTGGTTTGATTTCCCCAGGACTCACATAAGCCAGATAGATGCACAAGGTGGTGCATGTGTCTGGAGTTCATTTGCAGCAACTAGAGGCCCTGGTACACCCATTCTCTCTATCTGCCTCTTTCAATCTAAATTTAAAATTTTATTTAAAAATATTTTAAAATAACTAAGCTGGGTATGGTGATACACACCTTTAATTCCAGCACTTGGGAGGCAGAGGTAGGAGGATTGTTGGGAGTTTGAGGCCACCCTGAGATGACCTAGTGAGTTCCAGGTTAGCCTGGACTAGAATGAGACCCTACCTCAAAAAATCAACAACAAATATATAAAACTATGGGGCTAGATAGAAGGCTCAGCAGTTAAAGGTTCTTGCTTGCAAAGCCTAACTGCCTAGATTTGATTCCCTATACAGAAAGTGGTGTATGGGTCTGGAGTTTGTTTGCTTGGCAGGAAGCCCTTGGCATGCCCATACTCACTTCTGTGCTTCTTTCTGCCTGTCTCTCAAATAAATTTAATCATATATATATATAAAATTTTTTATTTCTTTTTTTTTTTTTTTTTTCGAGGTAGGGTGTCACTCTGGCCCAGGCTGACCTGGAATTAACTATGTAGTTTCAGGGTGGCCTTGAACTCACAGCAACCCTCCTACCTCTGCCTCCTGAGTACTGGGTGCTGGGATTAAAGACGTGCACCACCACGCCTGGCTTTATAATTTATTTTATTAAATATTACCCGGGCATGTTGGCTCACACCTTAATCCCAGTACTCAGGAGGTAGGAGTAGGAAGATTGCCATGATTTTGAGGTCATCTTGAGACTACAGAATGAGTTTTGTGTCAGCCTCGGATACAGTGAGACCTTACCTCAAAAAAAAAAAAAAAAAAAGGCAGCAGGGAGTGGTGGTACACACCTTTAATCTCAGCACTTGAATTCATACAGAACTTTTTTTTCCCCAAGGTAGGGTCTCACTCTAGCCCCGGCTGACCTGGAATTCACTATGTTGTCTCAGGATGGCCTCGAACTCACAGTGATCCTACCTCTGCCTCTCAAGTACTGGGATTAAAGGCATGCGCCACCACACCCAGCTTTCATATATACAGAACTTAAAAAAAAAAAAATTATTTGAGCGATTGGGTGTACCATTGCAAACAAACTTCAAACACATGCACCACCGTGCATCTGACTTACATGGATCCTATGGTATCAAACCTAGGTTCTTTAGCTTTGCAGGCAAGTACTTTAACTACTAAGCCATCTCTCCTGCCCCCTCTGTTTGTTTGTTTTTTTTTTTTTCTAAACATTTTTTTTTTAATTTTTATTTATTTATTTATTTGAGAGCGACAGACACAGAGAGAAAGACAGATGGAGAGAGAGAGAATGGGTGCGCCAGGGCTTCCAGCCTCTGCAAACGAACTCCAGACGCGTGCGCCCCCTTGTGCATCTGGCTAACGTGGCACCTGGGGAACCAAGCCTCGAACCGGGGTCCTTAGGCTTCACAGGCAAGCGCCCAACCGCCAAGCCATCTCTCCAGCTCTTTTTTTTTTTTTTTTTTTTTTTGTTGTTTTTGGTTTTGTTTTTTCAAGGTACGGTTTCACTCTAGCCCAGTCTGACCTGGAATTCATTATGTAGTCTCAGGGTGACCTCGGACTCAGCAATCCACCCACCTCTGCCTCCCAAGTGCTGAGATTGTGTGTGTCTTGTTCTAGCCCAGACTGACCTGGAACTCACTCTAGTCCCAGGCAGGCCTTGAACTCACCGTGATCCTCCTACCCATGCCTCAAGTGCTAGGATTAAAGGTGTGCCACCATGCCCAGCTCATACAGAATTTATGATGGGGCTAGAGGGATGGCTTAGTGGTTAAGGTGATTGCCTGCAAAGCCAAAGGACCCATGTTCGATTCCCCAGGACCCACATTAGCCAGATGCACAATGGGGTGCATGCATCTGGAGTTTGTTTGCAGTGGCTGGAGGCCCTGGTGTGCCCATTCTCCCTCTTTTTCTGTCAAATAAATAAATAATAATGAAATATTTTTAAAAAAGAATTTATGATGTCCTACAGAGACTGGGAATAGAAGGAACATATCTCAATATAATAAAGGCTATTTATGACAAGCCTACAGCCAACATATTACTAAATGGGGAAAAACTGGAAGCTTTTCCACTAAAATCAGGAACAAGACAAGGGTGTCCACTGTCCCCACTTCTATTTAATATAGTTTTGGAAGTCTTGGCAAGAGACACACATAAAAGGGATACAAATTGGAAAGGAAGAAATCAAGTTATTATTTGCAGATGACATGATTCTATACATAAAGGACCCTAAAGACTCTACTAGCAAGCTGTTAGAGCTGATCAAAACCTACAGCAATGTAGCAGGATACAAAATAAATACACAGAAATCAGTAGCCTTCCTATATGCTAACAACAAACACACAGAGGATGAAATCAGAGAATCACTCCCATTCACAATTGCATCAAAAAAAATAAAATACCTTGGAATAAACCTAACCAAGGAAGTAAAGAATCTATACAATGAGAACTTTAAAACACTCAAGCGAGAAATTGAAGAAGACACTAGAAAGTGGAGAAACATCCCTTGTTCCTGGATTGGAAGAATCAATATCGTGAAAATGGCAATCTTACCTAAAGCAATCTACACATTTAATGCAATCCCTATCAAAATTCCAAAGGCTTTCTTCATGGAAATAGAAAAAACAATCCAAAAATTCATTTGGAATCACAAAAAACCTCGAATATCTAAAATAATACTGAGCAACAAAAAAGAGGCTGGTGGTATCACCATACCTGATTTTAACCTATACTACAGAGCCATAGTAACAAAAACAGCATGGTACTGGCACAAAAACAGACATGTAGATCAGTGGAACAGAATAGAGGACCCAGATGTAAGCCCAAGTAGCTATAGCCACGCGATATTCGATAAAAATGCCAAAAATACTCATTGGAGAAGAGACAGCCTCTTCAGCAAATGGTGTTTTGAAAACTGGATAAATATCTGCAGAAGGATGAAAATAGATTCTTCTCTCTCTCCATGCACAAGAATTAAGTCCAAATGGATTAAAGACCTTAACATCAGACCGGAAACTTTGAAACTGCTAGAGGAAAAAGTAGGGGAAACCCTTCAACATATTGGTCTTGGCAAAGACTTTCTGAATACAACCCCAATTGCTCAGGCAATAAAACCACAGATTAACCACTGGGACCTAATGAAATTACAAAGATTTTGCACCGCAAAGGACACAGTGAAAAAAGCAAAGAGGCAACCTACAGAATGGGAAAAAATCTTCGCCAGCTATATATCTGATAGAGGATTAATATCTAGGATATACAAAGAACTCAAAAAGTTAAATAATAAGGAATCAAACAAGCCAATCAAAAAATGGGCTATGGAGCTAAATAGAGAGTTCTCAAAGGAAGAAATACGAATGGCATATAAGCATCTAGAAGTGGCACCTTTAACCCCAGCACTCAGGAGGCAGAAATAAGGGAATCACTGTGAGTTCGTGAATTTGAGACCCTACCTTAAAAAACAAAACAACAACAAAAATTGAGCAGAAGCCAGGTGTGGTGGCGCACACCTTTAATCCCAGCACTCAGGAGGCAGAGGTAGGAGGATCGCAGTGAGTTCGAGGCCACACTGAGACTCTGTGGTGAATTCCAGGTCAGCCTGGGCTAGAGTGAAACCCTACCTCAAAAAAAAAAAAAAAAATAAAAGAGCAGAGGGCTGGAGAGATAGTTCAACAGTTAAAGCACTTACCTTCAAAGACAAATGAGCTGGGTTCAATTCCCTGGTACCCACATAAAACCAGATGCACAAAGTGGTACATGAATTTGGAGTTCATTTGCAGCTGCTAGAGGCCCTGCCATGTCCATTTCCTCTCTTCTCTCTATTTCTGCTGGCAAATATATATATATATTTTTTAATGTGTGAATTGTATGTACATGAATTATAGCTTAATAAAGATTTTTGTTGTTCAAGGTAGGGAATTGCAGTAACCCAGGCTGACCTGGAATTCACTATGTAGTCTCAGTGTGTCCTTGAACTCACAGCAGTCCTCCTACTTATGCCTCCCCAGTGCTGGGATTAAAGGCCTTGTGTCACCATGCCCAGCTCCTAGTAGCACTTTTTGGTTTTCCTGAGACAGGGTCTCTCTCCAAGCCAGATTTTCCTGGAACTTGATATGTACCTGAGACTGGCCTTGAAGTCATGAGGTTATCCTCATGCCTCAGCCTCCTGAATGCTGGGGTTACAGGCATGAGGCCCCACTCTTAGCTTCAATAAAGCTGTTTGTTTTTGTTTTTTAAAGTGTCTTTGGCTATCAGGTCTGTTTATAGCTTGAAAGAGAAGCTAGGTTTTCTAGAAATAGACTTGGGGGGCTGGAGATATGGCTTAGCAGTTAGAGTGCTTGCCAGCAAAGCAAAAGGATCCAGGTTTCATTCCCCAGTATGCACATAAAGTCAGATGCACAAGGTGGTGCATGAGCTTGGTGTTTGCAGGAGCTAGAGGCCCTGGCACACACATTCTCTCCCGATCCCTGACCCCGTATCCAGCAGTCTGGCTCTGGCTGAAAGTAGAAGAGAACTACGTCAGGATGTTGGACATGAACTCATTGAAGCGTTTTGAGTACTGCTCTGGGTTCACAGTTGAAATCTCAGCCCCTGCCCCATGTTTCACTGTTTTGGCAGCATGTGCAGCTTTCTTCTTAGTATCATAAGGTGTGAGGATATCAATGATGGCCATGAAGTAGACCTCCTTCTTGGGGGCACTTTCATGGCTTTTCATGGCGTACACATCAACAGAGGGGTCAAATTCGCCAGGACCAAAGAACCGGGGAAAGCTGAGGAGGTTGCCAGGGCTGTCTGGAGGTGTACCATAGGAGCAGAGCAGACTGCTGCCCACCCCGTCATTCTCACACTCCTCCTCCTCTGCCCGCTCCTCCACGTCCATCTCCTCCTGCTCAGCCCGGTCTACATCATGGATGCCCACCAGCAGGCTGTAGTCCATGATCTTCAACTGGGCCAGGAACTCAACATCCCGCTTCAGCTTCTCCAAGAAGTTCTTTTTACTCTCCTCTCCCACGTGAAGCTTCTGTCCCTCATTGAGGAAGTCATTGTCTTTAAATGTTGGTAAGTCCTTAGCCTTCTCCTTGTCACTCGCTTCTCTGGCGACAGTAGAACCCTTGAGGTCATATTTGCGGTGTACAGTAAGTCGATGGCTGAACACATTCCTGGTGACCACCATGTAGGTTTCCACACCATCTACAGTCAGGCGGTACATGCCCAGGAACTGCGGCAAAAGGGTGTTGCCATGACACTCCACTATGAACTGGTGGTATTTCTTTAGGATGTTGTGCATCTCAGCTACATCTTCACTTGACACAGTCTTGATGACAAAACGCCGGTCGTAGGTGGTGAGGAAACGTGTGCCACACCGGCCTTGGCTATCACTGTTGATGGGGGCACTGCGTGTCACGGAGTTCTGATAATCCTGATCATCAATCCCGAACCTTTCCCGCAGGTTTCGGAACACCATGGGGCAGTACTCCTTGAACTTGAAGTGGCTAGGGAGGTTCTCCTTATTGAAGAGATGATTGTCCACCTTGATCTTGCTGTAGGCTTTGAAATCATCTGGCATTAGCATCACAGGGACAGGGACATTGCTCAGCTCATTGATCGTGTGGTTCACCCCCCACATCAGGACGCTGAGGATCGGCTCGCTGGCCCGGAATAGCTTCACTTTCTGGCACACGAAATGCTTCTTCTTGGTCTTGGTTTTGCTGGCGCTGAGCGGCGCCACCGCCACCGCCGTGGTGCTGGTGCAGTTGGACGACATGCCCGGGGCGGCGGCGGCGGCGAAAGGGGGGGGTGGCGGAGACAGCACACGAACAAGCGGCCCCTAGGCCTCCCCCGAACCGATCCCCACCCCCGCTGCCTCCCCTGGCACACACATTCTATCTGCCCCCTCAAGTAAACAAAATTTAAGAAAGAAAAAAAGATGTAATAGTTATTATGTGGGTAGTAGTTTAGACTCAATGGGAACAATCACATAAGAGGAACATGTGGAATAAAGAAGAGATCCTAGTAAGTAATCAGAGATATAGTTAGATTCATAAAATATATTGTAACAAAGATCAGTAGAATTCAGCATCCTAGAGATGGTTATCACAATCTCAAAAATTTTTTTCAAAATACAAAATTTTTCATTTGAAAGCTGGGCGTAGTGGTGCACGCCTTTAATCCCAGCACTTGGGAGGCAGAGGTAGGAGGATCGCCATGAGTTCGAGGCCACCCTGAGACGCCACAGTGAACTCCAGGTCAGTCTGGGCCAGAGTGAGACCCTACCTCGAAAAACCAAAATACATATATATACATTTCATGTGAAAGAGTGTGTATGGGTACATAGGGCCTTTGTCCACTGCAAATGAACTCCAGATGCAGGTGCAACATTGTGCATCTGGCTTTACGTGGGTACTGGGGAATTGAACCCAGACTAACAGGCTTTGCAGGCAACCACTTTTAACCACTGAGGCATCTCTCCAGCCCCCAATTTCAAATATGATAGGAAAGCCCATATGAGAACAGGAACATTTTGTGGTTGTGGCAGTTGATTTGGTGGTGATCCAGAAATGGTGTCCACAAAGAAGTGGGCTCAGAAACTGTATCATCAAGGGGAAGACCCTTTGTCCCCTTATACTGTTCTCATTGTTATGACAGAACACCTGACAAAAGCAACCCAAGGTAGGATTAGTTTGTTCTTGTAGGATAGTTATATCATGGTGGAGGCTTAGTGGGTGGAGTGGCAGCTCGTGGTGTCTGTACTCAGGAAGCAGATGAATGCTGGTGCTCTACCTATTTTCTCTATTTTTTGTTTTTTTATTATTTATTTATTTTAATATTTTTTGTTCATTTTTATTTATTTGAGAGTGATAGAGAGAGAGGGAGAGAAAGAGACAGAGAGAGAATGAGCGCGCCAGGGCCTCCAGCCACTGCAAATGAACTCCAGATGCGTGCGCCCCCTTGTGCATCTGGCTGACGTGGGTCCTGGGGAATCGAGCCTTGAACTGGGGTTCTTAGGCTTCACAGGCAAGCACTTAACTGCTAAGCCATCTCTCCAGCCCTAATTTTTTATTTATTATTACTTATTTGAAAGCAACAGACAGAAAGAGAGAGAATGAGTGCACCAGGGCCTCCAGCCACTGCAAACGAACTCCAGATGCATGCGCTACCTTGTGCGTCTGGCTGGCTTACATGGGTACTGGGGAATTGAGCCTCGAACCTGGGTCCTTAGGCTTCACAGGCAAGTGCTAACCACTAAGCAATCTCTCCAGCCCATGTTTTTTTTTTTTTTTTTTTTTTAGGTAGGGTCTCACTCTAGCCCAGGCTGACCTGGAACTCACTCTGTACTCCCAGGCTGACCTCGAACTCACAGCAATCCTCCTACCTCTGCCTCCCGAGTGCTGATATTAAAGGCATGTTCCACCACATCTGGCTATTTTCTCTATTCAGTCCAGGACCCTTGCCTGTGGTATGATGCCACATGAAATCAAGGTTAAACCTTTCTGGAAACACCCTTATAGACACATCCAGAAGTATGTTTCCATGTTGATTCTCAACCCAGTTAAATTTACAATGATTTAACTATCACATCTAACTCCACTAAAAGTTTTAACTAATGTGTTTCTAAGTTCAGTAGTTTTTCTCCCTCCACATCTTTAATCCCAGCACTTGTAAGGCAAAGGTAGAAGGATTGCCATGAGTACAAGGCCACCCTGAGACTACATAGTGAATTCCAGGTCAGCCTGGATCAGAGTAAGACCTACCTCAAAAAAATAAATAAATAAATATTTTAAATTATTTACAAGCAGAGAGAGGGAGAGAATGGGTGCATCAGGGCCTCTAGCAACTGCAAACAGACAGACACATGCGACACCATGTGCATCTGGCTTATGTGGGTACTGGAGAACTGAACCTGGGTACTTAGGCTTCACAAACAAGTACCATAAACACTAAGCCATCTCTTCAGCCCTAGATACTTTTTATTTATTTATTTTTATTGACAACTTCTATGATTGTAAAAAATATGGTAATTCCCCAGCCCCCACTTTTCCCTTTGAAATTCCACTCTCTATCATCTCCCCTCCACTCACAGTCAGTGTCTCTTTTATTTTAATGTCATCATCTTTTCCTCCTATTATGATGGTCTTGTGTAGGTCATGTCAGGCACGAGGTCATGGATATGTAGGCTATTTTGTGTCTGGAGGAGCACATTGTAAGGAGTCCTACCCTTCCTTTGGCTCTTACATTCTTTCTGCCACCTCTTCTGCAATAGACCCTGAGCCTTGGAAGGTGTGATAAAGATATTTTAGTGCTGAGCACTCCTCTGTCACTTCTTTTTAGCACCATGATGCCTTCTGAGTCATCCCAAGGTCATTGCCATCTGAAAAGAGAAGGTTCTCTAGGGCTGAAGAGATGGCTTATCAGTTAAGGCATTTGCCTGCAAAGCCAGAGGATCCTGGTTTGATTCTCCAGGACCCACATAAGCCAGATGCACAAGGGTGCATGCATCTGGAGTTTGTTTGCAGTGGCTGGAGGCCATGGCACACCCATTCTCTCTCTCTCTCAAATAAATAATATATTTTAAAAAAAGAAAATTCCCTATTCTTTAAAAAAAAAAAAGAGAGAAGCTTCTCTATCCAAAAGTGAGAGTAGCATTAATATGTGGGTATGAACAGTAAAAGAAGTGCTTACTGGGCAGTTTGGTGAGCATAGTATATACATTTAGCCAGACAGCAGTAGACGTTACACCCCAGGGCTCATGACTTACCCCTGTTGTAGGTTTTCAGTATCAGGAATGTATTCCCTCCCATGGAGCAGGTCTCTAGTCAAATTAGAGGGCAATTGGTTCCCCCATAACAGAAGTGCCACTATTATACCAGTTGGCTCATTTGGCCTGGATGGCCAAATATAAGGCTTACAGTGTCCACTGTTGAATACTAGTTTTTTGTATTTTTTTTTTTTTGTTATTTTTATTTATTTGAAAGCGACAGAGAGAGAAAGAGGCAGATAGAGAGAATGGGTGTGCCAGGGTCTCCAGTCACTGCAAACAAACTCCAGACGTGTGCACCCCTTTGTGCATCTGGCTAATGTGGGTCCTGGGGAATCGAGCCTCAAACTGGGTTCCTTAGGCTTCAACCATCTCTCCAGCTCTGTAAATTGTTTTTTTGTTTTGTTTTGTTTGTTTTTTGAGATAGGGGTTCACTCTGGCCCAGGCTCTCCTGGAATTCACTGTGTGATCTCAGGGTGGCCTTGAACTCATGGTGATCCTCCTACCTTTGCCTCCCGAGTGCTGGGATTAAAGGCATTCACCACCACGCTCGGCTCCTGTAGATTTTTTTTTTAGTGAAAGAGAGAATTAGCACACCAGGGCCTCTAGTCACTGTAATCAAATTCCAGACACGTGCACCATATTTTTTTATTAGCATATATTAGGTATAAATGGTAATTTTAAAAAATATTTAATTTAGAGAGAAGAGAAAGACAATGGGTATTCCAGGGCTTTCTGCCCCTGAAAACTAACTCCAGATGTATGCACCACCTTGTGCATTTGCCATTATGTGGGTACTGGGGAATCAAACCCCAAGCTGACAGGTTTTACAAGCAAGCACCTTTAACCACTGAACAATTCCCTTAGGCCAGTAACGGTTTCATTATGTGATTTTCATAGATATAGATCACGTTCCACCTTCCCATTTACTCCATATATCTCCTGTCTACTGCTGGCATCCCTTCTCTTATCAAATAGTCCCCCTTCCACTTTCAAGTAAGTGCCTTTAACCTCTGAGCCATCTCCAGGTCTCCCTGCTTCTACTTTCATATCTTCTTTTTTAGAACATCTAGAATCCCAGCCAGGTGTGGTGGCACAAGCTTGTAATTCTAGCACTTGGAAGGTGGAGAGGAGAGGACCAGATCAGGTGTTCAAAGCCAGCCTCAGCTACATATCAAGTTTGAAGCCAGCTTGGGTCTTTAGGCTTCACAAACACCTTAACCACTAAGCCATCTCTCTAGCCTGAGCCCTTTTTGTTTGTTTTATTATATCCCTCACTTTCCCCTTTTCTTATTCTTATTTTCTGACTACTTATTTTAAACAAGTTTTACTGGATGTTCCTCTCTAACCTCAACTACTTTGAGTGTCTCAGGTTCAGGGGTCATGGTCTTTAAATTATTTCTCTTCCACATTAATTGAGCTCTTCTTCTCTCATGGTCTTTATATCATTTACAAGTTAATAGCTTTCCAGCTTAAAGCTCTAGGTATCCTTTTTATGGCCTTCAGATTCATGCTTATTTCATTTTTTGCTTGTGTATTTGCAATGTGATGCAGGGTGTGTGTGTGTGGTGTATGCATGAGCATGTGTCCTTGTGGCACCTGATGTGCATGCCTGTGGCAGAGGGTACTTGTCTGGGGGCTGCAGTATGTATGCTGCTCCATTGCTCTTCCACGTGTTCGTGTTTGAGCTGGGGTCTCTTACTGATACCAGAGTTTGCTGGTTTCCATGAGCCAAAGCGACTCCCTGGTCTCTGCTCCCCTTTGTGGGATTGGGGTTACCCATGTGCATGGCCACACCAAGATGCTTGCGTGGGTTCTGGAGATTTGAGATCTGGTGATTTCACATCCCCTTGGGCCCTCACACTTGCACTGGAAGCACACACTTCACCACTGAGCCATCTTTTCAACCTGATAAGCTCCAGATTCATATTTCTTTTTTTTTTTTTTTTCCTTTTCTTTGATTTTTCGAGGTAGGGTTTCACTCTAGCTCAGGCTGACCTGGAATTTACTATGTAATCTCAGGGTGGCCTCGAACTCATGGCAATCCTCTTACCTCTATCTCCCGAGTGCTGGGATTAAAGGCGTGTATTTGTAATTGTTTACTCAGGAGCTCCATTTTAGAAATCAAACAGATATCTGCAATTTGACATGTCTAAAATAGAATGGGATATTTCCCCCCCAAAAAAACCTGCTCCTATTCCACACATGTTGTGTCTCAATAGAAGGTATTACTGTTTAGTTATGCAAGACAGCCCTAGACTATCTTGTACTCCATGTTCAGTTTATTAGCAAGTCACCTCTATGCTGCTTACAAAGTACATTCTCAGTCCACAACCACCTCATAACACTTCCACTACAATACTAGTCTTGCAAGTGTTTTGCAATAGCTCCATAATTCTGGCTATGGTACAGCTTCTATTTTACTTCCCTGAAGGCAGTGAAAGAATCAGCTGGTGTGGACCTCTTCAGCTATAAATCATATCATGTCACTTTTACTTAAAATTCTCTATGACTTCCTAGCATACAATTAGGGTAAAATCCAGTCTCTCCTTAGTTCATAAATTTGTAATCAATCTGACTCTCCTCCTCCAAACTAATTTTTCTACCTGCCTTTAAAAACCAAACAAACAAAACACACACTGGCTTCTTAGGTAAGCACACTCAGGCTTCAGAGTCTTTGCTGTTCCTCCTGGTTGTAATTTTTTTGTTTTGTTTTGTTTTTTCCCCAAGTGAGTATGTATGACACACTCTTCCACATCAGTCTTTGTTCAAATAACACCTCAGCAAAGGGGCCTTCTCCAAACTCCCAGAGTAAAAGAGTATACCCACCCTAGTATCCCACTTAACTCTGTTTCCTTTTACAGTACTTTTCATAGCTTTATATTATTTTTCTGTGTCTCTCTCTCCTTTCCCTATACTCCCAACCCTTCACTAATAAATTCTGTAACTTGGTATGTTTTATTCACTGCTGTGATCCCAGCACCTAGAAAGTGGCCTCCCATATGATGGGAATACAGTAAGTAGTTGTTGACTTAATTAAAGAATTAATTAGAAAGGCAAGACAATAAATCACTACTCTCTAGCTCTCTTGTAAGTATTGTGGTTACAAAGATGAAAAGGGCATAGTTCTTGCCCTTAAAAGCTTATATTCTAATAGAATAGATTAAAATATATAGTTATGGACTGGAGAGATAGCTTAATGGTTAAGGTGCTTGCCTGCAAAGCCAAAGGACCCAGTTCTATTTCTCAGGACACACTTAAGGCAGATGCACAAAGTGGCACATGCGACTGGAGTTGGTTTGTTTTGGCTGGAGGCCCTGGCATGTCCATTCTCTCCCTTTCTCTCTTTGCCTATCAAATAGATAAAAAATATAAAAACATATATAGGATGTTATGAAAAAAAGCAATGCAAACTGGATGCAGTGGTATACACACCTTTCAAGTATCCCAGCTACTCTGTAGGCTAAAACTGGAGGATTCTTTTTTTTTTTTTCATTAACAACTTCCATGATTGTAAACAATATCCGATGGTAATGCCCTCTCTCCCTCCCCCCATTATCCCCTTATAAAATCAACTCTCCATCATATCCCCTCCCCCTCTCAATCAGTCTCTCTTTTATTTTGATGTCGTGATCTTTTCCTCCTATTGTGATGGTCTTGTGTAGGTAGTGTCAGGCACTGTGAGGTCATGGATATCCAGGCCATTTTGTGTCTGGAGGGAGCACGTTGTAAAGAGTCCTACTCTTCCTTTGGCTCTTACATTCTTTCAGCCACCTCTTCCGCAAAAGATCCTGAGCCTTGTAAGGTGTGATAGAGATATTTTAGTGCTGAGCACTCCTGTCACTTCTTCCCAGCACCATGATGCCTTCTGAGTCATCCCAAAGTCACTACCATCTGAAAAGAGAAGATTCTCTACCAAAAGTGAGAGGAGCATTAATGTAAGAGTATGAACATTAAGAGAAGTGCTTACTGGGCAGTTTGATAAGCATAGTATATACATTTAGCCAGATAGCAGCAGATGTTACACCCTTAGGGCTCATGACTACCCCTGTAAAACTGGAGGATTCTTGAGCCCAAGATTCGGAGGCCAGCTTGGGGCAATGTAGTGAGACACACATTCTCATTTATACCCTCCTCCACCCCCCACCTCATCTCATGTAGCCCAGGATGGCCTCAAATCACTACGTAGGTGAGAATGACATTGAACTCTCCATTCTCCCAAGTACTGGGATTACATTCATGGGCCACAGTGCTCAGCTTGAGAGACATCATCTCTTTAAGCCATGTAGAGTAAGGGGATAGCCAAGTAGATAATGATGTGCAGTCCCAAACAATCAAGAGAAAAAAACAAAAAACTTTTTTTGCCAGGGGAGAGAAAGAGGGAAGAGGGAGAGGGGGAGAGAGCAAGCGAACGAACACTAGAGTGTCATGGCAATGGAACTCAACCATGAGCCACTACGTGCTGGGGAATCAAACCCAGGTCATCAGGATTTGCAAACAAGTTCCCGAGTCACTCATATACAGCTGGATAGGCATAGTCTGCACTGGCAAGGGATTCCCTCCCTCCCCCCCCCCCCCCGCCACACACACATATACACACGTGCACAGACATAATTTTTTAAAACATTTTGAAATCGAGTAGAGGGGGAGAGTGTGCATGAGAGAATGGGCGCGTCAGGGCCTCCAGCCACTGCAAACGAACTCCAGATGCATGCTCCACCTAGTGCATCTAGCTTACGTGGGTACTGGGGAATCGAACCTGGGTTCTTATGCTTTGAAGGCAAGTGCCTTAACCGCTAAGCCATCTTTCCAGTCCAGAAATAATTTTTTAAGAAGACAAGACGGGAGGCCACCCATGATTTGCCTGTCAGTCCTTTGGAAATTAAGTTTTATTTTTCCTGACTACTCTAAGTAGCCACGAGGTCGCAAGTGTTTAGAAAACCACGGGCAAAGCCAGACTAGCGCAAACCGTGAAAACAGCTTGGCTCCTCGGGAATGCGCACGCGCCCCTCGTTGTTTTCGGTTGGCCTTAAGCCCCGCCCCGTCTGCGTGCTCCGTGGAGGGTTGGAGACCGCGAGCTCGCGCGACGACTCTTCCCCAGGCGTGGGGTGCACGGCGTCGCAAACGGGGCCGGAAAGCGCGACGGCGCAGGCGCAGGCGCAGAGAACGGAGGCGGCGGCGGTGGCGGCCGCTGGCCAGTGTAAGATGGCGGCGGCGTTGGTGGCGGCAGTGGACGGGGCGGCCGGGCCTGGAACTGTCGGAGCAGCCGCTGGCAGAAGGATGACCCAAGACGGGAAGCGGGCTACTGAGCCTCGCCGGCTCCCGTGCTTGTAACTGCCCCAGCTGGACACCCCTTCCCCCTTGACCTTACCCGGTCCGTGTCTCGTTCCGGCTCGGCCTGTCCCCTCTCCCCCTCCCCGCTCCCCGACCGGTTCCCCCAGGACGGGCCGGGGCCCCTGTCTCAGCGGCGAGGGCTTAGGTCTTAGTCCCGCGACCCGAGTCCGTGCCGGGACGACGGGTTGTCCTTCCCTCCGAGTAGCCCTGGGGTCGTTCCCCAGAGCCAGCCCCGTAATCCACACGGACGGACGTGCCTGTCCGCCGGCTGACCCGTCTGGACGCTCGCAGCTGTCCCCTTAGATGTGGGGTCGCGGCTCGCCCGGGCCTTTCCCCGCCACCGCGAGGCCGCCGCGCGGGGACGGCCCCCTCCGCTCCGCTCCCCACCCCCCAAGTCCTCGGGCCAGCACCTTGTACGGGAGGCCGGGGGAGGGCCGGGGACGCCGGCTCGGCGCTGCATGGAGCCGCCTTAGTCCACCTCCTCCCACCCCCGCATCCTGCAGGCACGGGGGACGGGCCCCCCTCGGCCCCTGCGAGCTGGAAAGCGTCTTGCTGGCTTGAATTTCTTGACTCCTGGGATTGTCGCTGGAGTGTCTGTAAACAAACCGGCGGCAGCGCTATCACGTTCTCCCCGGGATTCCCTCCCCCACCCCCTGCCCCGAGGCGGCTGCTGCTGCTAGGGCGCTTGTGTAGCGGCTTAGTGTTGAAAAGATTCGGGTTTTCCTTTTAAATGACTTTAAAAAAATTGTAATTTGATGGGTCCGGGTTAAGTTGCCTGGAGTTTTAAGTCTCGTGTGAGTTCGTTTTATTTTTGTTTGTTGTGTAGGTTTTGTTCAGTAGTCAGAATTAGGTAAGTTATTCTGGTTTTAAGTAGTTCGAGGAGGTTAAAAAGGCACTAAAATGTAGTCATAAGTATTTTTATTACGTATGGAAAAAAGATATTTTTGCCATGTAAACTTTTAAACTTTTCTTAGTTCTTCAGTGAACCTCCAGACCTATTTTCTCAGGAGCTCAGCCTGGCCTTACTTCAGTGATAACAGGGGGAAAGGTGAGTGGGAGTTGAAGGCATTTACTTCTTGAATGCAAGACAAGACCCTACCTGATGTGCAAGTGCTCATAAAGCTCTTGCCACGATTTACAAAGTTTGTCTGTTGTTCTTGGCTGTGTTGCAGCTTTGGTTACTTTCACAAATTTAATTGGCTGTGTTTTGACCTTCTGTCCTCAATTATTGCTGTATATCTTCATGTGGCTTGAGTTAAGCCTAAAGGTGAGGGAGTCGCAGGGTTCCTCCTCTTTTTCTTTATTCGTTTACCTGTGATTTTTCTTTGTGTGGATCATGTCTCTTACATGAGTATTAGTTACACTGAGTATTAGTTTGCCTGAGTTCTGTTGAGCCTTTTGTTCGGTCAGGTTATTTCTCCCATACCTCTGTGTTACCACACTTGCCAATTGGAGAATATTTAGCCTACTTGTAACTAAGAGTGAGGAGTGATGCATGCTCTTGCATTTAGTTGGTGCCTAAGCCCAATTCATCAAAGTATCTTACAGCATATTTGAGAACATTCGAGGGAAAAATAAAATAGTGATAAAATAGTGGTTCTTTTCTCACTCTAGCCCAGGCTGGCCTGGAATTCACTATGTAGTCTCAGGATGGCCTCCAACTCTTGGTGATCCTCTTACCTCTGCTTCCCAAGTGCTGGGATTAAAAGCGTGTGCCACCACCCCCAACTAGTAGCTCATTTTTTTTTTTAATTTTAAAAACTTACTTATTTGTGCACTCAGAAGGGTAGGTGGTAGGATTGCCATGAGTTTGAGACCAGCCTGGGCTATAGAGTGTGTTCCAGGTCAGTAAGGGCTGCCTTAAAAACAAGCAAAAAGCAACAACAAACAACCCAATTATTTATTTGTTTCACTTACACACATGTACCAGATCTCTTGCTGCTGCATTCAAATGCCTGACTGGCTTTCTGTATGTGGCTGGGGAATTGAACCCTGACTGGCAGGCTTTATAAGCAAGCACCTTAAACTACTGAGTTAGACATTTCTCCAAGCCCTAATAACCCTTTATTTATTACTTATTTTTTGTTTTGGTTTTGGAGTTGGCCTTCGGAATTTTTGTTTAGTAGAAGAATCATCAACGTGGTTTAGTGCTGGGCATGGTGGAGCATGCCTTTAGTCCTAGCTCTCAGGAGGCAAAAAACAAAATCAGCATGGGCTAGTACAGTGCCAAAGATGAAGTCAAACCCACTTAGCAGTTTAAAAAATTTGTTTATTTGAGACAGAGAAAGAGGCAGAGAGAATGGACACTCCAGGACCTTCTGTCACTGCAAATGAATTCCAGATGCATGCACCATCCCTGTGTATCTGGCACACTTGGGTCCTGGGGAATCAAACCTGGGTTCTTTGGCTTTGTAGGAAAGCACCTTAACCACTAAGCCATGTCTCCAGCCCAGCATTTACAGTTTTTTAAATATTTTATTTCTTTATTCATTTATTTGAGAGAGAGAGGCACACAGAGAGAGAGAGAGAGTGGGTGTGCCAGGGCCTTTAGCCAATGCAAATGAACTCCAGATGCTTGCATCCCTTGTGCATCTGTCTTACGTTGGTCCCAAGGAATCGAACTGGGGTCTTTAGGCTTCATAGACAAACACCTTAACCACTAAGCCATTTTACCAGCCCCACTTACAGTTTTTATAAGGCTTCTAGTTTCCTTGTAAGAGAGAATAGAGCAGTAGTTGGCTCATAGGATATGACAGAAGATCTGTGCAACTCTGGAAGTTAAGACTCAGAGGCACAAAGTGGTACATGCATCTGGAGTGTGTTGGCAGTGTCAGGAAGCCCTGGCATGCCCATACTCACTCTGTGTCTCCCTCTTTCTCTCTGTCACTCAAATAAATAATAATGTTTAAAACAAATAGAAATAGGCCTGGTGTGATGCTGCATGCCTTTAATTCCAGCACTTGGGAGGTAGAAATAGGATTGCTATGAGTTTGAGGCCAGCCTGAGACTACATAGTGAATATCCAGATCATCCTGGGCTCCAGTGAGAACCTTAAGAAACAAAAAACAGCAATAAAAAAAATAGGGCTGGAGAGATGGCTCAGCAGTTAAAAGGGACTTGCTTGCAAAGCCTGAAGGCCTGGGTTCAATTTCCCAGTACCCATGTAAAGCCGGATGCACAAAGCAGCAGTACGTGTGTCTGGAGTTTGCTTGTAATGGTACTAGGTTCTAGTGTGCCCAGTCTCATTCTCATTCTCCTTGCAAATAGATATTTTATTTATTTATTTATTTGAGAGAGTGGGAGAGAGAGAATGGGTGCGTAAGAGCCTCCAGCTACTGCAAACAAATTCCAGACATGTACACCCCCTTGTGCATCTGGCTTACGTGGGTCCTAGGGAATCGAACTGGGATCCTTTGGCTTTGCAGGCAAACTCCTTAACCGCTAAGGCAATCCTCCAGCCCAGTAAATAAAATTATTTTTTAAAAATAGAAATATACTTGCAACATTTGATATTCCTTCTTTCCTACACTCATAAACTCTATTGCCCTGAATCAGGTTTTATGTATTGCTTTGCATCTGGCTTTTATACATGGGTGTTGAGGAACCAAACTAGGGCCATCAGGGTTGTATGCAAACTCCTTTAACCATTGAACCAGCTTTCCAGCCTCTGTATGTATACTTCTAAATGCATTCTTAAACTAAATAATCAGTTTGTTCACGGATTCCTTCCTCTTGGTCTGTGTTAGCACATCTTAGCAAAGTTGTCAGTGTTGTGTTGCTCTCCCTTTTGCTACAGTGGTATTTGCTGGTGCTGCAGGTAGCCCATATGCCTTTCAGTTTTGCCATGGTAAACGGCGGTGTTCCTCATCAACAAATAATCAGGGATTTTGACCAGACCTCAGAACCTGAACTAGGAGGTAGTTAAGTAAGAATCCCATTTTAAGCCAGGCATGTTGGTGCACGACTTTAATCCCAGCACTCGGGAAGCAGAGGTAGGAGGATCGCCATGAGTTTGAGGCCACCCTGAGACTACATAGTTAATTTCAGGTCCGCCTGGGCCAGCAAAAAAACAAAATAATAATAAAAATAAAAACAAAAACAAAGAATCCCATCTTAAGACAGTGTGGGTGAAGGATTTTAAACCTCTGCCTCCCAAGTGCTGGGATTCAAGATGTGCGCCTTTTTCTTTTAAATTAGATTTTCAATAGGCCAAGATAATCTGCTATTCATCCTTACCTATTTAGACCCCAAGCATCTGAATGAATTAAATCAGCAGCAGGCATGGAGGTCTACTGATCATGTTCATAGTAGGTCTAGCATTTGACTGAGTGAGTTCAGTCAGCAGGCATGCAGGTCTAGTGTCATGTTCACAGTAGGCAATACCTGCAATTTGATTTTCAGAATAAACCATGGTGATGAAATAGTAAATGAAAACATATGGAATTAAATCATTCTTGACTTTCTAATTGTATGCCTTTCTGAATAGCATTATGAAACCTTGCCCACTGGGACATGAATCATCTTTTTCATGTGGTGCATCTAAGCTGTATACATTACTGATTTCTTGGTCACTTAATAGTCATCTGGCTTATCAGATCACAGTGCTTCAGTTAACCTTTATTTTACTAATAACAGCCCATAAATACAAGAGTAATAATGCTGAGGGCTGGAGAGATGGCTTAGCGCTTAAGGCATTTGCCTGCAAAGCCAAAGGATCTGGTTTGACTCTCCAGGACCCACATAAGCCAGATGCACAAGGGTGAGCATGCATCTGGAGTTCATTTGCAGTGGCTGGAGGCCCTGGTGTGTCCATTCTCTCTCCCTCTTTCTCTCTCTGCCTTTCTCTCAAGTAAATAAATATATTATTTTTAAAAAGTAATAATGCTGACAATTCAGATTTATTAAAGGGAAGCTGTAAAATCTTTCAGTGAAAATTCTCAGGAGTGGAAAGTCAGGTATAGTGGCCTATGCCTATGATTACAGCCAGTTAAGAGACTGAGGCAAGAAGATCTTGAGCTCTAGGCCTGTCTGGAAACATAAGGGTGTGCATGCCTTTCCTCCCATCAAAACAGGAAAAAGAATCTTAGGTTGTAAATCCAGGTGTGATTTGCGTGCCTTTAACCCTAGCACTCTGGAGGCTGAGGAATGAGGGTTGCCATGAGTTTGAGACTAGCCTGCCTAAAAAAATTAAAGGGAAAAAATTTTATGCTGTAGTTGCTATGACATATAGTACAATAAGGGCTTTTTAAAGCACTTTTATAATATTTTATTTTTATTGATTTATTTGAGAGAGAGAGGCAGATTGAGAGAATGGGCGTGCCAGGCCTCCAGATGTTGTAAACAAACTCCAGACACATATGCTACCTTATGCTTCTGGCTTACGTGGGTTTTGGGGAATCAAACCTGGGTCCTTTGG
Source organism: Jaculus jaculus (assembly GCF_020740685.1). Classification (NCBI taxonomy): domain Eukaryota; kingdom Metazoa; phylum Chordata; class Mammalia; order Rodentia; family Dipodidae; genus Jaculus; species Jaculus jaculus. Next base: position 316,032,209 of record NC_059102.1, read on the forward strand.
CTTTGCCAGCAAGCGCCTTAACCACTAAGTTATCTCTATAGTCCCAGACTGGCCTCTAACTCACAGTGATCCTCCTACCTCTGCCTTCTGAGTGCTGGGATTAAAGGTGTGCACCACCATACCTTTATAGCAGTTTTTTTTTTTTTTTTAAATCTCTGCCCCTATAGGTTGTAGTTTTTGTGTCAGAAGTCCAGTGTCTCAGTATTGTCATAGACCAGGAATGTGTTACAATATAGGTAAGCTAATGAATTGAGCCCCTACTGTGAGTTTGACAAGGGCATTGGGGAGTGATTAATATTATGGGGTATGCCTAAAGGCTTGGATAATCGCTCAGTTTTTCAGCATGATAGCTGAAAACTTACATGTTTGCTATTGTCCTCTGAGGATTGGATTCAAGGAAGTGTAGCCAAGTTCAACATGGATTATCCACACTGGTATCACATTTTTTGTTTTCTTTTGATGGTGCTGGTGGTTTTGTTTCTGTGAGACAGGGTCTCACTGTAGCTGGAGTTCATCTGGAGCTCACTGCTTAGACCAGCCTGGCCTTGAATTAATGATGATCCTCCTGCTCTGCCTCTCAAGTGCTGGGTTCACAGGTATGTGCAACCATGTGCACATGTGCCTGTATACACTACACACATAACATCACATATTACATACACATACTTGACACACACCACCTAAATAAATGAATTTAAAAGTTTGCTTTGAGCAGTAGTCAAAAGACTAATAGGATATACTTTCATCATTGCCACATTATTGAATATGCTTTATTGAGCTTACTTAGGGCCTAGGATTATACCTTGTCCTTAGAAGTTGATAGGAGGGCTATGTTTTTGGTTTTTATTTTATTTTTTGAGACAGGTTTTCATCCTAGAATAGCCTTTAACTACTAATCTAGCTTGGAGAGAGGGCTAACTGATCCTGCTGGGAATGCACTGCTATTTATTTATTTATTTATTTTGTTTTTCAAGGTAGGGTTTCACACTAGCCCAGGCTGACCCAGAATTCACTATGTAGTTGTCTCAGGGTGGCCTCAAACTCATGGTGATTCTCCTGAGTGCTGGGATTAAAGGTGTGCACCACCATGCCCAGCTTCTTTTTATTTTATTTATTTTTTTTTATATATATATTTTTTAATTTTTTTATTTATTTATTTGAGAGCTACAGACACAGAGAGAAGGACAGATAGAGGGAGAGAGAGAGAATGGGCACGCCAGGGCTTCCAGCCTCTGCAAACGAACTCCAGACACGTGCGCCCCCTTGTGCATCTGGCTAACGTGGGACCTGGGGAACCGAGCCTCGAACCGGGGTCCTTAGGCTTCACAGGCAAGCGCTTAACCGCTAAGCTATCTCTCCAGCCCTTCTTTTTATTTTTTGATGTAGGGTCTTACTCTAGCCCAGCTGACTAGGTAGTCCCAGGCTGGCCTAAAACCCAGTGATCCTCCTGCCTTTGCCTCTGGGATCAAAGTTGTGCCCCACCACACCTGGCTTTTTTTTTTTCCCCTCCTCCAGTGTGTGTGTGTATGGGCACTCCAGGGCCTCTTGCAGGTAAAAGCAAATGCCAGATGGTTGTACCATTTTTTTTTTTTTTTTTTCTGGTTTTCCAAGGTAGAGTCTCACTCTGGCCCAGGATGATCTGGAATTAACTATATAGTTTCAAGATGGCCTTGAACTCGCAGTGATCCACTTCTGCCTCCTAAGTGCTGGGATTAAAGGCATGCGCCACCACACCCTGCTAGTTGTACCATTTCTGTGTCTGACTTATGTGGGTGGCTTGGGAGTTGAACCTGGATCAGCAGGCTTGCAAACAAGTTATAGGCCACTTTTTTAAAAATGTATTTTATTATTTTTATTTTTAGAGGGTGGGGGAGGGAGAGAATGGGCATGCCAGGACCTTTAGCTGCTGTGAAGGCTCTACAGATGTGTGCGCCGCCTTGTGGCACATGTGTGACACTGCATGCTGTGTCACTGCATCTGGCAATGTGGGACCTGGACATTCAAATAGGAATTCTTAGGCTTCATAGACAAGTGCCTTAGCTGCTTATCCAACTCTCCAGCTCCATTTTTAAAATAAAAAAAAAAAAATTCTTTATTTGTAAGGAGAGAGAGGGAGGGAGAATGGGCCTCTAACTGCTGCAAACAAACTCCTGGTACATATGCCACTTTGTGCACTGGCTTTACATGGGTAATGGGGAAGTAAACCTGGGTCCTTAAGCTTTGCAAGCCAACACCTTAACTGCTAAGCCATCTCTCTACCCCTCATTTCTTTATATATAACATATTTTTTATTGACAACTTCCATAAGTGTAAACAATATCCCACGGTAATTCCCTCCCTCTGCCCACTTTCTCCTTTGAAACTCCACTCTCCATCTTATCTCCTCCCCCACTGTTGGATATCTTCACTGGTGATTTCTCTCTCTCCCATTGAACTGCATACAGTGTTAGCCTTCATTTCTTGATTTTTCCTTTTGGGACAGAATTTCACTGTGTAGCTCTGGTTGACCCAGTAATCTTGTACCTACTATGTGGCCAAGGCTGATCTTAAACTTGGGTTAATCCTCCTCCAGCTTTTTTAGTGCTGGAATTGCAGGCATGTGCCACCATGTCCAGTTTCTTAAATTTGAATCCTTTGCTTGTTTTTAAAGTTGTACCTTTGGACTGTCACTTTCCTCTCTTTTATTTGACTTTGTTTCTGGTTTTTCGAGGCAGGGTCTCACTCTAGCTCAGGCTGACCTGGAATTCACTGCGTAGTCTCAGGGTGAGACTTGAACTCACAGCGATCCTCCTACCTCTGCCTCCTGAGTACTGGGATTAAGGGCGTGTGCCACCACGCCCAGCTTCGTTTTCCTCTTTTTTTAAAAAAAATATTTATTGGGCTGGAGAGATGGCTTAGCGGTTAAGCGCTTGCCTGTGAAGCCTAAGGACCCCAGTTCAAGGCTCGGTTCCCCAGGTCCCACGTTAGCCAGATGCACAAGGGGGAGCATGCATCTGGAGTTCGTTTGCAGAGGCTGGAAGCCCTGGCGCGCCCATTCTCTCTCTCTCCCTCTACCTGTCTTTCTCTCTGTGTCTGTCACTCTCAAATAAATAAATAAAAAATTTAAAAAAATTTATTTATGCATTGGACAGTGATAGAGTAAGGGGGAGAGAGAGCCCACCAGGGCCTCCAGCCAAGGCAAATGAACTCCAGACATGAGCGCCCCCTTATGCATCTGGCTAACATGGGTCCTGGGGAATCGAACCTGGGTCTTTTGGCTTTGCAGGCAAACACCTTTAACCGCTAAGCCATCCCTCCAGCCCAAGCCATCCCTCCAGCCCCACTTTCCTCTTTTAAATGCTATTTAACATTGACTTAAGAACTGAAGTATGAATGACCAAAACTGTTTCTGGGAAATGTATTCTGTTAGTAAAGCTAAGTCATGGTGGAAACTCCATGGAGAGTAGATAATCCTTAGAATTATTTAAATTGAGATTTATGGGCTTGTTATAAAAAATTGTATATATTAAAAATTATGTTATAAAAAATTTTAGTTTTAGGGTTGGAGAGATTGCTCAGTGGCTAAAGGTGCTTACTTACAAAGCCTGATGGCCTGTGTTTGATTACCTAGCACCCATGTAAAGTCAGACCCACAAAGTAGCTCATGTGACTGGAGTCCATTTGCAGCAGCAAGATGCCCTGAAACTCCTATGCATACACCTGGTGTCTCTCTCTTTCTCTGTCTCTCAAATAAAATATTTAGCTGGGCATGATGGTGCATATCCTTTAATATTTTTATTGACAACTTCCATGATTGTAAATATCCCATGGTAATTCCCTCCCTCCCCCCACTTCCCCATTTGAAACTCCACTCTCCATCATATCCCCTCCTCCTCTCAGTCAGTCTCTCTTTTACTTTTGATGTCTTGATCTTTTCCTCCTATTATGATGGTCTTATGTAGGTAGTGTCAGGCACTGTGAGGTCATGGGTATCCAGGCCATTTTTTGTGTGTGGAGGAGCACATTGTAAGGAGTCCTACCCTTCCTTTGGCTCTTACATTCTTTCAGCCAACTCTTCTGCAATGGACCCTGAGCTTTGGAAGGTGTGATAGAGATATTTCAATGCTGAGCACTCCTCTATCACTTTTTCTCAGCACCATGGTGCCTTCTGAGTCATCCCAAGGTCACTGCCATGTGAAAAGAAGGTTCTCTAACTAAAAGTGAGAGTAGCATTAATACATGGGTATGAACATTAAGAGAAGTGCTTACTGGGCAGTTTGGTGAACATAGTATATACATTTAGCCAGACAGCAGTACACCCCTAGGGCTCATGACTACTCCCCCCACCCCCCGCCGTTGTAGGTTTTCAGTATCAGGGATGTATTCCCTCCCATAGAGCAGGCCTCCAGTCCAGTTAGAGAGTGGCTGGTTTCCCCCATAACAGACATGCCACTATTATACCCATTGGCTCATTTGGCCTGGCTGGCCATATATAAGGCTTGTAGTGTCCACTGTTGTCTATCCCCACTGGTGATTTCTCTCTCTCCCATTGAACTGCCTGTAGCATGGCTTCTTCTACCTTTAGGTCAGCTGGTGTACTTGGAGGAGGTTTTCAGCTTAGCTCCAGCAGGATTTCTTAGTGACCTTGCAGCCCAAGTGTGTGGAGTCTTCAGCAATAAGATTAGATGGTGCATGTCTTTAATCCCAGCACTAAGAAGGCAGCAATAGGAGTTTGAGGCCACCCTGAGACGTAGTGAATTCCAGGTCAGTCTGGACTACTGCAAGACCATACCTCAAACAGGGACCTAAAGATATGGCTTAGTGGTTAAGGCACTTGCATGCAAAGCATAACGACTCAGGTTCAATTCCTCAGTACCCATGAAAAGCCAGATGCACAAAGTGGTGCATGCATCTGGAGTTTGCAGCAGCTGGAGGCTCTGGCACGCACAACCTCTCACTTAGCCTGTAAATGAATAAAAATATTTAAATGTATGTATATATTTTTAAAACTTTTAGTTTTGCTGTTGGAGACTTAACACTTAAAGAGTCCAGAGTGCATTCCAACATACTTTGAAATATTGCTAAGAGAATTAAGCCCTATAGGGCTGGAGAGATGGTCCAGCAGTTAAATGTGCTTGCTTGCAAAGCCTGATGACCTGGGTTCAATTCCCCAGTACCCACATCATAAAGTCAGATGCATAAAGTTGCACATATGTCTGGAGTTCATTTGCAGCAGAAGGAGGCCCTGGCTTGCTTATACTCTTTGCCTGCCTCTTTCTCTTTGATTCTCTATTAAATAAATGATTTTTTTAAGCCTGTAAAACTCTAAGGACTGTTTTTTTTTTCTTTTTTTTTAATATTTTAATTTATTTTTTGAGAGAGAGAGAAGGAGAAAGAGGCAAATAGAGTGAGAGAATAAGTGCACATGGGCCTCTAGCCATTACAAATGAATTCCAAACACATGTGTCACCTTGTGCACCTGGCTTATGTGCGTACTAGGAAATTAACCTGGGTCCTTAGGTTTCATGGGCATGTGCCTTAACCACCAAGCCATCTCCCAGCAGTGGGAATTTATATTATCAGCATAGAAATAAGACATTAGGCTGGGAGTGGTGGCACATTCATTTAATCTCAGCATTCAGGAGACAGAGGTAGGAGGATCGCTATGAGCTCGAGACCACCCTGAGGTAGGACTAAACTTTAGCCCAGGCTGACCTGGAACTCACTATGTAATCTCAGGGTGGCCTCGAACTCATGTAATCCTACCTCTGCCTCTCGAGTGCTAGGATTAAGTATAAGGAAATAAGAATCATCCCCATAGATTCCTCCCAGAACATATTTAGTGCTGGAATTAAAGGCCTGTGCCACTACACCTGATCCATTTACCAGGCTATTTAAAAATTAATTTTAATTAATTTTTTTATTTTGGGTTAGAAGGTAGTATCTCACTTTAGCTTAGGCTGACCTGGAATTTGCTATGTAGTCTCAAGGTGGCCTTGAACTCACAGTGTATTTTTATTTTATTTATTTGAGAGAGAAGGGAGGGGGAGAGGCAGGTAGATAGAGAAATCATTGCATCAGGTCTCTAGCCATTGCAGATGAACTCTAGGCATGTGCCACCTTGTGCATCTGGTTTAGGTGGTTACTGGGGAATCTAACCTGGTTCCTCAGGCTTTACAGGCAAGAAGTCTTAACTGCTAAGCCATCTCTCGACCTTACAAGTTTTTCTTTCTTGTTTTTTTTTTTTTTTTTAAGTTTTTATTTGAGAGCTACAGAAAGAGAGAGAGAGAGAGAATGGGCACACCAGGGCTTCCAGCCACTGCAAACAAACTCCAGGTGCGTGCGCCCCCTTGTGCATCTGGCTAACATGGGTCCTGGGGAATCGAGCCTCAAACCGGGGTCCTTAGGCTTCACAGGCAAGTGCTTAACCGCTAAGCCATCTCTCCAGCCCTCTTTCTTGTTTTAAATATTGATTTTCAAGCAGAGAGATACAGACACTGGGAGGGGGAAGAGTGTGAGTCAATACTTTGTGCACTTGGCTTCATGTCAGTCCTGGGGAATCAAACCCAGGCTGTGAGACTTTGCAAGTAAGTGCCTTTAACCATTGAACCACCTCTTCAGACCCAGATATTTGTATCTTTTATGTTACAGTTACATACTTTTCCTAAATTAGTTTTACAAGGGACTGTGGATATGCTGTTGATATTTGTAGCTTCTGTGTTTATTGCCTGGCACCTTGTTGCATATTTTGTGTCTGTACAGATGGACCACTGGGTGGTGCAAGAGGCCAATAATTTGAGTACAAATGGGTTCTCTAGTTTGTACACTTGGGATGCCTTGTATTATCGTGTCTTTGTGCAATAAGAATAGGGTTAGCCAGGCGTGATGGCACACACCTTTAATTGCAGCACTCAGGGAGGCAGAGGTAGGAGGATTGATGAGACTTTGAGGCTACCCTGAGAGACTACATAGTGAATTTCAGGTCAGCCTGTGCTAGAGAGAGATCCTACCTTGAAAAAAAGAGTGTGTGAGCGGGGGGGGGGGGGGGGGGGGGGATAAATTTTCCTATTTCAGAAAAGTGTAGTTGGTTGTTTTTTACATCTTCATCCAGCCTACTGGAAATAATGTTAATTATTCAACCCCTCCAGATACTTAGTAATAGATAGTAGCTTTAAGTACTACAAATATATTTTTATACTGTTCCAGCCTCTTTGGGCTGACCCTTTCAATTTCAGTGCTTTAAGTTCTCTTGACTAATGAACATATTATTACAGTATAGCTGGCTTTGTGGAAAGTGTTTATTATGAAGCAGAAAATATTAAAGTAAGGAAAATGAATTTTAGATGAACTTGAAAATAAAAACCGGGAGTAAGGAAAGTAGGACTATTTAATTCCAGATGGACTGTCAGACCTTCAAAAGCACATATGTACTTTGGGTGGAGATTAGTCTTGAGCAGCTGTTCAGTTGTACATAGTATGGAACCTGCCCTCTCTAGAGGGACTGTTATCCATGTGGCTGTCAGATAATCTGTCTTATTCATAACTGAATTTTTATACTATCACCTTTCAATTTTAGGGGAAATTCTAAAGCCTTATTGTTTAAATATGGGAGTTTAGGAGAGTTATCTAACAAAATGAGGCATGGACTGGCTGGAGACAGTGCCTGGAAAATGTAAATCATGAGAATTGACTAAAACTGAATTACATTTTGAATAAAAGGTTTAAGGATAGTATAGCAATATTAGATTTTTTGGTTTTTTGAGGTAGGGTCTCTGGCCCAGGCTGACCTGGAATTCACACTGTAACTCTGTATTCTCAGGGTGGCCTCCAACTGTTGGTGATCCTCCTATCTCTGCCTCCCAAGTGCTGAGATTAAAGGTGTGTGCCACCATGCCTGGCTTAGATGTTGGTATTTTCATCAGGCCCATGGTAAGATGGAGTTTTCGTTTTGTGTGTGTGTGTGTGTGTGGTGTATGCACATGTATGTGCTAGTACAGTGCTGGAGTGGAAAGCTGGGTGCCCCCAGAATTGAAATGCTTTTAATTGCTAAGTATCTGTTATGTAACAATTTGGATGATTTTTTTTTCTTCAGTCTTCTCTATTTTATTTTTATGCCATATTTATTGAGATGTAATTTATGTATAGTAAAATTTAACTTTTTTTGATTGTTTTCTTTTTTTGTTTTGTTTTGTTTTGTTTTTCGAAGTAGGGTCTCACTCTGGCTCAGGCTGACCTGGAATTCACTATGTAGTCTCAGGGTGGCCTCGAACACTCGGCGATCCTCCTACCTTTGCCTCCCGAGTGCTAGGATGAAAGGCGTGCGCCACCACACCCGGCTGATTGTTTTCTTTTTTGATGTAGGGTCTCACTCTAGCCCAGGCTGAACTTTAATCCACTATGTATTCTCAGGGTGGCCTTGAACTCACAGCAGTCCTCCTACCTCTGCCTCCTGAGTGTTGCAATTAAAGGTGTGTGCCATCACGCCTGGCTTAAATTTACCACTTTTTTTTTCTTTTTTTTTCAAGGTAGGGTCTCACTCTTATCCAGGCTGACCTGGAATTCATTGTGCAGTCTCAGGGTGGCCTCGAGCTCATAGCGATTCTTCTACCTCTGCCTCTTGAGTGCTGGGATTAAAGGCATGCGCCACCACGCCTGGCTAAATTTATCATTTTTTCAGTTACATGTTCTTTGAATTTTGTCAAATTCAACCTTGTAACACCACTGCAATGGTGACATAGCACATTGCCATTGTTCCACAAACTTTTCATGCCCTTTGTATTTACTGTATTCTTCCATCCACTAACCTTGTTAATCTCTGATCTGTTACCTATCAGTCTAGTTTTCATCTTTTACAGAAAGTACCATAGATGTAATCATAAAGTATTCCAGTATCATATAGTGTTTTATTTCAGTCTGGCTACTTATATTTAATGTAACATATCTGAGCTCCTTCATCATTAGAAGGAAAAACCCTGGCAATGTTAAGAAAATTTTGGTTATGTTTTTCTTTTAGGTAATATTTTGTCATGCATTTAAAAAACTTCAAAGCTGGCCAGGCGTGGTGGTGCATGTTTTTAATTCCAGCACTGGGAAGGCTGAAATAGGAGGAAGGTGGTGTGATCAAGGCCACCCTGAGACTACATAGTGAATTCTAGGTCAGCCTGGGTAGAGTTGAGACCCTACCTTGAAAAAACAAAAGCAAGAAAGAAAGCAAATGTAAAGTCTTTAATTTCTGAGTTTTTTGATTTTTTGGTTTTTTGAGGTAGGGTCTCGCTCTAGCTTAGGCTGACCTGGAATTTACTCTGTGTTCTTATGTATTTGGGGGCATAATTGATTTCCTGCTCAAAGGTGTGCCAAGCAGTCTGAGCTCAGATCCCTACTGTTTGCAGCTATTTAGCGTGTATAAGTAGTGGTGTTTTTGCTTGTTGCTTTTGTTTTTTTTCTGGCTGTCTGGTTGTTTCTCTGTGGTGTGAATATTCATCCCAGCAACGTGAAACTGTCTACAGTGCCTCAAACTCTCTGCATCCTTCTACTCTGCCTCCGGAATGCTGGGATTAAAGGCATGCACCACCACACCCCACTTTAAAAGTCTTAATTTAACTTAATTAAGACATAAAAAGCTAGGACCCTACAGGGCTTGGTGATACATGCCTTTAATCCCAGCACTTGGGAGTCTGAGGCCAGCCTGAGACTACATAGTGAATTCATCACCCTGGGCTAGAGTGAGACCGTACTTTGAAAAACAAAATAAAAATACTAGAACAACAATAACAAAAAATTTAAACAATACTAGAACACTGAAATCTCTGTGAAATTGAAATAATACCTGGGTCTTTACCCTATCATCAGATAGTTTACTCTTTAACTTTCAATTTGGCAGGAGTTATGGTTATTTTTAGATTTCAGGCATTGTAGACAGTTTCACATTGCTGGAATGAATATTCACACCACAGAGAAACAACCAGACAGCCAGAAAAAAACCAAAAGCAGCAAGCAAAAACACCACTACTAACACACATCAAACAGCAGCAAACAGTAGGGACATGAGCTCAGACTGTTTGGCATACCTTTGGTGGAAATATGCCCCAACACACCCTAGGGCTGGAACCTATGCTGTGTCCCCAGGGAAACTTAGCCAGGTGGAGGGAGACCCAAGTTAGCAGCTTTAATAAAACACCTATGTTTATGGGGAACATGCATTCAAACTATCACATTCTGCCTCTACTCCCCAATAAACTCAGGACTATGTCATATTGCAAATTGTATTCAGTACAACCTCAGAGGTTCCCATAGTCTTTACCAACTTTAAGATTGTTCTAAAGTTTTGAGTCTCATTCAGATAAGATTGTCTCTTAACTGTGAGTCCTGTAAAATCAAAATAAGTTAACAAAACAAAAATCAAGTTCAATATTTCTAACATATAATGGCACAGAGTAAACATTTTCATTGCTATAAGGCTTAACAAGGAGAGGCTGGACCAATGTAAAATCAATAAGCATTGGGCAAACATTTGTACTTCAAGTCTTACTTTCATAACCAGTATGATGGTCTCTGGAGTTTCCAATTTCTGTCCCTCCTGCTGGACTGGGTAGACAGGGAAAACTTCCATCCCGAGCCAACAGCACTCTGTGGTAGCTCTTGCGTAGTCCTGGTATGTCCAGAGCATCTTTTTTTTTTTTTTTTTTGTTCATTTAATTTACTTATTTGAGAATGACAGCAGCCTGAACAGCAGGCACCTGAGCTCAGACTGTTCTGCATACCTTTGGGTTGGAAACCAGATCCAACCCCAAACGTACCTTAAGGCTAGACCTCAGGATTCTGTCCCCAGTGACACCTCCTCTAGCCAGGCAGATGGACACCCAAGTTACAAGCTTTAATAAAACACTTGTGTCTATAGGGGACATACATTCAGATGCCACAGGTGTAGAGATAATCTAATGAACCCTCTCCAGCTCTTTCAGCACTGCATGGTTTGCTCTGGACTGGATTTTGCATGTTAATAGATTAAGTAGAAACAGATTTCTTCTTGAGTATAGAATACATTGAAGAATAGAAAAGATAGTTTGTATTTGAATCCAGTATGGTCTCTAACCTTACCGTGTAAAATAAGATTGTATTTTGTTGGGGAATGGAAGAGAGTCTACAGTGGCTACAATATTTAAGTTGCAGGGGTCAGTCACCATGTTCTTTCTACCTGCTTTAATTTGGGCAGTATCTTAGACAACTCAGGCTTCCATATCAAAATACCATAGACTAGTGGCTTAAACAGCAGAATTTGTGTTTTTCATGGTTCTAGGGGGTAGAAGTTAATAACCAAATACCAGCAGGATTGGTTTCTGGCAAAGGCTTTCTTTCTGGCTTGTAGTTTACTTTCTCACTCTGTCCTCCAGGAAACAAAGGGAGGGAAAAAACCCATTTTGTCTTACAAGGGTATTAATTCTATAACAAGGAACCCATGTTTATGTCCTAATCAAAACCTGAGTCTATCCCAAAGGCTGTCTGTAAATACCATCATACATATTTCAATATATGAGCTGGGGGAAGGGAGATGATGTACAGTTGAGTCTGTAGCAGGCAGTTACTATAATTACTTTTTAAAAAATATTTTATTATTAATTATTACTTATTTGAGAGAGAGAGAGAGAGAATGGGTGCTCCAGGGCCTCCAGGAATTGCAAACAAACTCCAGACGCATGCGCCACCTTGTGCATCTGACTTACTTGGGTCCTGGGGAGTTGAACCAAGGTCTTTCGGCTTTGTAGGCAAGTGCCTTAACTGCTAAACCATCTCTCCAGCCCAGTATAATTTATCTAAGTTTATATATAATTTTTATATAATAGTATAATTTCTGCACTAGAATTGTATTGAAATTTCTTCATTTTGATGGAAACTTACAAGAATAATAGCTCATCCTAAAAGTAGTTGTATTTTATTATAATTTCTAGAGAGGTGGTCCCTAGAGTGGGAATTAGAATATTCAAGGGATACATAAGACGATCCAGTTATATACAGAAGGGGAATGTTGAGGCTGGGCATGGTGGTGCACATCTCTAATCCCAGCTCTTGGGAGGCAGAGGTAGGAGGATCACTGAGAATTCAAGGCCACCTTGAGACTAATAGTGAATTCCATGTCAGCCTGGGCTAGAGTGAGACCCGACCTCGAAAAAAAAGAAAAAGGGTGGGGGGAATGTTGAGGGGCTGAAGAAATGACTCAGTGGATAAAGGCACTTGCTTGTAAAACCTGATGGCCAGGGTTTGATTCCTCGGTACCAAAGTAAAGCCAGATGCACTAGGAATCTTTTTTTTTTTTTTTATTAAAGTAATCTTTTTATTTTTATTTATTTATTTGAGAGCGACAGACACAGAGAGAAAGACAGATAGAGGAAGAGAGAGAGAGAATGGGCGCGCCAGGGCTTCCAGCCTCTGCAAACGAACTCCAGACGCGTGCGCCCCCTTGTGCATCTGGCTAACGTGGGACCTGGAGAACCGAGCCTCGAACCAGGGTCCTTAGGCTTCACAGGCAAGCGCTTAACCGCTAAGCCATCTCTCCAGCCCGCACTAGGAATCTTGAAATATCTATGTGATAGGTATTTTAGAAAAATGGTGTATTTATTTTTCTTTTATTTTTTTAGGTAAGGTTTCACTTTAGCTCAAGCTGGCTTGAAATGCACTATGTAGGCTGGAGAGATGGCTCAGCGAATAAGGCACTTGCCTGCACAGCCAAAGGGCCCAGGTTCTGGAGTGTTTTTCTCTCTCTCACTCAAATAAATAAAATGTTTTTAAAATATATGTATTTGTAGGATGAGAGTGAGAATGGGCACACCAGGGCTTCTTGCCACTGTAATCTAACTCTAGATACATGTGCCACTTTGTGCATCTGTCTTTATGTGGGTACTGGGGAATCAAAGCTGGGTTTTCAGGCTTTTCAAGCAAGTGCCTATAACAACTGAGCCATATCTCCAGCCTTATTTTATTATTATTATTTTATTTTTAAAAATTATTTAAGAGAGAATGGGTTCACTAGAGCTTCTAGCCACTGCAAGTCAATTGCCACCATATGTGCCACCTTGTGCATCTGGCTTATGTGGGTACTGGGGAATTAAACCTGGGTCCTTATGCTTCACAGGCAAACACCTTAATGGCTAAGCCATCTTTCCAGCCCCTATTACTATTTTATATCTGTGTGTGTGTGTGTGTGTGTGTGTGTGTGTGTGTGTGTGTTTTAAGGTAGGGGTCATGTTGTGTAGGCCCTTGAACTTTATTTACCCAAAGATGACTATAAATTCACAATCTTCCTCCTTCTACCTCCCAAATATTGGGATTTACAGAAGTAGGCTACCATGTCTGGCTTTCAGTCTGTCTGTTTTTATTGATAAAAAGCGAAGTCCAGACCTCAAGAAGAAGAAAAAAAGAATGAAGTTGGGTGTGGTGGTGCACTACCTTTAGCTTTTAATCCCAGCACTTGGGAGGCAAAGGTAAGGGGATTGTGTGAGTTCGAGGCCACCCTGAGAATACAGAGTGAATTCCAGGTCAGCCTGGGGTAGAGTGAGACCCTACCTCAAAACAAAAAGTGAAGTTCAGAGATGATTATGTGGCTTATCAGAGGCTGAGTATGCCTTTGGCTTGATCTATATGAGATATCCTGGACCTCTGTTTTTTATGATATTTATTTGAGAGCAAGAGAAAGAAGTGTATATATGTATATAGAGAGGGCGTACCAGAACTTTACGTGGGTACTGGGGAACCGAACCCAGGTCCGTAGATTTTTCAGGCAAGCTCCTTAACCACTGAGCCATCTCTCCAGCCCTGGACTTTTATTTTAAATTATTTTTATTAGATATGGACATATTTAGTATGTAAACAACATATGTTGGTACCATCCTTTCCTTCCTCCCTTGTCCTGTTCTGAAGAGGCCTTCCTCGTTGGGGATGCAGGTCAACCCTATGGGTACTATGGGTTGTGCATTATGGGGGCAGCAGTCAGTTATGGGGGAGAGGCAATGTCTCTGTGCAAAATGTCCCAAGTTGGCTCTAACAATCTTTCTACCACCTCTTCCGCAAAGTTCTTTGAGCCAAGTTGGGTGCATTTTAAGTCTACTTCAATGATGGGCACTTAGGAGCCTCTGGATCTCTGCTTTGGTAGGTGTTGAGTGTCCTCAGTGTCTATCTCCTTCACCCTTGTGCTGACACCAGGTTCAATGAGAAAGCAGCACTCCTGCTCATTTTCCTAGTTCTCTGTGGTTTCAGCTGGGGCCGAGGTGGAACGTGCTGGATCGTTTACCTCCTCATATCCAACTCCTGTCTGAAAAAGAGAAGCAGATTCTCCAACAGAGAGTGAAGTCAGCACTGAGTAAATGGGATAACCATTATTATTTAAGAGAGAATTTAAAAGGTGTAGGCTTTTAGCCCAAATCAGTGGGAGCCCTGGACGTTCTTTTAATACAATTTTTTAATTGACAAGTTATTTTGTAAACAGTATACCATGGTAATTCCTTCCCTCCCCCAAAACTTTTTACTTTTTTGAGGTAGGATCTTGCTTTAGCTCAGGTTGACCTGGAATTCACTATATAGTCTCAGGGTGGCTTTGAACTCACAGCGATCCTCCTACCTCTGCCTCCCAAGTGCTAGGATTAAAGGCATGTGTCACTATGCCCGGGACTTCATAATTATTAGTCTAGGACTTGTTTTAAACTTTGGCTCTAAAATGTAACCTTTTTTTTTTTTCCCGAAGTATGTTCTCACTCTGGCCCAGGCTGACCTGGAATTCACTATGTAGTCTCAGGGTGGCCTCAAACTCACGTCAATCCTCCTACCTCTGCCTCCTGAGTGCTGGGATTAAAGATGTGCGCCACCACACCCGTCTTTAAAATGTAACCTTTAGGGCTGGAGAGATGGCTTAGTGGTTAAGCGCTTGCCTGTGAAGCCTAAGGACCCCGGTTCAAGGCTCGGCTCCACAGGTCCCACGTTAGCCAGATGCACAAGGGGGCGCACACGTCTGGAGTTCGTTTGCAGAGGCTGGAAGCCCTGGTGCGCCCATTCTCTCTCTCTCTCCCTCTATCTGTCTTTCTGTGTCTGTCGCTCTCAAAAAAATAAATAAAAAAATTAAAAAAAAATGTAACCTTTAAATACTGCTTAGGTTTGACTTGAGCATTCACAGAGTTTTCATCTGAATATAGTAATGAGTTCTATTAATTTTTTTCTTCAAAGAATAGGGGCCGGGAGGTGGCTCAGCATTTAAGGGCACTTCTGATCTGGGTTCAATTCTCCAGCCACTCACAGAGTTTGTAGCAGTAAGGGACCTTGGTGCACATGTGTACATGTGCAAACACACACACAAATTTCTTAAAGAGAAGAGCCCTTCTAGAAAGAACCTTAAACCAGTTTCCTCCAAAAGATTACCCTTCAACCTTTGTATGAGTTGAACTTCTTGGCTCCCTTTTCCCTACATCTTGGAACTGGTCATGGAGGGTTGGAAAGCAAGTGTCTTTTTTTAGAGCAATATGACAAGCTCAGATATTCTGATTTCTTTTATTTATTTATTTTTTAAATTTTTTTGTTCATTTTTTTATTTGTTTATTTGAGAGCGACAGACATAGAGAGAAAGACAGAGGGAGAGAGAGAGAATGGGCGCGCCAGGGCTTCCAGCCTCTGCAAACGAACTCCAGACGCGTGTGCCCCCTTGTGCGTGGGACCTGGGGAACCGAGCCTCGAACCAGGGTCCTTAGGCTTCACAGGCAAGCGCTTAACCGCTAAGCCATCTCTCCAGCCCTCTTTTATTTTTTTAATTAATATTTTACTCATTTATTTGAGAGCAAGAGAGAGAGAGAAGCAGAGAGAGACGATGGGCAGGCCAGGACCTCTAGACACTGCAGATGTACTCCAGACAAATGTGCCACTCTGTGCATCTGGCTTTATGTGGGTGCTAGGACTCGAACCTGGGCTATCAGTCTTAGCAAGCGAGTGCCTTTCGTTGCTGAGCCATCTCTCCAGTCATAGTGTACTTAATTTTAAGCCCTTAGATGGGAGAGAAGATATTGCTGAGATGCTAAACAATGCAAAGGGATGATTGAGAGAGAAAACAAGTCTGTACATGAAAGTAAGGAAAAGGTTTGGTGGCAGAGGGTCACCATGAACTTGGGCCAGCTTGGGCTAGAATGAGACTGTGTTTCAAACAAACAAAAAGATAATAAGAGGAAGGAAACAGCTTGTTCTTCAGACTTTTTTTAAAAAATAGTTTGAGAGGGAAAGAAGATGGGCACACCATGGCCTCTAGCCACTGCAAGCAAACTCCAGACACATGTGCCACCTTGTGCATCTGGTTTTCCATGGGTATTGGGGAATAAAACTGCTAAGCCATCTTTCCAGCCTGTTTCTTTTTTTCTTTTTGGTTTTTCAAGGTAGGGTCTCACTCTAGCCCAGGCAGTCTTGTAGTTCACTATGTAGTCTCGGGGTGGGCTTGAATTTATGGCAATCCTCCTACCTCTGCCTCCCAAGTGCTAGGATTAAAGGTGTGCACCACCATGCCTGGCTTCCAGCCTGTTTTTTTTTTTTTTTTTTTTTTTTTTTTTCTGTTTTTCAAGGTAGAGTCTCACTCTAGCCCAGGCTGACCTGGAATTCACTGTGGAGTCTCAGGGTGGCCTTGAACTCATAGCAATCCTCCTACCTCTGCCTCCCGAGTGCTGGGATTAAAGGCATGCACCACCATGCCTGGCCCAGCTTGTGTTTTTAAGTAGGATCTTGCTCTAGGGTCTAGTTCAAGTTGACCTGTAATTCACTATGTAGTCTCAGGTTGACCTCAAACTCATGGTGATCCTCCTACCTCTTCCTCCCTAGTGCTGGGATTAAAGGTTTGTGGCACCACAACCAACTTTTTTTAATTATTTTGATCCTGCAGTATTTCTACCCCATCACTGTGGCCTGCTACTAACAATCTTTGGGTAGCTGTATCTTGGCAGAGGCCACTTGTTGAGGCAGCATAGATTTCTGTAAAGAGAGTAGTGGATAACGATAAGAACGGGGCTACTTGGGATAATTGTTAGGGGAATGAAAGGGCTGTTGAAAGATTGGAGGCCAGTGTGCCTGGGTACATGGACTGGGGTCATAATCATACTTTGTCTTTTGCCAGTGCCTTTTGTCCAAGGCAGTGAAAGGGCTTAACAAAATTCTGGTCTGAATAATATTATTCTTTGCCCTTTGGAATTTGCTGGAGGTGGCAGTGAGGCCCTGGGAAAGGGTGGGAGTAATACAATGGCATAAAAGGAAATAAGCTAGATAGCGTAGTTCCATAGTTAGGGCATTGCTGCATTGGTAGGTCTGGTGAAAACTGATGGAATTAACTGAAATAATATTTGCCATTTTATAAAATAAGCTGATGGGCTGGAAGGATGTCTTAGTGGTTAAGGTGTTTGCCTGCAAAGCCAGAGGACCCAGGTTCAATTCCCCAGGATCCATTTTAGCCAGATGCACAAGGAACACATGCTTCTGGTGTTCGTTTGCAGTGGCTGGAGTCCCTGGTGCACCCATTCTGTCTCTTTCTATGTCAAACAAATAAATAAACAAAAATAAAATATTTTTTAAAAACTGAAATGGCATGATGTAAATTCTCTTCTACACCTTTGCACTTGATGTCTGCTAGTCTCAGAGGAGGAAGTAACTTGCAGATTCCTTCTTAGGGGGAAGGTACTCCTGAGTTCAAATTTCATCACTAGTTTTATAATCCTTAGTTGTCTTTGAATAAGCTTAAAGCTAGACATCTGAGTGAACCTAGAGCTCAGGCTCTTTAAGAGTTTGATTATTCTTTCTCTGTTGGCTTGTGTGTAGTGTTCAGAATCTGACTTACTTTCCATGTTGGGAAAACAAGTGTTTCAGGGTGTGTGAATATATATTATGATTACTTAAAATGGAAGATGCTTGTTCAGAGGGCAGTGCTGAAAATAACACATAATCACTTTTATAAAATATGTGAAAGCCTATGCATTATTAAAATCTTGTTGTCCACATTGATTTTTTTTTGGCCAGGTTGTCTAATTATTCATTCTCTTTTGCTCCTAAATCCAGGCTAGCTGCAGCAAACATTATTCAAGATGTCTAGCAAAGGGAGCAGCACAGATGGCAAAACAGATTTAGCTAATGGTAAGAGAACAAATTGAAGGTGAAACTATTTTTACTTAAGATAGAGATGAAAGCTGGCTTTCCTGTGCTAAGTGAACCCTTCCTGTGTTGTTTCAAGTATGAGAAAGTATACAGAAAATATCTTGTATTATTTAGTACTTTTACTCCTTTAAATTTGTCTGATTGTTTTCAAAGTTCTCTTTTTTTTTTTTTTTTTTTTTTTTTTGGTTTTTCGAGGTAGGGTCTCACTGTAGCCCAGGCTGACCTGGAATTCACTATGGAGTCTCAGGGTGGCCTCGAACTCATGGCAATCCTCCTACCTCTGCCTCCCGAGTGCTGGGAGTAAAGGCGTGCGCCACCACGCCCGGCTAAAGTTCTCTTTTTTTAAAATATTTTTTGTTTATTTATTTGAGAGCAGCAGAGAGAGAGGCAGAGAGAAAGAGAAAGAGAATGGGCACGCCTGGGCCTCCAGCCACTGCAAACGAACTCCAGATGCATGCGCCCCTTGTGCATCTGGCTAACGTGGGTCCTGGGGAATCAAACCTGGGGAATCGAGCCTCGAACTGGGGTCCTTAAGCTTCACAGGCAAACGCTTAACCACTAAGCCATCTCTCCAGCCCAGAGTTCTCTTTTTTTAAAAAAATATATTTTATTTATTTAAGAGAAAGAGATGGGGGGGGATGGGTGTGCCAGGGCCTCCAACCACTGCAAATGAACTCCAGATGCATGTCCCCTCTTGTGCAATCTGGCTTACATGGGTCCTGGAGCATTGAACTGGGGTCCTTTGGCTTTGCAGGCAAATACCTTGTCTGATTATTTTCAGAAGTTCACTAGAGCAATGCATTTCTTTGTTTCTTTTTTCTTTCTTTTTTTTTTTTTTTGGTTTTCCAAGGTAGGGTTTTACTCTAGTCCAGGCTGACCTAGAATTCACTATGTAGTCTCAGTGTGGCCTTGAACTCATGGTGATTCTCCTACCTCTGCCTCCCAAGTGCTGGGATTAAAGGCGTGCACTACCACGCCTGCCTTTTTTTAATTGGTGGTGTTTTATTTTTTCAAGGTAGGGTCTCACCGTAGCTCAGGCTGACCTGGAATTTGCTATGTTGTCTCAGGCTGGCCTCAAACTCATGGCAATTCTCCTACCTCTGATTCCCGAGTGCTGGGATTAAAGGCATGCACCACCAAGCCTGGCATTTTTGTTTTTTGCAAGGTAGGGTCTTGCTTTAGCCTGGGCTGACCTATAATTCATTATGTAGTGTCAGGATGGCTTTGAGCTCAGCAGTCATCCTACCTCTGCCTCCCTAGTGCTGGGATTAAAGGCGTGTGCCACCACGCCCGGCTGAGAGATGTATTTCTAACAGTTAAAGTGGTTTGAAATTTTGAAAACCTATGAAATGTGGACAAACTTGTAAAATTCTATTAAGAAGATAAATAAGATCCAATTAGTGGTGGGAATAAGGGAGTTTTGGGGAAGATGAGTTTATCTAGGTGAATGGAGAAGTTTCTTTCGTAGTAGGAAATTGTTTCAGAGAGATAAGAGATGGAAATATTAGACTGGTGGTATACTTCCATGGTAGAGCATGATTCTTCACTTATGTACAGGAAGCCTGTCCAGCAGTCCAGAAGAGATGTCTGGCGCTGAAGAGGGGAGAGAGACATCCTCAGGCATTGAAGTGGAGGCCTCAGACCTGAGTTTGAGCTTGACTGGGGATGATGGTGCCCCCAACCGTACCAGCACAGAAAGTCGAGGCACGGACACAGAGAGCTCAGGTGAAGAAAAGGACTCTGACAGCATGGAGGACACTGGTCATTATTCCATCAATGATGAGAACCGAGTTCATGAACACTCAGAGGAAGAAGAGGAGGAGGAGGAGGAGGAAGAACAGCCTCGGCACCGTGTACAGCGCAAACGGGCCAGCCGTGACCAGGACTCATCAGATGATGAGCGGGCCCTGGAGGACTGGGTATCCTCAGAGACAACAGCTTTGCCCCGACCTCGCTGGCAAGCCCTTCCTGCCCTTCGGGAGCGGGAGCTGGGTTCAAGTGCTCGTTTTGTGTATGAGGCCTGTGGGGCAAGAGTCTTTGTACAGCGTTTCCGCCTACAGCATGGTCTTGAGGGCCATACTGGTTGTGTCAATACCCTGCACTTTAACCAGCGCGGCACCTGGCTGGCCAGTGGCAGTGATGACCTGAAGGTTGTGGTGTGGGATTGGGTGCGTCGGCAGCCAGTACTCGAGTTTGAGAGTGGCCACAAAAGCAATGTCTTCCAGGTGAGGCAAAGAAGCATAATGGCAACCAAGAGAATCAAGCATGAGTTAGATCAGTCTGAGCTGCTGCCTAGAACAGTTTGTGATTAGAATTAGACATCAGGACTTGGCCCTATCTTGACTCTCAGTGACAACCTTGACTATTGGAAGTCTCGTAGGTAGGGTGCTTGGAACTGTGATACGTGTGCTGATACAGGCAGTCTAGTATGACAGCTCCTGAACCAAACTGCTTAAGTGAGCTTGAACAAGTTATTTAACCTGTGTTTTCAATTTGTGTCTCTATAAAATGGGACTGGCATAGCTCAGTGGTAGAGCACATGGTTAGACCCTGAGGTTTGTCCCCAGTAACCACCCCCCAAAAAATGAAGCTTAAGCATTTAGAGTCATGGCTTGGCTAGTATTTAATTACATTAATTAGCTAATACTATTGATACTCTGTGAAGACTTTAGGCTTCATTCCTATCCATACTGATACTAGCCAGTCATCCTCCTTTCTCTAGCATTCTTCATAGGTTCCTTTTCTTTTCTGGAAAATGTATGTTTGTTTACTGAATCAAGAATTTCCTTGTTTATTCCTTACTTTTCTCCCTATTAGATACAATCCTGGTTCACCTTAGAGGTTAATCATGTACCACTTCAACCTTCTAGAACCATTTAGAATGCTTATATATCAGAAGAGGTTTCCCGCCTTTTCTCCTGGAAGAAGTTGGGCTTATACAAGAGTAGGAATGTTACATCTAGCTGTTGTGCAAGAAAAGGTGACTAGGGGTCATCACCACTTTTTTCTCCTTTCAAATTCACTTCTTCATTTTCTTTTATATGTCCTCTTTTTATTCTTAACACATCAGGCCAAGTTCCTTCCTAACAGTGGTGATTCCACTTTGGCCATGTGTGCCCGGGATGGGCAAGTCCGGGTAGCAGAACTGTCTGCCACACAGTGCTGCAAGAACACCAAGCGGGTGGCCCAGCACAAAGGAGCATCCCATAAAGTAAGTGAACCTTTGTTTTGTTCCAGCGATTAGGAATCCAGATCCCCTGTGGATTTGAGTATTTTCCCTTATTCTTCCCTTTGTTGTGGCCAGGTGTTTTACTTCATTCAGTTCTGGGCATAGTGGCTCATACCTATAATCCTAGCACTTCAGAGGTTAATATGAAAGGATTGCTTTGTGTTCATTGCCAGCCTGTGCTACAAAAATGAGTTCCAGAGCTGGGCATGATCACACATGCCTTTAACCCCAGCACTTGGGAGGCAGAAGTAGGAGGATCACCATGAGTTTGAGGCCACTCTGAGACTACATAGTGAATTCCAGGTCAGCCTGGGCTAGAGCAAGGCCCTACTTCAAAAAGACCCCTCCACACAAAACATGTGTTCCAGGTTAGTGTGAACTACACTGAGACCCTGTCACAAAAGTAAACTGGGTGTAGTGGTGCCTGTGCACGCCTTTAATCCCAGCACTTGGGGGGGCAGAGGTAGGAGCATCACTGTAAGTTTGAGGCCATCCTAAAATTAATTCCAGGTCAGCCTGCGCTAGAGCAAAACCCTACCTTAAAAAATGAGGCTGGGCATGGTGGCACAAGCCTTTAATCCCAGCACTTGGGAGGCAGAGGTAAGAGGATCGCCATGAGTTTGAGGCCACCCTGAGACTACATATTGAATTCCAGGTCAGCCTGGGCTAGAGTGAGACCCTACCTCAAAAAAACAACAAAAAGGGGCTGGATTGATGGCATAGTGGTAAAGGCATTTGCCTGCAAAGCCAAAGGATCCTGGTTCAACTCTCCAGGACCCACATAAGGCAGATCCACAAGGGCCACATACATCTAGAGTCTGTAGTGGCTGGAGGCCCTGGTGCACCCATTTTCTCCCTCCCCCCACCTCTTTCTCTCTTAATAAATAAATGCATAAAATATTAAAAATAATAAAAGAAAATAAAATAATGACAAGCTTATAATTCCAACACTTGGGAGGCTGAGGCAGGAGTATTGCCATGAGTTAAAGGCTAGTTTTGGCTATATAATTCCAGTCCAGTTTGGGCTTGAGATTTTGTCTCAAAGCCCCAAAGCAGGGCTGGAGAGATGGCTTAGCGGTTAAGGCATTTGCCTGCAAAGCCAAAGGTTCCCAGTTTGATTCTCCAGAACCCATGTAAGCCCTGGCGTGCCCATTCTCTCTCTCTCTGCCTCTTTTTCCTCCCTCCCTCCTTCTCTTCCTCTCCCTCTCTCTTTCTGTGTGTGTGTGTGTGTGTGTGTGTGTGTGTGTGTGTGTTTGTGTGTGTGTGTAAAACAAAGTAAATAAACAGTTGTAGCCCATGATCTGTCTGAGTCATGATTTGGAGATCGGTGCATCTCCAATGCCTTCTAAACCTCTGAAATTTACTGATTGATTGTAGAACATTTTAACAGTTCCTTGGTGCTAGCTTTTGGTTGTTTTTTTGTGAAAGTTCCTAACATTCCTGTGTACAACTATCAGCTCATAAATAGCACTGTTATTGGAAGCTCTATTTAAAGCTGGGAATGTACGCTGAACAGTTGTGGCAGCTAGTGAGAAGCTAAGAGCTTCCCAGGCTAAGGGTAAGCATTGTGTTTCTTTTGGGCTATGAAAAGAGTAGGATGTTCTCTCACACTAAGAGATATGTTGGTGCAACTGAGTGTCTTTTTTCAGCCCAGATGGTTTAAGAAGCATGGAAAATACCTACTTAGACTTTTTTCTTGCTACAAAACAGACCAGCTCCAGATGTGCATCTGTCTTTATGTGGATACTGGAGAATCAAACTTGGGCCTGTAGGCTTTGCAAGCAAGCACCTTTAACTGCTGAGCCATTTCCCTAGCCCTCTGCTTTGATTTGTTTTTTTGTTTTTTTCCAGGTAGGGCCTCACTTTAGCCCAGACTAACCTGGAATTCACTATGTAGTACCAGGGTGGTCTCAAACTCATAGTGATCCTCCTACCTCTGCCTCCCGAGTGCTGGGATTAAAGGCGTTTACCACCATGCTCAGCTTTGCTTTGATTTTTATTAAAAATACTTTTATTTATTTGCAAGCGGTGGAGCGGGGGGAGGTAGAGAGGGAGAGAGATAAAGTATGGATGTGCCAGGGCCTCTTGCCACTGTGAACTTCAAACACATGTGCTACTTTGTGCATCTGGCTTTATGTGGATACTGGGGAATTGGACCTAAGCTGTCAGACTTTGCAAGCAAGTGCCTTTGACCACTGACTGAGCCGCCTTCACAGCCCTGCTTTGATTTTGTTGTTGTTTGTTTTTTCAAAGGTCTCACTCTAGCCCAGGCTGACCTGGAACTCACTCTCGTCCCAGGTTGGTCTTGAACTCATGGTGATTTGCCTACCTCTGCATCCTCAGTACTGAAATTAAAGGCATGTGCCACCACACTTGGCCCCCTTCTTTGATTTTTTTTTTCGAGGTAGGTTCTCACTCTGGTCCAGGCTGACCTGGAATCAACTCCCAAGTGCTGGGATTAAAGGTGTGTGCCACCATGCCCGGCTTTTCCCTTCCTTGATTTTTAAAAAATTATTTTATTTATTTGCACTCAGAAAAAGACACAGAGAGACAGAAAGATGATGGGCATATATCAGAGCCTCCAGCCCCTGCAAACAAATTCCAGATACATATACCACTTTGTGCTTCTGGCTTTATGTGGATACTAGGGAATTGAACCCAAGTTGTTAGGCTTTGCAGCCAAGTGCCTTGACTGTTGAGCCATCTCACCAGCCCCTACTATTTTGGGGGGGAGGGGAGTGGTTCAAGGTAGGGTCTTGCTGTAGCACAGGCTGGCCTAGAATTAGTTTCAGGCTGGCCTCGAATTCAGAGCTATCCTCCTACCTCAGCCTCCCAAGTGCTGAGATAAAAGCACGCACAGGGAATGAACCATGGGAAAAGAAACTTGGACATCATTTTATCTCCATACACTAAGGTATGGATTCACTGTAGCTCAGCCTGGAGTTCACTATGTAGTCTCAGGTTGGCCTCTTTTTAACTCATGATGATCCTCCTACCTTTGCCTCCCAAGTACTGGGATTAAAAGCATGTGCCACCACGCCCAGAATGAGTCCTTTTGATTTGTATAGAATAAGCAGGCTGTGAATAATTTATACAGAGTAAGAGTGAGTGGTGCTTTACTTGGTGTGAAATCAGGGATTTTACAACCAAAAAAAGGGGAGGTGCTCAGTGGTTAAAGGAGGGACTTGGCTAAAAAGCCTGCTGGCCTGGGTCCAGTTCCCCAGTACTCACATAAACCCCAGATACACAAAGTAGAGCATGCATCTTAGAGATCATTTGCAGTGTTAAGAGGTCCTACTGACATGTTCATAATCTCTATATCAAATAAATAAAAGTTACAACAAAAAAGTGAACATTTTTTCTTACTAAGACACAAATACTTTCCTTCCTAAAGGTAACTGAATAAACTAGATTACCTCAAATTCTAATTTTTAGAAACTTCATCCTTTTCCTTTTTCTCCTTCAGTTGGCCTTGGAACCAGACTCTCCCTGTACGTTCCTATCCGCAGGTGAAGATGCAGTTGTCTTCACCATTGACCTGAGACAAGACCGGCCAGCTTCGTAAGTTTAGCCACAATATCTTTCCAGACTTCTATGCTTGGCCTTGGAAATACTTGATGCCATGGTAATGTTCAACTCTTAGGTACACTTTAATGCCTAGATAAGAGGTGTTTAAGGTTTAGGAGAAGTCATTCCTTCCTATGTCCTGTTTGTGTGTGTGTGTGTGTGTGTGTGTGTGTGTGTGTAGACATGTCTGTCATCCCTCCATCTATATCTACCTATCTATTGGTTTTTCAAGGTCTTACTCTAGCCCAGGTTGACCTGGAATTCAAATTCACTATGTAGTTTCAGGGTGGCCTTGAACTCATAGCAATCCTTCCACCTCTGCCTCTCAAGTGCTGGGATTAAAGGCATGTGCCACAACACCCAGCCTTCAGCTTTTTTTTTTTAGTTTATTTATTTTTGATTTCTTGAGGTAGGGTCTCACTCTAGCTCAGGCTGACCCCTGGAAGTCTCTAGAATCATAGTGAATTCCAGATCATTGTGAGCTAGAATGAGACCCGATCTTGAAAAAAAATGTAAAAAGTAAGATAAAAGGGATAGATTAAGCTCTGGTTATATGATCTTGTATAGTCTGTGGAACCTGAGGTTTGTTTTTTTTTTTTTTCTTTTTGGTTTTCTGAGGTAGGGTCTTGCTCTAGTTCAGGCTGACCTGGGATTCACTATGTAGTCTCAGGGTGGCCTCAAACTCAACAGCGATCCACCTTCTGCCTCCCAAGTGCTGGGATTAAAGGCATGTGCCACCATGCTGGGCTGTTTTTTTTTTTCTTCAATTTTTTTTAAAAAAATGTATTTGGGAGAGAAGCAGATGAGCAGACAGAGAATGAATATGAGCATATTTATAGGCCCTCCTCCCACTGCATATGAACTCCAAATGTATGCTTCCCTCTATGCATTTGGCTTTATATGGGTACTTGGGAATTATACCCAGGGCATCTTCTCCAGCCTGTTTTTTTAAAGTTATTTATACTTTTTTTTAACTTTTATTATTATTATCATTATTATTTTTTGAGATAGTGTCTCACTCTAGCCCATGCTGACCTGAAATTGGGTATGTAGTCTCAGTGTGGACCCAAACTCATCTGTCTCCCAAATGCTGGGATTAAAGGCCACCACAACTGACCTTGGGTTTTTTTTTTTTTTTTTTTTTTTTGGTTTTTCAAGGTAGGGTCTCACTCTAGCTCAGGCTGACTTGGAATTCACTCTGCATTCTTAGGGTGGCCTCGAACTCACAGCGATCCTCCTACCTCTGCCTCCCGAGTGCTGGGATTAAAGGCGTGTGCCACCATGCCCAGCTTTGTTTTGGTTTTTGAGGTAGGGTTTTACTCTAGCTCAGTAGCTCAGACTGACCTAGAATTCACTATGCAATCTCAAGGTTGCCTTCAACTCACTCTACCTCTGCCTCCCAAGTGCTGGGATTAAAGATGTGAGCCATCACACTCAGTTTTTTTTTTTTTTTTTTTTTTTGAGGAAGTATCTCACTCTAGGCCAAGATGACCTAGAACTCTTAGTGAACCTCCTACCTTTGCCTCCCTGATTCTGGAAACTGAATCAGGCTCACAGGAGTCAGCACCAGAAACTGAGTGGCAAATTGGTTTATTTTCACATCAGCGTGGGCCCAGGAGACTCTTCCAGTACCTGGTCCCTGATTCTTGGTGGTTCAGAGCCTATGTACCTTATCTTGGACTTTCTTTTTTTTTTTTTTTGAGGTAGGATCTTGCTGTAGCCCAGGCTGACCGGGAATTCACTATGAAGTCCTAGGATGGCCTTAAACTCACAGCAGTCCTCCTACCTCTGCCTCACATGCGTTACCATGCCCAGCCAGTAGTCTTACTAATATTCAGAGCTAAAAGCCCTGGCTTAGTGCTAGTGGCCTTGACTATGAAATAGGTAAGTTTTACAGAAACAAGAAAATCATTAGTTAGCAGACAGATGCCTATAGCTGTGCTGTGGAGATAAAAAGAAACATAAGATGATTCATAGTACAGGATAGTAGCTATAGTACAGATCATGCCTTAAAACAATATAAAAAATGACAGGCCGGGCGTGGTGGTGCACGCCTTTAATCCCAGCACTCAGGAGGCAGAGGTAGGAGGATCGCTGTGAGTTTGAGGCCACCCTGAGACTCCATAGTGAATTCCCAGTCAGCCTGGGCTAGAGTGAGACCCTACCTCGAAGAACCAAAAATAAAATAAAAACCACAAAACTGTACTGTTATGCTTAGCAGCACCAAAGCCTATGCAGTATAGGACATGACCAATACAAAGGTCTGCTGTAGTACAAGACATAACTTTGGGGAAGAGGCTACAAAATTTCCTTACCCCAGTTTCCATTTCATCTGGAGTGCTTGTATTAGTATGCAGCAACATGCTTGGCTTATTTTTAAAAATATATCTTTTGTTTGTTTGTTTTTCGAGGTAGGATCTCACACTAGCCCAGGCTGACCTGGAATTCACTATGTAGTGTCAAGGTGGCCTTGAACTCATAGTGACCCTTCTCCCTCTGCCTCCTGAGTACTGGAATTAAAGGTGTGGGCCACCAGACCCTGCTTGCTGTTGTTTATGTGAGGTAGGGTCTCATTCTAGCCCAGGCTGACCTGGAATTCACTATGTATTTTCAGGGTGTCCTCCAACTCACAGTGATTCTCCTACCTCTGCCTCCCAAGTGCTTGGATTAAAGGCATGTATCACCACACCTAGCTATTTTTTAAAATTTTATTAACAACTTTCATACATACAGGCAACACGCTATGATCATAATCTCCTTACCCTTCTGAGTTCCCTGAGTGCTGGGATTAAAGGTATCTGCCACCAAGCTTGGCCGATGTCATCATATTTTTCCATCCTTTTTTTTGGGGGGTGGGGCTAGGGTCTCACTCTAGTCCAGGCTGACCTGGACTTCCCTATGTAGTCTCAGGGTGGCCTCGAACTCACGGTGATCCTCCTGCCTCTGCTTCCCGAGTGCTGGGATTAAAGGCATGGGCCACCATACCTGGCTTTTCCATCTATTATGTAGACCTTGTATAAGTAGCATCAGCCACTTTGTGTCAGGAAGATAGTATTGCAGAGCACTTCTCCCCTTTTCTTGGCTTTTACATTCTTTCTGCCACCTTTCGCAATGGTCTCTGAGCCCTGGTGGGTATGATAGAGATATCTTACTTTATGCTGAACATTCCACACTCTGCTTCTCAGCGGTTGATGAGTTTTGAGTCTCCCCAGTGGTCACTGCTTTCTGTAAAGAGAAGCTTCTGCAACCAAAAGTGAGAGTAGCATGATCATATGCATAAACATAAGTATGTGCAGGTTATTTTGGTGGACATAATATATCCACTTAGCTCGACAGTCATAGTCGTTTCCCTGCTAGGGCTTACGACATCCCCCCAGCTATAGGGTTTTTTTAATTAGGTTTTCCTATGGAGTGGGCCTTAGATTCAATCACAGAGCAGTTGGTTTCCCTTATAACAGACATGCCACCATTGCACCAATTGGCACATTAGGCCTGTCCAGCCCTAAAATTTCCAGAATTCACTGCTGGTTAAGACTGTTGATAACTCCCCCCCCCCCACAGTCTTATGGCTCTTTCCACTATTATGATAACTTGTCAACAGGGTCTCTTGGTGTACTGCAAACCAATTGCTAGACTGAAAGGATTGCCAGATTAGCTGTTGCACAAACTTCAATTCTCCTGGCTCTGCTTCCCATTGGCTCCATTTCTCATTGTCATAGACACATTGGGATCACAGATGCATGTGTTACTTTGCATCTGGTTTTATGTGCATGCTTGGACATTGAACCCTGGGCTGGTAGGCTTTGCATGCAAGTATCTTTAACCACTGAACCATCTCCTCAGTCCCATAATTAGAATTAATTTTAAAAAAATTTTCATTTATCTTTTATTTATTTGCAAGTAGAGAGAGAAAATGAGAATAGATGTGCCAGGACCTAGTGCTGTTGCAAACCAATTCCAAACACATGTGCCACTTTGTGCATCAAGCTTTACATGAGTACTGGGGAATCAAATCCAGGCTGTAAGGCTTTGCAAGCAAATGCCTTTAACTGCTGAGCCATCTCTCCAGCTCAGTTGAAATTATGAATTAAATATCTTATTATTTATTTATTTGCAAGCAGAGAGAGAGAGTTTGCATGTCAGGGACTCCACCTATTGCAAACAAACTCTAGATGCATGTGTCACTGTGCATCTGTCTGCATGTCGGTACTGGGGAGTCAAACTTGGTAGTTATGGCTTTTGGGCAGGCACCTTAACCACTGAGCCATCTTTCCAGCCCATATATTTATTACTTTTTATTTTAGCTTTTTATAAATAAATTTTACTTTTTAATATTTTATTTATTTATTTATTTGATAGAGAAAGAGGGGGAGAGAGAGAGAGAATGGGCACTCCAGGGGCTCCAGCCACTGCAAATGAACTCAATACACATGCTCCCCTGCCCACCCCCCAGTGCATCTTTCTAACATGGGTCCTGGGGAATCAAACCTGGGTCCTTTGGCTTTGTAGGCAAACACCTTAACTGCTAAGCCATCCCTCCAGCCCCCATATATTTTTTTAAAATGAATGTTTACTTATTTGCAGTGGTAGAGGCCCTGGTGTGCCATTCTCTCTCCTCTGTTTCTTTCTCTGTCTCTCTTAAATTAATTAATTAATTAATTAATATTTTTTAAAAAACGAAAGTCACCCTGGTTTTAAAAATATTTTGTTATTTATTTATTTATTTGACAGAGAAATGGGGAGAGAGAGAATGAATGGGTGTGCCAGGACCTCCAGCCACTGCAAATGAACACCAGACACTTGCGCCCCCTTATGCATCTGGCTAAATTGGATCCTGGGGACTCAAACCTGGGTTCTTTGGCTTTGCAGGCAAACGCCTTAACTGTTAAGCCATCCCTCCGGCCCTCACCTTATTTCTTGGACTGAATTATCTTGTTTCTAGCTCTAAAGTTCTAATGCTCTGTAATAGACCATTGGCATATTTTCCTTAGGAAAATGGAAGGGCAAAGATAATGCGACCTGTTAATGAATTTGTTTTGTCTTAGTGTTTTGAAATGTAATATGTTATCCTTTGGATCAGGTTCAGAGGGACTTTTAGGACATGTAGTACTTACTTTCTAGTTGTTGGAACAAAACACCTCGTAAGAAGCAGCTTAGAGAAGGAAAGGATTTATTTTGGTTTACAGTTTTGAAGTTTCATCATGGTGGGGAAAGCATGACAGGAGCAAACAGCCAGGTGAGCATCACATCTCCATAGCAGCAGTCCAGAAATAGTCTGAGTTCTAGGCTTGAAACTAGGCTATGTCACCCCAAAGCCCATCCCCAGCAACATACTGCCTCCAGCAATCTCCACCTTTGAAATGCCCCACAACTTTACCAAATTGCCACCAGCTGGGAACTAAATATTCGAAATGCAAACCTGTGGACACATCTCATTCAAGCCACCACAGTGTTGTAACTTAGTTTTGTGGAGCTTACAAAATTGTGAAACATCTTGGAAAGAATTTAATTTGTAATTGTAGGTGGTATGTTCCTTTAGCCAGTTTGTTATATTTATCAAAGGAATCCTTTGGTTTACCTAACCTGTGATTATTTTGCCCATTTTGGTAGATATGCCTGCACATGAATTTTAAGGCAGATTTTGGTGATTTTTATCTGTTTTTTTATGCTGCTTCCCTTTGAGTTTTTAAAATTATTATTATTATTATTTGATTTGTTTTCAATTTTTAAAAATATTTTCCATGATTATTAAAAAATACTGCATGGTAATACCCTCCCTCCCCCCACTTTCCCCTTTGAAATAACATTCTCCATAATATACCCTCCCTATCTCAATCAGTCTTATTTGATTTTTTTTTTGAGGTAGGGTCTCACTCTGGTCCAGGCTGACCTGGAATTAATTCTGTAGTCTCAGGATGGCCTTGAACTCACAGCGATCCTCCTACCTCTGCCTCCCGAGTGCTGGGATTAAAGGCGTGCGCCACCATGCCTGGCCCTTATTTGGTTTTTTGATGTAGGGTCTCACTCTAGCCCATGCTGACCTGGAATTCACTATGTAGTCTCAGGGTAGCCTTGAACTCTCGGTGGTCCTCGTACCTCTGCCTCCTGAGTGCTGGGATTAAAGGTGTGTGCTACCACACCCAGCAACATTATTTATCTATTTTATTTATTTATTTGAGAGGGAGAGAGTCAGTGAGAATGAGCACATCAGGGATTCCAGCCACTGCAGACAAACTCCAGATGCATGTGCCACAATGTGCATCTGGCTTACGTGGGACCTGGAAAATCAAACCTGGATCCTTAGGCTTCGCAGGTATACGTCTTCACCGCTGAGCCATCTCTCCAGCCCTTGATTATTTTTTATAGCACCTTGATGTGCTCCCCAGAGGGTTCAAGACAGTCAGTGCATTTTTGTCAATGAAAGAGAGAATGGCTTGTTCTAGAGAAATAAATTGAAGCGTGGAAAAACTGAGCTCTTTGTCAGTATTATATAACAATGGAGCCAGCGCCTTACAATTTATCTTTTAGTTTCTTCATTTACTTCCACATGGTAACTTTTTATTTGTCTGACCCTGGCCCTCTCACAGTTCAAATGCTGAGGAAATACACTGGTCCTGTGAAAGGAGTAGCATCTGCTGATGCTTTGCTCTTAAAACTATTAGACTTTGGTGAATTTTTCTACCTTGTGCTTTTGGGGTGTGTGTGACTTCTTTTTCCCCAGTGACATTGATTCTTAATCATCTCTGTGCTTTGGGTGTGTGTGTGTGTGTGTGTGTTTGTGTTTATTTTGAGAGAGAAAGAGACAAAAAGAGGCAGGTAGGGCTGGAGAGATGGCTTAGCGGTTGAGGCATTTGCCTGCAAAGCCAAAGGACCATGGTGTGATTCTCCAGGACCCACATAAGCCAGATGCACAAGGGGTGCATTTGTCTGGAGTTCATATGCAGTGACTATATGCCCTGACACATCCATTCCCTCCCTCCCTCTCGCCTTCCCTCCCTCTTTCTCTCAAATAAATTTAAAAAAAAAGAGGCAGATAGATTGGCTGCACCAAGGCTTCTAGCCACTGTAGATAAACTCCATATACGTATGACACCTTCTGCGTATGGCTTATGTAGGTACTGGGGAATTGAGCCTAGGTGCTTAGGCTTTACATGCAAATGCCATAACCACTAAGCCATCTCTCCAGCCCTGTACTCTGGGTTTTTGAGACAGGGTCTCTTGTAAGCCTAGACTGACCTCAAACTGTAGCTGAGGATGACTTTAAACTTTAAAAAATAAAATAAATTTTATATTATTTGTGTGTGAGAGAGAATGGGCATGCCAGGGCCTCCAGCCACTGTAAACAAACTCCAGATGCATTACCCCCCTTGTGCATCTGGCTTATGTGGGTCCTGGACCCTTAGGCTTCATAGGCAAGTGCCCTAACCACTAAACCATCTCTCTAGCCCGAATTTGAACTTTAAATTCTTTATATCCTAGTTCCTGTACCTCCCAAAAGCTGGGCTTATAGGAATTCACCACCATGCTTGGCATCTGTACTCTTTTAATGATAGGCTATTACATTCTTTCAGCCACCTCTTCCGTAATAGACCCTTGGAAGATGTGATAGAGATATTTCAGTGCTGAGCACTCCTGTCACTTCTTCCCAGCACCATGATGCCTTCTGAGTCATCCCAAGATCACTGCCATCTGAAAAGAGAAGGTTCTCTGCCGAAAGTGAGAGTAGCATTAATATATGGGTATGAACATTAAGAAAAGCGCTTACCTGGGCAGTTTGATAATCATAGTATATGCATTTAGCCAGACAGCAGCAGATGTTACACCCCTAGGATTCATGACTATCCCTGTTTTAGGTTTTCAGTATCAGGGATGTATTCCCTCCCATGGAGCAGGCCTCCAGTCCAATTAGAGGGCAGTTGGTTTCCACTATGACAGATGTGCCACTATTGCACCCATTGGCTCATTTGGCCTGGCTGGCCAAATATAAAGCTTGCAGTGTCCACTGTTGAGTATCTTCACTGGTGATTTCTCTTTCTCCCATTGAACTGTATGCAGAATGGCTTCTTCCAGCTTTCTGTCAGCTGGTCTACATGGAGGAGGTTATCAGCTCATTTCCAGCAGGATTTCTCAGTGGCCTTGCAGCCCAAGTATGTGGAGTCTCCAGCAATAGGGTTTTACCATCTATTCCTGGTGGGAAACCAAGGGCCTCGGTAATGGCCTATGTTGATTTGGGGGCATCAGGGACCTCCCTGGCCAACAACTCACTGGAAGGTATCCCATCCCTGGCACTGAAAATTTTCTAGCAACAACCTATGGCTCCTGAGTGTTCCCTTGTCCAAAAAAATAGGTTTCCATATGATTTATTTATATCCTTTTAGATTTTGATTAGTCCTCCCTCTGTCTTTCCTTTACTCAGTCTCTTCCCCTGACCTCACTTGGGCCTTTTCGCCCCCATTAACCTATTCTACTTACATATTACTTTTGTTTGTTTGTTTTTGTTTTTCAAGGTAGGGTCTCACTCTAGCCTGAGCTGACCTGGAACTCACTTTGTAGTCTCAGGGTGGCCTCAAATTCACTGTGATCCACCCATCTACCTACCTCTGCCTTCTGGGATTAAAGGTGTGCACCACCAAACCTGTTTTTTTTTGGTTGTTGTTGTTGTTTTTTAAGAGAATGGGCATGCCAGGGACTCCAGCCACTGCAAACAAATCCCAGATGTAAGCGCCACCATGTGCATCTGGCTCTATGTGGGTATTGGGGAATTGAATCTGGGTCCTTAAGCTTCACTGGTAAATGCCTTAACCACTAAGCCACCTTTCCAGCCTCTCCCCCTCCCCCTTTTTGACAGCGTCTCACTGTAGCCCATGCTGCTCTCAAACTCAAGCAGCCCCCCTGTTTTAACATCCTGAGTGCTGGGAATCTAGGCCTGAGCCACGTTTCCCACTCAAAGGCTCATAGTCTTTTGGGGAATGTAACTTTGTATGCTTTTCTACTCTAAAGGAAACTGGTGGTGACAAAAGAGAAGGAGAAGAAAGTGGGACTGTATACCATTTTTGTGAACCCTGCCAATACTCATCAGTTTGCTGTGGGTGGACGAGATCAGTTTGTAAGGTGAGTTTATTGCTTTTGCATCTTTTGAGAGTTTGATACTCTGATGTATATTGTCAGATATTCTCTAATGATGAGGCAATGAATTGCCTAGGATTTCATTAAGTACCATCATAATTTTTCTTTTTCTTTTTTCTTATATTTTTCATGGTAGGGTCTTACTCTAGCCCAGGCTGATATGGAACTCACTCTAGTCTGAAGCTGGCCTTGAACTCACACTAATTCTCCTCCCTCTGCCTCCCAAGTGCTGGGATTAAATGTGTGCACCATTACGCCCAGATTTTCATTCGTGTGTGTGTGTGTGTGTGTGTGTGTGTATTTGGTTTCTCTTAGTTTTTATTTGCACATACCAAGTCCTCTTGCTACTACAAATGATTACCAAATGCTTTTTTGTATCTGTCTTCATGTGGGTGGCTTGGGAATTGAACCTGATAACCATCTTCCCAGCCTTCATCTTGAATTTTGTGTTCTTTCAAAAATGCTTTAGCACCTTTTTAGACATTTTATTCATTAATGCCACTGTCTCTGTGGAATGTCTTTGCATATATCATGTTTTAAAGCCTGGTCAATTGATCAAATTCTCCACAGAGCAGCTAAGACATAACCCCACATGAACTTTTTACCATTTTCCTTTATAAATTACCATTATAACTACCAATCTTGAGTACTAGTTTTGGATTCAGAAACAGTTGGACTTGTCATGAAACATATTATAGTAATACCTTTGTTACTGTGAACATTTGTTTTAACACTGGTACACTGGTTGTTGAGGCACACCTAAGGAAAACATACGTGTGGATTTAATCCCTCTTATATACCCAGCAATTTTCTTATAGCTGTTATTTGTAAATTATATCCATCCTTAGCCACTTGGTATCTTTTAGCTATATTTCTCAGTGATTATCACTTTCAAAAAAGAGGAAGGGAGGAAGGCATAACTAGAAAAATGAATGACTTTGCTGTTATGCAAGGACTATTAGATACTGGGGAACACAGAATGGCCAATATGCAAAGAGTTTATTTTTTCTTTTGCTTTTTCAAGGTGTAGGGTCTTGCTTTAGCCCAGGCTGACCTGGAATTCATTGTGTAGTCTCAGGGCAGCCTCAAAATCACAGCAATTCTCCATACCTCTGCCTCCAAAATGCTGGGATTAAAGGCATATGCCCCCATGCCCAGCTGCAAAGAGATTCTTAAGGGACGTGAATATTTAAATAGCTTTGCTGATGTACTGAATTTTTATTTTATTTTATTTGGTTTTTCGAGGTAGGGCCTTACTCTAGCCCAGGCTGACCTGAATGCACTATATAGTCTCAGGGTGGCTTCAAACTCATGGTGATTCTCCATCCTCTGTCTCTCAAGTGCTGGTATTAAAGGCATGCACCACCACATCTGGCTTCTGAATTTTTTAAAATTTATTATTATTATTATTGTTATTATTTTGTTTTTTTTCGATTTTTTAAGGTAGACTCTCACTCTAGCCTAGGCTGACCTGGAATTCACTAAGTTGTCTCAAGGTGACCTTGAACTCACGGTGATCCTCCTACCTCTGCCTCCTGAGTGCTAGGATTAAAGGCGTGTGCCACCATGCCCGGCTTAATTTAATATTTATTTTATTTTATTTATTTGAGGGAGTGAAAGAGGCAAATAGAGAATGGGTGCATGAGGGCTGTTAGCCGCCGCAAATGAATTCCAGATGTGTGCACCACCTTGTGCTTATGGTTTATGTGGGTTCTGGGGAATCAGACCAGAGTCCTTTGGCTTCATAGGCTAGTGCTTTAACTGCTAAGCCATCTTAACAGCCCCTGACTTTTTTAGTTATTTATTTGTGAGGAAAGAGAGAGAGAATGGCAAAGAAGTTATTTTAAGCTGGATGTGGCCTTTAATCCTAGCACTTGGGAGTCAGAGGTAAGGAGATCATTGAGTTTGAGATCAGCCTGGGCCTACAGAATTCCAGGTCAGCCTGAGTTAGAGTAAGACCTTATTTCAAAAAAACAAAAACAAACAAAAAGGTATTTTAGAGAACAAATAATAATGTCATGATAAGACAGCAAAGCTTGAAAAGTGTCATATTGGTTTTGGCAGTGAGATAATTGGTTTTAACTAGAGTAGTTTGTTTTGTTTTGTTTTGTTTTTAAGATAGGATCTCACTCTAGCCCAGGCTGACCTGGAATTCACTCTGTAGTCTCAGAGTGACCTTGAACTTATGGTGATCCTCCTACCTCTGCCTCCGAGTGCTGGCATTAAAGGTGTGCGCCACTATGCCCAGCACAACCAGAGAAGTTTTAATGGTGGATTCCAAGTCAAAGCCACATTGGAGTGGGTTGAGAAGTGAATAAGCGAGCTGGAGAGATGACTTAGTGGTTAAGGCATATGAAGTCCCAGGTTTGATTCCCTCAGTACCACGTAAGCCAGATACACAAGGTGGCACATGTGTCTGAAGTTTGTTTGCAGAGACTGGAGGCCCTGGCCTACCCATTCTATCTCTTTTCTCTTTTTCTCTCAAAATAAATAAATTTTAAAAAATAGGAAGTGAAAGCATTGACTGCAGATAGTTCTTTTTTTTTTTTTTTTTCAGATAGTTCTTTTGAGTAATTTGTCGAGGGAAGGAGAAAAAGCAATAGTAGGAAAGCTCAGTCAGGAAAAGTGTTTTGAGACCATTGACAGATAGTGATGAGGATCAGTGAGGGTCCCTTGGATGGAAGAAATTAAGAACAACTGCTGAAGGTCTGAGTGGTGGTACACACACACTTGTAATGTCAGCACTAGGGAAACTGAGGCAGGAGGATCATGGGTTCAAGGCCAGCCTAGACTCATACACTTCAATAAACAAACAAACAAACAAAACAGGTGTGGGGCTGGAGATATGGGTCAGTGGTTAAAGTAACTTGCTTGCAAAGCCTGCCACTCTGGGTTCAATTTCCCAGTGCCCATACAAAGCTGAATGCACAATGTGGCACATGTATCTGGAGCTTGTTTACAGAGGTTAGAGTCCTGGAGAGCCCATACTCTTTCTGTCAAATAAATAAATGAAATTAAAAAATTAAGTAGAACTCAAAACAAACTTTTTTTTTTTCTTTTTTTTCCAAGGTAGGGTCTCACTCTAACCCAGGCTGACTTGGAATTAACTGTGTAGTCCTGGGGTGGCCTCAAACTCATGGCGATCCTTCTAACTCTGCCTCCCGGGTGCTGGGATTAAAGGCATGTGCCACCACATCCAGCTCAAAACAATCATTTTAATAAAAAACAGGTGTGGAGAGATGGGCTCTGAGATTGGAAGAGATTGCTGGGTGAGAACAGAGATAGTATTTGCCTTGTTCCTCACTCTTAACTGTATTCCCATACCTCACACAATATATTTACCATAAATATTTGTCACACTTGAATAAGAAAAAAGAGGAAAGGTAAAATTTGCTTGACGGTAATGAAGAAAGGACAGAGAAAATATTTAGGATATTGGTGGGTGTTTTTGTTTGCTTTGTTTTGTTTCTCAAAGTGGGGTCTCTAGCTAAGGCTGACCTAGAATTCACTATGTAGTCCTAAGCTGGTTTTGAACCCAGTGATCCTACCTCTGCCTCCTGAGTGCTGGGATCAAAGGCACGCACCACTACGCCCAGCCCAGTTTTGACACTTTTGTTGCTTCTTCCTTTATAGGATTTATGACCAGAGGAAAATTGATGAGAATGAGAACAATGGAGTACTTAAGAAATTCTGTCCTCATCACTTGGTAAGAGTCATAAAGTGCCAGTGGCTCCTGCCTTCTGTTACTTGATCCCAAGGCTGACCTGACTTATTGGTATAATGGGAAGAGTTTGGACTTTTCACATCAGACAGATTTGAATCCAGACTTTTCTACTTAAATTTTATGACCTTAGGCATCCGTTTCACCTGCGTCAGCCTCAGTTTTCTCATTGTCAGAATGGAGATACTGCCTTGCATCATTACCATGTGTCCTAATGCAACAGTGTATATGTAAAGGCTGTCACACAGAAGACAACCGAGAGAGGGCCTCCCCTTAAGGTCATCATGTTTCATCAGTTATATACTTCCTTTCTCTGTTCTCTGTCTCTATCAATCTATGGGAGATGATGGTATAGGGGAGTTTCTAGGAAGACCTGTTTCTGAAGGTGGTATAACAATTGGGGGGGTGGGGCATCAGTCAGTATCTGCTCCTTATTGCAGGTGAACAGTGAGTCCAAAGCAAACATCACCTGTCTTGTGTACAGCCACGACGGCACAGGTACGTGAGCAGGGCCCAGCTCCTAGGCTGGCATGCCCCTCTGTCTAGGGAGCTGCTGAGCTAGTGAAGTATGAGCCCTCCAGTGCTCACTCCTGTGCTCGAGCTCCAAGTGGAGCAGTTGGGAAGTAGCTGCTGACATGAGCACAGTGTGGGAGGGTGTAGTAGGTGACCCTTAGAGATGCCAGGCGCGATTTGCAGAATTCTGCTGCAACATACTGGCAGGCCTGTCCTGAAGCTCAGGCTACTTGCCTGAGTAAGTTCTTATGCCTTTGGTCCATTACTACGTTAATGGATATGATATTCCTGAGCATTTTACTGCCCCTGGGTTGGTAATGTGTTCATCTACCCTATATAACCTCACTTGCCTGCTATTCCAACTAAGAAAGATGGGTGTTTTGAGGGGGCACT
Source organism: Jaculus jaculus (assembly GCF_020740685.1). Lineage (NCBI taxonomy): Eukaryota > Metazoa > Chordata > Mammalia > Rodentia > Dipodidae > Jaculus > Jaculus jaculus. Next base: position 316,070,890 of record NC_059102.1, read on the forward strand.
ACCAGCAAGAAGCCTCTACTCCTCAACACTGATCCTCGCAGTTTTCAGCTTTCAATGCTATGTTCTTGTTCTTGGCAGAGCTGCTGGCCAGTTACAATGATGAAGACATTTACCTTTTCAACTCCTCTCACAGTGATGGAGCCCAGTATATTAAGAGATATAAAGGTCACAGAAATAATGCCACAGGTAAGACTGTCTTCTAATGGCTTGACAAACTACATTATCTTATTCATGTTGTGCAAATGGGAACTACCTAAGGAATAGGCTATTTGTTTATTTATTTATTTTATTGACAACTTCCATGATTGTAAACAATATCCCATGGTAATTCCCTCTCTCCCCCCACTTCCCTTTTGAAACTCCACTCTCCATCATATCCCTCCCCCTCTCAATCAGTTTCTCTTTTATTCTTAAAAATATTTTAATTTTTATTGGGGGGGCAGAGAAAGAGGCAGAGAGAGGGGGAGGGAGGGAGGGAGGGAGGGAGGGAGGGAAGGAGAGGATCGCCGTGCCAGGGCCTCCAGCCACTGCAAACAAATTCCAGACACATGCACCCCCTTGTGCATCTGGCTTACATGGGTCCTGGTGAATTGAACCTGGGTCCTTTGGTTTTGCAGGCAAGCACATTAACTGCTAAGCCATTTCTCCAGCTCAGTTTCTCTTTTATTTTGATATCATGATCTTTTCCTCCTATTATGAGGGTCTTGTGTAGATAGTGTCAGGCACTGTGAGGTCATGGATACCTAGGCCATTTTGTGTCTGGAGGACCATGTTATAATGAGTCCTACCCTTCCTTTGGCTCTTACATTCTTTCCACCACCTCTTCCACAATAGACCCTGAGCCTTGGAAGGTGTGACAGAGAGATTTCAGTGCTGAGCACTCCTCTGTCACTTCTCAGCCCCATGGTGCCTTCTGAGTTATCCCAAGGTCACTGAGGATAGGCTATTTGTATCAGTTTGGGCAGTGAGAGGTTATAACCAGCTGGGTTGGAGTTTTGTTTTCTTTTTCTTTATTTTTTTCTGGTTTTTCAAGGTAGGGTCTCACTTTAGCTCAGGCTGACCTGGAATTCACAGTCTCAGGGTACCTCTAATTCACAGTGATTCTTCTACCTCTGCCTCCCAAGTGCTGGGACTAAAGGCATGTGCCACCACACCCAGCTTTTTGGAGTTTTCATATTTTCTCCATTTGACACCGAAAAGGGCTCATATGCATCTTCACTGCACATTGCTTCTATTGGTTTGGTCATGAAGCTGGACTTTTCTTTTTCTTTATGAGTTCAAGTAACTTCAGAATAGGCACAAAGACTTTGTGAGGAAGTCAGGAAAAGCCTTAGCCATGCTCAATTACCTAAATGGGGAGTAAGACTGTACTCAGAGGAAGGAGAAATTCTTTTTTTTTCCCCCCCAGATAGGCTTTCACTCTAGCCAGGCTGACCTAGAATTCACTCTGTAGTCCCAGACTGGCCTCAAACTCATGGCAATCCTCCCACTTCTACCTCCTGAGTACTCAGATTAAAGGCTTGTGCTACTATGCCAGACAAGTTGATTCTTTTGGTTGAGGCAATGGAGGAGTACCAGCGGTAGTATCTAGCACAAGTTTCAAATGAAGATTAGCTTTTTAGTTGTTGCTGGTGTTCTGTGTCTATTGTTCCCAAAAATTGGGGGCTCATTGGACTCACCTGACAGTCTTTTGTTTTTTTTCCAAGTAGAATCTCACTGTAGCCCAGGCTGACTTGGAACTCACTCTGGCGTCCTAGGCTGACCTTGGACTCACAGCGATCCTCCTACCACTGCCTCCCAAGTGCTGGGATTAAAGTCATATGCCACCATGCCTGGCGTTACCTAACAGTCAAAAGTATTGATGTCTGTCCTTCTCCATACTGATCTAATTGGTGCAGGGTGCAACTTGAACTTTGGAAATTGTTTTAACACTTCCACCTAGTTCTAAATGTAAAGAGAAAGTAGCCAATCATTCAAGGCCAGCCTGGAACTACAGAATGAGTGCCAGATCAGCCTGGGCTAGAATGAGCTGGTACAGAACTGGCTCTAGTAGTTGTGGATCTTGGCTGCTTTTACTGTCTCCAGAGAATGGAGCCCTGTTAGTAAGTCCTGGTAGTAAGCACAGTTCAGATGCTTCTTATGGGTAATTGTGGCATATGTGCATCTTCATTAGTCTCAGATCAACTGATGACCCAAGAAACACTGATTACTAATAAAATGCATGCCAAAGGATAATCCTAGGGTTCAGTATTGCCTAGGACTGGGCAGAGCCTGAGCTGTTCAGGTTAGGACAGGTAAAACATTACTGAGAGGTCTGTGGTTGCCTGATAAGAGTGTAATTGAAGAAGGCTGTTGCCCAGGGACTATAGATTCCTGTTCCTGATGGAGCTCTTTGAGAGAACATAAATGGACTGATATTGGTACAATTCTTTTTTTTTTTTTTTCTTCTGAGGTAGGGTCTCATTCTGGCTCAGGCTGACCTGGAATTCACTATGTAGTCTCAGGGTGGCCTCGAACTCTCGGCAATCCTCCTCCCTCTGCCTCCTGAGTGCTGGGATTAAAGGCGTGCGCCACCACGCCCGGCATGGTATTGGTACAATTTTAAAAATTATCTGTTATATATATATAATCTCTTGTTTTGTAAAATGAAAGAGATTACTTAGCATTTGGGTGACTCAGAGTTTGTGAATAATTAATTTCTCTGTGAAGTAAATAAATATCAGGCCCAGTGCCAACCCTAATGTGATTCCCCCCCCCCCCATTTATCATTTCAGTAAAAGGCGTCAATTTCTATGGCCCCAAGAGTGAGTTTGTGGTCAGCGGTAGTGACTGTGGTCACATTTTCCTCTGGGAGAAGTCATCCTGCCAGATTGTTCAGTTCATGGAGGGCGACAAGGGAGGCGTGGTGAGTATGGTATGCTGGACTGGCTGGCTTCCTAGTTTCTTAAGTCACTAAGGTAGGTTTTACTTGGGCCAGTAAATTTTCATTGTGACAGCATGGTAACCATGTCTTAGAGTTTCACACAGCTAAATTACAAGGCAGCATAATTTGGCAGGGGTGCCAAGATTTTTACGGAATTTTTTTTCTTTTCTTTTTTCTTCTGTTCTTAGAAGGTTTATTGAAAAGAGGAAGGATTTTAGGGAGAAATGTATATAGCCTTCCTAAATGCAGTTATACAGATAATAAACCTTTTTTAAAAATTTATTTTAGAAAGAGGCAGATACAGAATGGGCGCACAGGGCCTTTGGCCACTGTAAACTACAGATGCATTAATCACCTTGTGTATCTGGCTTAAATGAGTCCTAGGGAATCAAACCTGGGTCCTTTGGCTTTGAAGGCAAACAACAGCTAAGCCATCTCTACAGCCCTGGCTTATTTTTATTTTTATTTATTTATGAGAGAGAGAGACGAGGTAGGTAGGGAGGGAGAAAATGGGTAGACACACCAGGGCCTCCAGCCACTGCAAATGAGCTCCAGAAGCATGTGCGACTTTGTGAATCTGGAGCTATGTGGGTCCTGGAGAATTGAACCTGTATCCTTTAGATTTGCAGACAAGTGCCTTAACCACTAAGCCATTTCTCTAGCCCCGTGTTTGGTGTTTTTTGAAACAAGGTCTCATTCTGTAGCCAGGCTGACCTTGAATTTATGGTGATCCTCTTGCCTCAGCCTTTTGAGTTCTGGGAGTACAAATTACAAGCATGAGCTACCATACCCAGTCTATCTATTTTTGTGGTGTTTTTTTCTTTTTTTTCTTTCCAGTTCTAGGGAGTGAACCCAGGGCTTTGTGCTTGCTAGGACAGTGGTATAACTTGGACTTTTTCTAAAAGAGAAGGCATAAGAGTTCAGGACATACCCTCCAGCTAGGGAAATCCGAATATGGTTTGTATTCTAGTTAATGTGGTATTCAATATTAAATTTATCTGATGTTGTAGTATTTAAGAAAGTATTAATTTTAAAAAAACTTTTTTAGCAGCTGGGAATATTTTTGTACTTAGCAGATATACATTGAAGTATTTAGAGGTAAAGAGTCATGTTTATTCATTGTTATTTTAGTTTTTGGTGTTTTGAGGTAGGGTCTCACTGTAGACCAGGTTGACCTAAAATTCATTATGTAGTCTCAGGCTGGTTTTGAATTCATGGTGATCCTCCTACCTTTGCCTCCTAATGTGTTTGGACTAAAGGCGTGCACCACCATGCCAGGGAAGAGTCATGTTTTGTCAAATGGAAACAAATGTGTAATATGCCTGTGTATATATAGAAGAAATGCAAATGTGGCAAAATACATATTTTTCTTTCTGGTGTTTCAAGGTAGGGTCTTGCTTTTAGCCTAGGCTGACCTGGAATTTTCTGTGAGGTAGAAAATGCAGTAGATAGGCTGGCCTCAAACTCACAGCGATCTTTCTACCTTGGCCTCCAAAGTATTGGGAATAAAGACATATGCCACCACAACTAGCCATATTTTCCTTCTTCTTCTTCTTCTTCTTCTTTTTTTTTTTTTTTTTTTTTTTTTTGGTATGGTCTCACTCTAGCCCAGACTGGCTTGGAATTCACTAGGTAGTCTCTCAGGGTGGGCCTTGAACTCATGGAAATCCTCCTGCCTCTGCCTCCTGTTCTGTAATGCATGGTGATTTCATTGCCTGCCTGTTCTTTAAGTTCTGTAAGTACTGTCTATGGAGATTGGGCAAAAGGAAGAATAAGGACGAAGGAGTGAAGAGTGGTCAGGTCTTAAGATATATGAAGCTAATCAGCTCTCTATTGTAAGATTTTTGGATTACTGAGGAAAGAAAAGACAGTGTGGAAGAGTTCTTTATACTGATTACCAAAGATGATTTGTTTGCCTAAAGCCTCTAAGGAATGATTTGGATTGCTTGGGCTTTCTTCTAAGATGTGGGGAACTTGAAAGAGCCCAGTAGCCATAACTTGAGAGGCTTACTAGAGAGTGGTTCCTTGGCAATCAAGATCCCATTCCTCCTTGTTTTTCCTGGCCTCTATGAGGTCATGTCAGACCTGGTTTCCTATAAATGTTTGAGACCTAGGACCTGTAGAGATGTGGGCCTCTGTAACTTGAATAGAAGAATCTAGAAGTATCTGGAGGTTCAAGTTCAAGGTATGTCTCAATGTTCCAGACCTTCATTTTTATTCTTCCTCTATGTTATTCTCTATTACCTGAAGTTAACAAATCTTAAACAGTAGGGTCTTAATGAAAAAATTTCAATAGGCATATAGTGAAGAATTCAAAAGGGACTGGTGGAACTTTTGTTTGTTTTTGAGATAGGTCTTGCTGTAGTTTAGGCTGATCTGGAATTCACTGTGTAGTCTTAGATTGGCCTCAAACTCACAGTGATCCTCCTACCTCAGTGCTGGGATTAAAGGCATGTACCACCATAACTGGTGATTCCTTTCTTTTTTTTTTAATTTTTAAATTTTTATTAACATTTTCCATGATTATAAAAAAAATCCCATGGTAATTTCCTCCCTCCCCCCGACACTTTCCCCTTTGAAATTCCATTCTCTATCCTATGATTCCTTTCTTAATCATAAACTATTGTCTTGCATTCTGTTCCAGAAAGATGCAGGTAGGAATGTCTCTCCCAGGCCAGCACTTGCATGTTCACATGTACAAGTACTCTGCAGACCAGTTTGCTTTAGCTTACTCCGGATTAATCCAGGTGCTCAGGTGGAAACAGTGTCTACTTGGGAAGGGTAGGCCCTAGGCATGAGTATTGGTGCTTTGAAAGAGTAAGAGACGAGAACAGTAGATGTGGAATAGATGCAGTGACTATCTTTGAAGAGTTCCTTTCCTTGTCCTTGCCTTTGTGTAAGCTGAATGACCTACATTAACTGTGCCTTAACTGATTCTCTCAGGGTTTTTTTGTGTGTGTGTGGATTTTTTTGCGGGGGAGGCAGGGGTTTGTGTTAACAACCTTCCAGTAGTGGAGGTTACTAGGTTCTAGCCTCAATGTAGTTATGAAGCATTTTATACTAGAGTTTCCAGCCTAGAGAGATGGCTTAGTGGTTAAAGTGCATGCTAGCAAAGCCAAGGGACCCAGGTTCAATTTTCCCCAGTACCCACATAAAACCGGGTGTACAAGGTGATGCATGAGTCTGGAGTTCATTTGCAGTGGCTAGATGCCCTGGCCTGCTCATGCTGTCTTTCTCTGCCTCTACCTCTCATAAATAAATAAATAAATTAGAGTTTTAGAGTTAGAGGATCTTGGAAGTTATTGTCCTCCTTGCCTAGGTCACTTAATTCTTACTTAGGGGTTCTTTCTTTGTTCCCATTTAACTTCACAGGAACAAGAGTGGGAGGTAATGTCAAAGGACAGCTCCTTAGTTCCCCAAGAGTACTTTGATGCTTTTGCCATCCCCTGTCTTCCCCCACCTCAGTATTCTAAGGCCAGAGCTCTTTTGTCTGTTCAAGCATTATTAACAGGATAAATCCTAGCATTCAGACAAATCTGGTGAAGTGACCAGGTCCTCTGGCCCAGAAGCTCTCTGTCACCTCCCCCTGCAGTCTCCAACTCAGGTACTATATTAATTTATTCTGTTGTTCCTCTTGCCATTGGCTTTGTCTTTCATTGTAAATACCAAGAAACTTCCCAGGTGCTTTTTCATTTTGCTGAATTGTTGAAGCAAAGCTCAGATAGGACTTTAGCAAGGCTTTATGAGGAGACTGCTGGGTGAGTTCCAGTTTGGATATGTGTTTATCTATTGTTCACATTTTCGGGCACTGGAGGTTTTTTTCCTAGTGCCTCCTCTTGCTCCAGGTACACTGCCTAAAAAAGCCAAAATATAAACTAATGAACTGAAATGTGAAATGAGAGGAGAACAACAATTGGGTTTTTCTTTCTTTCTTTTCTTGTTTCCCAAGGCAAGGTCTCACTCTGTAGCCCTAGGCTGGCCTTGAACTCACAGCTGTCCTCCTCAACTGTGATCAAAGGTGTGCACTACCACACCTGGTTGCAGTTGGGGTTTCTGCTTTTTACTTAGGCTTAGTCTTCTCTGAGCATGTTTATTTGTAAACTCATAGTCAAAGAAGACTGAAGTCTGCATGTTATCTTTATTCTCCATGCCTGCTGCTTCTTAGCTGCTCTCTGAGTGTGCAGCACAGCAAGGGAAGTTGGCCCAGAGAGAATTAAAAGGCTTATTGCCAGGGGCTGTTTTCTTAGACTATACAGCAGCTACAGGGCTGGGGGCTTTTCCTTTCTGCTTATCATCTGACTAAAAGCCTAAAAATGCTCTAGCAGCTAGATTTGTGACTAGCTCTTCCAGTAGGGATGGGAACCACCCTGCTGTTAGGGAAGCTCATGTTTAAGTCAGACAGCAGAGGGCATGGATGCTTTCAGATAAAAGGAAACTGCCTGAGTGAGCCCAAGGGTCTTGTCATCCACTGGTCACTAAATGAGGGTAGCTCATTCACTGAGGATGGTTCAGTGAATGGCATAGTGCAGTGGGGCCCCCCAAGAAGCTGTCTTGTTACACTGTGCTGCCCTATAACTTGTTGATTGTGATGTTAGGCCTATAGCAAGGTGTTGCCCCTAGGATGTGCAGAGTTCTTCAGCAGATACAAGTCTCCATGACTCTCTTTTGTAGCTCAGCCTCCTCTTCCCTGCCTCTGCCTTCCTCTAGTCAGTACACTATGCCAAGCAAATATAATTGTTCTCTGAATCTTCACTGGGAGTACAGTGGCAGCTGTTGCTTTCTTCATTTTTTAAAACTTGTCAATTGATAAAAGTGACTGAAATGGGCTTTTCTAGCCTCAGGCAAGTTGGAATTTAGAAATGGAAAGAATGAGATCATCTGTGCCTCAAAGTCAGCAGTAGGCATGACCACTCACTCATCCAGTCCTGGCACTAGGTCTAAGGATGAAGCTACCCTGGTCTGTATATAGGAAATGTTGTACCCTATCTGTCTCTCCTACCCTTACGGCCATTTGAGCTAGGCATATGGTAGGTGGGCCTGTCTTTCTTATGCTATCGCAGCCCTGATCAAAGGCAATTAATTATTTGCCAGGTGTGATGGCTCACACCTGTAATTCCATCACTCATGAGGCTGAGGTAAGAGATCACAGTGAGCTTGAGGCCATTTTGAGCTAGAGTGAGACCCTACCTCCAAACAAAGGTAATTTGGCTCAATGTGAATAGTTGTTTTAAAGTTCTGCTTCCACGTACCCCTGAGCCTATGCTTTCTTTCATTCTGATCAGGTCAATTGTCTTGAACCCCATCCTCACCTGCCTGTGCTGGCAACCAGTGGTCTAGACCATGATGTGAAGATCTGGGCACCTACAGCTGAAGCTTCCACTGAGCTAACAGGGTTAAAGGATGTAAGTGGCTGGCCAAAGAAGTTCTTTTGTTTCACCTTAAGCATATAGTGTTATCATTCTTCATTGCCATAGAAAGGAATAACTTGCTCAGTTCTTTAACACATTGCTTAAACACCCTTTTTCTCACATCCCTTAGATACATCCCTGCCTCTGAAGGGACAATTGAACTCCAGAAGGCAGCTTTGAAGTGTTTAAATTGGTAGTCAGATTGGGGGTAGTAAGCACCTTGGAGGAAAAATTATTTGGTATTAAGCCTCCAATCTTAGTGGCAGAAGTGGAGACATCCTTTCCTAATAAAATCTAGATCCACATTATATTAATTGTAACCAGGAAGAGTTGTTTGTTTGTTTGTTTTTGGTTTTTCAAGGTAGGGTCTCACTTTGGCCCAGGCTGACCTGGAATTCACTATGTAGTCTCAGGGTAGCCTTGAACTCATGGTGATCCTCCTACCTCTGCCTCCCCTGAGGCGTGCACTACCACGCCTGGCTCAGGGGGAGGTTTTACTGGGATAGAAGACACCTCCTCTTTTTTTGTTTCCTCACTACAGTGCTGGGGATTGAACCAAGAGCTTGCACATGCTAGGCAAGTGCTGTACCACTAAGTTATACTCTAGCTATTGGTTTTCTGAGATAAGCTATCACTGTGTACCTCAGGCAGGCCTTGAACTTGTGATTCTCCTGCCTTCACCTTTTAAGAGCTGGGATTTACAGGCATGTACTTCCCTCCATACCTTCCACCAACACCAGCCCTTTTGATCAAGTCCAACAAGGTCCTTAGTCGTTGTTACCCCTGCTCCCTACTTTTCTGGGTTACAGGTTATTAAGAAGAACAAGCGAGAACGGGATGAAGATAGCTTGCACCACACTGACCTGTTTGATAGTCACATGCTCTGGTTCCTTATGCATCATCTGAGACAGAGACGCCATCACCGGGTAAGCTGGGGGTTGGGGTTAGAAGTAAGCTCCCAAAGACAGAGACCCTCTTAGGAAATTTAAAGTAGTTCCAGGGCACATCTCCTGGCTACTTCATCTATTTATTTAAGTTACTTGAACTAGGGTCTCACTCTAGCCCAGGCTGGCATGGAATTCTCTATGTAGTCTCAGGTTGGCCTCGAACTCAGTGATCCTCCCATCTCTGCCTCCCAAGTGTTGGGATTAAAGTTGTGCACTACCACACCTGGTAAGATTTTTTTTTTAATAATTTTATTTGAGGGAGACAGAAAAGAGAAAGAGGCAGCTAGGGAATGGGCATGCCAGGGCCTTTTGCCACTGCAAACAAACTCCAGACACATGTGTCATCTTGTGCACCTGCCTTACGTGGGTACTGGGGAATCGAACCTGGGTCCTTGGGCACAAGCAAGTAGCTTAACTGCTAAGCCATGTCCAGCCCTCCTTGCTATTTTAAAACAGAGTGGTCTTGGTTGGTTTCCCCATCCTGTGGCCCATCCTAGTTAGGTCCATCAGTAGAAAGGGCTAATGTCTTCTCTTACTTTCTGTCATTGTATTTGCAATACTATCTTCATAAAGGCAATGGTAGGAAGGTGGGAAAAGAGTGGAGAAGAAGCATCACGGGATGACTCTTCTGTATTTACAGTCATGCTAGAAGAGGCCTAGGGCAGGGAGTCTCAGCAAACTGGCAATTTGGCCTGCTACTAGTTTTTGTAAATAAAATTTTAATAGAAATACAGCCATGCCAGGCATGGTGGCACATGCCATTAATCCCAGCACTTGGGAAGCTAAAGTAGGAAGATTGCTGAGTTCAAGGCCACCCTGAAACTACAGAGTCAGTTTCAGGACAGTCTGGGCTAGAGTAAGACCCTACCTTAAAAAAAAAGAAAGAAATATAGCCACAGTTATTCTCTGGGGCTACTTTCATGGTATAGGGACAAGGAACGATTTCAACAGAGACCATATGGTTCATGCATATAAAATATTTCCTATATGGTTCTTTAAGAAAAATTCCAAGCCAGGCATGGTGGCGCACGCCTTTAATCCCAGCACTCGGGAGGCAGAGGTAGGAGGATTGCCATGAGTTCGAGGCCACCCTGAGACTCCTTAGTGAATTCCAGGTCAGCCTGGGCTAGAGTGAGACCCTACCTTGAAAAACCAAAAAAAGAAAAGAAAAATTCCGGACTAGGTGTAGTGGTAAGATCTGAAATTCCAACTACTGGGAAGGCTGAGGGAGGGGAGTCTGAGGTAGGAGAATTCTGAGTTCCAGGCCACACTATACTATTTTTTAAAAACAAATTGTGCTGATCCCTGGCCTAACCTAAACCTAACAGGCTTGTCCTTGTTCCAGGGATGTTACTAATAAGGATTTCCCATCCCACAGCGCTGGCGAGAACCTGGGGTTGGGGCCACAGATGCGGACTCGGATGAGTCTCCCAGCTCCTCAGATACATCGGACGAGGAGGAGGGCCCAGACCGGGTGCAATGCATGCCATCTTGAGGCTCCATACTTAGGAGGGGCGGGCTGGGGCTGCCAACCCGATCCTGCCTGGGCAACTCTTTCCTGTCCCAGGCCCTTGCATTCAGCAGAAACGCACTTTGGACTCTTCGTTTAAATAAAAGAAAGATATCCACAGAGGACAGACCAGAGGGGAATGAACCAACAGAGCCACTAGGAGTGAGAGTTGAGCCCTGTTAAGGGGCTCCACGGAAAGAAAAGTGCAAAGGACTCAGCAGAAATGGTGTCTCCATGGTGCTGAGGAAGTCTGTTTTGTTAACTGGTTTAGGATAGGAAATGGGGCTTCTTTTTCTTTAACCTCCCTTGTTTCTTTTGGGGGGGGTGGGGGGAACAACTGGTGATTCAGTACCAAGGGGCCAGAGTGGAGGGTAGGAATGCCACTCTCTCTTTGGTTTAGGTTTTTTTGTTTTTAGTATGACAGTTTTATTAGGTTTTTTTTTTTTTTTTTTTTTTTTTTGGCCCCTGAACAACCCCATCCCTGTATCCCCCCCTTTTTTTTCTGAAGTCCTTAGAGTCCTATCTGTCCTACACTCTTCACTTTCCTTTCCACCTCACTTATTCTCTGTACTTATCACAGTGTTTTGCACTTGGTTAGGTATTATTCACTCTTCATCTCATCACCTCCTAAATGGGGTCTGGTGATGGAGGTTGGGGAGAGGAGGGAGGGGCAGAGGTGGAAGAATAGGAACGATGTTATCTCTTTGTTTTATTTTTAATTGTTTGGTGGCAGCCATTTCCCTGTCCCTATCTGTGTTAAGAGGCCTAATTTTATACCTATAAATATATTAAAAAGCAAGTTAAACTTGGATGTATCAAGTTAAAATTATTGTCAAAGTTTAAATACCTATATATTCTCTATGAATACAATGCAATAAAGGGACTTAAAGGAAGAATGATCAAGAGTGATTATGTAGAAGGAACACGTGGGGTCAGCTTGTCATTTACCTGTGGCTTTCAGAGCTTAGGGCTTAACCTTAGGTTTCAGGAGGCTCTAGAATGGAAGGATCTGGTGTTCTCCCTTCTCTACCTTGCAATAGGGGTTTGGACAAACAAGAAATTCCTCTGTCATCTCTGCCTCAGAACTCCTACCTCCCATAAGTCTTGTGAGAGCTCCTAAAGACTGCTCTGCTCTTCTAACAAGAGGCTGGCCTGCCATTAAACGTGTGACTTCAGGAAGGGCGGTTCTGTACATAATCACCCTCTCACCTTTAGCTGTTTGATTCTTTAAGCCATTTAACTCCATACCAGCTCCCCTCCCAGTAGAAGAGTGAAGAAGAAATTTCCTGGGCTCAACCTTAAACCTTGGGATTGAGGGACAAATCAGTAATTTAAAAAATGGTTCTGGTGGCTGGGCCTTGGACCTCCTGTATTACCACTAGACCCTTGAGTATAAAGTTTGTATTGAATTCTTGCCCTGAACTGCTTTTGCTGCAATTTTTTTTTGTTTTTGTTTTTGTTTTTTTTTGCCCATAGTTTCCACAAGATCCAATCCGGAATTCTGTATCCTGGGAAAGGTGGAACTTACTAAACCAGGCTTAGGAAAGGGGGGAGAGGATGATATTACCAGATACTCTTTCCTTCTGCCCTCCTTTTCCTAGCAGCTCAGACCAGATGTTCGCTACTGCACTTTCTTCCCAAGGCAAGGAATGTGTGGTAACTGAGTGGTCTTGTGTCCTTATTGCTAGTAAGGTGATGAGGTGGGCTTAAAAAGATGGCACTCTGGAATGTGTTGTATTTTCTCAGTAAAGCTTTTCCCCCAACTGCTGCTCTTTGTGGTATGTGGTCCATTCATTTGTGATAGCCTATTTTTGTTTCTTCCAATATAGATGCCTGACCCTCCCCTTTCCCTCTGCCTATATTAAAAAGTCCAGGCTAGGATATCCTTATTTCTAGTGCGTGAGCTCCAGTTGCCAACTGGTATAAGTGGAACAGATCCAATTTAGGTCAGTAGCACTTCAGATTTGAGGTCCCACTAGGGATACTACTGGAGGTGTTTTCCACCCCATTCCATGTTATCGACAATAAAGGGTATAGGGATAAGCATTGCTATCCTTCCCTTACCAGTCAAAGGTTCCAAAATCTTAGTCACTCACAGAAATTCTAGAACCACTCAGGTACAGTACAGTCACCTTTATTCCAGGGTTAGAACAAGGCCGTGCGCGCTGCAGACAGAGGAGCACAGGATAGGGGCCACCTCACCGCAGCACAAAGGGTGGGAGGGCAGGTTAGTCGTTTTAGTTTTTTTTGCTTTAGAGAAACTGCTAAAAATTATCCTGCCTCTTCCATTTCTTTCATAAGGAAGGCTCCATCTCTCTCACACACATATAACATCTCAGATGGAAGGACGATTCATGGTAACTTCCCTCTTCCCAATTTTACAAGTATCTGTCTTAAGGGAGAAGCCAATCAGGACTGGGGTGACTTGGGAAGGTCCCTTAAGGCAAAACCATGGAGTCTTCGAGGTGTGTGTGTTAAGGCAGGTGTCTGCAGCAGTGGCCAGAGGGAATGGACAGGTTGGGTAGGGCTAGGAGTTGAGGGTGTTCTCTAACCAGTCTGGCTTCTTCCCTCTTCTAACGACCAGCCCACCCCTCCCCCTGAAGCTCTGTACCCACATCCTAAAAGCTCCTACTTTCAACTTTCTACAAAGTAGCTTCTGAGTTTACATGTAAATTTGTTTCTTTTAAAGCTTTCTTTTCTGTTTAGACTGTGTAGTAATTTGACTGTGCCACACCCTTTACTGTGGCATTCCCCGCTCACCCCCCACTCTGGCCTAGACAATAAGTTAATGCTAGACAGCACAAAAAAAGGGCAGACATGGCAGTGCGGGTTTAATATACATATATGTAGAATATATATGTACACACAGTTAGCACGGTCAAGGTAGGGAAGGGTAGGTCAGTCTTGGGACAGGAGGAGGCTAGGGTTACTCACTGTACTCTAGTGATCTGACTAGGAGGCAGCCACAAGCCCATGTTGAAAAAGATGACCAAGTCCCTTCCTGGATCGAATTGGGGTGGGAGTCAGTGCAAAACAAACAAACAAAAAAAACTTCTTTCTGGCTTGGGATGTTCTAAACCCGAGATAGGGAAGGCGGCCTGCGGTATCCACATTGGGATCCTATAGGTATGGTCAAGTTGCAGTTAAAACCTAAGGATCTCATTTCCCAACCTCCCTTGGTTCAACATCAGTATATGCAACAGTCTGTAGACAGGAATAAAAGAATGGAAAGGGACCCATCTCTGCCTGTAGTCCCATCTCAGGGTCAGTGGTGCATGTTCCCAGCATAGTCTGCAATGTGGAAGTGAGGGGCACTAAATGCTGGCTTCTCTATGGGCTTGATCTTTGGGATCAGGAAAGGATCTGGTCTTCTCATTAGATCCGTGACACACTCCTCCTAGGCCCATTAGAAGGGACCACTGACACTCTGACCTTCCAGCCTGAAGAATGGCAAGAAAGAAGATTCTAGCCAGTACAGCCTAAGAGTATAAACACTGAGCCCTGGCTTTTCTCTGCCCCTTCCAGTGGGGGTTGAGTGGCCTCTTTACCTTCCCCACTGCTTTTCCTTAAATCTAACCATCTCTCCCATACCTCATCTTCACCTTAGCTCCTCAAGGTAAGATTCTGCTTTCACACTTCAAATATATGGGAGGAGAGTGGAGGAAAGAGGAGGAATGTGCCAATTTCTGTTCATGTAGAAAATAGCCCCCACCTTCCCCTAAGAGTGGGGAAACTAAACCACCTTCATCCCCTGACTCCCATCCCCTCATGAGGAAGAGGAACTAGATGAGCTAGACATATAGACAGACAGCCAGAGCGTGCGCACACGCACACACACGCGCATAGTAAGGGGGTTAGGACCAGGTTAGTACATGGGTATGGGGCAGGGAGATGTCCTTGCCCCTTCCCATAGAGGATGGGGAAGGGAGTGGTCCGATGAAGGTGCAACCTTCTTCCTCTTCCTCCCCCTTGCTCAGGCCTTCTTCGGTGGGGGAGCCAATTTGATGATCTCTTCCTCAGAGGGCTGCCGGATAATGTCTAGAGGCAAAGAGGGATGCATCCAGGGATGGAAGTTATGAGTATGGAGATGCCTAGCGAGCCCATTAAGCATCGATTTCCACTCCCAAATTCATATACTTCAAAGGGAAGGGGCAGTGGTATAACTATGCAAAAGGTGTTAGCGTCTTACCTTTGTACTTCTTGGCACTGGGGATACGGGTTAGCTTGGTGTCCAGCTCATCCTCCTCAGAGATCTTCAGCACTCGGGTTCTATAGTCAACCACCATAGTGAGTAGATCAGGACGGCGGGAGATCTCAAAGATGTGTTCAATGTAGGAAAGGTTGTCTGGAAGAACACAAGAGACTGAGTCAGTGCTAGACTGTAGAGGTCAATTTGCCTTTCTCCGTCAGACCAGTGTTCTGGAACCAAGCCTGAGTTGCTCTCATTGGCTATTAGAAGGAACAGCACTGAAAGAAAGGGGGCCACCAAGCCAGGAAAAGAAAGCTGAAGTAGCCACACAATAGTACAGAGGACTGACTCAGGAAGTAAAGCTGCTTGGTTAGGGTAGTAAAGTTGCTAGGTTTGGGAATGAAGACAGAGTTAGATTTCATGTTCCATACTAGAGGGAAAGAGCAATAGAAAAATTGTCTTCCAGATTACCCCACACCATCCTGTTCTCCTTCCCTGTATCAGGAGTAGATCCCAAACAGCTCACGTGGGATAGGATGGTGGGATCTCTGTAGGTTATCTAGTAGGTTATGGAATGTGGACACAATTAGAAGGATGATCTCCGTATCTTGACCAGTTCAAGAGATTACGTATGCCATCAGACCTTTTGGCTCCTGCCCTCCTGCTGTTGTAATTGTCTTAAGTATATAGAAGGCTTCCTTCGGCATTCCTCTGTGCTGTCTACACTATGGCCAGAGTGGTACATAGAAAGGTTACTCTCTCCACTTTCAAGGCTGTCACGCAGAGCCCACTACCACACAGTCTTGGCTTACCTTCTCAGCTACTAATGGCCAGACCTAGTATCTCAGTCAAGCTAAGCCATACTGCTTTTTGAAACTCAGCAGAAAGTATCCCAGCTCTGTGACTAGCAGGACTAGCAGGTCCTCTTTTGGATTCTACTTTAGAAATCCCATTTGCCTTTTGGGGTGGTTTTAAACACCAGTTATTCCCTAAGCTCCCCAGCTGCATCATATTGCTCTGATGTGCAATGTTTCCTTCCCAGTCCCCAAAAGCTGCAATCTTCAGAGAGATAAGAAAATGTTAAAGCTGTCAGTTTGTTTTACCACTTTTAACTTCTATTTTCATGCTCTATTATGTATATGGTAATAGGAGTATTAATGTTTTTGGTTTTTTTTACTGACAAGGGGCACAATGAAAAATGTCTACAGACTACTGCCCTAGAGCCCTATGCACTCTCTTAGAGAATCTCTTACTGTGCCATACTGGTTTCCCTTCATGTGGGAGCTTTGTGCTCATCTCCTATTTGCTGAATGAGCAGAGCCCCTCCCCCACCTTTGTCCAGCTTATTGTGGCTCTCCAGGAAGCTGAACCAGGCACTGCCTGTAGTGATCTCTTCACTCTTCTCACTGGGGATGTCCTCCTTGCAGGCTGACTTTAGCTGTTCCAGATCTTCAAGGGTGATGTTATTGGTTAGATCCTGGAGGAGAGTCCCGTACTCTGCCATGACTAGAGGTGAGAAATGACAAAGAAGACTAAGCTTAATATAGGGTCTGATTTCCCTATTGGACTACTCTCCATTCTGCCCTGCCAGAGTGGCATGTGCTAAGACATGAAAGTTTGGGGGGTGGTGAATAGGGCCTAAGGAGAAAAGGAAGATCTTAGATAGACGGGGAGAAACTCTAGCCAGGAGCCTAGAGTGACAAGTCACCCCCCTCCACACACACACACACACAGGCGCGCGCGCGCGCGCACACACACACACACACACACACACACACACTATCTCTTTTTTCCCTCTCTAACAGTAACCCTGGCAACAGCTCCCCTGACTGAGGAGGCGGTTGCCATGGCAACCAGCTCCCGACTTTCTCACCAGCAGACTCCCAAGTCCCCCCAAATTGCCCCACCCACCCGCAACCCCTCCCCCCAAAAAACAACTCAAAAACATGACCAGAGAGAGGCTTGCTATAGCAGAAAGATGCTGAAAAGGAGCCAGAGGGGCTGGTTGAGGCTCATGTGTTTTACCTTCCAGAAGCAAAGGGGTCCCTCATTTCATCTTCCCACCACCCTACTAATGACTCATCTTGGATGGGTGCCTGGTTGCTTGCCGCTGGTCTCTCCATGCTTACTCTTGTATTAGGTCATTAGGGTTTGGGGTAGAGGGAAGCAATGGTTAGCCCCACCTTTGTGGAGCCCATTTTCTCCCTTGATGCTTTACTGGGCCCCCACTCAACCTTCTCTCCTAGCCTTTGTGCTGCGCCTGCAGCCCCCGTGACCGAGAATACCAAGCGGCTGGCTCTGGCCCCCTGCCCAGTTCCCAGGCTGGCTGGGCGATGGGGGAGGGGAGTTTAGATGCAGCTTTGGAAAAGTCTGGCAGGAAGGGGGGCTGCTACCCTTTATATTAATATCCAGCTCACACTTCTTTCAGCCTGGCCTCCCATAGGCTGGGGCAAGGCCAGATCTCACCTGGGCCTTCACTTCATTCCTCTTTCATGATACCTGCATGAGAAAGTAGAGCATTCAAGGCCTCCTTCCACTAGAATAGGAACTATGGCTAAAACAGGAAGCAAACTCAGACCTTAGAATGGACTTTCTGGATTTGATAAAAATATGAGATTGTGATGGGGAGGTAATATGATGGAGAATGGAATTTCAAAGGAGAAAGTGTGTGTGGGGGGGAATTAACATGGGATGTTTTTTATAATCATGGAAAATGCTAATAAAAATTTTAAAAAATGTGAAACTCTAGTGGTTAGCCCAAAACACTGACTTAACAAAGTGGAGGCTCACAACTAAATCCAGCATTTAGAAGGCTGAGAGAAGATGCTTGTCATGAGTTTGAGGCCAGCCTGGACTATATAGCAAGACACTGTCTCAAAAAAAAAAAAAGCCGAGTATGGTGGCACACTTGAAGGGTAGGAGGATCACTGAGTTCGAGGCCACCCTGAGACTACATAGTCAATTCCAGGTCAGCCTGGAATATAGCAAGACCTTACCTGGAGGAAGAAGGGGGAAGCTGGGCTTGGTGGCACACACCTTTAAAACTAGCACTTAGGGGTCAGAGGTAGGAGGATCAATGTGATTTCAAGGCCAGCACAAGACTACACAGTGAATTCCAGGCCAGCCTGGGCCAAAGGGAGACCCTGCCTTAAAAAAAAATCTGAAATCTGTTTTCTTCAGTGAGTATATTGCTTTTATAATTAAAAAGTAGCCAGGCATGGTGGTGCATGGCTTTAATCCTAGCACTTGGGAGGCTGAGGTAGGAGAATCACTATGAGTTTGAGGCCACCTGACACTAGTGAATTCCACGTCAACCTGGGCTAGAGTGAGACCTTACCTTGAAATCTCTCTCCCTCTTTCTCACACACGCACACATACATACACACAAAGTAAAAGTATGAAAGCATGGCTGGATGTGATGGTGCACACTTTTAATCTCAGCACTTGGGAGGCAGAGGTAGGAGGATCGTCATGAGTTCGAGGCCACTCTGAGACTATATAATGAATTCCAAGTAAGCCTGGCCTAGAGTGAGACCCTACCTGGGGGGAAAAAAGGAAAAAAACGATTTGAAAAAATAAACTACACCATAAGCACTTAAGCCTAGACCAAAAGGTAGGCAAGAAGCTAGGTGACCTTGCACCTATCTCAGGGCTGGGGATGTGGGGGATTAAAGAGGGCAGGTAGACACCCCAATTTTCCTCAGTCATGGGCTCTTGTGGGGGAACTGAGGCAGAAAGGCAAAGGCCATTGCACAGTAAGAGGGGTGGACTCAGAAGATCCCATTCCCAGCCCCCTTGGACCAGAAATAAACAAGCCTCCTTTGGTGGCAGGCACTGCTACACAGACAATGAACCAGACAGCAGGGAAAGCACGACCCCACCGAGAGACAGCCAGCCAGAGGCCTGCTTCCACGCACAGGTGCAGCAGGCGGGGCCCAGCAGTCGTCCTGCCAGGCCGGGCCAGGAACAACGCTCTCTGACTGTCAGCACCAGGAACCGTCGCCGCCTAGAAATCTAGGTCACAGCATCGGGCTCTGGTGCCCAACCCTTCCTCCACTGATAATCCCAGGCAGAAAGGGAGGCATGGGGGAGGGCCCAGAGATAAAAGGAAGGGGAGACAAGAACCTGCCCCAAATAAAGAGGCACTGGGATCAAGCCCTCAACTAAAAAAGGGCAGGATTCGGGGTCATACTGCCTTGATTTCACAGGGAAGAAGAGTTTGTAAATAGAAGAGATGCTGTGGGAGGAAAGTGTGTGTAAAGGTGTGTATGAATCTCTTGGGAGGAGTTAAGTTTTAGGGCTCTGGATCTTAAACACAGATCTACAGGGGAGGTGGGTGGGATTGGATTAATGTGTGTAACACACCCACCCACAAAGGCTGGGGGCAGTAGATAGGAACCTTTCAAGAGTAAAACATACAAGAGGCCTGTAAGAGAAATTGGGGTAGGAACGTTCAAAGCGAGTGGAAATGTGTGTGTACATGTCAGTATCCTACGTGGGAAAGCTGACTGCTTTGTAGGTAGTTTTGTGGAGGAGGCAGTGGGTGTACTTGGATGTTCTGGTAATGGAATTATGTGCCAGCACTGATGTGTGGCTGTGGGAGCACTGGCTGTGAGCTTATGTGGGATGTGTGTGTTTCTAAAGCGGTTGAGAGAGTGTGTAAGCAGTATATAACCACAGGCTCACATCCAGAAGGGTGAGGAGAGCATACAGAGCATGGAGGATGAGAGCTGGCCTTGCAAAGGAGGGATCAAGTTTGTGTGTATGTGTGTTAGGGGTTGAAACACACAGTCCACAAGGCTTCAGCCTCAACTCAGATGTTACCATAGCAACCTTGGTTTTCTGACACACACCCCCCCCCACCCGTCATCAGAATAAAGACATCTGGATGGGAAGTGTGGAGCGTAGTAAGAAGGGACAGAAAGGAATGGGGGTCCTTGAGGAAGCAATGAATGGAGTCCAGGGCTCCCATATGCCCATGCCCCAGGTATGCTGCAGAGGCTAAGACAGGGTAGTTAGGAGGACATTTTTAGGATGTGGGGAGGTAGAGTCTGCTTTTGGTGGCTTTCAGGTTTCATTGATAAGTACTGTCCCTGGCTGGTTTGGCTATCCAACTTGGCTTCCGAGTCACTTTCCTTAATGAAAACATTGGAATGAAGGCCTACTGAGAAGTCTACCTTCCTAGCTCTGGAAAACCCTGATCTCTGGAGCAGTGCAGAAAACTGCCACAGCAACGCCAGGCAGCCTGGGCGGAGGCCATTCCAGGGACAGGATACGGGCAGGAACTGGGAACCGGGGCTGAGGCTGCCAGGAAGTCAGTTCCCTTCCCTCCCATCTCATTCAGTGCTTCCTCACACCTTCCTTCCTCCCTGCCTCTCCTGGCTCTAGGCAAAGCCTTGACATCGGATGCTGGGAAGAGGGCAAGGAGCTGAGGGTCGTTACATACTGACCCATTTAGTTGGGCAGATGGCAGCAGGGAGGAAGAGACAAGCCCTGAGGGTGTTTCATGAAGCCTAGCAAAATAGATGACCACCTGTGGAGGAGGTGACAGCAGCAGAACCTGTGAATATTTTGACATTCACGGTAGATTTTCTCTTCCCTAGCATTTGGTTCTGGATCCTCAATGTACTTAAGAAAGAAGCCTGAAGATTAGACGTTGTCCCTCTCTCTGCATCTGCAGCATCTGCCTAAGCTTAAGGGGAGGGTGGTCCCCCACAGCTGCAGGGATCTGGAGATCCCTGTTACGGGCAGGAGGGATTCCTAAGCATTAAAGTTCATCAGTCTTGTTGCCTGAAGCTGGAGAAGCAAATCAAGAGGTGGGTGGGAAGGGAGAAAGTAGGGTTGTAGCTATTTTATTTTTAATTATATCTGGGGCCCACACCCGGGCAGTTCTATAGTTTATTTCCTTTGAAATCTTATCAGCTTTGGATATATACTGCCCCCCCACTACTCCAACACACTCATCTTTCTTTTTTTTTTTTTGGCTTTTTGAGGTAGGATCTCATGCTAGTTCAGCTGACCTGGAATTCACTATGTAGTTTCAAGCTGGCCTCGAACTCACAGCAATCCTCCTACCACTGCCTCCCAAGTGCTGGGATTAAAGGCGTGCGCCACCACGCCTGGCCTTCATCTTCATTTCTAAAGAAAGGAAGAGAAAGGTTTTGCGGTAGCAGGGTCAGTCTGGGAGCATGGACAGGCAAGATACCTGGGCCCCAAAATGCTCATCCAAGAAGCAAAGCAGGTTGTCCTTGAGTCTGGGAAGAAGCTACACCCTCAGCCTAGGGAGGGGGCCATACCCAGGATAGCAGCAACAAACATAGCTGGTAGTGGATCATGCAGGGCAGAGGAGGGCTGGGTGATGGTAAGGGGTTTTCCCTAGGCCATCTTTTTTTCTACTCCTGTGATGGTGGTGTCTGCTCCTGTTTCTGTCTTTCCCACTCTGTCTCTTCCTCATCTCATTTTTCCATCTTTTATCCTCCTTTCCTTTCAATGAGTAGTCATCCCTTCCAGCTTTTCCAATTCACCTACCCCATTCAGTGGTAGCCATGAGTACTTTAGAACAGGGTCCTATGACCTCCCTGCTGGACAAGACAGAATGAGTTTGAATGGGAGGGACCAAAAGGTACTGATTTGACCTCCCACTGGCTGTGAGCATGGCTGTCTTGACAGTGCTGTGGATCTGTGCAAGTGCGAGGTGCTATGTGATTCTGTGACCCTCTTCATGCATGACAATACATACAGCTGCGAAGTACAGGTGTCACACAAGGGAGGAAGTAGGTAGGTGCCCAGGGAAGCTGGCAGCCTAGGGCATTCTGGCAGATTCCCCAATGGAGTGTTTAATCGCAAAGGGAAGAGCAATTAACACTAATCGCTGCTTAGACAGCCTGGGGGCCAGACACAACCTAGAGAAACAAACACAGATTCAGAATGTTCTTTCCAACTCCTTTCTCCTACCTCTTCTGAGCCTCCTAAGTCTACTCTGCGGCATTCTCTGGCCTCATCTTGACCATCTCTCACTTTCGCTTCATGGTTCCCTGACTGGATCTCTGTCCCTCTCTCCATGTCTGTCTTACACACATTCCTCTCATTCTCTCTCCTTCTGACTAGGGTTCCATCCTTGGCTGACTCATACTCATTCTTTTTCTCCCTCTCCCTTCCACTCCCTCCTCCATCTCTTGGCCACACTGATGTCCAGAAACTAGCCACTCCCAGTACCCCATGCTCTAAACTGGAACCAACAAGAGAGATCTCATGGATCCTGTCACCCAGCTAAGAACACAGGGTCACTAATGGCTTGTTTACTAAAGCGGCCCAAAAAATCAGAATGAGTTTAGGGACAGTGGCCCCTCCCTTCTCCCCTCCACATGTTAAGACTGATGTCTCAAGAGCCCCTAGTCAAGGAGACTCCACATGAAGGCAGTGGGTTGTGGTGGGCGGTTGATGCGTAGTGCAAGGACGTTTGAGATCTGGTGTGTGTGTGAGGATGTGTGTAAGTCACATGGGTGTGTGTCACTGTGTGTGTGGCTTGTCCTACAGCTGAGCTTGTGTCCCTATCAATTTTGATACGGATTTTTTTAAATTAGGGTTTTACTTAGATACATCATTCCTCAGCATTCCCCGGGTCCTGGGTCTTTCCTTCTTCCCTCCAGGCAACCTTTCACCAATCCCACCTTTCCGCAGACGCAGTGGGCTGGGCTGGGCCGGGTGAGAGGGAGAGCCCCAGGAGCAGAGCGGAGCCGAGCGCCGGCCCGCCGAGGCGAGTCCGAAGCCAGGACGGGGAGGGAGGGAGGAGGGGAGGGAGGGAGGGGCGGGAGCTGGCCTGGCCGGGCCGGCTGGGCGGGAAGCAGGCTGCATCCTAATCCCCAGGCCCCAGTCGGACTCCCAAAGTGCTGTTCAGCGACGAATGGGCGGATAAAGCCACGCCGCTCCCAGCTCACGCGTGGCGCTCCCGGCGCACCGACAGAGACGGACCCCACGGGGCCTGACACGGCGGACCTGTCTGGGTCCTCAGCCTCCCCTCTTAGTCCCTCGGCGACCCACATCGTCACCCCTCCAAACCTAGACCCCAAATCTACCTCACCCCCCACGACACGTCTTCCCTCCGCCCATCTCACCGCCTCCGGAGCTGAGAGCTCAGGGCGCGGGCACTCCCGGGGTCCCCGGTTCCTAAGCAGCCTCCGGAGCCGCCTCCTGGACTCCCGCCGCCGCTGCTTCTGCCGCCGCCGCCGCCTCTTCCGCCCCGGCAGCCGGAGCCGGAGCCCAGCACCGCCTCACCCCACCCGGCTGGCCGGTGATGTCAGAGCCGGGGAGGGGCGGGGAGCGGCGGGGAAGGGGGAGGGGACGGGCCTGGGGCCGGGGTTCCGGGAGGCTCTTAGGACCGGGTGGGGATTGGGCGAAGGGGCAGAATAGAAACATTGCCTCTTCCATGTAAAGTGTGAACCAGCCTTCAGATTTGATTCCTTCCCATGGGGCACGTTCTTCCTCTTTTGACCTTTGGGTGATCAGTGGCCAGGACCCCTGGGAGGTATAGTCAATTCAGGTTTAGAGATTGGAAGCCCTTTGGGCTCTGGCTTCTCTTAGCCCACTTGCTTTAGTATTTGGGAAAATTTTTCCTAGTCTTATGGGCCAGGGGAGTGTTAGTAAATGATCAGGTTCAACGGCACTGAGATTAGAGATGGAGGACAAGGCGAGCAGCAATATGGGGACCT
Source organism: Jaculus jaculus (assembly GCF_020740685.1). Lineage (NCBI taxonomy): Eukaryota > Metazoa > Chordata > Mammalia > Rodentia > Dipodidae > Jaculus > Jaculus jaculus. Next base: position 316,094,575 of record NC_059102.1, read on the forward strand.
CCTTTACTTGACCTGGAACCTTGGATCTTCCCTTGGGGGGGTGATAACAGCAGGCTCCCTATGTTCTCTCACCTTTCCCAAATAAACCTCCTTCCTCCCACCATGATGTAATTTCATTTTCTGGGGAGAAAAAGCAGCCATGAGCTCAACATGCAAATATAGACAACTAACAAAGCCACATGTAGCTCTGCCCTCTGCCAGGCCCAGGGTGATGGCTTTCACTTCCTCCACCTCAGGGACTTTCCTCCCCCCCTTTCTCAGCCACACAGAAAGAGGGAAGGGAGAATTGGGGAAGCCTCCATTTTCACCCAGCATAAGGGGTCTCGTCTCAACTCTAGCAGTGTGTAGTCCTGAGAAGTCCGAACACCTCAGTGTTTGTACACCTACCTCCGGGAATCACACCATCTTGCCTCAGTTACAGCCTGGCAGAGACTACTTGACACCCTGGATGAGGCCTTCCTGCTCAGAGAAGCAGCTCACATTCCTGCTGCTTTGGGCTTGATAGCCCTGTCCTTTGTTCTTGCCTACAGCAAAGCCACAGCCCCTTGGAGAGCTGCACATCCTCATACTTTGCTTTGCATATGTTTCTGCTTTGCCCCATTGTAGAGTCAAGACCCATTTGATCCATCTTTGAGACTCAGAAACTGCATGGCTTATCCACAGACATGCGGTGTCTAAGTGAAACAAGATAGCCAGACAACACAGGAACCTGGACTTCATGCTTGCTCTGCTGTTTCCCTGGACAAATTATGTACCTAAGCCTCAGTAACCTATTGAAACGGGGAAGGGTTCTGAGAATCAGAAAGAGTAAGTCTGTTGGGACTGGCACAGATGGGTGCTTCAAAAGTAGGAATGGAACTAGACTGGAGAAAGGGCTTAGCAGTTAAAGTGCTTGCCTGCAAAGCCAAAGGACCCAGGTTCGATTCCCCAGGATCCTCGTAAGCCAGATGCACAAGGTGGCACATGTGTCTGGAGTTCATTTGCAGTGCCTAGAGGCCCTGGCAGTGCCCATTCTCTATCTGCCCCTCTGTCTTTTAAATAAATAATTTTTTTTTAAATATAGGGCTAGAGAGATGACTTAGCGGTTAAACACTTGCCTGTGAAGCCTGAGAACCTCAGTTCAAGGCTCGATTCCCCAGGATCCACATAAGCCAGATGTATAAGGTGGCATATGCATCTGGAATTCATTTGCAGTGGCTGGAGGCCCTGGAACACCCATTCTCTCTCTCCCTCCTACCCTCTCTCCTTCCCTCTCTCTCCTTTCTCTCTGTGTCTGTCACTCTCAAATAAATAAATAAAAATTTAAAAAAAATTTTTAAAGATTTGAAGGGCTGGCCGTGATGGCGCATGCCTTTAATCCCAGCACTTGGGAGGCAGAGGTAGGAGGATCACCGTGAGTTCAAGGCCACCCTAAGACTACATAGCGAATTTCAGGTCAGCCTGGACCAGAGTGAAAGCCTACCTCAGAAAAACAAAAAAAGTAGGAACTATTCTTTAGTCTGAGATCTCCCACTGACCAAGACCAGACAATAAGCTATTTTTATAATCTAACTTAATACCCAGCTACTGATTAGTCATTTATCAAATGGGAACATGTTGGATGAATATATGCTTACTATTCTATCATCTTCTGGCATCTTCTCTAAGAAGTCTTCATAGATTTGTCTGTGGAGCACGAAAACTCCTCTAATCCTAGGTCTTAGTTTTTCATACTTAGAAATCCTCTTGTCTCCCAGCAGTAATCTTCTATTGGCTTCATGAAAACTGAAATGTCGTGCCCAGCGTGGTGGTGCACACTTTAATCCAGCACTCAGGATGTCGAGGCAGGGCTGGAGAGATGGCTCAGCCGTTAAAGAATGCTGAGGCATGAGGATGCCCAGATGGAGGCCAGCCTGACTACACAGTGAGGCCCAGTCAGAAAACAACAACAGAACAAACTACAATGTCTGTTGGGAAGCTTGCTCAGCAGTCTGGTCCTTTTTGCCTCTACCTCTGGGCTTATCCTTTTCTGGGCTTGTACTGGAGGAGTATGGATCTTTCCTGCAAAGGACAGTGGACCCCAATCTGGAAGATACTATTGTGCAAAAATCAGTGCCTCCTCGCCATTCGCACATGGGCCCAGTGTCTCCGAACATCACTGTGGTTATTGTAATCGCTTCTGACTGTGAGGTGGGCTCCTTGACCTTGGCATCTCCATCTTCTTCGCTTCCCATGTCCATCTTGTTCTTTGCTACAAGATTAAAATATTGCTCTTCTGCCCTCTTTTACAGGATTTACTTTAAACAGATCTACAACCCAGCTTCATTATATCTTCCCAATCTCAGAGCCACAACTTGAATTTCTCATGTCTCTCTAATCTTTGGTGCCTATGACAAATGCTTTTGAGTTTTTCTTTCTTTCCCTCCCTCTGTCCCTCTTTTCTCTTCCCTTCTCTTCTCTTCTCTTCTCTTCCCTTTCCTTTCTCCTTCCTTCCTTCCTTCCTTCCTTCCTTCCTTCCTTCCTTCCTTCCTTCCTTCCCTTCCCTTCCCCTCCCCTCCCCTCCCCTCCCCTCCCCTCCCCTCCCCTCCCCTCCCCTCCCCTCCCTCCCTCCCTCCCTCCCTCCCTCCCTCCCTCCCTCCCTCCCTCCCTCTTTCTTTCTTTTTTTTCTTTCTTTCTTTCTTTCTTTCTTTCTTTCTTTCTTTCTTTCTTTCTTTCTTTCTTTCTTCCTTTCTTTCTTTCTTTTTTGAGTTAGGGTCTTGCTATAGCCTAGGATGACCTGGAATTCACTCTGTATTCTCAGGGTGGCCTCGAACTCACAGTGATCCTCCTCCCTCAGCCTCCTGAGTGCTGGTATTAAAGGCGTGCACCACCACACTCAGCTTGCTTTTGAATTTTCTGACTGAAATATCCCCATCCCAACTCCTTTCATCTGTAGTCAAATCATGCTCTTCTTTTGAAATACTAGAAAAGGCTTCCAGCTCAGGTGTAGTGGCACACACCTGTGTTCTCGGCATTGGCTGAAGTAGGAGGGTCGCTGGTGCAGTTGAGGCCCCCCGGGCTACAGAGTGGGTTCCAGGTCAGCTTTAGCTATAGTGAGACCCGTCTCAAAAAACCATAGCAAAGCGAAAACCAACTCACTTTTTTTTTTTTTTTGAGAGCGACAGAGAGAGAAAGAGGCACATAGAATGGGCACGCCAGGGCCTCCAGCCACTGCAAACAAATTCCAGATGCATGCGCCACCTTGTGCATCTGGCTTACGTGTGTCCTGGAGAATCAGGCCTCAAGCCAAGTTCCTTAGGCTTCACAGGCAAGCACCTTAACTGCTAAGCCTCTTTCCATCTCTCGAGTCCTCTTTCAACATTTTCCATGATTATAAAAAAATATCTCATGGTAATTCCCTCCCTTCCCCCCCCCCAAAACTTTCCCCTTTGAAATTCCATTCTCCATTATATTACCTCCCCATCTCAATCATTGTACTTACATATATACAATATCAACCTATTAAGTACCCTCCTCCCTTCCTTTCTCTTCCCTTTATATCTCCTTTTTAACTTACTGGCCTCTGCTACTAAGTATTTTCCTTCTTTTTTTTTTTATTTTACATTTTTTTTCCTTTAACAAAAATTAGGAACATATTGTTAATTTATTAATTTATGTGTGTGCATGTGTATGGGCATGCATGTGGAAGTCAAAGGAGTTGTCTGTAGTCCACCTTCCTTGAGAGACAGGGTCTCTTACTGCACACAAGTCTAGCTTGTAAGCAGCTTTATGTAAGTGCTCAAGAACTGAACCCAAATTGGCGGGCTTTGCAAGCAACTGCCTTTGACCACTGAGCCATTTCCCCACCCCAAGGGACATTTTACAACTAATTTTCATTGCATATGTGTGTGGTATGCCTATGCGGGCATATGTGTGTACCTGTGTGCATGTGAATGTAGAAGAAGTTGCCAATGAATGTCTTCCTCAATTGTTCTACACTTTATTTTTTAAATATATTTTATTTATTTGAGAGAGAGAGAGAGAGAAAGAGATTGAGAATGGGTGCACCAGGGCATCCAGCCACTGCAAACAAATTCCAGATGCATGCGCCCCCTTGTGCATATGGCTTACATGGGTCCTGGAGAATCAAACCAGGATCCTTTGGCTTTGCAGGCAGACACCTTAACTGCTAAGCCATCTCTCCAGCCCTGCACTTTATTTTTTGAGACAGGATTTTTCACTGAATTTGGAGCTAGCCAGCAGGCTCTGGGAATCCTCCTGCCTTCTCCCCAGTAGTGGGATTACAGGTGGGGACCACATGTCCAGCTTTTACATGGGTGCTGGGGATCTGAACTAAGTCCTCCCTGTGTGAAAAGCACTTTACTGACTGAGCCATCTCCTTAGCCCAGGGACAGGCTTTCATGTGCCAGACCTGTGAAAATAAGGAGAAAGCCTAGGTCCCCACCCTCACAGCGCTCAGAATTTAGTGTGGGATGCAGACACATCATGGAGAACAGCCATATGTTGAGTACTGTGGAAGTGCACATAGAAGGGGCTGTGGGATCCCAGAGTTGGGGATCTCAGGAGGAGACCTCAAAGTCTGGGTAGGCCTCATTTAGAAGGAAAATTGGGACTCAGTCTTGATGTTCAAATAAGAGCTGTAAGGAGGGTACTATCAAGCAGCACATAATCATTAATTACGTATAACTTTGCATCTTTCTTCAGTTGTTTAGTGTGCTCATCTTGACTGCTCAGTGAGGTAATCAGCTCAAGAGCAGAGACAAGCCGGCACTCTGCTGTCCCAGAACCCTGCAGCACTGGACAGACACACCACGTGTTCAGAAGAGGCTTGTTGACTGGAGGTGGATAAATAATCTAGACTTCCCCAGGAAAACTGCCTGGAGGGAGCCTCAACCTCCTCCTATCACAGCTCTCTAGCTCATTCCTAACAAGGCACCCACGTTTAACTCTCCATCCTATAGTCATTTCCCTCCTGCAATGGGGTGAGTCTTCACCAACAGACACTTGCTCATTCTGCCCCAGATTTCTTTATTGAGGCCTTCCTTGCATTTGACCCAAATACATTAACAGGAGATGGTTGAGACAGAGCCCCTAATAGAGTACCTCCCTGCCTCCTGGCCAGGGGTGGGACCACCAGAAGGGTATAAGATCTGAGTGTGGGAAGAGTCAAGGAAGACTGCATGGAAGGAATAGAAGAGAGATGGGGGTCCACAGATACAGCCAAAGGAGAATCACAGGAAAGAGTGTGGGGAGTGATGGGAGAAATAGGAAATACAAATAAGGTACAGCATAAGAAACAGATGTCAAAGTGAAAGGGCTGGTGTCTGAAGAAACGTAGCTCCTTTCCTCAGTAGTTGAGGGGGACCAGGGCCTTAGCACCCAATATGTAGACCTAGCACCCCGAGGAGTTCAGGGAAGAGTAAGGCGGACAAGGCAGGAAGGTACATGAAGAGAGCCCGTGGGGCTGGGAGGTGGTTGCCACAGCAACTAGTCATCGTCATCGTCATCATCGTCGTCGTCATCGTCGTCGTCGTCGTCGTCATCCTCTGTGTTGATCTCGCCCTCTAGCACGTCCTCCAGCCAGTCCTCCAGCTCCTCAGCGGAAGGCAGGTCTTCCTCGTCATCCATCTCCATCCATATGCTGTCCGCCTACGGTGTGACACAAGTAGGGATGAAAGCTAAGTTCCACCCAGCTCTTTGGACCTGTCCTCCCACGAGCTGCTCTGCACATCTTTCTTGACATTTTCTGTCTCTTTCTTTCATCTTTCAGTGGACAGGGAAACTGTCCAGGTTAAGGTCTGGGTTAGAATAGATGGGTGTCAAAAGAAAAGTTGGAGGCTGGAGAGATGGCTTAGCAGTTAAGGTGCTTGCCTGTGGTGCCTAACGACCTGGGTTCAATTCCTCAGGAACCACGTAAACCAGGTGCATGAAGTGGGGCATGTGTCTAGAGTTCATTTGCAGTGGCCAGAAGCCCTGGCACACCCATTCTCTCTCTCTTTTTCTCTACCTCTTTCTCTGTCTCTCAAATACATAAATAAATAAAATATTAAAAGAAAAGCTGGGTGGGCTAAAGACCCCCCTGAAAGTCGTTTCCCACACTCTGGCTGTCCTGAGCTTTTCTCTGTGGTGCTTATGATGCACAGCCACTGGCGCTTCTCCAGACGACGGAATCACGCCAGAGACGCCGCCTTTGAAGCTTTCATGACGCGCTTTCCAGTAGTACTATAGAAAACTAATTTCCACTGCCACTGGTTCCTAGACCTAGCCTACGCTGACCTGGAATTCACTATGTCATCTCAGGGTGGCCTCAAACTCACAGCGATCCTACTACCTCTGCCTCCCAAGTGCTGGGATTAAAGGTGTGCACCACCATGCCTGGCTAACTGGACTTTTTGATCTTGCTTTTTCCTTAATTTGGCAACATCTCTCTCTCTCTCTACTTATTTTTGTTTTTTGACTAGGGTCTTGCGCTAGCCCAGACTGGCCTGGAATTCACTATGTAGTCTCAGGGTGGCCTTGAACTCACAGCAATCCTCCTACTTCTGCCTCCCAAGTGCTGGGATTAAAGGCATGCACCCCCATACCTGGCTTGGAGACTCCTCTTAATTACTATTTACTGAAATGCTTTACATTGTAAAATCTCTCTTTTTTTTTTTTTTTTTTTTTTTTTTTTTTTGAGATAGGGTCTCACTCTAGCCTAGGCTGACCTGGAATTCACTATATAGTCTCAGGGTGGCCTCAAATTTACAGCAGTCCTCCTACCTCTGCCTCCCAAGTGCTGGGATTAAAAGTGTATACCACCACACCTGGCCAATCTCCATTTTTTTTAATTATTTATTTGCAAGCAGAGAGAGAGAGAGGAGAGAAAAAGAGAATGAATGGGCATGCTAGGGCTCCAACTGCTGCAAAGGAACTCTAAATGCATGTGCCATTTGGTGCATCTGGCTTTATTTGAGTACTAGAGAATAGAACTCAGGTTAGCTTTGCAGGCAAGTGCCTTAACTGCTGAGCCATCTCTCTCCAGCCCACAATCTCCACTTTAATGCTACCTTCTCTTAAGCTCTTCTCTGATTCTCTTAAGCAGAAATCATTTTGGTTTTTGTGCCTTTCTAGCATTTGATTTGTATAGTTATTGTAAAGTTATCAGATCCAGCCTTATAATTAATGGAGCATTTGCCTAGCCTGTTAGACTGAGAATTCTATGAAAGCAAAAATGTATATTACTAGCCAGGTATGGTGGCACACGCCTTTAATCTCAGCACTTGGGAGGCAGAGGTAGGAGGATCGCTGTGAGTTCAAGGCTACCCTGAGACTACACAGTGAATTCCAAGTCAGCCTGAGCTAGAGTGAGATCCTACCTTGAAAAATAAAAAACAACAACAACAAAAAACGTACATTACTCCAGTCATCTCAACAAAGTTTTGGAGCACCTATTATGTGTTCATGAGATTTCTACCTCCAAGATGCTCAAAGTCTGCTAGAAGAGACAGGGGGATACATACAAAAGCCATGTTTTCAGGGTTGGGGAGGTGGCTTCGTGGGTAAAGTGCTTGCTGTGCGAGCATGAAGACCAGAGTTCAGATCCCTAGTGCTCATGTAGAATTCGCAGTGGCATGCACTTTCAATTCCAGTGATGGGGGACATAGACTCTAGCTAGTCTAACAGAATCCATGAGCTCGAGGTTCAGCAAAAGGCCCTGTCTCAAAGAATAAGGTGGAGAGGATAAAGAAGATGTCTGATACTGACCTCTGGCCTCTACATACACATACATACACACATGTACACCTTAAAAGTCATATTTCAATGCCGGGGGAGCTCCAAGCATGCCATGGAAGGAATAATTCCAGTGGAAGGCTTCATGGAGGAGAAAGGATCTACAGCTGGTTCCCATGGGTGAGGACTGGAGCAGGTTCAGACCATGAGCCCCTCCCCACCTCCCAATGCAGCCATTAGACTGGAAGCAGTGTTCATTCCTAGTTAGATGGGGACGGTGGGGTGGGGGGAGAGCTAGCTATTGTGAGAACAAGAGTTAGTGCTCAACCAGTAATGAAGGAACAACACTCACATCTGTGACATTGACGACTCCTATTTGTGGGGCTGACAAGTCGATGTCAAATGTCTTCTCCCAGTATGGAACCAGCTGTAGAAAGAACCAAATATGTCAACTTAGTAGATTCTAGGAGTAAACAAGTCCAGGAGGCTGAGTGTGAGAATGATCTTGGATATAGACACAGGAGACAGCATGAAGTGACCCTGGATGGGGTGACAGATCCCGCAGTAGGGCCAGAAGAAGGTGAGTAGAGCTAACCAGTGAAAGAACAGACACCTCGGAAGAGAAGCATCGGGAGGGCGAGCTGTGCACACCAGACTCCTTTGTGAGGAAGAGTACGTGGAAACCCCTATTCTGTTTCTGAGTCTGCTAGTGACCTCGCAACTTTGAGAGATCACTTTTTCTCTCTGGTCATAGATCCCTACAACTTTTTTTTTTTTTTTTTTTGAGGCAAGCCCAACAGACTGCCTTTCTTATCTGTGTGTGAGGGGGGAGGGAGAGGGAGAGAGAGAAAATTGGCGTGCTAAGGCCTCCAACCACTGTAATTGAACTCCAGACATGTGTGTTCCCTTGTGTGCATGTGTCATCTTGTTGCGTCACAGTGCATCTGGCTCACGTGAGACCTGGAGGGTTGAACCTGAGTCCTTACGCTTCACAGGCAGGCGCCTTAACTGCTAAGCCATCCCTCCAGCCCAGGTCCCTAACTCTCTTAACGTAAGGTACTTACACCTTAGCAATCACCAGTGTTCCACATTTCTGTTTGCTCATGTAGTTACCCACTCAACAATGAGTGCTAGGTGCTGGGATTCCACTGAGAATGAGGCATGGAGTCATCTGTGACTCTGTGACCGAGTGTGACTTCATAGTACACAACTGCTCACGGAGCACTGCTGTCCTCTAGGAGTGAGCCCGGCACATGAGCTACCTGCCCAGCCCGTGCTTTGGGAATCGACTGTTACATCCCATGAATTTCACTTTGCATCCCCTTCCCCCTTGCTCAGGATGCCCCCGCCCCATGACCACAGTGCCCTTGACTATGCAATAGGTATAACCTCCCAAGGCCCTCAGCTGGGAGGTGAAGATGGCAACTCTGAAGCAAAGCCCCACTGGGCAGGTGCCACAGCCCAGGGCCCACCTGGAGACAGCAGTGCCTCTTACCAAGGGGAAGTCATCAGGGTCAATCCAGATGATGCTGAGATCAGGATTCTCAGTGTTATCTTGGGCCACAGCCTTGAGCGTCTCTAAGAACTCGTAGCCATCTTGGAGAGAACAGAAGTCTTAAGTGTGGGGTTGAGCGGGGAAAGACAGGGGCCCTGCAAACAGCAGTATAGATATATTTCCCTATTTTCCACAGTTGCACGTGTCTAGCCCCAGGCTGCTCACAAGTTCCCAGGAATGCCTGCCACGTGAGCCTCTGCTCCTTCCAACACACCAGCCACCCCTAGCTCCCCCAGGCAGCTCCAGGATTCCTCCCTCACCAGGGTCAGCTTCCTCTGCAAAGGCCACAATGTGGATTCCATCCAGATCATCCTCCTGTTTGGAGGTAAAAGGAAGAGCAGGAGGAGGGTCTGTGAGTGAGAACTTACTGTACTCCCTGAGGCTGGACAGCCCAGACAGCCCCTTCACGTTCCTTGAACCTGGCTCACAGGGAGAGCCAACTTCTGGGCTGAGTATGTTCTTGTGGCGACCCTTTCCCAGGTGATACTGTCCCTTTCGGCTCCAGAGTTAATCCCTTTACCCCCAGAGCTTGAGGCTCTGCCCTTGTCATCTTCATCCGCTAATGCCTGGGTCCCCCTTGGTGGGGCATTGCTCTTTTGCAAGAGGATACATGGAGCAACAGTCTTCAGCCACCCTGCTCCCCGAGGTCCCAGCCCTGGCCAGAAGCACTCACCCAGGTTTCATACATACTCTCAGGCTTCAGTTTCCTCAGTGTTGATCTAGAAGAGACAGACAGAGAATCCTTACTCAGTGGATGGGAAGGCCTTCTCCCTCCAGAGGGTCCCCACAGCTGAGGCCACCTCTGCGTCAAGCCCAGGGCACAGACAGCTTGTAGCCCAGAACAAAGCCATCTGGCAAAGCCTAAGCTCTGGGCACCAGGCCCGGGTTGCTGCATAGTTGTAGAGTAGTTGGAGCAGAGAAGGAAAAGGCTGGAAGAGAGACTTTGGGGGGAAAAGGTAAGTATCCATTCATGTATTTTTTTCACTCATTGAATAAAGTTGACGCCTGGACTAGGAATAACACAGTGGTAGAACACTTGCTGAGCATGTGCCAGGTGATGGCATCAATGTCCAGTACCAGAAAAAAAAAAGGAGGGGCCTGGACAGATAGCTTAGCGGTTAATATGCCTGCCTGCAAAGCCAATGGACTCAGGTTCGACTCCCCAGGACCCACGTAAGCCACATACACAAGGTGGCACATTCATTTGCAGTTGGTTTGCAGTGGCTGGAGGCCTTCGGGCCATTTTTTTTTTTTTCTCTCTCTCTAACTGCCTCCTTCTCTCTCAAATAAATAAATTAAATTAAATTAAAAAATACTAATATAAATTGGGCATGATGGCACATGCCTTTAATCTCAGCACATGGGAGGCAGAAGTAGGAGGATCGCTGTGAGTTCAAGGCCACCCTGAGACTACATAGTGAATTCCAGGTCAGCCTGGGCTAGAGTGAAACCCTATTTCGAAAAACCAAAACATTATATATACATATGTTACAAGCTTCGAGATAGGTATCTGGTAGAGTTAAATCAGGCAAACGTGTTCTGTTCCAATGAAGAGGGCCACAGTCTAGCAGGAGACAGGAAGTAATGTTTAGCCTGATGAGTGAGTACATGAAGGAAGAGAATTATGTGTGTGAGTCTAGGCAGTTTTCCCACCTCAGCACTGCTGACACTGGGGATGTCCTGTGCATGCAGGGAGTTCAGCAGCATCTCTGGCCTCTAGCTGCTGAATACCAGCAGCATTCCCTACAACTGAAAATGTCTGAAAACATTGCCAAATATCCCCTGGAAGGCAGAAATCACCTCCTCCATCTGTCACTCGCTGTACTTCTGTCGACAACTACTGGTATGAGTATGAGGAAGAGCATGGGAGAGAAGAGGGTTCAAATGCAAGTTACAAAGTCATATACACTGACTGTAGAACTTCCTCTCTGTAGGGCTCAGGGCTCAGTAGAAGACTGCAAAACCACTAGTTCATCAGTGAGCACTGGTGCCTGCAAGCACTTCTAGGTTAGTGAGGCTGTTGTTGTTGTTTGCTTTATTTTGTTTTTCAAGGTAGGGTCTCACTCTAGCTCAGGGATGCCTTGAACTCACTGCAGTTCTCCTGCCTCTGCTTTCCAAGTGCTGGGATTAAAGGTGTCCACCACCACGCCCAGTTTCCTAGCTGAAATTTTTAAAAATATTTTAATTAATTAATTTGTTTGTTTGTTTGATAGAGAGAGAGAAAGAGAAAGGGAAGGGTACTCCAGGGCTTCCAGCCGCTGCAAATGAACTCTAGACACATGCGCCACCTTGTGCATCTGGCTTACGTGAGTCCTGGATAATTGACCTGGGTCCTTCGGCTTTGCAGGCAAGTGCCTTAACTTCTAAGCCATCCCTCCAGCCCCTAGCTGAGGATTTTGTTTTGTTTTTCGAGGTAGTGTCTCGCTCGAGCTCAAGCTGACCTGGAATTCACTATGTAGTCTCAGGGTGGCTTCGAACTCGTGGCAATCCTCCTACCTCTGTCTCTTGAGTGCTGGCATTAAAGGCGTGAACCCAGCAGCTGAAGTTTTTTTAACCCATCTCACAGACTGGTGTTCGAGCCCCAGGAGGAGCCTACCCCACTCGGAGGGACTCCCCATCCCCACCTCCTGTGTTCCTCCACGAAGTTGACAATCTCCTCTTCACTGTTGGGTTTGTCTGGGATGGTCACTGGCTCATCCGTAAAGGCCTCATAGAAATCGATTTCATTCAACTTCAGGGTCAGCTTCTTTGCCACCTTCAGGGGAGAGACAAGAGAGTGGGTTGCGGAGCAGGGGACTCAGGGTCTCAGTGAGAGGTGGTATCACAGGGGAACAAACATCAAGAAAGGAATCAAAAAACCTGGGTCTCGGGCTAGAGAGATGGCTCAGAAGTTAAGGTGTTTGCCTGCAAAATCTAATGACCTGGGTTCAGTTCCCCACGTAAAGACAGACGCACAAAGTGGTGCATGCACCTGGAGTTTAGTTTGCAGTGGCAACAGGCCCTGGCATGCCCATATTTTCATTCATTCATATTCTCTCTCTCTTTGCAAATAAATCATATATATATATATATATATATATATATATATATATATATAATTTTTTTTTTTTGGTTTTTCAAAGTAGGGTCTCCCTCTAGCCCAGGCTGACCTGGAATTCACTATGTAGTCTCAGGGTGGCCTTGAACTCATGGTGATCCTCCTACCTCTGCCTCCCAAGTGCCAGGATTAAAGATGTGCCACACCCGGCTAATAAAAATATTTTTTTTTAAAAGCCTGGGTCTGTCATTGGCACTGTGACACTGGACAAATTCTTAACTTACCTGGGCTTCCTTTACCATGACACAGGTGGGTTAGATAATCTAAGGCCCCTCTTCAGTGCTAAAATCGATAGGGGATAGCTGGGCTCGGGGTAGGGAGTGCCAACATGTAGGATGGGGCCAGGCCCCATCAGTTCTGTGAGAGGAGGCCGAGGGCAACTTAGAGGTGTGGGGAGAGCCAGTAAGGCCACGGGGAGGACAACCTTGCTGTCGAAGGTGGCGAAGAAGGGGATGTAGGGGTGAAACTCCTCAGCTGCATCCTCGAAGGCTTTGTAATCTGAGGGGGGAAGGTACAGTCAGCCTGCTAGGGGTGGACCTCACAATGACATCCACACCTTCCACCCAGCCTCTAATCCTCTGAGATGTCTGTGGAAGAGGAGAGAATCCTAGAGGTTTGTTTGGGAACCCCCCCCCAACATGCAGGGAAATTAGAATAGATGCTGGAGCCCACCATTGGGGAGAAAGAGGGGCAGGGAGATGCTGAGCTGCTGGAGGAAGTGGGGGGAGGTAGAATAACAGGGGAGACTGGGGTGCCAAGGAGGGGAGCAGTGGAGACTGTTACCCACGCTCTGAGTCTTTGCTCTTGAAGTAGCCAATGAGTTTGATCTCATCCTCAATATTCTCAAATGCTTGTAGCTCTCGTTCACCCTCGATCAATTCCACAGGGTCCTCTAGGACCTGGAAGAGCAGGAACATTAAGGAGAGTGATTCTGTGCTCCCTGGTAGAACCCAGAGAGGGATCTAAGGAAACAGCAGGGAGCTGGATGAGGTGGTAGATGTTGGCAGAGTTTCGAGGTGTGATCTGCATGGTGTGCACTGTTAACAGTATGGGTTTGTGTGGGCGTGGTGTCTGTGTGTTGTGTCTGGTGCTGAGCATACATGATGTGTGCGTTGTATGTGTCTGAGGGCCATGTACATGAGGTGTGTGTGATGTGTGCTGGGCACGTTGTGCGTGGCATATGCCATGTATGGTGCATTTGAGTGTGCGTTGTATTGTCCCGTTTGTTGTACTCTGTCTGATATGAGATGAATATGATGTGTGTGGCAGTGAAATCTTCAAACAAGACTGTCAGGCTCAGGGAAAGGCTCACATCAAGCAAAAACTCCACCAGGGTGTCCGCAGAAAACTCTCCATCATACTCAATGACTTCATCTCCCTTGAACACATAAACACTGTCCTCTTCCGTTAGTCCTAGAGAAAGAGTGAGAGGTAAGACATGACCCCAATCTTCCACTGACTCCCAAGAGTCCAACTCCTGGGCCACAGGCCACCTGATGATCCCACGGGGCCCATTCTCCACCTCTCTCCCCCCAAAATGAATTCAATGCCCTCCTGCTGCTACAACCCCTATCCACGCCTCTGGTCTTAGCCCAGGGGTTCGCGCCCCACCAGACGAGGCGAGGGGGAGGCCGGCGTGGCGTGTCAGGTGGAGTCTGAGGTGGGGAAATGGGGAGAGCCCATTCCTTTCTCTGCCTGCAGTAGGTGGGGACAAACGATCCAGCCACGTTCTCTGAAGAGTGTTTCTTTCTTGCTTGACTTACTGACCACCCTGCCCGGGCCCACATCCGGTCTCCGGCCTGTGCTGCCCCCTGGTGGCAGGGCGCTGTGACATCCAGCCGTGCTGGGAGGGGGAGGGGAGGAAGGGGCTGGAAAGAGGACTGCAGAGGTCTTTCTGGCCAAGTCAGTATTCCTTAACTACCCCTTCTCCCAGTACTTAGCCATGTTTACTTATTTCTTTTTCATTCTCCCTTTCTGTTTTATTTCCTCTTTCTTTAAATTTTTCAGGTCACTTTTTAGGTTATCATACAAAGTTATTGGGTTTCCATCATGCATTTTCATACTTTTTTTTTTTGAGTTTTACTGTGTAACCCAGAGAACATTGAACCCACAATCCTCCTGCCTCAGCTTCCCGAGCGCAAAGACTTCAAGTATGAACTACTCTGCCCAGCCTTAGTCATGTTTTCTAGGTAAGAATAAAGAAGCGTACCCTTATCTCATGCTCATGGTGGGGGTGGAGAATGGGTCTCTATAAAGAATGAGGATAAAGCCGGGCGTGGTGGCACATGCCTTTAATCCCAGCACTCGGGAGGCAGAGGTAGGAGGATCTCCGAGAGTTCGAGGCCACCCTGAGACTACATAGTGAATTCCAGGTCAGCCTGAGCCAGAGTGAGACCCTACCTCGAAAAACCAAAAAAAAAAAAAAGAATGAGGATAAAACTGGGGTCCCAAAAACTGGCCTCCTCATCTCAGTACTTTTGACCCCGTCCCCTTTCAGAATAAACATGGTAGAAGAGCTCCAGAGCCCCTCAGATATCCCCAAGTCTTCCACCTAGGCCTCCCGTCTCACACGCCTTTCCCAAGTCTTACCCTTCCCTTCCCTGTCCCCTTACCTAGTTTCTTGGCCACCGCTGCATCCTTCTCAGAGTCCACCAGCCCGAAGCCGACCCCCTTGTCTTCTAGGACTTGGGCTGCTAACTGGAGGAAGGGGTTAGGGTTAAAAATAGCTAAACATGTTTAAAAATTATTTTCATTTGAGACAAAGACAGAGAAAGAGGGAGAAAGAGAGAGTACATGAAAGTGTCAGGGCCTTCTGCCACTGAAAACAAACTCCAGGTGCATGCGCCACTTTGTGCATCTGGCTTTTTGTGGGTACTGGGGAATTGAACCCATGCTGTCAGGCTTTGCAAGCAAGTGCCTTTAACAGTTGAGCTTTCTCTGTAGCCTGTAGCTGCTACAATTTTTTTTTTTTTTTTTTTTTTTTTGAGGTAGTGTCTCACTGTGGCCCAGGCTGACCTGGAATTCATTATGTAGTCTCAGGGTGGCTTCGAGCTCACAGCAAGCTTCCTACCTCTGCCTTCCAAGTGTTGGGATTAAAGGCATGCACCACCATGCCTGGCTATAATTCTTATTGATCCTCAGGTCCACTTAGGTGCAAGAAACCTAAGAGTTCTAACCCCTTGTTTCCAGAATATCTTTAATATTCCCCACAACTCTAACCTTTGGTTCAGCTTTTTCAAAGAGCATGAATAGCTGTGGCTCATTTGCAGTACGTTTGATACTTCTGGTTCCTGAGAGATGCTGAGGAGTCAGGCTACACCCTGCCCTCCATCCTGATCAAAGACCAAATTCAGCCAGTGTGGGGGTGATACTGGGGATCCCTAGAACTCAGATGTGATTCCCAAGGTAAGAATTGTGGCTGGCGAGGGTGAAGGGTTTAGTCATGTTGCTGAGGAGTGAGAAGGCCAGAAAGCCAAGAGTAGAGGTCACCATCCATTACTTGTGCAGGGAGATACAGCAGCAGACTCCTCAGAGGTCCTTATCCAGTGTCCACTTTCCTCTTTCACATACTGCTTCCAGCCAGTCCTTAGGCTATGGACAGTCACCCAGGAGGTCACTTACTCCCCACAAGCCTCTCAGCACAGCAATCAACTCTGTGTTTTTTTTTTTTTTTTTTGCTGTGGGCACAACTTGCAGCTTTGCCCCACCCAACACTGTGGCGCCTTGATTCTTGGGATGGCAAGGAAGGCCAGTGGCAGGTGGATAGCAGAGGCTGTTGAGCACTCGGGATAAAAATACTTGGCTCATTAATCAGATGGCGGGTTCCAGCACCCAGCAGGGGCACACAGAAATGACAGCCTGCAGTTCTGGTGTCTCACCCTGAAATGTTCCATGAGCTGGGACCTTTGTGCACCACCACGCCAGAGAAAGGATCATGAAAGCATGGACAAGGAAAATCAAGCACATCTTAGCATCTGAAAGGGTGTGTGTGGTCATATATCCCAATTTTTGGTCGTTCCTTTTTATAATAATCCTCTCTTTGGGGCCTGAAATCAGTTTAGGGGTGAGGAGTCTGTTCTCTCAAACAGATAGGAAAAGGCATTCTGATACCTCCTTCAACCACAAGAATTTTCCAGTGGAGGCATCAACATGATCCAACAGAGACAGATAAGGAATTGGGGAGGGAGAAAAGAAAGGAGGGAGACTGGGCTGGAAGGCCAATGGGAGGCATGGTGGCCTCTAGAAGATATAGCCATTAATTAACAAGCAAATAAGATATCAACATTTACATTTATGTTCTTTGGATCTTGTATGCAATCCTAAACATTTGGAGAGGGGCATGTTCTGGCTAGGAGAAGGCACTGGTGAGGTGATATATAATGCCAGTACTGCATCCAGCAACCTCTTCCCCTTCCCCTCCTAGTCCCAGGCAAACCTAATGTCACTGCCTCCTATAACCTGGAGGAGCAATCACCCCCCACACAGCATTCCCTTTAAAGTGACCTATCAAAGATAGAGGTTAGCCCTGAGCCTTCTTTTCATTTGGCTGCGACCACCATGCCGGTTGTATGTTGCTGGTAAAGACAGAGACCCTGGTGAGCTGCTCTCACCCCAGATCCCACCCAAGATATGGACGACAGGCTGTACTATGGGGGCTGCCGAGGAGCCTTGCGTGCTCTGCAGGCCTGCCATCCACTACTCACCTCCAGGATCAGCTCCTCCATCTCAAACTGTCTCTGTGAGGCCTTGTCATCCTCAGGCGGCTCGTGGTAGAGGAGCGCCAGCACCTCGTACTTCTTGAACACGTTCTTGTAGTTCTTCGCGTTGACATTGATCACGCGGTCCACACCATCGTACTCGGGGAAGTCCAGCCCTTCCTCCCCCTGGACCCCTGACTTGAGTGCCCCTAGCACCAGTAGACACAGCAGTGCCAGCCGCAGCCTGGGCACTGCTCTGGCCCCCGTTCTGTCTGTAGCACTCATGGAGGTAGCGGGAGCTGGGTGGGCTCTCCTGGTCCAGAGGAGGTTAGTTGGAAGAGGGAGGAGCCCCTGGGTACAGAATCCTGAGTTGGGGGGCTCCAGGTGGGGGTGGGGTGGGGAGTGGCCCAGAGCAGTGGACAGAGGACACTGCTGAGTCCTGGAGAGACTGCCGACAGAGCCAAGAGAAAAAGGGTCAGGAGGAGGAATAGCGGCAGGGGGCGGGGAGGGAATTGGAGCTGCCCCCTTGGAATTGGCACCCCTTGGTCCCCACCTGGTCCTGTCTAAATATGTCCCTGTGGTTGGCAAGAGGGATGGATAACCTTCTGAGGCCAGGACAGCTCCATGAGAGCCTGAGCCCTCCCACCTCCTACACCTCTCCCCCAGGGTCCCCTCCCCCAGTGCCCAAGACTCCTCAGCCCCTGGCCCCTTGCAGGCCTAAGAGCTCATCGCCATATTAAGAAAGGGAAAGGGAGAGACACAGAGTCTAAAAATAAGAGCAGATGAGTCGGGGGTAAGTGAAGCTGGGGCGGGGGAGGGGAGAGGTCGGGGTACTGAGCAGTGTCCAGAGGTGGCTCTCGGAGGGTAGGGCGAGGGGGATCACAGAGGGACATGCAGACAGAGGAGACTTATTGTGGGTCAGAGGCTAAACTGATGACAGGGTAAAATGGGATGTATGTGTGATAGTTCTCTGCATCCTAAAATCTGGGAATCTTCTGTAGGTGAAATCTATGTTTTTGATCTTGTGAAGGAATGGGGGGTGGGGTGGGCAATAAAAGGCACTCCAGGCCTTCAGGAAAGAACCCCTGCAAGTTCCCTTTAAAGAACCGGGACCAAGGATGAGATCATTCTCTGAATAAAAGATGGAGCCGAGTCCAAGACCGGGGAGCTGGCTCAGCTCCAGCCAGTTTCCTTTGCTTCACTCAACAGTCCTAACTCAGGAATGCAAGGGAAGGACAGGGCTGGCCCAGATCCCATCCTGGAGGGATGCGGACTTGAGCTTTCTTTGACCATAAGGCCCTCTGTGAGGAGGGGAGCACCGCTGCGCTGCTTCTCCTATGGGAGCTCTCTGCCCTGACCCTGTGGGACTCTTTCTGGAGCACAGTGGGCAGGGACCATTCCCCAGGCTCTGTGATTCCAAAGACTGCTAACAGAGGATCCGGAACAGACACCGGGGGAAAAAATGAGCATGAGAGAAACATGAAGTGGGCCCTGTGCCCTGACCCAAGCCTGTCCCTTAACTCTCTGCGTCTGAGACCCAAAGCAGAACCGGAGGTGTAAAGGCTGCGGCTTTTGAATCCCAGCTTGGAAGTGAGAATATACTTGATAAATTTAGCTCTGGGTACCCAGAGAAGACCCTTTTCATGGCTCTGTAAGGCTCTTACTGTGCATAGGTAAACTGAGGCTTGGGGAGACTATGGATAGGCTAAATCAAAGTTAGACTCCTTCATCCCCATCACTTGTTCTAAAGGGCTAATATTTATTTTGCACCCAGCCAGGGACATGGAGTTATGTTTGAATATCTTCTCACTCCCATGGGGCAGACCTGACAAAGCTAACTAAGGAAGGACACAGAAAATCTCGGGAATATGCAGGAGTGGGTCCAAGAGGGACAGCTGTCACTGTAGCAGGAGCGGCCCACACTAGCCCCAGCGTGTCATGTTGGAGCTGAGGAGACTTCAGAGTCCTGCCTCCTGCCCTCCCAGGAGAGTGACTGACGTGCCATCGAGCTCACAGCCACCACTGTGAAGGCCAGCCAGGATCAGAAGCAGAGGGGCCAGCCTCCATTTCTTACTCCTTCAGCACTCTGAGAGGGAAACATTAGGGAAGACACTGGCTGCTAGACTTCTTCCATCAAGAATTGAACCTTTGTCCCTCCAGACATAAAATGGCCTGGATATCCATGACCTCACAGTGCCTACACAAGACCATCATAAGAGGAGGAAAAGATCATGACATCAAAATAAAAAAGAGACTGATTAAGATGGGGAGGGGATATGATGGAGAATGGAATTTCAAAGGGGAAAGTGGGGTGGGGAGGGTATTACCATGGGATATTTTTTATAATCATGGAAGATGTTCATAAAAATTGAGAAAAAAAAAAAAGAATTGAACGTTTGGAGGCTGGAGAGATAGCTTAGCAGTTAAGGCACTTGCCTGTGAAGCCACGTAAGCCCTATGCACACATGGTGCATGCATCTGGAGTTCCTTTGCAGTGCCTCGAGGGACCTGGCATGCCCAGTCACGTGCTCTCTCTCCCTCCCCCTCTTTCCCAATCTCTCTCTCAAATAATAAATCAACATTTTCTTTTTTTTTTTTTTTAAGAATTGAGCCTTTGGAATGAGATGGGACTCCATGATGACCCTGGTCCCTTCGGCCTCTTCTCTTCTCTACAGCTCCCACTACTCCCTTTGCTAGCCCTTTCTGGCTCCACTTCTACTCTTTCCTTCCCCAGCTTCCTCACCCCTGCCTCCACCAAGTCTGTTGGTTTGTTTGCTGTAGCCCAGGCTGACCTGGAATTCACTATGTAGTCTCAGGGTGATCCTCCTCCCCCTGCCTCCCGAGCGCTGGGATTAAAGGCATGCGCCACCACACCTGCACCAGGCTTATCCTTCCCTCTCTAATGGTTTGCTCTCTACTTTTTTTTTTTTCTGATTTAAAAAATATTTTAACTTATTCATTCATTTATTTATTTGCAAGCAGAGAGAGAGAGAGAGAGAAACTAAGAGAGAATGAATGAATGAGTGTGCCAGGGCCTTGTGTTGCTGCAATGGAACTCCAGATGCATATGCTTCTTTGTGCACCTGGTATTACATGGGTACCCAGGCTGGTAGCCTTTGCCAGCAAGAACCTTTAACTACTGAGCCATCTCCCAGCACCTATGCTCTTTACTCTCTACTCAGTCCCCTTCGCTCTAGGTCCCCTGCTTTCAGGCCCTTGGATTTAACACTGCCTCAGCCACTGGTATCAAATGACCCTGAGTTGGGGCGTCTGTATTTTTAACCCACCAGACACCCAAAGCTTCCCGCTACTGAAACCTGAGGAGCTGGTCCCTCCCCCACCTCACTCACTCCCATACCTCCTGGCCCTCCTTCCATCTTCTAGGGTCTGGTTCAGCCTTGTCAGCAGCCGAAGAGGACCCCAGACTGACATAGCCCTGTCCCTAGGAGACCTTGTGCTGGAAGAAGTAGGGGAACCAGTCATAGCCTCTGAGAAGGGGCCTGGTGCAGGAGAAGAGGGGCTGGCTACCCCTGTCAGTGGGAGGGCATTCTCTTTGCCAGCCCGTGGAAGTTCATCCTCCCGACCCACCCATGGGCTCTCCATCAGTACTACCCTATTTTTTGTTTTGTTTTGTATTTGTGTCCTGGCCCAGTTTTCACTCTAAAACTAGTCTGAAAGTGGTTAAGGGTTCAAATTCTGGAATGAGACAGACCCCAGCTTCCTTGTGTGTGAAATGCAGTGGAGTGGATTGGGAGGAATATATTGTGAATTAATTAATGGCTCTGCACAGCCCTTGTCCTAGCGCCACTCATAGCGTGCAGGCACTTGAACCAGCTGATGGTCTCTCCCCAGCTTCCCTCAGCGTTTACTGTGCGCGCCTGTGGGCAGACAGCTCTGAAAGATGCCCGAGAATGGAGCTGGGAATGGAGTGGCAGAGCACTTGCCTGGCATGCACAGAGTTTCTAGTTCAAGGACATCCCAGAGGAAACAGGCCAAAAGATGAGATGGATTAAGATGTTGTGATAGTTTGAATGGATTCCCCCCCAGTTGACTCAGGAATTTTATTCAAGCTAATAACTTGGTATTACTGGGCAGATTCTAGGATCCAGCCCTAAGGTGTGGGGGTGGATTTGAATTCCATTCGAAAGACATGCAAAGTCCTTGAGCTTTGCCTGGAGTCCCTAAGTGTGCTTGCTTGCTTGTTGGCGGTGGTTTTTCTCTCTGCTTGGACCTGGGAAAGCAGGCCAATTTCTTCTGCCGTTATGGAACATTCCCTGGATCTGTAAGCTTCAATAAATCCCTTCTTCCATAGCTTTGCCTGGTTTGAAGGCTCGTCTCAGCAACCTGAGGCTATCTACTATAGATGTCCTGATAACAGGATTAAAGGACAGGGGTCACTAGTCTGTCCTAGAGGGGAGACACTGCTCCATGTGACCATTCTCAAGTCCTTGAACCTCACTGAATCTCAGGTTCTTCACTCATATTATAGGTCTCATTTACAACCACAATTCTCTGGCCTTTAATCTGGTTGGAGGAAACCCAAGGCAGGGTCTATAAGGTATGTCTAACCCATGGCCCATGGGGCTGCATGTGGCCGAGTATAGCTGTGAATGTGACTCAATACAGAATCATCAACTTAAAACATTATGAGATTATTTTGTAATTAGAAAGATATTTTATTTATTCTTTATTTATTTGAGAGAGAGAGAGAGAATGGGCATGCCAGGGCCTCCAACCACTGCAAACAAATTCCAGATACATGTGCCACCTTGTGCATCTGGCTTATGTGAGACCTGGAGACATGAACGCAAATGCTTTAACCACTAAGCCATCTGTCCAGCCCTATTTTGTAATTTTTTTTTTGTAATCTGATCACATGGTTATTGTGCATGAACTTTGTAGGTGACGATGTCCTGTTGGAATGTCAAAAGGCTGGACATACCTGAAGCCCCCCTGGTTGTGGGTGTGGGTGCCATGGACCCCTCTTCAGCCCTCTCTTGATCCCAGCTGGACTTACTTGCGAGTGGTCACTGGCCCCTTGCTTGGTAGCACATCAGAAGTGGACTTTCAGGTGAGAGGAGGCCCTTAGGGGAAAGGATGCAAGCGTCCTTTCTAATTCTTCTCCCAGCCTCTGCAGGTCTGTAGGTCCCTGCAGAGTTTCCCTTGCCTGGTGATGATGCAGGATGCAGGGAAGGGAGCTTCACAACAAACGCCCACTACCCAGAAATCAAATGCAACACATCCAGTCAGGTGAGGGCGGTTCTAAACATTTACTCTCTACACTGGCTACTGGATCTAACAGGACTGGGCTCCAGGCAGAGAAGGCTGGGTTTCCCCTCAAACCACCCCATCTCCTACCCATGGTGCTCTTGGTCCAGCCCCAAGAATGCCTGTGTATCTTATCCAGAGTAATTCAACCTAGTATCTCTGCCCCCAGCTAAGCTCTATCGCAGATGTGTCAAACTCATGACGCCCATGACACGTGAAGTTCTTCCTCTATTGGACTTAGTAGTACGTCTCCCTCTCCAGCCATCCTGTGAAGAAAAGACAGAGTGAGCAGGGAGAAGGCGACAGAAGAGGCATCAAGGGGAGCTCATTAGGGAGGCAGACAAGGAGAAGGAAGGAGCCCTGCTGTGTAGAATGTGGCCCTGAGCATTGGAAGGAACAGGGCACTGGGAGTCAGGAGTCAAGGGTTGGGGTCTAGGAACAGACAAGGGTGGACAGTGAGATGTGGGAAGCCTGTGGATCTAGAATAACCAGATGGGTTGGGGAAACTTGCTAGGGGTTTGGTGACCACTCGGATCTGGGCCCAGGATAGCCTTACCACCAGGCTGTTTACGAATGATGAATTTTCTGATTTCATCATACATGAAGATAAGAACACTGTAGGGAATGGCACAGAACCACCAGGTTATCCTGCGGAGAGCAAGAGTTAGTCAGTATGGCTGAAGATATAAGGGCCACAGATGGGCAGGCACTAAGAGCAGTTCCTAGGGGCTGTGTATTTCTTTCACTGAGACTGAGAAGGGCGCTGGAGATGGTGAGGTAAGATACAGTTGATCCTTTGAGCAGCCCAGAGCTTGAGAGCTAAGGGAGTGGGGATGGAGAGGAGAGACACAAGACAGAAACCTAAAATGCTAATGGTAATCTAATAAATGTCACATCCAGAGTTGTATGCAGTGTTCATAGTGACATTCATGGCATTGTTGAGGGGGCTCCCTGAACTTTCTGCACACTCTAGTCTTTGTACCTACAGAGGGGGGTGGTTGGAGCAGGATGGGTCTGCCTGAGGCACTTCCCAGACTTCTAATGTGGGGATAATCTACCAGGGAATATACACTGTCATTACACGTGTATGTACATATATATTCCTATATTGCAAGACTAAGCACATTTTCTTCTTCTTCTTCTTCTTCTTCTTCTTGAGCCTCTCCTATAACTCGTGACCAGGAAGATGGACTCGGGGAAGGGTTGAGTCAGTACTGCTGTTTCTTAGGTGACCAAGAGAAAATATAGTCTAAACGAACAGCATTGTTAATAGAAATACAATGTAAGCCACGTGTGAAATTTAGATTTTTCTAATACCTACGTTAAAATAAGTAAAAAGAAACAGGTGGACTGGAGAGATGGCTTAGCAGTTAAGGTGCTTGCCTATGAAGCCTAAGAACCCAGGTTCAATTCCCCAGTACCCACATAAGCCAGATGCACATTTGTAGCACATGCATCTGGAGTTTGTTTGCAGTGGCTACAGGTCTTGGAGTGCCCATTCTCTCCCCCTACCATCTCTCTCTCTCTCTCTGCCTCTTTCTCTCTCAAATAAATAAATAAAAAATATATCAATATATACATAAATAAAAATTTTTAAAAATTAAAAAAATAAAAGATAGCCGGGCGTGGTGGCGCATGCCTTTAATCCCAGCACTCAGGAGGCAGAGGTAGGAGGACTGCCGTGAGTTCGAGGCCATCCTGAGACTCCATAGTGAATTCCAGGTCAGCCTGGGCTAGAGTGAGTCCCTACTTCGAAAAACCAAAGAAAAAAATAAAATAAAATAAAAATATATAAAAGAAACAGGTGAATTTTATTTAACCTAATGCAACATATCCAAAATACTATCATTTCAACATGTACATAATCAAGTTGGGCGAAGTGGCACAGGCCTTTAATCCCAGCAGTTGGGAGGCAGAGGTAGGAAGATCACTGTGAGTTCAAGGCCAGCCTGAGACTACAGAGTGAATTCCAGGTCAGTCTGGGCCAGAGCGAGATCATACCTCGAAAAAAATAAATAAATAAGCATGTACATAACCAATATAAGCATTATCGTTTTGTGTATGTGTGGCATAATGTTTGCATATCTGTAGGTGCGCATGTGTGAACGTGTGTGTGGAAGCCAGAGGATGGTGAGGATGAGTGTTCTCCTCAGTCAGTCTCCACCTTATTTACTGAGGCCAGTGTGATGCCTACCTAGCATGTACGTGAGTGCTGGGGGTCTGAACTCCAGTCCTCATGCTTGTGTGTGTGGCAAGCTCTTCATCCACTGAGCAATTTCCCCAGCCCTGTGTCATTACTGAGACAAGGTCTCACTATATGGACCAAGCTGGCTTTGAACTTGTGATCTTCCTGCTTCAGCTTTCTGAACACTGTGATTACATCCCAAACAGTTGTATTTATAGATAAATGTTTAATATTGCTTTAGATTTTTTTTTAAATTTTATTTATTTATTTGAGAGCGACAGACATAGAGAGAAAGACAGATAGAGGGAGAGAGAGAGAATGGGCGCGCCAGGGCTTCCAGCCTCTGCAAACGAACTCCAGAGGCGTGCGCCCCCTTGTGCATCTGGCTAACGTGGGACCTGGGGAACCGAGCCTCTAACCGGGGTCCTTAGGCTTCACAGGCAAGCGCTTAACAGCTAAGCCATCTCTCCAGCCCAGTTTTCTTTGTTTTTGTTTTTTCTAGGTAGGGCCTCGATCTAGCACAGGCTGACCTGGAATTCACTGTGTAGTCTCAGGCTGGCCTCGATCTCATGGAGATCCTTCTACCTCTGCCTCTAGAGTGCTGGGATTAAAGGTGCGTGCCATCATCCCCTGGCTGCTTTAGTTTTTAATTCTAAGTGAATTAAAAGTACAAATTCAGTTTCTTAAGCTCACCAGCCATATTTCAAGAAGCTCACTGGAGGCTACCATATTGGACAATATAGGCCTAGGCCATGATTCCCTCTCTACACACATATCATGAACACAAGCATTGATATACAACAGTTATATGTGTACTCTGCATCTGTGATAAGGATTGGGTAAATCAGTAATGACATGGTGGTCTTTGATTCCCAGGAACTCAAAGAGATCAAAACAAAGAGCGGAGCCACGCCACAAGATAGTCAGAGTATTAGGTGCTAGGTACCATGATCTAGGTATGCAGTGTTTGGGGCACAGAGTGTTCAATCCCATTTGTTACTGACACTAATAGCAAGAAGAGCAAAGCTTCTATTTACAAAGCATCTGCCATGTCCCAAACATGCTCAGTGCTTGATTCCAAGTGGGATTTACCTTCAGTACTGGGGACAAACCCAGAGCCTCACAGAGGCTATGCACATGCTCCTCCACTGAGCTATATCGCATCCCTGCCAGATGTGCCTGCTTAGACTCCACGGGTGGAGCACAGGCTCAGCGTGGTTGCATACTTCTTCAAGGTCACGGAATAATATGCAGAGTTGAAATGGAAACTTAGAGTTATTCGTGTCTAAGGCAAGTGCCAAGGTCTCCAGTTAAACATTAATTGAGGGACTGGAGAGATGGCTCAGCAGTTAAGGTACTTGTCTGTGAAGCCAAAGGACCCAGGTTCAATTTCCTTAATACTCATGTAAAGCCAGATGCACAAGGTGGCGTATGCATCTGGAGTTTGCAGTGGTTAGAGGCCCTGACTCTCCCTCCCTCTTTCTCTCTCTTTCAAATAAATAAATAAAATATTTTAAAATTTATTTATTTATTTGCAAGCAGAGAGATGTGTGAAAGAGAGTGAGAGAATAAGAATGAGAGAGAGGGAATGGGCACATCAGGGCATCTTGCCATTGCAAATGAACTCCAGATGCTTGCGTCATTTTGTGCATCTGGCTTACGTGGGCACAGAGGAATCAAACCCAGGCTGTCAGGCTTTGTAAGCAGGTGCCTATAACTGCTGAGCAATCTCTCCAGCCCAATAAAATATTGTCTTTAATTTAAAAAATTTTTAATTTTATGTATGAGAGAGAGAGAATGGGCATTCAGCCACTGTACATGTATTCCAGAAACATGCGGCTCCTTGTGCATCTGGCTTACTTGGGTCCTGGGGAATCAAACCTGGGTCCTTTGGCTTTGCAGGCAAGTGTCTTATCTGCTAAGCCATTCCTCCATTCCCAATAAAATATCTTTAAACATTAAGTGAGCACCTACATAATATAAAGTGGTTTGCCTAATGCTGCAAGGAATGGACAGATGAACAAAACACACGGTGGCCTGGGGAATGCGCTGGAGGGATTCGCAGCAAATCATTGACAGAGGCTGCCTGTGCAGGGTGGATTGGTGAGGATGGGAGAGGAATGGCACTTTTGCTTTTTTCCCTCTAAATTTTAGGACTCTTTTTATTGCAATGCTATAGATGGAATTCAGGCAGGCTACGCAAGCACTCTACCACCAAGGGATACCCCCAATTGCTCTGTAAATTTTACTACAAAGGGTATTTTATTAATGTGCATTAATTATACATAACAATGGGTTTCATTACAGCATTTTCATATTTGTATATATTTTTATCATATTCACACTCCATTACTCTCTCATAACCCTCCCACACAAATTTTAAAATAAAGCGCTTCAGCTGGGCACGGTGGTATATACTTACAATCCCAGCACTTGGGAGGCTGGGGGTGAAGAATCAGGGGTTCAAGGCCAGCGTGGGCTACATAAGACCTTTTCTCAAAAAATATTATTATTATTATGATCATGATGATGATGATGATGCTCGTTTGTTTTTCGAGGTGGGGTCTCTAGCTAAGGCTGACCTGGAATTCACTGTGTAGTCTCAGAGTGGCCTTGAACTCACTGCGATCCTCCTACCTGCCTCCTGAGTGCTGGGGTTAAAGGCATGAGCCACAAGGATCTATTAATGTTAAGACTAGGCATAACAAAAAGCTGGGAGTTGTATAAAACAAGGAACCAGACAATAAAAGTTTCAGTGTATAATTCGCATATATACACATTAAAATATATTTGCATAAATACAACATAGTTAGCAAAGTATAAATCTGGCTTTTTTTTGTGTTTCGTTTTCTGATATAAGGTCTCCCTCTAGCTCAGGCTGGCCTGGAATTCACTCTTAGGGTGGCCTCAAACTCATGGCGATCCTCCTACCTCTGCCTCCCGAGTGCTGGGATTAAAGGCGTGTGCCACCACACCCAGCTTGTCTGTTTTGAAATAAGGTTTCACTATGAAGCCCAGGCTGATCTGGAGCTCTCTATGTAGACCAAGCTGACCTCAGACTTGTGGTGATTCTGCTCACTCTGCCTCTCAAATAGTGGTATTATAGGTGTGCCACTGTACCTGGTAAATTAGGCTATTATGATCAGTTATTGTTATATCAGTGCCAAGAAATATGTCTCCTTACACAGATACACCACAGGCTATTGTAAAAGAAAAGATTCCGCTTGATCTCACTTGTTTAAACACTTCCAAGTCTGCTAAATTTGCAAGTCAAATGAGACTTGCGATCACTTGACACAGTCTCTACAGTTCCCTAAACATAATCCACTTCTTGGAGAACAGAGGCTGTCTCCTGAAGTCACTGAGAGAAGCTCCATTATCTAGGCAACCCCTAGCTGGTGATGGCACTTCCTCCCACTTCCTCTCCAAAGCTCTCCCTGAATCTGGAGAGCCCTGGAATCTCTTCTCTTACTCACTTAAGTGGGTACATTCGCAAGGCCACATCCATGCCTGGAGTGTAGGACAGGAAAGCCGCCAGGAATGTCTCCTCCAGGAGTCCAAAGAGTAAGATCTTGTTTCTAGAAAGAAATATTTGGGCAGGGCATAGTAGTGCATGCCTTTAATCCCAGCACTTGGGAGGCTGAGATAGGAGGATCGCTGTGAGTTGGAGGCCACCCTGAGGCTACATAGTGAATTCTAGGTCAGCCTGAGCTAGTGTGATACCCTACCTTGAAAAACTACAAAAAAAAAAAAAAAAAAAAAAAGAAAAGAAAAAGAAAAGAAAAGAAAGGAGCTGGGCGTGGTGACACACGCCTTTAATCCCAGCACTCGGGAGGCAGTGGTAGGAGGATCACTGAGAGTTCAAGGCCACCCTGAGACTACAGAGTGAATTCCAGGTCAGCCTGGGCTAGAGTGAGACCCTGTCTCAAGAAAAAAAAAAAAGGACTAAAAAGAAACATTTAGCTGGGCATGGTGATACATGCCTTTAATCTCAGCAGTTGGGAGGCAGAGGTATGAAGATCACCATGAGTTTGAGGCCAGCCTGGGACTACAGTAAGTTCTAGGTCAGCCTGGGCTAGAGTGAGACCCTACTTTGGAACCCGCCCCCCCCCAAAAAAAAACCCAGAAACATTTACAAATGTAATAAAATTGAGGAGGACAAACGGGGAAATGGCCTTTGGAGGGAGGGAGAGCTGTCGGATGGACACTCACTTCATGCCCTGCTGGAAGACTGAGTTGCGGCGGGTCTTGCAGATGATGAGGTCAGCCCACTGCACTACCACGATGCTGGTAAAGAAGGCCGTCTGACACGTGAACTCCACCACCTTGCGCTGCTCATAGGTCTGGGAGCGGGGAGCAGAGAGATGCCATCAACATCAGAAGTGTTTTAGGTACAGGACCAAAGGCTTCACGAGCGTCCTGCCTTCCACGACCCAAAGACCGAGTTAGACTGTCTGTTCCTGGATTCCTCCAGTGGTCACACATCTCTGTGCCTTATTGCTTTTCATATCATGTTGTGTATTTTTCCTCCCTTAATAATAGCTTCAAGAATAGAGACTTGTATGATGGAGAATGGAATTTCAAAGGGGAAAGTGGCGGGGGGGGAAGAGAGGGAATTACCATGGGAAATTTTTTTATAAAAAGAATAGGGACTTGGCCTTATTTGTCTTTTTTTTTTAAATTATTTTTGTTTATTTCATTTATTTGAGAGCGACAGAGAGAAAAGAAAGAGGCAGATATATATAGAGAGAATGAGCACATCAGGGCCTCTAGCCACTGCAAACAAACTCCAGATGCATGTACCCCCTTGTGCATCTGGATTACGCGGGTCCTGGGGAGTCAAGCCGGAGTCCTTAGGCTTCACAGGGTAAGCATATAACTGCTAAGCCATCTCTCCAGCCCATTTGTCTTTTTTTAAAAGCCAGGTTTCACAATAGCTCATGCTGACCTGGAACTCCCTCTGTAGCCTAGCTGGGGCTTGCCTCAAACTCACTGTATTTCTCATAACTCAGCCCTTCCTCCAGAAGAGAGATTAAAGGCATGTACTACTACATTCAGCTGTGGTTAGTTCAACTTTGAGTGTCCTTGCCATGCTGAGTGTACTAAATTCACACATAGTGAATGCTTACTAAATTAGGAAGGCAGTGTAAAAGAAGTGAACTTAGGACAGCAGACTCTCTCTTTTCACCCCTAACTAGAGGGAGCGTCATAAAAGTAATGCCTTGGCCATTTTTGTTTACTACCATATCCCCAGAGCCTAGAACAGTTCCTGGTACAGGATGTGATCACTAGGTTTAATGGAGTAAGGGACTATTCTGGCTTCTAGCAGTCAGCATTGTAATCTCCAGGTAGGCACTTCTCTGCTGGATCGGAAAACTGCAGTGCTAGAAGAGATGCGGGCCACGCCTGGTGGCGCACGCCTTTCATCCCAGCACTCGGGAGGCAGGGGTAGGAGGATCGCCGTGAGTTCGAGGCCATCCTGAGACTACATAGTGAATTCCAGGTCAGCCTGAGCTAGAGTGAGACCTTACTTGAAAAACCAAATAATAAATAAATAAATAAGAAAAAGGAAAAGAAAAAGAAAAAAGACGGGGATACTGCATTTATGGAGCTTATTCCTCAGGGCAACTATTATCAATCCATGTTCTATAATACTTTATAACTTCAGTGTACAAGGAAAAAAATTTTTTTGAAGTAGGGTATTGCTCTAGCCTAGGCTGACCTGGACTTCACTATGTAGTTTCTTCAGGCTGGCCTCGAACTCACACTGATCCTCCCACCTCTGCCTCCCCAGTGCCGGGATTAAAGGTGTGCACCACATCCGGCAGAAAATGCTTTAAAATTATTTATTTATTTGCAAGCAGAGTTCCAGGTCAGCTTGGGATAGAGTGAAATCCAATCTGAGAATAAAAGAGAACTTTACTGTGGGGTGGAGAGGGGTGGGCACGATGGCACGTGTCTTTACTCCCTGCACTTGGGAGACTGAGGTAGGAGGATCACAGTGAGTTCGAGGCCAGCCTGGAGCTACAAAATAAGTTCCAGTTCAGTCTGGGTAAAGTGAGACCCTGCCTCAAAAAAAAAAAAAAAAAAAATTACTGGGGTGGGTGATGGTTCAGCAGTTAAAGGCACTTCCTTGCAAAGCCTGCTGGCCTGGGTCCAACTCCCAAGCCACCTATGTAAACCAGACACAAAAAGTGGCACAAAGCCAGACATGGTAGTGCTCACTTTTAACCATATATATATATATATGCTTTATTTATATTTTGCAAAAGGAATACACAGAGGATGTGGGTTTTAGGTCATATTTGAACTCTCATGAAGGGATGGAGTGCAAGAGAGATCCAGCACTCATTTTGGAGGCAGTTATGGTTAAAATGTGGAAAATCAGAAATCAGCCCAGTAAAGCTTGTTTGACAAAGACTTAGAGCTCCATGGAACCAAAGGATCCAGGAAGGAATAGTTACATAACAGCGGGAGTGAACGGATATGAGGTCATTGTAAACAAAGAGAAGTTTGCTGGTGTGTCTGAGATTGCAGTCCATTATGAGGGCACTCAGATGGCATTGGGGATGAAGTGTCAGCTCTGGTGCCTCCCCACCTCCCACCCCTCATCAGATTGCTAAATCTACTCTTTTTTTAAAAAAATATTTATTTTTATTTTTTTATTAGAGAGAGAGAGAGAGAATGGACACACCAGGGCCTCCAGCCACTGCAAATGAACTCCAGACGCATGCACCAGCATCTGGCTTATGTGGGACCTGGAGAATCGAACCTGGGTCCCTTGGCTTCACAGGCACGCGCCTTAACCGCTAAGCCATCTCTCCAGCCCTAAGTCTACTCTTGACTTATTCATTCCTTTGTTTGTTTGGTTTGATAACAGGGTTTTATGGCCAGGCCTAAACTGGCTCAGAACTTGTTCTATGATAGCTGAGGATGGCCTTGAACTCCTGGTCTACTTGTTATTACTTCCCAAATGCTGGGCGAATAGGTTTCTGCCACCGCCCCTGGCTGGCTGAATTCCTCACTGGCAGGAATCACCGGCTACTACCGCGCCCTTTCTACTCACCCACTCCTGCCCATAGCTGTCCTCCAGGTCATTTAGAAAGTTGTCCTCCCAGTGTAGGCGGACACCCAGGAGATCAAAAGGCTTAAAGCCATTCTCTGCCATGATCACAAAATAGGTGAAAAAGCCAGCTAGAGCCTGGATCATACCTATAAGTGACACAAACATTGGAGAGACAATCTGTTCAGAGAACAGGCCAAAAGGCAGATGGTAGACGTGGCAGGGCTGGGACTTGCTTCTAGCTGGGTTGGTGTGCATCTTCTGCCCCTGCCATCTTCAAGGAAGTTGTCTCCAGTCCTGACACTTGTTTTTACACGACACCATAGAGTCACCTTTGAATCACATACTTTTGTTGTTGTTGTTGTTGTTTGAAGTAGGGTTTTGCTCTATCCCAGGCTGACCTGGAATTCACTACAAAGTCTCAGGATGGCCTCAAACTCACAGCGATCCTCTTACTTCTGCCTTCCAAGTGCTGGGACTAAAGGTGTGTACCGCCATGCCCAGCTGAATCACACATAATCTTAAACCTAAAAAGGCTTTTGGAGGCAATTTTTTCTTCTCTCTATTTACTGATAGCTGGACCCTTCCTTTTCCATGGAATACATACCAAATTTTATTATCTCCTCACATTTCTGCAGTCTGCTCCTGCCTCTCTTTTACTAAAACTCCTGTCTTTCATGCCTGGACCACAGTGTTAACTGACAATAATATTTACCTACTAACCTCAGTGCACTGTGTAGGTTCTTATGATCATAGATCCTTACAACAATTCTGAACTATTATCTAAACAAGTCAAAACACAAAAGACTTGTTTATCTTGTAGGATCATACAGGCAGTAAGTGGAGGAATTATGATTCAAACAAGTCTAACTCCTAAATCTATCCTTTCTTTGTGGTTGTTATTTTATTTACTTGGGAGAGACAGAGAGAGAGAGAGAGAGAGAGAGGGAGGGAGAGAATGGGCACACTAGGGCCTCTAGCCACTGCAAACTCCAGGCACATGCGCCACCTTGTGCATCTGGCTTATGTGTGGATCCTGTGGAATCAAACCTGGGTCCTTAGGCTTTGTAGGCAAGTGCCTTAACCTTTAAGCCATCTCTCCAGCCCCCTATCCTTTTTTTTTTTTTTTTTAAATACATGTTTCCTCCCCAAGATAGGGGAGTGATTTTTCCTGTCTCCAATCTCTGTCTATCCCTTACTCCCTGAAATACTTCATTGTACCGGGCTACTCAAGGACAAAGATCTTTTATAATTTTTTTGAAAAAGTATTTTTATTGCCAGGCATGGTAGCACATGCCTTTAATACCAGCACTTAGGAGGCAGAGGTAGGAGGATCACCATGAGTTCAAGGCCACCCTGAGACTACATAATGAATTCCAGGTCAGCCTGAGCTAGAGTGAGACCCTACCTCAAGAAACAAAAAACCAAAACAAACAATCCCAACACTTGGGAAGCAGAAGTAGGAGGAGCGACATGAGATTGAGGCTACCCTAAGACTACATATTGAATTCCAGGTCAGCCTGAGCTAGTGTGAGACACTACCTCCAAAAAAACAAAAACAAAAACAAAAACAAACAAAAAAATATATTTGTAAGCTGAGAAAGAATAGGCACACCAGGGCCCAGTGCCACTGCAAACAAATGCCATACACATGAGCCACTTTGTACATTTGGCTTTACATGGGTACTAGGAAATTGAACCCAGGCCTTCAGGCTTTGCAAGCAAGCACCATTAATCACTAAACCATATCCCCAGTCCTGTAACAAGGTAGGGTTTCACTATAATCCAGGCTGACCTGGAATTCACTACGTAGGCTCAGACTGGCCTTGAACTCACTGTGATCCTCCTACCTCTGCCTCCCAAGTGCTGGGATTAAAGGTGTGTGCCTCCACACCTGGTTACACTTGTTTGTTTGTTTTTTAATTTTTATTTTATTGTTATTTACTTATTTATTTGAGAGAGAGAATGGAATGCCAGAGCCGTTAGTCACTGCAAGCTCCAGAGGCATGTGTCACCTGGGTCAGTAGGCTTCACAGATAAGCATCTTAACCACTAATCCATCTCTATAGCCCTTAATTTTCATTTATTTATTTGCAAGCAGAGAGAGAATGAGAATGGGTATGCCAGGACCTAGTGCTGCTGCAAACTAACTCCATACACATGCACCACTTTGTGCATCTTGGCTTTATGTACGTGGATACTGGGGAATCAAGCCTAGACCATCAGGCTTTGCAAACAAGTGCTTTTATTTGATGAGTCACCCCTCCAGCCCTTTTATGGTTTTTAAGTGTTGTTTTAAAGGTTGTCCCCAATGTTAATGGTACTTAAGTCTGCAGCCTATTTTCCACTACTTTCTTATCAAGACTAAGAATATCACCAAATCAATTTACCCACTCTTCTCTACCCTGCCTATGCATTTCCCTTCTCTGCTGGTCCCCTCTACGTAGGCAGGTATGGACTTATTAGTCTAATTCCCTCGTGAAGTTAAAATCTTATATCTTTTTTTTTTTTTTCTGTTTTTTAAGGTAGGATCTCACTCTAGTCCAGGCTGATCTGGAATTCACTCTAGTCTCAGGGTGGCCTCGAACTCATGGTGATCCTCCTGCCTCTGCCTCCCGAGGGCTGGGATTAAAAGTGTGCGCCACCATGTCTGGCTGACTATCTTCATAATTATGGAGCTGGCATGTGTTGTGTTTCTGGCACAAGCTAGGTCTATATTCACTTGGCACATATAAAGATGCCATTATTTTACATAAGTTTGTCCCTTTTCTGCTGGATGTTAAGTGAAGGGCTGACCAGAGATCAAGAGTTCTCTGTGTTCCCAAGGCCAAGCGCAGGTTGCTGTTGCGAACATATCTCCCTGACTTCTAAGTGGAGGTGATATAAATGACCAGGCACGGCCCCACACCTTCACTCCCCCTTTGCCCCTCACTCCTCTGGGCTCACCAATTTGCCCGTAGGCCATGCCAATGAGTCGGTGGTTCACCAGATTGTCAGTCTTTGGATTCCGTGGAAGCCTCTTCATGATGTCCGTTTCAGCTGACTCATAAGCCAAGGAGATAGCTGGGACCTGGAGGGTTCAGGTGGGGGTTATGTCTCCGAAGTGCAGAAGGAACTTCTGTTCTAACCCCATCATTCGACATTGGTTTTCCCTACACCTTATTTAGTTGTTTGAAAAAGAAAGAAGGAAAAAGGCAGAGAGAGAGAGAGAGAGAGGGAGGGAGGGAGGGAGGGAGAGAGAATTGGCACCCTGCATGTAACTCATCTCAAGGAGCTCCAGCAGTGGAGCCCAGACTGGTACTTACCATGTCAGTGCCCAGGTCAATGCAGAGGATGGTTATGGTGCCCAGAGGTAGGGGGATGCTTAAGATGATGAACAACAGGAAGGGAGTGATCTCAGGAATGTTGCTGGTCAGGGTGTACGCGATGGATTTCTTCAGGTTGTCAAAGATGAGGCGACCTGGGGAGAATGGGCCACGGCAATGTTGGGAAGTCACGGTCCTCGGTGGTTCTAGTCTTGTTTCTAAACTGTATGACTATTAATTAGAGGCATGATTTATTCGCATGATCTGACTATGTACTCTTTGTTCTTGGATTCAGCATGGCTAATGTTATCTGATCTTTGAAACTAAGACAGGCTTGGGCCTGGTTAATCCTAGAGATGTCTGAGAATGCAAGTATGAAAGCTTTTGCAAGGCTTTAATTAAAACTGAAGTGGGGTGAGCCTCGGACTGCAGCAGGCTTGGGTTACTTGGTCTTCTAAATTTTTATTTATTTATTTTGGTTTTACGAGGTATGGTCCCACTCTAGCCCAGGCTGACCTGAAATTCACTACATAGTCTCAGGGTGGCCTTGAACTCACGGCGATCCTCCTACCTCTGCCTCCCAAGTGCTGGAATTAAAGGCATGCGCCACCATGCCTGGCCCTCTTTTCTATTTTTATTTTCAAGGTAGGGTCTCACTCTAGCAGACCTGGAATTCACTCTGTAGTCTCAAGGTGGCCTTGAACTCATGTTTTTTATTATTATTATTATTTATTTATTTATTAGAGACAGAGGGAAAGAAAGAGAGAGAATAATGCACAAGGGCCTGTAGTCACTGCAAATGAACTCCAGATATATGTGCCACCATGTGCATCTGGTTGTCATATGACCTGGAGAACTGAACCTGAATCCTTAGGTTTTGCAGTCAAGTGCCTTAGCCACTAAGGCATCTTTCCAGGCCACTTTCCAAGTTTTTAATTCCTCTCTGAGCTCCCTGCTTATTTCCCCCCCCACCATTGCTTTAACATACCATGAAATTTGCTTAGTTCATTATCTGTCTGTCTCTCCCCATATTAAGTTGCATGTGGGCAGGAATTTGTCTTTTGTTCCCTACATCTGGAATAGCAGCAGAATTTATTAAGTTGAGTGGGCATAAAATACTGTGCCAACTGTTAGGATCATGCTAGATTTTAATAAAATGGAAATCACTGTTATTTAGATTGGTATGCTTTAGTAAGACAGCTCCAGGCAGAAATCAGGGAGCCTGGCATGCAGTGGCTCTGGAGTTCTGTTCACCAGTGAGTATTCTCTTTAGAACTCCCTGGGAAAGTGAGTGGTAAATTTGGTTCATGGAGTTAACTCGTAGTTAGACTCAATAGATCTTAATATGTCCCCAGGAAACAGGTTTCTAGGGAACTTGCTGAAGACTGCGGTCCAGGGCAATGGCTACCTCCTGAAATTTGCTGTAGACACATTGCTGTCTCAGGAAGAGCATAAATAGGGTATGATACTATGCCAGAGTCCCAGTCTCCATGGCAAATGTAGACTTTCCTTTTCAGTCTGAAAATTGTAAGGGGACTTGAGTTTGATTCCCCAGTACCTATATAAAGCCAGATGCACAAGGTGGCATATGCATCTGGAGTTTGTTTGCAGTAGCTGGAGGCCTTGGAGCATCCATTCTCTCTCTCTCTCTTAATATGTAAACAAATAAAATATTTAAAAAGTAACACCCTAGGTTATTAACTGAATCTAATTTGCAAAAAAAAACACATTTTCTGTTTTTATTTTTCTAGGTGAGGTCTCGTTCTAGCTCAGGCTAACCTGGAATTCACTGTGTAGTGTCAGAGTGGCCTTGAATTCATGATGATCCTCCTACTTCTGTCTCCCAAGTGCTGGGATTAAAGACATGAGTCACCACACCAGGCTAATTTGTAAAATTTTGTCTGGAGATTTTTCTTTTTCCCTTTCAATTTTTATCTATTTTATTTATTTGTGCACCTGGCTTACATGGGTCCTGGGGAATTGAACCTGGGTCCTTTGGCCTTTCAGGCAAGCACCTTAACTGCTAAGCCATCTCTCCAGCCCTCCTCTTTTTTTTGCACCTGTACAGGATCTGAAGGGTGAATGGTAGGCATACGGAATGAGGGTGATGTACATCAAAACTCACTTAAGTCCAAGGGTCATGTCCCACCACTAGGCAACATTTCCTCACCCTCCTCCACGCCCGTCACGATGGAGGCAAAGTTGTCATCCAGCAGGATCATGTCCGCTGCCTGCTTAGAGACATCAGAGCCAGAGATGCCCATGGCAATGCCGATGTCAGCCTTCTTCAGGGCGGGGGAGTCGTTCACCCCATCACCTGTCACTGCCACGATGGCTCCCTGGGGAGAAGACACCGCACGTGCTTGAGGACCAAGGCCCTGCCCGTTGGGCCCGGACTCTGCCCCGCCCCTGCCCCCCGCTGCCCTGCTCACCTGCCTCTGGCACCCCTCCACTATGATGAGCTTCTGCTGAGGGGAGGTCCGGGCGAACACGATCTCCGTGTGGTTTTTGAGGATGTGGTCCAGCTGGTCTGAATTCATCCCCTTTAGTTCTGAGCCATGCACCACAATGGCTTTAGCAGACCTAAGGCGAAGATTTTTAAAAAGGCTAAATCTGAGGATCAAGAACACCAGAGGTCCTGTGCCCTCACATCAACCTTCAGGTTCTTTGTTTCTTTCAATCCAGCCTCCTTTGTCCCTCCAGTTGTTGCATTCCGTCCCTGGTCCCTTTTACCAGCCAGTCCTCCCTGTCCCCCGCTATTTTCTCCTGCTGTCAAAAATCAGTGACATATCACTTGGTTGCCTCTCTATGATGTTTTATTTTGTGAAGTGCAAACCCCACAATCCTAATTCCTGCAGGAGACTCTAGGAACTTTAGTAAGTGGTATCTGGTGGGACCGGCTGAGGATGGAGATCTGCGTTCTTTAGGGATCTTACTTGGTATCAGTTTCATTGACATGGACCTTAAGCCCAGCAGCAACGTCCTCTACTGTCTTACTGTCTTCTGAGATGATGCCCACACTCTTGGCAATGGCCTTGGCTGTAATGGGATGATCCCCTGTTACCATGATTACCTGGTTTGGGAAGAGGAAGGGAGAGGAGCGGAATGTCTTCAGATAAGCCCTGGATCCTTCATCTTTCTCTCCTAAGAATAATAATGTCCCAAGTTCATCCCCAATAACTTGTCATACAGTTTGCTACTGTGGCCTCAATCCTTGGGAGAGGGCAAGGTCATCAGACTATACCATACTAACATACATGTTAGAATGCCTAGAAACAAGTCAGTGATCCTGGAAATATTGCTATATTCAGAATTTCATTTAATTGTTCCAGAAACTGTTCTGCAACTTGAAGCACCAGCACAGAAACACCTACACACAGAACACATGGTAATGACGGAATGTCTGCAATAAGCCATTTGCTTAGTAAAAATTTCATGGGGGCCCAGTGTGTACAGATCCTCCGTCCACTTCTCTTCACCCCACTGCCTAACCCAGTCCCTCAGTGTCTATGTGTTTTGGGCTACATGACATCGTGTTCATTCTGTTCCATTCCTACCCAAAGGTGCGGTTCCACGCACTGTACATCTATAGCATTCTATTCTTTCCATGTGCCAGCACTTCTCTGTGTGGCGATCTCTTCCCCACTTGGCAGAGTTCTGCAAGGCCTGAGTTTCTGGAACGTATGGAGTACTGAAAGAACCCCCTCCCAACATCTTGGTGTAACTATACTTATGATGTTCTGACATAGTCTTGCAAGCTGCCCTCTCGTGCCTTTCTACCTGCTTCTTCCAGATCAGACCCATCTGAGAGACACTTTCCAGCAGTGGAAAGGAAAATATAGGCTATCACATGGCCTTCAAAGCCTGGTTTCAATTCCTGGAGAGAAGCCAGGTTCACAGTGAGGGCCAAGTGTTTTCATTTTACTGAGATACCTAGTTAAGTGATAAATACAATGGCAATGCTTTAAAAAAAATTTTTTTTTTCTGGTTTTTCGAGGTAGGGACTCACTCTAGCTCAGGCTGACCTGGAATTCACTATGTAGTCTCAGGGTGGCCTTGAACTCTTGGTGACCCTTCTACCTCTGTCTCCCGAGTGCTGGGATTAAAGGCATGTGCCACCATGCCCAGCTAAAAGAATTATTTATTTTTATTTGAGGGGGGACAGAGAGAAGGAGGAAGGTAGAGAGAAAGAATGGGCATGCCAGGGCCTTCAGCCACTGCAAATGAACTCCAGATGCATGTATCACCATGTGCATCTACCTTACAAGGGTCCTGGGGAATTGAACCTGGGTCCTTTGGCTTTGCAGGAAAGTGCCCTAACCATTAAACCATCTCTCCAGCTCTGGGAATACTTCTGGAGTAAGATCACACGTAAGGCTAGAAAAATGGTTTAGTGGTTAAAGGTGCTTGCTTGCAAAGCTTACCGGGTTCAATTCCCCAGTACCCACATAAAGCCAGATGTACAAATTGTCACATGTATCTCAAGTTCTTTTGCTGTGCAAAGAGGCCCTGGTGTATCTATTCCCATACTCTCTCTCCTTGCAAAAAAAATAAATAATTTAAAAATTGGGGTGGGCTAGAGAAATGGCTTAGTGGTTAAGGCACTTGCCTGCAAAGCCAAAGGACCCAGGTTTGATTCCTCAGGACTTACATAAGCCAGATGCACCAGGGGGAGTACGCATCTGGAGGTCGGAGTTCGTTTGCAGTGGCTAGAGGCCCTGGTGCACCCATTCTCTCTCTGTATCTACCTATTTCTCTCTCTCTCTCTACTTACCTACTTCTTTCTCAACTCAATAAAGAAAAATAAAATATTTAAAATTAACTTTTAATTTTATTTGAGAGAGAGAAAAAAAAAAAAAAAACAAAGACAGATACATATATATATGGAAAGAATAGGTGCGCCAGGGCCTCCAGCCACTGCAAACCAACTTCAGACACATGCGCCACCATGTGCATCTGGCTGGCGTGGGTTCTAGAGAATCAAACCTGGGTCGTTAGGCTTTATAGGCCTTTATAGGCCTTTATCACTAAGCCATCTCTCCAGCCCAATAAAAAAACGTATTTTTAAATCACACTTATTATAAAGTCATAAGGACATGGCTCCCTGAGAAAACTTGGTCCCCCAGTCATTTCCTTGTAAGAGATTTTGCAGCCCTTCAACCATTATACAACTTCCTGTGCCAGTCATCAGTGTGCGTCATTAACATTTGAGAGCTGACCCGGAGGGTCTCTCCATGTGCCTGTTACGTTCTAAAGGATGACTCCATTTGTATATCTTATACTTCCCTGTGGGGAGAGGGAATGAATCACAAGCCTTCCCCAAGTCTGCCAGCTTTCTGTCAGAGTTCAGAAGGAGGTACAAAATTGCAGCAAGATCCACAAACAGGCCCGTAACAAGCACTGGTCAGATAGCACTGAGGCCTCCCACTTGGGCTGCTAGCTCATGGCCAGCCCTCAGTGCCCTCACAGATTAGCACAAGCTGGCTCTGCCTCAGGCTGCAGTGCCATTCTGACCCGGCAGGCATCCTCACTAAAATCACTTCTCTGTGCACCCGCTTGGGCCTTTCCATCTGCCAGCACGCTGGTGACTCTTCCTGCTAGGGACCCATGATTTCCCAAGTGAGATAAATTGTAGACGGTGCATATACAATGTTAGTCTGCATTCTAACAGTCTAACCCAAAGCTCAGAAAATTAAGATGAATGCCTTCTTCCATCCCATGACGGGTAGCTTACAGAACGGTAGGGGAATATCAACGCTGGTTATTCTATGCAGATGTTCTATAATAAGGCTGTGTCCACAAATAACTTACTGCCTCAGAAATTTTGTGAGGTGCTTGATTGGGGAATTCATTCACAAACTTCCCATATCCTTTTTTTTGTCACCCACCCTTGTGACTGATCGTGGACTAAGCATGGCCCAGGATGACTCCTGTACAAACTGACAAGAGCCATAGGTCCAATGCAAGGGCAGCTCCAACCAAGATTACTTACTGTTGCCTCTGACCCCTTGTGCTGTAACTAAGTTGAGGACCATTTTCTTTTATTAAAAAAAAGTTAATTTTTATTTACTTGTTTGCAAGCAGAGAGAGAGAGAGATAGAGAGAAGACAGAAAGAGAGAGAATGGGCATGCCAGGGTCTCCAGCCACTACAAATGGACTCCAGATGCATGTGCCCCTTGTGCATCTGGCTTACATGGGTCCTGCAGAATAGAACCTGGGTCCTTTGGCTTCACAGGCATATGCCTTAACTGCTAAGCCATCTCTCCAGCCCCTAATTTTTTTAAATTATTGACATCTTCCATAACTATAGACAATTAAATCATGATAATTCTCTCCTCCCACTTTCCTCTTCACAACTCCCACTCTCAATCATATCCCTTCCCCCTCTCAATTAGCCTCTTTTGTTTTGACGTCATCATTTCCTCCTATTATGATGGTCTTGTGTAGGTAATGCCAAGCATTGCGAAGTCATGGATATCCAGGCTGCCTTGTGTCTGGAAGAGTGAAATTGTAAGGAATCCTATCATTCCTTTGGCTTTAAAAAAAATATTATTATTATTATTGGTTTTTCAAGGTAAGGTCTCCCTCTAACTCCAGGCTGACCTGGAGTTCACTATGTAGTCTCAGGCTGGTCTCAAACTCACAACCATCCTCCTACCTCTGTCTCCCAAGTGGTGGGATTAAAGGCAATGGCCAAATTACCACATTCTTAAGCAAG
The DNA here is from genome assembly GCF_020740685.1 of Jaculus jaculus. Classification (NCBI taxonomy): domain Eukaryota; kingdom Metazoa; phylum Chordata; class Mammalia; order Rodentia; family Dipodidae; genus Jaculus; species Jaculus jaculus. The sequence goes on from NC_059102.1 coordinate 316,136,156, forward strand.
AAGGTGTCAACATCTAATCTGTCAAATGTGAATCACTGATCTGGGTCTCTACTTTGAAAAAAACACACAGCCTCTCAGAATTAGAGGAATCTGGTTGGTGGTTGCATGTCAGAGGCAGCCACAGGGCATTGGACTAGAAGGCTCCGCTCAGACCCTCATGGGAGCCGTGAGGACGAGGACTCGGGCCGGGGCGGGGAGGAGCGGAAGCTGCTGCTGGACCCTAGTAACCCCCTCCCCACCCCACCCCAACGACCACAGCTGCCTTCTGCTCTCCTCCATCCTCACCCAGAGAGCCAGCAACGTCACCGATGCGTCTGCCTCCTCCCAGGACGTGGAGAGCCAGGCAGTACAGCAGCCTAATCCATTAGAAGAAGTTGCTGCCCTGCCATCTCTCACCAGCCTGCCCCGCCAAGTGGTGGTGGGCGAGCCAGTCCCCTTCTCTGACTCGCGGCGGCCTCCAGGACCCCTGCTTAATGCCTACGGCGAGCTTCCTCCAATCCGCGTGGACGCAAGAGCTGCTGTTGTAGAGTTCGGGATTCCACGGAGAGAGCCGTCCTCGACCGCTCTGCCCTCGCTTCATCCCGCCCCCACCCAGCTCCCGTGGCTCCCGGTGTCCCTGCGGTTTACAGCGTGCCCGCCCTAACCTGCTGCTAATCACCGCGGGCGGGGAGAAGAGATCCCCTTCTCACCTTTTCTCCTGGCTTCTGTCTCACTCCTGCCCCTCCCCATGACTTGGAGCTCACAGGTACCTCACTAGGGATTGTGGCCAAGGTCTACATGGGCTTGAATTTGAATGGATTGGGTTTGTACATCTAGAAAAAAAAAAAAAAGCCGGGCGTGGCGGTGCACGCCTTTCATCTCAGCACTCTGGAGGCAGGTAGGAGGATCGCAGTGAGTTCAAGGCCACTCTGAGACTCCATAGTGAATCCCAGGTCAGCCTGAGCTAGGTGAAACCCTACCTCAAAAAAAAAAACAAAAGAAAAAAGAAAAAAAAATATGGAGGGATTCTGTTGCTATTTCATAAAGTCCAGGGCCATTCTGACCAAAGAGGACTTCCCAGCTCTGGATTTGTTCTGCAGCTGAGTTTCACCCTCGGACCAATTCACCTTTGTCTTCAGTTGTCCCTCGAAGGCCAGAGATTTGAACCTGCTAGTGCACCTGCCCACTGCAAGCCAGCCCCAGCCCCTAAGTGCGCATCCTCACTGCCTCAGCTCCCAGCGCCCTTGACCACATCCTTCTGCCACTCACCTCAGCAGCTACTCCTGCGGTCTGCAGACAGCAGCAATAGCATCGCCTGGAAGCTTGCTTAAAAAATGCAACCTCCCCTCCAAGGCCCAGGGAACATTGCACAAGAAGGAATGGAAGGAATGGAAGGCCTGCTGGGGGTGGTGACCCATGTCTTAGGAGGAGGTAGGAGGACCTTTGTGAGTTCGAGGCCACCCTGAGACTACATAGTAAGTTCCAGGTCAGTCTGGGCTAGAGTGAAACCCTGCCTTGAAAAACCAGGGAAACAAAAAAAGAAAGTAAGATTGGGAGGTTGGGGAAAACTGCTGTGGAACAATGTCATCTGGACATGACGTGGCCACTGCTCTCATGAGCTCACAGCAGCTGTGGCTGCCTACACATGATAGGGCCACCCAGCAGTCCACCATGGGTGGGGGCGGGGCTCATGGTGCCCCACACCCTACCTGAGGAACTAATGGCAGTTAATGGTTGCTGGGGAAGGGGGCAAGTCATTTTCTGTGTTGTAGCTACTAGTAAGGTTCTTAAGTGGTGGGAAGAAAGGGTTTGGTGGGAAAAGGATATAAAAGGGCAATAAGGGCATATGTGCTCAATATGATATATATGTATATATATAATCAATTATATAATATAATCAATATATATATATCACAAAAGTGCAACTTTCAGGAGCCCTAGACATAATGAATCAAGAGTTGCAATAAAAAGAAAAAAAAAAAAAAAAAAAAAAAGAAGCTGGGTGTGGTAACGCATGCTTTTCTTTAATCCCAGCACTCTGGAGGCAGAGGTAGGAGGATCGCCTGTGAGTTCAAGGCCACCCTGAGACGACACAGTGAATTCTAGGTCAGCCTGGGCTAGAGGGAGACCCTACCTCAAAAAAATCACACACACACCACACACAAAAGCAGGAGCTGGAGAGATGGCTTAGCAGTTGATGGGCTTGCTTGCAAGCCAGATGGCCCAGGTTTGAATCCCCAGTACCCACGTAAAGTCAGAGGTACAAAGTGGTGCGTGCAGTGGTAAGAGGCCCTGGTGCTCCCGTTTGCTTGTGCACACTCTCTCGGTCTCCCTGTATGCAAATCACAATAAGTAATAAACAAAGAGAAAAGGCCCTTGAGTGATTCACACGCGCGTTAGTTAAGAAGCACTATGCCGACCATTGGTTCTCGTTTGTTCATAGTTCTAGGAATGTTACTGAAGTACAGATCCTTCAAGGCTCATCTAGAGAGTTTTAAAATTAATGGGTCTGGGTGTGGCTTTAGATACTAGAATTTTCAAGCTTCATTGGCGATTCTAACGATCAGTGCAAGATAGGCTTCTAGAAGAAACTCTTCGCTATTTCCTGAGAGTATTACTCAAGCTCAAGGAGGCAGAAATGAATTAAGTCGCCACTATTGAGCACTACCTCTGCGCCAGCCTTCCTCGTAGCTGCTCCAGGCTGACCGGTGAGGAACTTCTGAAGTGTGCAGACAGTTATTTACCTTAATCCCTGCACTGCGACACTTCCTCACAGCATCAGGCACGGCAGTGCGAGGAGGGTCGATCATGGATATAAGGCCCACAAAACACAGGTTTTCCATGGGGAAATTAATTTCTTCGGTGTTAAACTGGAATCCCTTAGAGAAGGTCCTAGGCAAATTCAAGAAGCAGAACCCTGGAGGGAGACAAAAGACCAGCAGTCACTCTTACCTCTCTCCATGTCCCCGGCCCACTCACCGCCATGTCTTGCAGTGTTCACCCCACAAATGACCATCATGATGGCTTCTTTCAAAGGTGCCCCTCACCCAGCACGCGCTCTCCCAGACCTCCCAGATCTAAGTAGGCATTTTGGAAGTCCTTCTTCATTTCATCATCCATTGGGTACTCCCGTCCATGCAGGAGGAAAGTCGAGCAGAACTCTAAGATCCTCTCGGGAGCACCCTTCATCAGCAGCACGTAGGTCTGGGGGTCATCATCCCGAGGGTGGATGGACATCTAGGGAGAGGAGGACAGCAACGGAACCAGAGGCTGTGGAAGGCTGGGTGAGAGTCAGTGTTGTTCTCTTTCATGGTAGCCCTGAAATAACTAAGGGAATGCCATGGGGCCCTGACTTCATTTTGTGACTGAAGGGGTGCTTTTCTGCCACTATTGCCCCTCCCCCGCCACAGTCATGTCCACATTGTCAGCACAGTCAGGATTTTCCATGTCCTGATTGTGGCCCAGATATATAACCCAAATGACTCCACAATGTATAGCCCAAATAACTGCAGATGGATGATCAAAATAACTGTTGTCACAAGGCTACTCTAACCTTCACTGGGCATTGATCTCATTATAATTTGTGTGGGTTTTGCCTTTAAAAATGTCCTGATTTCTTCACGGAGGATTCCTTTGGCATTAGTCCTCCTGTCAGTCACTGGCTTAATAAAGGACTCTCAGAGCCGGGCGTGGTGGCGCACGCCTTTAAACCCAGCACTTGGGAGGCAGAGGTAGGTGGATTGCCGTGAGTTTGAGACCACCCTGAGACTACATAGTGAATTCCAGGTCAGCCTGGGCTAGAGTGAGACCTGTGGTGGCCTGTAATTCTCTCATAGGGACTATAACAGCCCCATCCCTCCCACCAGGCCAAATCAGACTCAAGACCTCACCCAGCCCATCCTAACTCCCACCTCGGCCCAGCCTGGTAATATTTGCACAGGAAACTATTATCTTCTCAGAAGCTCTTTGAGGATACAGCAGCCATCTCCCTTCCTCTTGCTTCCTTCCTAATTGCAGAGGCTCAGGCAGACAGGAAAGACAGAGCTTGAAGACCTGTACTCTGCGACCATGTTTGCTTTGTGATCTCAGGTAAAGCCACTCAATCCTGCAAAGCCTTGATTTCTTCCATGAAGGGTAAAAGGTCCTGCCTTGCCTACTTCAATTTTTTTTTTAATCATAACTAGTTGTAAAAAAAAAAAATACTTTGAGCCGGGTGTGGTGGTGCACACCTTTAATCCCAGCACTGGGGAGGCAGAGGTAAGAGGATCACCATGAGCTCAAATTCCAGGTCATCTTGGGCTGTAGTGAGACCCTACCTCGAAAAAAATAAATACTTTGAAAACTGTGCCATACAAGCTAAAATAATTTAATTTCCAGCCATTCTCCCTCCAGTTGTGGGATGTCGCCTGAGTGGGACCACCTAGTGTTTGGGTGCTTGGTGAGGTGGGTGAAGCCGTGTTCAAGAAATCTGCGTGTGGAGACCACAGCACGGGGAGTGAGAAATCAGATGGCTTACGTTTTCCATTTTCCCTTGGTCTCTGATCTATGAAAAGGAACTCCAGGGTTCCTAGGAAATGCCTGCTATTATCCCCTGTTGGGAGCAAAATCAGCACATTGAAAGTCGCTGTGGGAGCCCAGGGGAGGCCAGACTGAACTTCCTAAAGGGCAAGCAGGGTGAGAAATAGGCTCATAAAATGTGGTTGCACCTGTTTGTTAGAGACTGCTCAGCGGTGTTCAAAATATGCTTAAGCAATTAAAGGGAAACATTTTAACTTGTTTAAACAGAGAGCTATAAAACATTAACAAAGGCCACTTTTCTTCGTGCTCAATAAATAGTTGTTGAATGAATGAAAAGCCCAGAAGTGAGAGCAAGATTTTTTTCAGCTAGTAACTTGGTAAACAAAAAACCCCAAATCCTTTTTTTAATTTTTATTTATTTGTACAGAGAGAGAGAGAGTGGGGGGAGGGGAATGGGCATGCCAGGACTTCTACAAACAAACTCCAGACACCACATGTGCCACTTTGTGCATCTGGCTTACGTGGGTACTGGGGAATTGAACCTGGGTCCTTAGGCTTCACAGGCAAGCACCTTAACCACTGAGCCCTCTCTCTCTAGCTTTATCTGTACTTTTCTATTATGAAGGTTGTTTTGAAGTTTGTTTGCGGTGACTAGAGGCCCTGGAGTGCCCATTATCTCTCTCAAATAAATAAATAAGTAACTTTTAAAAAAGAATACAGATAAAGAAGACAGGAAGAAGCCTGGAAATGCCAAGGCGGAGATTCTTCTCATTTTCCTTCTGTCTCACAGAGGGGAGTAGAGCAAGCTTCGAAAATGACTGATAGACTGAGCAACCCCTTCAGACTGGAGCTCCGCTTTGCTGGGAGCCTTCCAGAACTGGGGGACTGGTGAGTTGGCCTGTCATGGTGTACCCCAGAGACCAGGCTTGCCACTGGAACGATAGTAGCTCAGAAGCACTACATAGTAATGGGGGAGGACGTGGTTATTTGTTGGTCAGTCCAACTCTTCCAAGTTCTTCCAATTGTGAATATATTTTGTTTTTATTTTGAATCCCATGGAGGGAGAGGTACCTAATTCTTTCCAAAGGCTTTACTCTAGTCTTGCCAAACCACAGAATTCCTGTCTGGTTAGTGAGGCCACCAAATGTCATTAAAAAAAAAAAAAAAGAAAGAAAGAAAGAAAAGGAAAAAAAAAGTAGAAATCAACTCTACAGTTTGGACCTAGGAGACCTATTTTATTACAGTGACTGAAACCAGTCAAGCAGGAAGCATGGATCTACTTAATTCCTGCTTACTCAGTGGTTCTATATGAAAATACTAGTAATTCAGTTTTTAAAGATCTATATAGTCTGGGCTATTTTGTTATGTCTGCTTCAAGACAGGTAAAAGTGACTTGGGAGTCTCATTTCCCCTTCTGTTCATACCTGAACGTCTGGTCTTTATGGTAGCTGAAAAAAAAAACCACTCCCCAAAGAAAACGGTCGGTTGACCTCCGGTCACGGTAAGGCACTTACTGTGCTCTGCCTCCTCCTGGAGACTCTTCAGTCTGCCAAACTCACTTGAGAAAGTACTTTTTCCTATCACTCTATGGGTCTTTCTTTCTTTCTTTTTTCTTTGTTAAAGAAGGCTTCATAGTCAGGCATGGTGGTGCACGCCTTTAATCCCAGCACTTGGGAGGCAGAGGTAGGAGGATCCCCATGAGTTCAAGACCAGCCTGAGATTACATAGTGAATTCCAAGTCAGCCTGGGTTAGAGTGAGACCCTACCTCAAAAACCAAAAAAAGGGGCTTCATTAGAACATAAAACAGAAAGTAAAAGGCAGAAAATGGACGTGTAACAGACAGAGCTGCCCAGTTGGGGAGGAGTCCAATTTATTTCTTAGGTTTTTCTCTCTCTCTTTTTTTTTTGAGGCAGAGTCTCACTCTAGCACAAGCTAATCTGGAGTCCCAAGTTGTCCTCAAATTCATGGTAATTCTCCTATCTCAGTCTTCCCCACGTTATGAGACTAAAGATCAGTGCCACCATGCCCAGCCCTCCATGGATTTTTTTGTTTGTTTGTTAGCTTATTTTGCATGGGGGTTTTTATTTGTTTGTTTGTTTAAAGCAAGGTCTCAGGCTAGTCCAGGCTAACCTGCAACTCACTCGATAGCTCAGGCTGACCTTGAACTCATAGCAATCAATTTACCTCAGCTTCTGAGTGTTAGATTATAGGCCTTAGCCACCATACTCACTCCGTTTTTGTTTTTGAGGTAGGATCTCACTCTAGCTCAGGCTGACCTGGAATTCACTGTGTAGTCTCAGGGTGGCCTAGAACTCATGGCAATCCTCCTATCTCTGCCTCATGAGTGCTGGGATTAAAGGCGTGCGACACCATGCCCGGCCTTCCATTTTGTTTTTTTAAGATAAGTTTTTGGGCTGGGAAGATGGCTCTGTGGTTAAAGCCACTTGTATGCAAAGCCTGATTTTGATTCCCTAGTGCCCATGTAAAAGCCTAGATGCACAATGTGGTACATGCATCTTGGAGTTTGTTCACAGCAGCATCAAGAGGCCCTGGCATACCCATTTTTTCTCTTTCTCGAAAGATAAAAAGAGAGAGGGAAGGAGGGAGGGAAGAAGGAAGAAAGGGAGGGAGGTAGGTAGGGAGGGAGAGAAGGAAAGGCAAAGGCTCTTACACTGTAGCTCAGGCTGGCTTGAAACTCAGTAGCCCAGGCTGGCCTTGAATTCACAGCAATCCTCCTGCCACAGGCTAGTATTATAGATGTGAGCTACCACACCCGATTTTATTTTATTGTTGTTATTTTTGTTTTTGTGTTGGGGGGGAGGGTTGTTTTGTTTTGTTTTTGTAGACAGCAGCTTGCTATATAGCCCAGGCTGGCCTTGAACTCTTGATCCCTGAGCGCCAAAATTACCAACAGCCAACAGTGCCCAGATTTACCGATTTTCCTGTTGATACCACCACCGTCCATTACTCAGCATTTTCTTTTCTCTTGCCTATTCCTCCCTGCATGATGGCTCAGTGCTCTTGGGAAATGAAAAAAAAACTTGACAAACATGCGAACCTCTAACCGCCGACCTGCCACTGGGATTGGCACCAAGGGAAGGGTGAGGAGTAGAGTGCCTTCGCGACACACCGCGCGACCCCACAGTGGCAGACAGGTGCAGCCGGCGCCGTGGGTGACCTGGTGACTGCCCCACGCGGCCTGGGGCCGCCTTGATTTGCTCTGTCTGCACGTGGCGCAGTGATGCGGCCAGCGCTGCCCCTGGGACTAAGCACCAATTCTCTGCTTCCCTCGTCCCTTCTGGTCACCGCCGGTCACTTTCCTTAAGCGAGCCTTCTTCCTAACTGGCTCTTGAGAGCTACTGCTGGGCTCAGAGCACAGCTGGAGGCAAAGGCTCAGCTCCTGTGCCCCCACTGAGGAGCCCACGCCCCCGCCACTCCCCTACCTCTGTCAGTTCTGTACCTGGTACTTGTTGGTAGAATTAAAAGGGATCTCTGCCACCTTGGGTCTCTTCTCTCTCATTTCCTTCACCGAATGGTAGGACAGCTCGACGAATTTGAGAAGGGCTGATTCAGAAGCGTCCCCCGTGGTTGCCCGCTGCAAGGCAGGGTTTGCGTTGTAAGCGCCAGGAGCACACTGCTTGGGCACAGGGTGTCCCTCTGGTCACAAGGAGAGAGGCAGAATGGGGAAGGAAGGCAGTATTTGCAGGAAATCACTGAGTGCCAGGAAAGACATATTTTGAGAGGTTTGGGTGGCGTTCTGGACAGAGGTACCTGCGCGCTTAGTTAGGCCTGATACCTGAGGTATGTCTACGTTCTCCTGGTGAGGCTTAAAGTCAGCTCGATTGCAGAGGCCAGCGATTTGAGCGAGGTGAAACCAAGTAGCAGAGGTCTTGGGAAATGTTTTCCCTAGGGTGGAAGGAGAGAAGAACTATAAACAAGGGGATAGGAGAGTTTAAAAGCATGGCATTATACTCAGAAGGTACAGGCAGGAGGATCAGTAGTTGAAGGTTATCTTTAGCTAAATGCAGAGTTTAAGGCTCACTTGGGCTACATGAAATCTTGTCTTTAAAAAAGAAAAAAGTGGGGGGGGGGCGCTTAAGAGATGGCTTAGTGGTTAAGTGCTTGCCTGTGAAGCCTAAGGACCCTGGTTCAATGCTTGATTCTCCAGGACCCACATAAGCCAGATGCACAAGGTAGCACATGCATCTGGAGTTCGTTTGCAGTGGTTGGAGGCCCTGGTGTGCCCATTCTCTATCAATCTTTCTCTCCCTGTCTGTCGCTCTCAAATAAATAAATAAAAATAAACAAGAATAAATTTTTTCAAAAAGAAAAATATCTGGGCATGGTGAGACACACCTTTAATCCCAGCATTCTGGAGGCGGAGGTAGGAGAATTGCCATGAATTGGAGGCTACCCTGAGACTAAATAACGAATTCCAGGTCAGCCTAAGCTAGAGTGAGATCCTACCTCCAAAAAATAAAAATGAAAAAAAAAAAGAAGGTTTGAAAGATGGCTCAATGGCACATGTCTGCAAAACCTAATGACCCAGGTTCAATTCCCCAGTACTGACGTAAAGCCAGTTACACAAAATGGTGCATGCATCTGGAGTTTCGTTTGCAGGGGCTAGAAGTCCTGGTGTGCCCATTCTCTCCTTGGAAATAAATAAATAAATATTAAACTTCATTTTTATTTATTTCTTTGAGAGAGAGAGAGAGAGAAAGATGAAGAGAGAGAGGAAGAGAGAATGGGTGTGCCAGGGCCTCCAGCCACTGCAAATGAACTCCAGATGCATGCGCCACCTTGTGCGTCTGGCATATGTGGGTCCTGGGGAATCGAACTGGAGTCCTTAGGCTTTGCAGGCAAATGCTTTAACCACCAAGCCATCTCTCCAGCCCCATAAAATATATACTTAAAAAAAAAAAAAGCAAAAATCAAGCACAGGGGTTTATTTGTACTTTGATTTGTACCCAAATATTGCACAGAGGGGACATTTTTTTTTTCTTTGTCTGGACTCACTATTCTCTCAACTCACTCCTGACACCCCCCAAATCCTTCCGCTCTTGTTCTACCAGTTCCACTACTCACCAGTCTGTTCTTCAGAGACGTCAGCCTCATACACAGTCTTATCAAACCACATGTGGGCCACGGTCATGCGGTTCTGGGTGAGGGTGCCCGTCTTGTCAGAGCAGATGGTGGACGTGGAGCCCAGCGTCTCCACCGCCTCCAGGTTCTTAACCAGGCAGTTCTTGCGCGCCATGCGCTTGGCTGTCAGGGTCAGGCACACCTGGAGCCACCGACGGGGGAGAGAATGGACTGATCGGGGTCTTAACTCATGAGCTGTGTTTTGGAAGCTTGACTATTGCCCCTTCCCTCTTATTCCCTACCTACTCTAGAAATTCCACCTGTTACTGTCATCAAGGACACTGAGGGCGTGAACGTGGTGTGTGCTTCACTGGGAGAGTTTCAGCGTACTCCCTCTCCAGACTGGCGCAGAGAACAGGGCCTCCCCCAGCAGCCTCGCAGCCTCTCTGTTCAGCAGCACTAAACGCAGACCACACCTCTCTCTCTCAGGTCTACTCTTTCCAGGCACCACACAGATAACTAATATCTTACTGAGTTATGCAATGCTGTATGTGGAGGGTGCATTGTGCCAACAGTTTCAAATAAGAATGGGCAGGAGAGAGGGATGACATTGGGAAAGAATGTCAAAATATTGGAAAGCACTTGAGAAATCATTTAAACTGAATTTTCATTGCTCAGTCAATTCAATGTAAGTCAAGTACGTGGCAGGATTGTTTTAAAAGCCAACAAATTCTTCTATGCTGTGGTTATGTAAGTATAGAATTCAAATTATGAAGTTATAATTTATTACATAACACCCCTGGGTCCCAATGTTTTCCAAACACATCCAAACTATTATTGTCATTTCTTTCTTACTTTGTTTTTCAAGGTAGGGTCTTGCTCTAGCCCAGGCTGACCTGGATTTCACTCAGTAATCTCAGGGTGGCCTCGAACTCACGGCAATCCTTCTACCTCTGCCTCTCAAGTTCTGGGATTAGAGGAGTGCGCCACCACGCCCAGCTATTGTCATTTCTATTTTAAGAAGAATATTGATAAACTAGAGTATACCCCACACAGGTCACCAAGAAGACAGAGGGCTGAAGACCTTTTCAGAGGAAGACAGGTTAAAGGAAAAATGATTACATCACCTGAAGACTCTAAAGGGGAGTAATGGCTACTATCAAAAACATACAAAGACAGCCGAGTGGGGTGGCTCACAGCTAAAATCTACGCAACTGGGAGGCTGAGGTAAGAGAATCCCCATGAATTCAAGGCCAGCTTGGAGCTTACAGAGTGAGTTCCAGGTCAGCCTGGGCTAGAGGGAGACTCTCAAACACACACACACACACACACACACACACACACACACACAAATAAAAAAAAAAAAAAAACCACCAAAAACCAGAGGGTAGATTATGGGAGAAAGAATCTCTTCATTGTGGTTCTTCAGTTGGGAAAACTAGCATAGAATAGGAAGTATAATTCTGCTCAACACAATGGAACTTAACTGAAGTGATCCAACAGTGAGCTGGGCAGAGACAAAAAAGTGTATACTTTCCATTATCAGAAAGAAAAAAAAAAAAAGCCCATAATGATCTCACGTGGATCTTTTAGAGGATGTTCAATGTTGGCTCAAAGGTTGAATTTAAAAGGTCTTTGAAGCTCTTTCCAGTAGGATTCTGTAATTCTATTTATTTTTTATTTTTGAGAGGGAGGCACAGGGGGTGGGGAAAGAGAGGGAGAAAGAAAGAGAGAAAGAATGACAGTGTCATGACAGGGCTTCTAGCTACTGCAAATGAATTCCAAATGCTTGCATCACCTTGTGCATCTGGTTTATGTGGGTCCTGGGGAATTGAACCTGGGTCCTTAGGCTTTGCAGGCAAGCGCCTTAACCATTAAGCCATCTCTCCAACCCTCTAATTCTACTTCTAAATTAATCTTTCCCTAAAAACTGATGAATGATTGAAGCTTGGAGATTTAAGTGACTTGGTCAAGCTCACCAGTCAGAGCACTTGAGACTAGAGCTTACTTTCTTTTTATCTTCATTATAACTTGCTTTCTCTGTCATTGAGGAGAAAGAGCAGGCACCAGAAAACGGGCAGAGGAAGTTTAATACTGGGAGCTAGGGTTGGAGAGATGGCTTAGCAGTTAGGGTGCTTGTCTGCCAAACCTAAAGACCCAGGTTTGATTCCCCAGGACCCAAGTAAGCCAGATGCACAAGGTGGTGCATGTGTCTATAGTTCATTTGCAGTGGCTGAAGGCCCTGGTATGCCCATTCTCTCTACCTGCCTCTTTCTCTCTCTCTTAAATACATAAATATTAAATGAAGATTGGGGGCTGGAGAGATGGCTTAGCGGTTAAGCGCTTGCCTATGAAGCCTAAGGACCCTGGTTTGAGGCTCGATTCCCCAGGACCCACATTAGCCAGATGCACAAGGGGGCGCACGTGTCTGGAGTTCGTTTGCAGTGGCTGGAGGCCCAGGCACACCCATTCATTCTTTCTCTCTCTCTCTTTCTCTCTCTCTGCCTTTCTCTCTGTGTCTGTCGCTCTCAAATAAATAAATAAATAATGAAAAAAATTAAAAAAGAAAACAAAAAAGACTGGAAGCTAAATTATCTCTGACAACAATATACATATCAGGAATACTCTACAACTCCGAGAAGCTAACAGAGAGTATACTAGTGGAGGCCGGGCATGGTGGCGCACGCGTTTAATCCCAGCAATTGGGAGGCAGAGGTCGGAAGATCACCATGAGTTTGAGGCCACCCTGAGACTACATAGTGAAAATTTCAGGTCAGCCTGGGCCAGAGTGAGACCCTACCTAGAAAAACCAAAACAAACAAACATAAGAAAAGCCTACTAGTGACTCCATTCCCTTATCTGCTGTGAGGGTGCCCCCCCCCCCCCCCGTGTACTCACAGTGACAGTGGCCAGAAGACCTTCAGGTACATTGGCCACAATGATTCCAATAAGAAAAATAACAGCCTCCAGCCAGCCATAGCCCAAGATAAGTGAGAGTACAAAAAAAGTGACACCGAGAAAGACGGCCACGGACGTGATGAGGTGGATGAAGTGCTCGATCTCGGCAGCAATGGGGGTCTGGGTCATCTTCAGGCCTGACGTCAGAGAGGCGATTCTGCCCATCACCGTGGAGTCCCCTGTGGCAATCACAATACCTTGGGCTGTGCCTGTGAATGAACAAGCTGCAATGTGACGTTGTGGTATAATAACAGCTGTCTATACTGGCTTCTGCCCCAATACCTCACATAGAACTCTTAAAACCTTTATTTGTAGAATTGCTAAGAGGTTTGCTAATGTTGGTCTTTAACCCTGGTTCCTAAGACCTTTTTTTTTTTAATTAAATTATCTATTTATTTATTTGAGAGGGAGAGAGAGAGGATGGGCATGCCAGGGCCTCCAGCCACTGCAAATGTACTCCAGACTCATGTGCCACCTTCTGTATCTGGCTTACGTGGGTCCTGGGGAATTGAACCTGGGTCCTTAGGCTTCGCAGGCAAGCACCTTAACTACTAAGCCATCTCTCCTGAATAATAGAGCTAAATCTCTCAATATTTCCTGGGTATTAAGGAAAGCTTTTGGGACTGGGTGTGGTGGCATATGCCTTTAATCTAGCACTTGGGAGACTGAGGCAGAGCATGATTGTGAGATCAAGCTAGAGTTAGAATGAGACCCTGCCTTAAAAAGGGGGGAGGGGGGCTGGAATATTGCTCAGTTGATAGAGTGCTTGTCTAGCATGCATGTCTCCTTGGGTTCAATTCCCAGCACTGCATAGAATGTGGCACTCTTGAGGAGGAGGAAGGAGGATCAGGAGTTCAGGATCATGGTGGGGTACATAGTAAGTTCGAGGACAGCATGGGCCACATAAGACCCTGTCTCAAAAAGAACAGCAAGCTCAAAGTTTCCAAACGAGAAAAGAAAAGTCTCCAATGGCATTTTATAGCTCTCCAGATAGCCAGTTTTATTGCTCAATTGCCTTCATTATCAAGGTCTTCATTGCCCTTAATCTGAATATCTTCAGTTGCCTGTATTTCTTGTTTGATCCTTAAGAACAATTTTTAGAGCCTCAGAAATAGTGGATAGCCTTTTGGTACTGTTCTGTGTTCCAACATCCCTTTATCCTCCTAACCCAGTGGCTCTCAACTAGGAGAAATTTCCCTCTCGTTAGACATTTGGGAATGTCTGGGGACATTTTGATTGTCTCAACTGGGGTGGGAGGGGGCTGGAACTGGAATGTAGTGGGTGGAAGCCTGGGATGCCACTAAAAATCCTGTACTATACAAGGCAATCTTTCCCTAGCAACAGAGAACTCTCTGGTCTTCAATGTCAGAAGTTGAGAAACCCTGCCTGCCTGAGCCCCCTCCCTGATTTTCTGGCTAGAGCCAGTCTGACCTCTGCTGGGTAGCACAGGCCATAACAGCTGGGAGTTGGGTGTTTTTCCAGGATGGTTCCTCTCCACCAACCCTGAGCCACAAGGGCCGCTTGGACATTGAGACTGGCTTTACCCCCCATCATGCAGGCCACTCACCTGTATGGCCTAAAATGAGGGACAAGCCATGCAGGCATGGTGGCTTGCACCTTTAAACCCAGCAGTAGGGAGACAGAGGTAGGAGGATCGCCGTGAGTTTGAGGCCAGCCTGAGACTCCATAGTGAATTCCAGGTCAGCCTGGGCTAGAGCGAGATCCTACCTCAAAAAAAAAAAAAAATAAGGGGGGGGGTAGGACAAGATTGTTTGAAATATTTCTTCCTGTAAACCATAATGACTGACAGTCCTATCATTAGAATAAGAACCACCCAAGAATGGAGAGAAAATGTGGTGGCCACAAGCCTTTAATCCCAGCATTTGGGAGGCAGAGGTAAGAGGATCACTGTGAGTTTGAGGCCAGCCTGGGATTACAGAGTGAGTTCTAGGTCAGCCTGGGCTAGAGTGAGACCCTGCCGTTAAGAAACAAACAAACAGGGCTGGAGAGATGGCGTAGTGGTTAAGCGCTTGCCTGTGAAGCCTAAGGACCCTGGTTCGAGGCTCGGTTCCCCAGGTCCCACATTAGCCAGATGCACAAGGGGGCGCACGTGTCTGGAGTTCGTTTGCAGAGGCTGGAAGCCCTGGTGCACCCATTCTCTCTCTCTGCCTCTATCTGTCTTTCTCTCTGTGTCTGTCGCTCTCAAATAAATAAATAAAAAAAAAATTAAAAAAAAAAGAAACAAACAAACAACAAAAGCAATAGAAGAGAGTATATGACACCATCTTCTGGCCTCCACACACATGCACATGAACACACACCACCATACATACTACATACACACAGATAAACGTGAAAGAAACATTTAAGAAGCAAGTTAAAAATGGAGGCACCTACAAAACTGCAGTTAACTGATTCTCAACATCCTAGAATGTGGTGGACACTGAGATGCTGGTTCCTTCCTTTCAGCATTCACCTGTGTTGAGGTCCAGAAGGACCAGCATAAACTCCTGTGTGGGACTTGTGGGGGCAGCTCTGGTCTAGCTCTGCAAACACGAGAACAGACGGCAGCGCCGGGCTCCACGGCAAAGGACCGCTTCCGTCACGAGCATCTGAGCACAGGTCGCACTGCAGGTGGGGCAGGCCAGCACCGAAGTCCTTGAAGGAGTCTGGAGAGGCCCGCAGTATACGACACTCTGCAGACGACCTTCAAGACCCTGGCAGAGGCATTCTGAAGCCTCGAGACAACACTAAGACAATCAAAGGGTGCTGAAAGGATCTTGTATGTTTCACGGGGTGGCAGCGGATGGCTATAGTGTCACCTGTATCTATTTGTGTCATGTTTAGCCCTGCCCATTTTTATTTATTTATTTATTTATTTATTTATTTATTTATTTATTTATTTATTTATTTATTTATTTGAGAGCGACAGACACAGAGAGAAAGACAGGTAGAGGGAGAGAGAGAGAATGGGCGCGCCAGGGCTTCCAGCCTCTGCAAACGAACTCCAGACGCGTGCGTCCCCTTGTGCATCTGGCTAACGTGGGACCTGGGGAACTGAGCCTTGAACCGGGGTCCTTAGGCTTCACAGGCAAGCGCTTAACCGCTACGCCATCTCTCCAGCCCGCCCTGCCCATTTTTTTATTTTTTAGTTTTTGCTTTTTCTAGTCCAGGTTGACCTGGAATTCACTATGTAGTCTCAGGATGGCCTCAGATTTACAGTGATCCTCCTACCCCTGCCTCCCAAGTACTGGGGTTAAAGGCATGTGCCACCATGCCTGGCTTCCTTTTTTTTGAGGTAGAGTCTGGTGCTGGCCCCGGAATTCATTCTTATGTAGTCTCTCAGGCTGACCTCAAACTCACAATGATCCTCCTACTTTATGTATACCACATGCCCAAGCTCCTGTCCTTCACCTTTTCCTCCTGATGTGCTCTCCCATGCTTGGGGAAACAAGACATAACAAATGACTACAGTTTGTGTAGAGGTGGGATGGTTGGCATGAGACTCGGAGGAGGCTGAGAGAGCCCAGCATCCTGTATATTAGACCAGACTGCTGCTTCACACAGCCTCCATTGACCACCAGAGACGCAGCTGGGCCTCCTCGAAGGAGCCACGGGAACTCACAGGGGCGTTTATGCCACAGCTCCTCAAGGTGCCCAGTGAGTCCAGCTGGAGGCTTGATGCAAAAAAAAAAAAGTAGCAGTGATGCTATTAGTTGGCAAATTGGTTCAGGGAAAAACTGAAAGGATAGCTTGGTCTAGAGTAAATGCTACTCCTTGGCAAAGTGCATAAAAATCCCTTAGTTTAATAGTCAAGAGTTGGGCTGAAGAAAGGGCTTAGTAGTTAAGCACTTGCCTGTGAAGCCTAAGGACCCCTGTTCGAGGCTCAGTTCCCCAGGACCCACGTTAGCCAGATGCACAAGGGGCGCACGCATCTGGAGTTTGTTTGCAGTGGCTAGAAGCCCTGGCGCACTCATTCTCTCTCCCTCTTTCTACCTGCCTCTTTCTCTCTCTGTCTGTTGCTCTCAAATAAATAAATAAAAATAAGCAAAAATAAAAAAAAATTAGTCAAGAGTTCTTTTCCTTCTTCTTTTTTATGGTAGGGTCTTGCTTTGCCTGGAATTCACTATGTAGTCTCAGGCTGGCCTCAAATTTACAATGATCCTCCTACCTCTGCCTTCCTAGTGCTGGCTTAAAAGGTGTGTGCCACCACACCCAGCAGAGAAGAGAGAACGGGCACACCAGGGCCTCCAGCCCCTGCAAATGAACTCCAGTCGCATGTACCACTTTGTGCATCTCACTTTACATAGGGACTAGGCGTTGAACATGGGTAAACTGCCTTAACTACTGAGCCGTGTCTTCAGCCCAAGAGCTCTTTTTTTTTTTTTTTTTTTTTTTTTTTTTTGCGAGGTAGGGTCTCTAGCCCAGGCTGCCCTGGAATTGACTCTGTGTTCTCAGGGTGGCCTTGAACTCATGAACTCATGGAGATCCTCCTACCTCTGCCTCCCAAGTGCTGGGATTAAAGGCGTGCACCACCATGCCTGGCTGCCAGAATTCTTTTTTTTTAATTTTAAATAAATTTATTTATTTATTTATTTATGTGTATGTATGCACATGCCAGGGGCTCTTGCCAATGCAAGCACATTCCAGAATCATGCATCCGTTTTGCATCTGGCTTTCCGTGGGTGCTAAAGAACTGAGCCAGGGATGTCAGGCTTTGTAAGCAAGCATCTTTAACCACTGAGGCATCTCCCCAGAACAGTTGAGAGTTCTTTTAACTTAGCTCTTCCCTTTTGGCTATATCTTGAGTTCTCTTTATCTCCTATGAAACACTCTTTTCCACTCAGATAGACCCTTGTTTCCCAGTTGGGGTATCCTTGCCTACTCCTCCCCAGCTCTCTTATTGGCAGCATATAGTTAGCTGATGAAAAACCTACTTCAGAAAGATAAATCTGGGCAAATTTCTTCCTAAAATGTAATAGCAGAAATCTAGTATTTTTAGAGAGAGCTTGTTAACTTTCATTTTTCTGCATTATACATACATATATATATATATATATGTATGTGTATATATATATATATATTTTTTTTTTTTTTTTCTGGTTGGATTCTGCCTTAGTATCTATTTAGCCCTGTTGTTACTTCTTAAGCTATTTTCACATTAAATAATCTGATGGCAAGGGAGGTTATTAACAATCTCATAGTGCTGAGCAGGGTGGTGGGGTGGGACTTGCATTAGAACCCCTAATTCTCCTCTTTTCTGTTGTGCCACTCTTGAATGTGGCCAGCATGTAATTTCTTTGAATTTGAGCCTTTCATGTGTAAAATAGGGATGATTCCTGTTGTGCAGCATTGTGGGACTCAGAGGAAATATCTATAGCCCTTGACACCATGCATCTCATAAAATGCGCTCATGTAGGCAACAAAAAGCAGTTATTTCTAGATAACAAAACATTTATTCTTAAAGCATCTGTAATGGTTTTCAGTTGTATTCCAGGCTGTCTTTAGGCTTTTTAAGGGTGAAGGAAACAGTGACATAATGATGTTAAGTCTTTTGTTACCACTTGGGACAGAACTGGGTCCTGTTCAGGGATGCAGTACATTCAAGAAGCCGAGTCAAAGTTTGACCAGCAAAATCCGAGGGGTACTGCTGGGAACTCGAATTTCCAATGCTGAAGTCTACCTTCTTTTGGAAGGAGGATAGATATAAATTAAGGCTTAATTTAGGAGCAAAGTGATCTAGCAGGGATGAATAACTTTCTCTCATTCTTTGCCACTTTCAGCATATAAACCACAGTCCCTTCATGAGCTAAAATAACAGTCAAAGGGCTCTTACAGTGGATTAGACTTAGCTCACTGAACCCATGCAAAAACCTACCCAGTACCTTTAGAAGATTCTTTGCTGTTGTTGTTTTAAACTATTTTATTTTTATGTATTTGAGAGAGAGAGGCATATAGAGAGAGAGAATGGGCGTGCCAGGGCCTCCAGCCACTGCAAAAGAACTCCAGAAGCATGCGCCACCTTGTGCATCCAGCTTACGTGGGTCCTGGGGGATCGAACCTGGGTTCTTTGGCTTTGTAGACAAACACCTTAACCGCTATGCCACCTCTCCAGCTTCTTTTTGTTGTTTGTCTGTGTGGAGTTATTTGTTTAAATTCGTTTTTAGCATGTATATATGTGCGGTGTGCCCATGTGTGGTCTCACATGTGTGCAGAAGCCAGGGGTTGATGTTGAGTGTCTTCCTCAGTTTTCACCTTATTTATTATCATTATTACTTTTTTCTGAGACAAGGTCTCTTGCTAACCCTAGACCTCACGGATTCAGCTAGATTAGACAGTCCCTTGAGCTCTGGGGATCTGCCACCTTCTACTCCCCACCGCGCGCCACCGCAGTTGTCTAGAACCCAGGTCCTTGCAATTGCGTGGCAAGCACTTTACCCACTGAGCCGGCTCTCTAGCCCACAACAGAAGGTTCTTGAAAGCTGTCTATTTCCATTTCTGCTTTTGAATCTATGCTACTTATGGTACGATACTCACCTTCTACACAATTGGTGGAGAAGAAGACTATGTTTCGGGTCTCCAAAGGGTTCTCGTGGGTTAAGTCGGGGCAGCGAGACTGGGGCTCTGACTCCCCAGTCAAGGATGAGTTGTCCACCTGAAGTGGGAAGGAGGAGGGGTTCAAAGGAGAGTTTGAGGGGTGGAGGGAAGGCAGATTCATTTATGAAGACAATATATTTGCACCTGTCCCTACTACCACCCTCATCACTGACGCAGAGATAGATAAATGTGCTTCCCAGAGGATACAGTCTCTGACCTCAAATGCACACCCATTACTTCTCAAGGCTCTGAAGGATAAAAATCCAGCAGTCCTTGGTTGGCCCCGTCCTATGACGTTCCACATCTCCTCACCTTACATCCTTGTGCAGAGATGATCCGAAGGTCAGCAGGGATCTGGTCTCCACCCTTCACTTCTACCAGGTCTCCCAGCACCACGTCAGCCACGTTGATTTGCATCTTCTCTCCGCCTCGAATGACCAGAGCTTGCTAGAGGAAGATGGTGCAGGCTTGTTTGTAAAGTGTCCTGCTTCCTGCATCCTGTGTCCATCCTACAACTTTCTCTTCCTTGCTCCTTCCGTATGACTCTCCAGCACATTACTGAAGAGTTCCTTGGTCAACTGTATGTTTCTACCATTGCTGCCTTTAGAACCTTCACAATGTGACTTTGGTGGCTTTCCCACGGAGAGACAAGCTGTCTCCACCCCTAAATCTAGAGTTGGCCATGTGACTTGTTTTGGCCTGTAGGATATTAGCAAATATGATGCAAGCAGAGGCTTAAAGGGCTTGCCCTGTTGTTTGCTGGGAACCCGTCTGTGCCCATGAACAAGCCTAGACTAGCCTGCTGGAAGAGGGGACATCGAAAGGCCCCAACTGTCCTCCCCATCTCCACTGAGGTCATCTTCCGTTACGTACTAGCTCCTGCTGGAGTCAAGTGGGACCACGGAGCAGCCTAGCCACATGCCAGGATAAAGGTAAGTATAATACAATAATCAGTTTCACATTGATACAGTACTTAAATCTATTGCTTGAATTCTAATTTTATCATTTGACTCAAAATATCTCCTGAAGCATTGTTTTGTCCCCCAACACAGCATCAGACATAGGCCTAAGAATTGCATTTAGTTGTCAAAGCTCCTTAGTCTCTTTGAAATGGGAACATACCACATGTTCATTGTATTTAATGCCATTGACATTTGAAGAATCCAGCCTGCCCACAAACCACCTTTTGTTTTCAGTAGAATGTTCTTATTTGGGTTATAGACACTGTTTTCTCAGTAAGTTCTAGCTGCGCTTTTCAGATGACACCACTTCTTGGTGACGCTGTATTCTCCGGGTTTCATAGGTTTTCCTGGCACTGTTTCAGATCCAGGAGAGTAACCTGGCCCCTCATTGTCAGCCTCACTCAGTTCACCCATTGTAGGATCCAGTCCCCAGGGGGCTGAGTTAGTTACTATTTAATTGATCACATTTGGTGCCTCTTCTCATTAGATCCTCCCATTCCAGTCCTACCTGAGGCACCATGTTCTTAAAAGATTCCATGATCATGGAGCTCTTGGCTTCCTGATAATAGGAGAAGCAGCCAGTGATGAGGACCACGATGGACAGCACCATGCCCAGGTACAGCTGGGGAAGGGAAAGAAAGCTTATCAACAGGCTCCTTGCCGCCTCTTCATCTTTCTGACGTCAGCTGATCACTTCTAGATGGTAATCTTCAACCTCCTCATCCTATCAAAATACTGTCTCCTAAGATTATTACCCAAGGGAAAAATGGCATTATGTTGGTACTAAAGGGAGAAGGAAATCTTAAGCTAGGTGCCAGCTGCTTTTCCCAGTGGGAAGACCAGATGGCTCAGCTGTCAGACAGAGGGGCTGAGGAGAATCTGGGGCAGCGCCAGAACACTGGGACTCGTGGCTGTGAAGGGAACCTGGGCTATGGTGCTGAGTGGTCAGAAACAACGCCAGGCTGAGACTGGCTCTGGCTCCCCCTCCCCTCTCACAGGTGGGGGAGGGGAGGATTGTGACTAGGGCAGAAGAGGGCAGATGAAGATATGAAAGCTCCGAGGAAGAGAAAAGAGCTGCCAGGTGTTTTGATGGTCATCCTGGAAGACTGAAGGAAATCATGCCTCTCAGGGGACTGAACCAGGAACTTTCTAGATAAAAGGTTGGGGAAACCAAGGGCTTCCTTGGAGAGCTGGACCATGTGGAGATGGTTTGGGTCAGAAGACTGAAGAGAAGAGTAGCAGAGCAAGGGACTAGATTGGCGGCTTGTTAGATGGACAAACTCACGTTATCTTTGGTGGGTTTCTCTTCATAATGTGTCTGGATGCCAAAGGCCAGAAAGCAGAGGATGGCCCCCATCCACAGCAGGAGGGAGAAGCCACCGAACATTTGTTTACAAAACTTAATCCACTCTGGAGTGGTGGCAGGAGGGGTCAGTGAATTAGGTCCATCTCGAATCAGAATTTTTTCTGCCTCTTGGATGCTGTGACCCTGTGTGAAGAAGAAACAGGGATGTAAAGAAAGCTGTGAAAAAGACCTGTCTTCCTGATCAGGAAGGATACAGAGTCCCCAAAATAAGCAAACAAAAAATTGGTGTACTGTCTGAAACAGGAGAGTCACACCTGGTAGGGAATCAGTCCTCCTTACTTCCTGAGGGAGAAAAAAGCCACTTGGCCAGCATGGCCCTGACTCCTCCTAACAAACATCAGTATCAGAGAAGCTATAGGTCTACTCCTGGGTCCCTAAAGTCTCCTTTGGAGAGCCATTAGTGACCTTGAAAATTAATCCTTGATTAAATTTTGGCTACCTGCTTGGTCTTAAACACTCAGGGAGAAATGTATAACCAAAGATAGAGGGATACCTCAAATATTATATGAATGGCCTATTAAATAATATAAGAGCTTCCCAAAGGGAAAACAAACAAGGCTTTCAGACATGTTGTCCCCTCTCTACTAGTTCTAATTCTACAATAAGGAAAGATGACCATAGATGTCAAAATGGTTATTTTCAAATCTAAAACATATATGGATAACTCTGATCAAGGGTCGCTTAGTTCAAAAGACTTCCTATACTAAAAACAATGGTAAATCCTTTCTAACTTGTTCCAGGACATCATTAAATAAGTCCTAAAGCCAAAAATATATTGTACAGCCCCTAATGACACACAATGGCTTCATGGTGCCAACCTTTGGCCCTGGCTTCCGCTAGGACAGGTTAAAAAAAGGTACACTCTGGGAGGCTATTATACAAAATGTGATATATTCACTGTTATCAAGATTAAATGTTGTGTATATATTCCCGATAACTTTGCTAACATCTCATGTGTTTTACAAGCCATGCAAGAACAGATTTAGACCACGTCAGACACTGCTGTGCTATTTGGTGAACAGTTATGGAAAAAAATGTCTCAGCCAGCTCATACTCAGATGGTTCTGAGACAATTCAACTCCATCTACCTGGGTTCCCTCAAATGCTCCCCAAAACCTGTAAGTCCAGAAGAAGGAAGACTCTGAAAGCAACTAGTCTTCTATGTGCCCACTTCTTACTAACTCCTTACTTTTATTCTTTCTCCCCAACAGTTTCTTCTAAGACTATCTTCCTGCACTCCATCAGTACACTTCAGGGTCCTTTAGAATGGTTCCCCTCTCTGGGAGCTCTGTGACTGCCACATGTCTACCCCCCTGTTCAGCTGGAAGCAGTTTAAGACTGACCAGTCATCATCCTCTTTCCTCTGACAGCATTAGAGTGTCTTCTCAAGAGAGTGGGGAATGACAGGGAGTAGGCAGATAGGGTGACTAGGTTCCTGAAATTAATAAAAGACAGGAAAGTCTGCACTTGCTAGAAATCAGAGTTGATCTGACTTATCTCTTGCCTAGTTCCTTAGACCTGTTTTTCTACAAACAACCTGCACTCCTCTTGGGAGGGAAGTCTTTTGTAGGATTTAAACATTGTGGTTGGTCAAGTTCAGCCCCTGGAACTTGAAGTCAGGGCTAGCCAGTTCCTGAGATGGCCTCTAGCCCTAACCAATCAGCTGTCTCTCTGGTTCACCTGAGCAGGAAGACAAAACTCACCACTGTAAGGTTATAAATACCTTTGTAAGTGGAGGTGTGCTCGCTGAGCTGCCTGAGCAGTTGGGAACTTCCAGCTGTGGGTGAGTTTTCCCTGGCTGAGCCTGGGCTTGGCTTAGCCTGGCGAGCCAAGGGGAAAGCGCCCTAGCCCTTACTTTCCACACGGGCTCTTTATCTCTTCCCGCTCCCCACGTGACAGGTGCTCTTTAAACTTTCTACTCGTTTTTTTCCCCCATGGGTTTTCTCAGGCCTTCTACATGGGTCCGCTAGCCATGTGGGTGCCTTTCCTTGGCTCTATACTTTCCTAAATAAATATAATTTAACAGTGAACAGAAAAGGAAAGCTGTGAGAAAGAGAGGATCTGCTACTTGCAGCCCCAGCATGAGTCCAGACCTCAGCAGGCCTCTCAACACCAGTCTGGAACTTCTTCCTAGATAAGGCAGGATTTTAGAATTTGTATAATAGAAGGAACATCATTTAGCACGCTTACATAGGCCTTTTCAAAAGAACATTTTATTTATTTGGTGTGTGTGGGGGGAGGCATAGGCACTCCAGGGCCACTAGCCACCACAAACTCCAGATGCATGAGCCACCTTGTGCATCTGGTTTACGTGGGTCCTGGAGAATGAAACCTGGGTTCTTAGGCTTTTCAGGCAAACACCTTAACAACTAAGCCATCTCTTCAGCCCCCGTTTTTTGTTTTTTGTTTATGGATTAATTTACCAACTTTTTGAACTGAAATGCTTCTCTTAGGGATTGGTAACCATGAATTGTGCTGAGAATAAAATGTCTCTACTCTTACGGAGTTCAAGTGAACAGACAAGCACATAGAGACAATTATGATGTGTAAGGCCCCTGCGATGGTAAATGTTGGTGCACACTGACATCCATGCTTCGGCTTTTCATTTTGGAAACAGGGGAAGAAAAAACTAAACACATGGATGCATAGATTCCCATTCGGGTCTTGTGCATGAGCTCCCACACTTCTTCCTCTGACAGTCTACCAACCCCATCAGCCACCCCCTGTGTCTCTTCAGAAAAACACAAGGAGTCTCCAAGACTTATTCAGGTGCTCCATAAAATCAAAGCTTTTCATAATCATACAAAATCATTGTCTTTTTCACTCTCATTGTCAAGAGTCGATGTTTGGCCAGTGAGTTCCAAGCCAATCTGGGCTACACAGTGAAACCTCATTAAAAAAAAAAAAAATGAGTACATGGTAGATAGTTTGGATCTTTTTTTTTAATTTTTAATTTTTTTATTGACAACTTCTATACTTACAGACAATAAACCGTGATATTTCTCTTCCCTCCCCCATTGGTAGTTTAGATCTTAAGTGTCCCTCAAAGGCCATATGCCAAAAGCTTGGTCCCCAGCTGATGGTGGTGTTGGCAGATGGCAGAACCATTAGGAGACAGGGTTTAGTTGGAAGAAGTGGGCCACTGGGAGGGGCTTTGCAAGGTATATTGGGAGCCTGGCGTGGTGGCACACGTCTCTAAGCCCAGTACTCAGGAGACAGAGGTAGGAGGATCGCAGTGAGTTTGAAGCCACCCTGAGACTACGTAGTGAATTCCAGGTCTGCCTGGGCTAGAGACCCTACCTCAAAAAACAAACAACAACAACAAAAGGCTGGAGAGGTGGCACTTGCCTGTGAAGCCTCAGGACCCAGGTTTGATTTCCCCGATACCCACACAACCCCGGTGTACAAGGTGGCACAAGCATCTGGAGTTTGTTTGCAGCAGCTGGATCCCCTGGCACACCTATTCCCTGTCTGCCTCGTTCTTTCTCTCAAATTAATAAATAAAAATAAATATTTAAAAAGCCTAAAGGTATATTGGGATGTTGGCCCCTTGCTTCTTCTCTCTCTCCACCTTCTGAGGACTGTACCCAAACTCCAGACACTTGTGCCACGTTGTGTATCTGGCTTTAGGTGGGTACTGGGTAATCAAACCCAGGCTGGCAGGTTTTGCAAGCAAGCACTTTAACCACTGAGCTATCTCCCCAGCTCATAAAATTTAAATTTGTTGGGTATAATGGCACACAACCATTCACCCTAGGACTTAGGAGGCTGAGATTGGAGGATTGTTTTGAGTTCAAGGCCAGCCTGGGGCTACAGAATAAATTCCAGGTCAGCCTGGTCTGCAGTGAGACCCTGCCTCCAAAAATTAAAAAACGTTTAAAACTTAATTTATGCATGTACATGTGCATGTCTGTGAGCACATGTACACCAGGGTATCATGCCACTGCATGCTAGATACATGTACCACTTTGGGTTCAGGTTCATGTTTGTGTTAGGGAACTGAACCTGGGCCAGCAGGCTTTGCAAGCAAGTGCTTTCAGGCACTGAACCATCTTTTTTTTTTTTTTTTTTTTTTTAAGTAGGGTCTCACTCTAGTCCAGGTTGACCTGGAATTCACCAGGTAGTCTCAGGGTGGCCTCAATCTCACAGTGATCTTCCTACCTCTCCCTTCCAACTGCTGGGATTAAAGGCGTGCACCACCATACCCAGCTCACCCTTACTCTTGTTATTTCTAAATGAGCAGGTAAACATTTTAAAAATTTTTCAATTTTAACTTTTACTATGGTAAATATAGATAATTGTATGCCATTAAGCGAAAGCTCTTTAGGGTCCTGGGCACATTATATAAGTGTAAACAGGGCTTTTGTACTGTAAACAGTACAAAGCAAAAGCATCACTAAACCGTTCTTACTACTACTGATCTTGTGTCTTTGGGGGCGGTTACTGTTGTCAACTTTTTTCAGGTAGGGTTCTGTAGCACTTGGCTGGAATGAAGGTGAGAGGAATGAAATTGGGTTTGAAGTTGGGGGGCTTGATTTCTCTCTCTGCTTTGTCCTGGCAGCCCCATGTCAACTGGAAGCTTCTACCTGCCTAAGGGTGTGTGTGTGTGGGGGGGGGGGGCGGCGGCGGCGGTCCTTACTGACCTGGGTCAGGTCCACAGAATACTTGGCGCTCAGTTCTTCCAAGGTCAGCTTGTGATCATTCTGAGGGTACAGTAGAGTCATGACGGTGGTGAGCCCAGGTCATTTTCAGGGAGAGGGGAGAAGAAGGGGTGGGGTGGGGTGGAGCAGGGATGGTGGAAGTCAGGCGGGTGGGAAGCTGAGGGTGTCTCAAGGGACGGCTTGTTGGAGAGTCCTCACCATAGCCACTTCCTTCTTCAGCTCCTCTAAGTCTTTCTTTCTTTTCTTGTTTTTCTTTGCCCATTTTTTATGGGTAGTTGGAGGCCCGAGTTTAGGTTGTGGGCTTAGATTGTGGTTAGCACGGGCCACTGACCCTTTGTTCTTGTCAAGCTCCATAGTGATCCCTGGAGATGGCTGTCCCTGCAACTGGTGAGAAAGCAGAACGGTGTTGCAGGAGGGGTGAGGCCCATGGAAGGGGGGCGGTGTGGGGAAGGAAGGAAGGAAAAGCGAGCGGGTCTGGGCAGCAAGGGTGGGTGGGAGTCGGGGGAGGTGTGGCGGGAGAGCGGAGTGGAGGGTCACAGGGAGCCTAAGCGGCGATGAACGTGCCGGGGCTCAGCAGGTGGGAAGTGCCGGGAGAGCGGAGAGCAGGGGTCAGAGTGAGTGAGCTTCAGGGATGGCAGGTGGCCCTAGCCCTCGGGGCTGCGGGTGCCTGGCAACAGCCTGTGCCTGGCATCATAAAGGCCTCCTGGAAGTTCTAACCCAGAACCTTGTCTCAGGGTTGAGGATGACTGGAGACGGTTTTGCCACAGAGAGGATTCGGGTGAGAGGGCAAAATCAGAATAAAGCCCTTGTGTAGTTTTTCCACTTGTGAGGCTTAGAAATACTCCAGATAGGTGATTCAAAAAATAAAGAAGGGCTGGAGGGATGGCTTAGTGGTTAAGGCGCTTGCCTGCAAAGCCAAAGGACCCATGTTTGATTCCCCAGGACCCATGTAAGCCAAATGCATAAGGTGGTACATGCCTCTGGAGTTCATTTCCTCTTACCTTCATTCCAGCCAAGTGCTACAGAACCCTACCTGAAAAAAGTTGACAACAGTAACCGCCCCCAAAGACACAAGATCAGTAGTAAGAACGGTTTAGTGATGCTTTTGCTTTGTACGGTTTACACCTATATAATGTAATATAATGTAATGTATAATATAATTTCAGTGGCTGGAGGTCCTGACACACCCATTCTCTTTCTGTCTCTCTCTCTCTCTCTTTCTCTCTATCTCTCGTCCCTTGCTACATCATTTTTTTTTTTTTTGTTTTTGTTTTTTGAGGAAGGGTCTCACTCTACCTCAGGCTGACCTGGAATTCACTATGTGGTCTCAGGGTGGCCTTGAACTCATGGCAATCCTCCTACCTCTGCCTCCCGAGTGCTGGGATTAAAGGTGTGCGCCACCACACCTGGCAAACAAATACTTTTTATTTTTATTTATTTATTTGAGAGTGACAGTCAGAGAGAGAAAAGGGCCAAGAGACAGAGAGAGCGAAAAAGTGACATGGCAGGTTCTCCAGCCACTGCAAATGAACTCCAGATGCACGCACCACCCTGCACAGCTGGCTTATGTGGATCCTGGGGAGTCGAGCCTTGAGCAGGGGTCCTTAGGCTTCACAAGGCAAGCACTTAACCGCTAAGCCATCTCTCCAGCCCCCAAATAAATAATTCTTTAAAGAGCAAAAACGTAAAAAAAATTGAGCCCCACTAAAAGCACATGCACATGGTACATGGGCAGACACACATACATAGGATATTATATATTCCATATAGTGACTGTGTGAATGTGGGGGTCACAAAAAAAATAGGGCAATAGTAAAAGGTTTCTGAAAGTGCAGTCACCAAAAATGAATTTAAAGTCAAACACATAATGAGTCTGAGGTGTTTCTGGTAGAACTCACCTGTGTCCCCTTCCTGTGACATCTGCAGTGAGGCTTCTGCACACACTACTTGCACCCTTTGCACTGAGCATGCTGTGTGGTCACACCACTCCAGTAAAAGCTGCCTGAAACGCTTCAGCTCAGATCTAATACTATTTTGTGTTCTAAATTACGGTGCCTTAATTGTACATGACAAAGTTTTCTGCTCTCACAGAAACATAGGAGTTTAATTATAGAAAACAAAGATGTTTAGTGTTTTCCTAACATTATTCCTCAGCATGCACATATCACTTTAGTTTATCTTTGCATTGTATTACATTAGAATGAGCTTAAAATTTGTTGTTTCAGTTACTGACCTAAGTTTCATGAAAAATAAGTGATTTTTGGTTTGAGATGAGGACAGAACAGACATTTCAGAAATGGTCCTAAACATCCTTCTGCCACTGTAGCAGACAGCTTCAGGTTCACTGAGATGAACTTCCAGAACAGGCGCAGCTATGGAGGAAGGGATTTATTGAAGCTTACAGATCCGGGGGAAGTTCAATAATGGCAGAAAAAGCTGGCCTGCCTTTACAGGACCAGACACAACAGACAAAGAAGCACAAACCTATAAACCAAAAACCTCACAGCACAGCACACTTCAGGAACTCCAGCTAGGCACACTTTGCATATCTTTAGATTGAAATACCAAACGCATCACCACACCTTAAGATCTGCCCAGTGACACTGCCTCCAGCAAGGTAGCTGCAGATGCAAACTACAAACTAATAAAACACTGAATACACTGGGGGCCATCTATTCAAACCACCATAGCCATTATGTACTACATAGTTATGAGAAGTCATGTTCTCAGCACTAATGATTATGAAACGAAAATACAGATCAGCTCTGGGAAACATTGAAGGTGCTCTGTGTCCTACAGCATCAAATATTCTGCCAAGATTTCAGCATGTAGGTTTCCTTTCATCATTAATAAGAGATGGCTTAGCAGTTAAAGTGCTTGTCTGTGAAGCCTAAGGACCCAGGTTCGATTCCCCAGGACATACATAAGCCAGATGCACAGGTGGCTCATGCATCTGGAATTCATTTGCAGTGGCTACAGGCCCTGGTGCACCATTTCTCTTACTCTCATAACTAACTAACTAAATAAATAAAATAAGAAGCAAAATTATACCCATACAACAAGCATTTTTAAGTAAAGTTCCTTATTATTTTTAATCAGTAAATGTTTGATTTGTATACCTAGTTTATATTCCTGGGGTTGTATAAACACTTCTCAGGAGAAAAGGGATCATGAGTGGAAAGTTTCTAAGAAACCCTGCTCTACATAAAGCACACTATCTGGTTTATGTGTTGTGAACTCAATAAATAACTTTGATTAGCTACTAGGAGTTTTTTGTTTGTTTGTTTTTGTTTTTCTAGCTAAGGTCTCACTGTAGCTCAAACTAACCGGGAATTCACTATGTAGTCTAAGACTGGCCTTGAATTCACAGTGATTCCCCCTACCTCTGCCTCCCAAGTACTGGGATTAAAGGCATGCACCACCATGCCTGGCCTTGTTGTTTTAAATATTTTATTTATTTACTTATTTGAGAGAGAATGGGGGGCGGGAGGCTCCAGGGCCTCCTGCCACTGCAAACAAACTCCAGACACATGTACCACTGTGTCTATCTGACTTACTTGGGTACTGGGGAATCGAACCTGTGTCTCTGGGCTTTGCAGGCAAGCATCTTAACCACTAAGCAATCTCTCCAGTCCTTTTTTTTTTTTTTTCCCTTATCTTTTTGTTTCGTTTTGTTTTTTCAAGGTAGGGTCTCACTTTAGCCCAGGCTGACCTGGAACTCATTCTGTAGTCCAGGCTGATCTTGATCTGTGGGCAATCCTCCTACCTCTGCCTCCTGAGTGCTGGGAATAAAGGTGTACACCAGCATGCCCATCACCATTAGTAGTTTTATATGTGACTCAATATGTAGTTCTTCTCAGCCTCCCAAGTGTTGGGATTATAGTATTTTTTACCATCTATTGTAAGATGTACAAAGGATCTGAAGTTATTTATTTATTTGTGAGGAGAGACAGAGAGACAGAGATAGGGAGAGAGAGTATGGGCACACCAGAGCCTCTTGCTGCTACAAACAAGTCCAGATACATTCACCACTTTGTGCATCTTGCTTTACACAGGTACTGGGAAATAAAACCCTGGCCTGTAGGCTTTGCAATCAAGCACCTTTAACCTCTGAGCCATCTCCCCATCCTTGAAGAAATTTATCCCTTCCTTCCTTCCTTCCTTCCTTCCTTCCTTCCTTCCTTCCTTCCTTCCTTCCTTCCTTCCTTCCTTCCTTCCTTCTTTCCTTTCTTTAGTTCCCCTCCCCCCCCAAGGTAGGGTCTCACTCTAGCCCAGGCTGACCTGGAATGCACTCTGTAGCTCCAGGCTGGTCTTGAACTCTAGGCCATTTTTCTATCTTAGCCTCCTGAGTGCTGAGATGTAAGACATGTGCCGCCATGCCTAGCTTCTGAAGTTTTATACTTCTATCAATTACATGTATTTTGCAGTTGTGTAATCACATACATTTTCCTTTTCTGTTTAATATTCATTTAACTGCATTGTGGCTGGGCATTTTTTCTTCTTCTTTTTTTTAAACAATTTTTTAAATTTTGAGAGAGAGAAAGACAGAGAAAGGGAGGAAGAGGCAGAAAGAGAGAGAGAGAATGGGTGCGCCAGGGCTTTTCAGCCACTGTGGACAAACTCCAGATGTATGCGCCCCCCTTGTGTGTGTGTATATGTGGCATTGCATGCTTGCATCACTGCGGAGATGCAAACAGGAGTTCTTAGGCTTCGCAAACAAGCGCCTTAACCACTAAGCCATCTCTCCAGCTCCATGAGATATGGCTTAGTGGTTAATGCGCTTGCCTGCGAAGCTAAGAATTGTTGGAATCTCCGGGCCCCACATAAGGCAGACGCAATGTTGCACATGTGCACAAGGGGGCGCAAGCATGTGGAGTTTGTTTGCAACGAGCAGTTGAGGAGCCCGCACGTCTATTCTCTCTCTTTCTTTCTCTCTCTCTCCCCCCCCCCCTCTCTCAAATAAATAACTTTTAAAATGTTTTACATTGCAGTTGGATATTGTGGTGCATGCCTTTCATCCCAGCACTGGGGAAGCAGAGGTAGGAGGATCTCTGTGAGTTTGGGTCCACTCTGGGGTTATACAGTGAGCTCCAGGCCAGCCTGAGCTGGAGAAAGACCCTACCTTGAAAAAAAAACCCAAAATGTATATATTTCTGAGGATCCCTCCTGCTTTACAGGGGTCCTCCTTTCTTTCCTTCTCTTAAGCGTTATAATAAGATTATCTAAACTTCAAAAAAAATGTATAAAATAGACTAATATCAGTGCTTAGGAGGTTGAGCCAGGAGCTCAAGACCAGCCTGAGCTATATAGTAGATCCTGCCTCAAAAAAAAAGTATTAAATAAAAATCAAGTTGGGGCTGGAAGGATGGCTTAGCAGTTAAGGCACTTGCCTGCAAAGCCAAAGGACCCAGGTTCGATTCTCCAGGACCCACATATGACAGAAGCACATGGTAGTGCATGCGTCTGGAGTGTTTGCAGCAGCTGGAGGCCCTGGTGTGCCCAATCTCCCTCTCTCTCTCTCTCTTTCTCTCCCTCCCCCCTCCTCCCTCTTTCTTTGTCAAATAAATTGTGCAAATAATTTTTTTAAAAAATCAGAAGTTGGGCTGCAGAGATGGTTTAGCAGTTAAGGTGCTTGCTAGCAAAACCAAAGGGCCCAGGTTTGATTCCCCAGGGCCCATATAAGCCAGACACACAAGGTGGCACATGCATCTGGAGTTTGTTTGCAGTGGCTGGAAGCCCTGATACGCCATGCTCTCTCTATCTGCCTCTTTCTCTCTCTCTTTCAAATAAATAAATAATTGAATAAATAAATAAAATACTTTTTAAAAATCTGAAGTCTTCCTCTCTCCACCAAACTCTCCATGGCTGAAGCAACTGCTGTTGATTTGCTGCCTGTCCTTCTGGGCTTCCTTCCTTCCAGTCCTTTTTTTTTCCCCCCTTTTTATACAGATAGAGACCAAAAATGAGATATCTTTTCAATTTTTACACATTCAATTCTCCTTTCAGTTGTTAACTTGTCAGGTACATTGAATCTGTCTTCCGGTTGCTGTAGGCTTTCCAGAGTCTAGGCTGAGCGTGGCTTGCGCAATCAGGCCTACTACTGATGGTTTATAGGATATTCCCCATTTATTTTTCATCATCAAAAACATTGCCATGGTGGCAAAGTTGTTATAGATAGCTTTGGCCTTTATTTCTGTACAATCAATTTCTGCTGCTGAATCATAGAATATACTCATTTAGAGTCTTAAAATATTCTGCCATTGCACTTAAAAGGGCTTTACCCTAGAGCCCAGCAACAAGACACAACAATGTCCATCCTTTGCACTGCATGACCTTGATCTTTCAAATCTTGATCATATTACTCCTGAGATTTGCCATCTTGTCCATTTGCATTCATTGTGTTTGTGAATACTTTTTCATGTTTCTTGGTTTTCTGGATTGTAATTTTCTTTTTGTAAATTGTTCCTTTTTTGTTTGCTTTGTTTTTTGAGGTAGGGTTTCACTCTAGCCCAAACTGACCTGGAATTCACTGTGTAGTCTCAGGCTGGCCTTGAACTCATGGAGATCCTCCTACCACTGCCTCAAGTGCTGGGATTAAAGGCATGCGCCACCACGCCTGGCTAAATTGTCCTTGTTTAAAAAATATTTATTCACTCATGAAAGAGAGAGAGAGAAGCAGAGAGAGAAAGGGGGGGGGAGTGAATGGGCATGCCGGGGCCTCCAGCCACACAAATGAACTCCAGACGTATGTACCACTTTGTGCATCTGGCTGACATGGGTACTAGGGAATTGAACCTGGGCCGTTTGGCTTTGCAGGCAAGTGCCTTTACCTAATTAAGCCATCTCTCCAGTCCTAAATTGTTTTTTTTTTTTTTAAATTTAATTTATTTATTTGAGAGTGACAGACACAGAAAGAAAGACAGATAGAGGGAGAGAGAGAATGGGCGTGCCAGGGCTTCCAGCCACTGCAAACGAACTCCAGATACGTGCGCCCCCTTGTGCATCTGGCTAACGTGGGACCTGGAGAACCGGGCCTCGAACGGGGGTCCTTAGGCTTCACAGGCAAGCGCTTAACCGCTAAGCCATCTCTCCAGCCCTGTTTTTTTTTTTTTAAATATATTTTGTTTGTGGGGGGAGAGAGAGGGAAAAATGGGTACTTCAGGTCCTCTTGCTTCTGGGAGCAAATACATGCACCATTTTGTGGCTTTCTGTGGGTACCAGAGAAACAACTCTGGCTGGCAGACTTTGTGATGAAGCACATTATCCATTGAGCCATTCCTGAGCCCTGAATTGTTACCATGTGTTCAATTTCCCATTGTTTCTCTCTCTCTCTCTTCTAGGTAGGGTCTCACTGTAGCCCAGGCTGACCTGGAATTCAGCATGTAGTCTCAGGCCGGCCTCAAACTTGCAATGATCCTTCTACCTTGGTCTCCCAAGTGCTGGAACTAAATTCCTATGCCATCATGCTGTTTTCTCTTTTAATTGACTCGTAGGAACCTCTTGTCATATACATTGCGCATGTTGTGTTTAATGTTGCTCCTAAGAACTTAAAGAGCAAGGTTAGAAATAAAATTACAGACTTTATGTATCATCGCTGTGACACTACTTAGCCTTGTCAATGGGAGGTCCCCAGAAGAGAATCTGTGGAGTCATAATCAAGTGGAATTGTTTTTGGAAATCTCATTAAAAATTTTTTTTTGTTCATTATTTATTTGTTTATTTGAGAGCAACAGACACAAAGACAAATAGAGAGAGAGAGAGAGAGAGAGAGAGAATGGGCGCTCCAGGCCTCCAGCTACTGCAAACGAACTCCAGATGTATGCGCCTCCTTGTGCATCTGGCTAATGTGGGTCCTGGCGAATCGAGCCTCAAACCGGGGTCCTTAGGCTTCACCGGCAAGCGCTTAACCGCTAAGCCATCTCTCCAGCCCTGGAAATCTCATTTTAATGCACAGTTCTTATCTCAAAAGCTCAATTTTTCAGAGAGACTTTCTCTGATGGCCAAGTGCAAACTACTGCCTCTGGCTAACTCTATCCATTGCTTCGCTACATTTTCCACCTTCTGAAATTATCCTGTCCATTCATCTGCCACCTTGCCCATCATCTCATTCCCCGTGACCTTTCTTGGCTTATCATGGCTAAATACCCAGCTCCTGGAATGGTGCCTGACACACAGCAGCTGGGCCCCAAATAGTTCCTTAAATCAATGTCAAGTGAATGATGAGTTTTCAGATTTTCTCTTAATGTTACAAGGCTTTGATAATAAAGTCATTTGGCTCTAAAGTGTTTTAAAATCTATTAGGATAAATAGGCTAGCATCACAGTTATCCATTTATTTCACAATTACCTATTTTGAAAATTCAGATTCTGTTTTTTTTTTTTGGTTTTTCGAGGTAGGGTCTCACTTTGGCTCAGGCTGACCTGGAATTCACTATGTAGTCTCAGGGTGGCCTCGAACTCACGGCGATCCTCCTACCTCTGCCTCCCGAGTGCTGGGATTAAAGGCGTGCGCCACCACTCCTGGCTGAAAATTCAGAATCTTGTCTGATTACCCTTACAGATGAATACCACAACCAACATATGCTTTCTAAAAATGTAATAGCTGGGCATGGTGGCACATACCTTTAATCTCAGCACTTGGAAGGAAGAGGTAGAAAGGTCACTATAAGTTTGAGGCCGCCCTGAGTCTACATAGTGAATTCTAGGTCAGCCTGTTAGCCTAGGCCTAACAAAACAAAAACAAAAAGCAAATAAGCAAGCAAACAAAAAATATATATGGAGAGAGAAAGGCTGGAGAGATTGCTCAGTTAAAGGTACTTGCTTGCAAAGACTGAAGGCCTGGGTTTGATTCCTCAGTACCTACATAAAGCCAGATGCACAAAGTGGTGCATGTGTCTAGAGTTGCAGTGGCAGGAGGCCCGTCATGTCCATTCTCTCTCTCTGTTTCATAAACAAATAAATATTTAAAAATATTTAATAAAGATTTTGATTGAAACTGGATTGATTTTTACAATAACTTACTTTTATCTTTTCTTACATTCTGTCTTCCCAACAGCAGTCAAGTTTAGCTATGTACTTATGATTTTATTTCTCTTTTCCTGTTGTTCAATTTTCCTTAATTTCATACACTCAAGTGAATTTGTTTTGATTCTGATGCAAATGGAAGCCCTTTGTGTTCTATTTTCTTCCTTTTGTTTTTTTGAGGTAGGGTCTCACTTTAGTCCAGGCTAACCTGGAATTCACTATGTAGTCTCAGGCTGGCCTTGAATTTACAGCGATCCTACTACCTCTGTCTCCCAAGTGCTGGGATTAAAGGCATGTGCCACCCATGAACACGCCCAGCCTGTGTTCTATTTTCTGTCACTAATATTTAGGAATATATTTGATTGTTTAAACTGTATGTTTGTATCCTGTAATGTTGACATTATTTTTTCCAGGACTTTTGTGGTTGCTGTTCATTTGTTTTGGATGTCATATTTTTATTTTACAGGGCAGTTGTGTCTCTTTATTTCAACATTTTTTCTTCAAAGGAGGGTCTCACTCTAGCCTAGGCTGACTGGAATTCACTATGTAGTTTCAGGCTGGCTTTGAACTCACAGCCATCCTCCTACCTCTGCCTCCCAGTGAGTGCTGGGATTAAAGATGTTTGCCACAACGTGGACCTTTTTTTTTTTTTTTGAGAATCTTACTATGTGGCTTCAAACTTGTGGTCCAACCTCCTCAGCCTCCTGAATGCTAGGGTTTACAGGCATGTGTCACCACTCCTGGCTTATTTCAGCTCTTTAAATGTTAACTCCTGATTTAAAATTTTGAATGTTGTTAGTATTTTTTTCCTCTGTGTGTGTGTGTGCACATGCATGTGTGTGAACGTGCATGAGAAGCCAGAGGTCTGTGTTGGGTGCCTTCCTCAATTGCTCACTACTGTGTTTTATTATTATTATTATTACCATCATTTTAATTTATGACAGAGAGAGAATGGGCATGCCAGGGCCTTAGGCACCGCAAATGAACTGCAGACACATGCGCCAGTTTGCGTGCACGCACCTGCTGCACACATGCACGTGGGTTCTGGGGAGTCAAACTTGGGTCCTTAACCATCTCTTCAGCCCCTGTAGTTTTTAGACAGGGTCTCTCACTGAACCTGGACCTCACCAATTCACCTAGACTAGCTAGCCATCGAGCCCCGGGCATCCTCCTGTCCACCTCCAGCACTTGGGTAACAGGTGCCCGCCACCACACCCAGCATTTTGTGCGGTCTTTGGGGATTTAACTCGGGTCCTCAGGCTTGTGTGGCAGGTGCTTTTTCTCATGGAGCCATCTCCCTGATTCCTTTGCTATTGTTTCTGTTGTAGCTCCTCTTATTATGTGTTTCTAGCCAGCATCCCTTCCTTTCTTCTCTGAATGCGATTACATTTTCATGTGTTTTTTTCCTCCAAAATTTAACCAGAAATAAATGAGCTTTACTTATAGTCTTCTCAACACTGTTTACAATGATCAATCATTTTTCTAATCAATGTTACTAATATTTTTCTTATAATAAATTTTCCTTATATTCTGTGCAGTTATATGTATTATAAAATTTTATTATACTGGTACTTGTGTCTATACTATATTCTAGTAGAGTTTAAATAATATCAGGATGTCCTTTGAGGAATCTGGGAAAACAATGTTCATTAAATTTGCTGGAGCTAAGGATATTTGAGTTATTTATTTATTTATTTATTTATTTATTATTTGAGAGAGAGAGAGAGAATATGGGTGCCCCAGGGCCTTCTGATGCTACAGACAAACCTTGTGTGTCTGGCTTTATGGCTTTATGTGGGTACTGGATAATCAAACCCACGTTAGCAGGCTTTGCAAGCAAGTACCTTTAACCACTGTTTGTTTATTTATTTATTTATTTTTCTTTTTATTAATGTCTTTTTATTTATTTATTTGAGAAAGAGAAACAGGAAGATAGAGAAAGAGATAACAGGCATGCCATGGCCTCCAGCCACTGTAAACAAACTCCACATGTAGGCACTGCCTCATGCATCCGGCTTTGTTTGTTTATTTTTGAAGCTGGCTTTGAACTCATATCCTCCTGCTTCAGCCTTCCAAATGCTGGCATTACTGGCATATGCCATCAGGGCTCACCCAAGGATGGTGAAAGACTCACTTTGTGCTCGAAGTCTTCCTTTGAGATTGATCTAATAATTCTCACCTACTTGTTGTTGCATTCATCGTAGTTGAATCTGAAGCTTATCATTGTGGCTGGTGAATTATCACATGTGCAGAATGTGCTGCGCTTTTCCCAGGGGAGAGGTTGGCTGGCTTCACTTTTAGCATCACACCCGGTCCATTCTCTTATCTGCTGGCAGGACCCTCAAGCAGGAAGTTGAGTCTTTACATGTTTTTTTTTTAAATCCTCCCACCCCAACAGAGAAAGAGAAAGAGGGAGAGAGAGAGAGAGGCACCCAACAGGGTCTCTTGCCACTGCAAACAAACTGCAGATGCATGCACTGCTTTGCACAGCTGGTTTAGTGCTGAAGATTCGAATCTGGGCCAGGAGGTTCTGCAAGGAAGTGCCTTTAACCATTGAGCTATCTCCCCAGTCCCCTTTAAAAAAATCTTATGTTGTGTGTGTATGTATGTATGTTGTGTGTATATGTATGCATGCTGTGTGTGTATGTATGCATGTGTTAGTGTGAGTGTAGGTACATCCAAGCCACAGTGCACATGTGGAGGTCAAAGGACAACGCTGGGCATTGGTCCTCGCCTCCCATCTTGTTTGAGACAGGGTCTCTTGTCCATTGCTGTAATCACCAGCTGAGCTGGCCCGTGAGCTTCTGGGGAATCTCTGTCTCTGCCTCCCATCTCACCTGAGGAGGGCTGGGATTACAGATGCATGCACACTACCATGTCTGGTTTAACATGGGTTCTGGGGATCTGAATTCAGGTCTTCAGGCTTGCGCAGCACATGCCTTCCCAATGGAGTCATCGCCCAGGCCTACTCCTTTTAACGGCTTCCTGCATTGGTAAGTCTAGATGTTCTCTCTCCTTTGGTTCTAATTGCCCATATGCCCAGCTCCTGCGGCTCAGACGGTCTTTGTCCACGCATTCCTCACTTCCTTGCAGCTGCCATACTTCACTAAGCCACGTGGCTGGTCAGACCCCTCACCGCCCAGGGCCTTCTACGCCTGCTGGTGGAGAAGAGTGTGGCATGATGGCTCACTGGGCTGGCCCGGGGAACCACACTAGCCTGGGCTACATCCTGCTTCTGATGCTTGCTACCTTTGAGACTCTGAGCACATGATTTGGCCTTTCTGAGGCAGAGGGAGAGAGAGAGAATGGGCGCGCCAGGGCTTCCAGCCTCTGCAAACAAACTCCAGACGCGTGCGCCCCCTTGTGCATCTGGCTAACGTGGGTCCTGGGGAATCGAACCTCGAACCGGGGTCCTTAGGCTTCATAGGCAAGCACTGAACCACTAAACCATCTCTCCAGCCCCCTTTTTTTTCTTTTTTTTTGAGGCAGGGTCTTACTCTAGCCCAGGCTGACCTGGAATGCACTATGTAGTCTCAGGATGGCCTTGAACTCACGGCGATCCTCCTACCTCTGCCTCCTGAGTGCTGAGATTAAAGGTGTGCGCCACCACGCCTGGCTTTGTATTCTTATCTCTCAGTGGGAGATAATAACCATCATTATACTGTATGGCTGTGAGCATTCTTTCAGTCACCTAGCAAATCTTTACCAACGCCTAGTATGTGTCAGACATCGCCTTTGGTGTAAAGGATAAAGGCGGCGAACGAAAGAGAAGGACAGCGGCAGTGGTGGCATGCATCTGTACATGTCAGCTCTTGGGAAGCCAGCCAGAGCAGCAGAGTGAGACCCTGCAGCCAAAACAACAGCAAGCGACACCAAGGCAAGAGAACCGTGGAATTGACTCTGGAAGGCTCAAAGAGTAAACAAATCAAGTGGGGCTAGACATGTTCAAGGCCAGTGTTTCAGCACGGAGGTGCGCCCCCAGCCCTCACGACTATATTTTAGTATATTCCAGCTATCTATTCATCTGCATATCTGAATTAGGACTTAGGAATAAAAAGTGCCTGGCATGATCTGTGGGCTGTGAAGTGTTTCTGAAGGAAGGTACCATTTAAGCAGGGATCCGAGGAAAGGGAGAAGCGAGTGGGGGGGGGGGGGGAGGGAAGTGTTCTTGAAAGAGGATCTAACAGGATCAAAGGATACCTTTTGGTTTGGTTTGTTTTTTCCAAGGTAGGGTCTCGTTCTAGCCCAGGCTGACCAGGAATTCACTACGTAGTCTCAGGGAGGCCTTGAACTCAAAGGCGATCCTCCTACCTCTGCCTCCTGAGTGCTGGGATTAAAGGCGTGTGCCACCACACCCGGCTCAAAGGGTATCTTTATGGTTCAAAGTACACTGCAGTTACTGCTGCAACCTCTGGGATGATATCTACCGACACCATCACCATGAGAGGTGCAATAAAGGGGTCAGAATACGGCATGGGCAGGAACTGGCTTCTCCTGTTAATGTGAGATGCTGGTATAGGTGGTAAGAGTTGAGGTCTCCCTGTCTTCCATTCCCAGGAGGAATGCGTACCACCCAACTCCTCAGCCATCTCCAGTACCTAATGTCTCTTCCTACTGCCCATCACATAAAATTCTTTTTAGGAAGGTTCCAACATCACCTGCTATGTAGATATCAAGGCTTTCATGCCCTTTGCCCTCATACCCTAAAGATGCCCAGAGCAAAGCTCTGTATACCATCTACACTGTTCCGTGATGCCCACTGACTGTTGTGGGCCTCAGCCCACCAGCTCCACTTGCCACTCCTCAGACTAAGAGTGACCGATTTTGGTCTTGAACAGTCCAAGCGGAAATGGTCATGAAGTTCAAGACCTCACTCAGGCCCTTCACAGTGGACAAACCCTTCTGGCTCTCAGTGGACTGGCTATGGGGAAGGGAGCACCTCCTATATTTTCCTCTAGGTTATGTTTAAACCTAACTTCTTCCCCTCTAGCTTTCTCCACCAGCACCATCGGCTGCCAGATCACCTCTGGCCTGTTCCTGACACTTGCCCTCTCTGTTGTTC
Organism: Jaculus jaculus; assembly: GCF_020740685.1. Classification (NCBI taxonomy): domain Eukaryota; kingdom Metazoa; phylum Chordata; class Mammalia; order Rodentia; family Dipodidae; genus Jaculus; species Jaculus jaculus. The sequence continues at coordinate 316,176,365 of NC_059102.1, forward strand.
CTCTACAAGTCCAGTCCTGCCTCAGCAGCAATCAATACCACAGTTTAAGGGAGAGGTTAGTATGAAAGTGTAGAAATCAAATATGGGAGTCTAGAAGGTGGCTCAGTGGTTAAAGGCACTTGCTTGCAAAACCTGATGGCCCTGGTTCAATTTCCCAGTATCCATGTAAAGTTAGATGCACAAAGTGACACATGTATCTGGAATTTGTTTTGCAGTGTCAAGAGGCCCTGGTATGCCCACACTCACTCTCTTTCTGTCTGCTTCTTTCTCTCTTTCAAGTAAATAAATAAAAATATTTTTAAAATAATTAAAAAAGAAATCAATTATGGGAGAAATTTCTCTTTTTTCAAAAAGAAATGCAACTTTATTATTTTCAAGTACATATGTAGTACCTCAAGCTAATGTCTTACAGAAAGTCACCAGTAAAGAGTCTGGAGCCGTTTCTTTAACACGTACGTCAGGACTGATGATACTAGCCTATGCATCTGCTGTTCTAAGGGGATGTTCTTAGAGCACCTGGGAAGAACCATTTGAGATAGACTAAATATGCAACCCTTAGCAATATCGCCTATGCTCTTGATTTACTAATCAAATGCCATTTTCATTGACTGTGTAAAGATAAACTTTTTGTCTACAATTAATGATCTCTATTGAGGCGCAAATAAATATGGTATCCCATTTAGATTTCCACCCTGAAGGCCATGACTCACATATTTCAAAGTACTTCTGATGAAGCAAAATTCCAGGGCAGTGAAATAATTAATAGCCACTGGAATGCTGTTTATGGCCTGACCTAAGGCTTGACTTTTGTCCTTCCTTCTCTCTGCCTTAAGCCTCCCATTTCCCTTAGGTGTCTCCCTCACGTGTGTGACTCATCGAGGTCCATCTGGGCAATGAAGCTGAGAGAATGGGTAGTGCTATCTGCAGAGCAAAAACGTGAAGTGAGGGGGGAGTAGGGAAGACACATATTCCATAGGAACCTGAAGCCACTCCCCACGTCAAGGAAAGTGGACATGGCTGTCAAGAGCATGCAGGGAACTCTCTGGGGAGGAGTGGACTTCACATTTGAGAGGTCAAAGGCAGGGCTTAGGATTTTCCTACTTGTCCACAGTTTCCGAGCATGTCATGACCTAAGCTCACTTTGCAAGGCCTTGGAAGGCAGGAATGTCTGGGAACTTCTCCATCCTAATTCCTGCCCATGGTTAGGAACTCCTTTTTCCAGGGCCAGCTTGGGGGAATGGCATAAGTTCATCAGGATGGGCATGAAGGGGAGGGAACTGGGGAGTTGGGTGAGAAATGGCAGCTGACTGGGGTCTCAGAATAACACAGAGCACCAGAGGATATTCTAGTGTGTGTGTGTGTGTGGGGTTGTGTTCCCAAGAGCATGTGCTGAGATGCAGTTTCTGTGACATGTAGGTCTTGTGGAACCAGACGGCAACTAGCCAAGAGCCAGTGGGATACTTGGTGGCACACTGTGGCACTGGTGGAGTCCCCACACATTGCCTGCTGGTCTTGCCTCTGCTGCTAGTCTAATGAGAGATGGATTTAGTCAGCTAGTAGGCTATTCTAAAAAGGCATGAGAGAGTTGAACCTATCCCATGTACCTGGAGACTCAAGACATTTCAAACTTCAGGTCAGCGCCTGCCTCTCTTCTTTCATTATCTCTAGCAAGCAAACGTCAACTTCCCACCTGCCGGCCCAGCTCTTCTCTCTTGGTCCCTAACTGGCCTTGACTAGGGGACAGGCCTAACCTCTCCAACCAGTTTCCGTTTCTGGCCTTAGGCTCTTGCATTCCTGGAAGGAGCCTTTGTGATTTCAAGGTCTGAAGGGGAACAGAGGGGCCAGAGCCAGGCAGGCAGTCAGGGGGGTAAAAGCAGGAAGAGCGAGGCTGGAGACAAAGGGTCACTTGTGACCAGAGAGGACTTTCTTCTGGATTACACAGGTGCCTTTGATGTTGATCTATGTGAGCAGAAGGTGGGGGTGAAAGGCTAGGCACGGCGAGGGCAACCCTCAATTCCTCAGGCAAGGCAGACAACATGGTGGAGTGGGGTGGAAAAGGGGATGGGGAGGGGACCCTAACATTCAGTGTCTGAGTCAGATGGGCCTATGGCACAGTCACCCCAAGCTTACTTATCTATTCCTACCAACTTAACCCGCTCAGTTGCATCTAAAATATCACCCCAGTTTTTTCCATCCCTTCCCGCCACCATCCTTGTAACACCTCCAGAGCACCCCGTCTCTCCCACGCTCTCTTCTTCCAGTGCGCTCAGTAGTATGTCTCCTTCTCCACCCAGCCTGTGGGAGAGATGGAGGTTAGGGTTGCAGCAGGAGCTCAAGGGAAGGCAAGAGATCAGCGCCCTTGAATAGCTGGAGTCGGGTGGAAGAGGCCCCGGGCAAAGGGCTGAGGGAGGCAGCCAGCCGCTGGGGGTGAGAGGCGGGGAAGGGAGGGTCCTGGGCCTGGTGGGGGGCTGTAGCTTAGAGGTTAGGAGAGGGCCGCCGGCCCCCGGGAGGCCAGTGTGCAGCACGGTGGAGGCCGAAGGTGCAAACGCCTGCAGGACCTGAAGAGCAGCCAGAGGGTGTTGAGTGTCTAAGGGAGCAGCTGCCCCACTGGTGCTGGGAAGAAATGCGGCCTGAGGAGTAACAACTCTGAGTCTTTTTTAAGGTCAGAAATTCAGATTACATGTGAATACTCCAAAGTTTTAGATATTGGGTCAATTACACACACACACACTCACACACACACACACACACACACACACACACACACGAGTATCGGGCACATTAACCATATACTTGTTTATGGACCATATTCGGTTTGTAGGTAATTTTTAACCTAGCAAGTGATCAAAAATGCTTGTTGAGGGGCTGGAGGGACGGCTTAGCAGTTAAGGCATTTGCCTGCAAAGCCAAAGGACCTAGGTTCGATTCCCCAGGACCCACGTTAGCCAGATACACAAGGGGGCGCCTGTGTCTGAAGTTAGTTTGCAGTGGCTGGAGGCCCTGGCATGCCCATTCGCTCTCTGTCAAATAAATAAATAAAAATAAAATATTAAAAAAAAGAAAAAAATGCTGTTGGAAAAGTAAGCTCTTGATTATTGCCTGGGAATTAGAAAACCCAGGTTCTGGTACTAGGTTGACTCCTTATGTAAAATTCACCTATGCCTTTCCTTGTCTACAAAATATGGACTCTCAAAGGACCCACTTATCCTCATTTGGTGATTCCAGGGGACTGCAGAGATCTCAGAGAACTCTGGAGGGCTGGGAGGATGTAGAATCTTAGAGGAAGAGGCCAGGGAAGGCTTCTGGGGCTTGGGACCTCAGCAGGGGAAGACAGGAGGTGGGGGGGGGGGAAGGGGCTGAAGAGCTGGCTGGGGGGTTAAAGAAGGTGGCAGTGGAGTGTGGGGGTGCAATCCCGGAGGGGCTGCCTGCCTGGGCGGGTGGAGGTGCTTACCCCCGGGATAGCGCCGCAGGATGAGCTTCCGGACTTCATCGTAGATGAAGATGAGGAGGCTGTAGGGGAAGGCGCAGAACCACCACGTGACCCTGAAAGCAGCGGAAGGGACTGTCAGAAGCCTCGGTGGCTGCCGTGGAGTCACAGAAAGCAGGAGTCAGGTGGCTCTTAGAGGCTGAGCCAAGGGCCATCTGAGCTACTCACTCGCCCCCCCTGAATAGACACTCACTTTAGTGGGTACATGCGGAGAGCCACCCCCATGCCCGGACAGTAGGACAGAAAGGCAGCCAAGGCCGTCTCCTCCAGGAGTCCAAAAATCAGGATCTTGTTCCTGGAAAGGAAAGAAAGGATGGTACATGGCATTGGAAGGGGGATCAGAAGGGACAAGACCAGGGACACCTCTGGGGGGCAGAAAGGGAGGGAGGAGAGGGGAGCGCGGTGAGAGGAGGGTATCCTCCAGCTTCCTTATGCTGTAGGTATTTAGAAAAGCAGTTTCTTTTTTCCTACTCACTGAGTTTACATCTCATTATTATCTATCACACACATACATTCATTATCAAATAACTCTTCCTGGGCTAGAGAGATAGCTTAGTGGTTAAGGCACTTGCCTGTGAAGTTTAAGGACCCACGTTTGGTTCCCCAGTTCCCACATAAGCCAGATGCACAAGGTGGTGCATGCTTCTGGAGTTCATTTGCAGTGGCTGGAGCACCCCCCTTAATATAAATAAATAAATAAATAAGATATTTTAAAATAATAGTAATAGTTCTTCCTTGTATACTCTGTGTGGAGATGCTCTGGTCAACAGGAGCCAGCCCTCCTATAATCCTATTTCTCTAGCCATCATTTTCCCATAAAGGTGCTTTGAAAGCGCCTTCAGCGCAGAACCTACGATGCCTTCTGCTCACAGACCCCGGGGGCTGCTGTGCACAGGTAGGGAATGAAGGGAAGGGTGTTTGCAGAGTTCTTGGCTGGGGGCGCTCCCTCTGTGTCACTGCATAGCAGGTGGTTAATGTATATTCACCGGACCAGAACTGAAAAGCTGGACAGAGCAAGGTCCTGAGGAGAGTTATGGGACAGAACTAGTGAGGTCTATTCCCAGCGCAGCCGCTTCCTGGCCTTGAGTGGTAAATAATGCTTAGCTTCTTGGGTCCTCATGTTCCTTCTCTATAAAGCAGATATTTGTGCCTATTATGGGGTTGCTGCAGAAATTTCAGGAGATTGTGCATGGAAAGTTCTGGATCATTGAAAGTGCTCAATCATATTATGACTCCATCTTTTGTAATCTTAGCACAGTACCTCTTATGCTTAAGCAGGTGGTTCCCCAACTTTTCACTCTCTAAAAGCCTAGTTAGTCTTTCATAAAGTCTACATTTGAATTATTTTTGTCTTTCAAGCCATACTTGTTAATAAGTGATGAATATATTCCCCATTTAAGCCAGGAATGGTGGTGAATGCCTTTAAGCCCAGGACTTGGGAGGCAGAGGTAGGAGGATCACTGTGAATATGAGGCCAGTCTGGGACTACAGAGTGAGTGCCAGATCAGCCTGGGCTAAGGTGAAACCCGACCTCAAAAAACCCAATATATGGGGCTGGAGAAATGGCTTAGTGGTTAAGCACTTGCCTGTGAAGCCTAAGGACCCTGGTTTGAGGCTCAATTCTCCAGGACCCACATTAGCCAGATGCACAAGAGGGCGCACATGTCTGGAGTTCATTTGCAGTGGCTGGAAGCCCTGGCGCGCCCATTCTCTCTCTCTCTCTCTGTCTGCCTCTTTCTGTCTCTGTCACTCTCAAATAAATAAAAAAAATGAACAAAAAAATTTTAAAACCCCCTATATATATTTTTTTCCCATTTAAAGTCTATTAGAAACATTCCTGGTTTCCAAGCGGAACTGTGGGGCAATATAACACCACTGTGCATTATATTTTCTTGGGTTTTGCCTAAGAATGGCTTGTTGGCAAACCTAGTGGCTTTCTTGCGGGCAAGTGCTAGATTTCATACAGCTTTTTAGAACTATTGCTGATAGTATCACTGAGTACTCTCAATGGCTTGGGGACCAAAGGTGAGGCCCAGGGGCAGCAGGGCTGCCTCTGGCCAGGTTTTTCATTGGCATTGGTACGTCTTTCCTGTACCCAGCTGGACCTGTTTTCTTTCTTTCCAGTTTATCCCTCAGGTGGGCTGGGCTTAGCCAGTGGCTATATTTCCACCATCTTGTCAGTCACACAGTGTTGTAAGTGCCTGGTTCTAGGATTGTGCCCAACTCTTGAAGTTCTCTGGGACAAAACTCTGTTGGGAAATAGCAGCCACTGTTCATGGCAGGAGGAAATAAAAGGAACCAGCCTGCCGTCTTCGACACCCCGTTCCCATCCAGAGTAGACTGTGGAGCTTGGTGGATGGCAGGTGAGGCACCACAGCGTGGAGTGGGAGCCAGAGCTCAGACTTCAGAGGCCTGCTGGACCCTGACTGCTAGCTGACCCGAGGCAGACAGTTAACCTCTGAGTGGCTTCCCCCTTACCACCAGGTGGGGTGTCATGTTAGCCCAGGCTGACCTGGAGCTCACTCTGTAGCCCTAAGTTGGCCTCCGACTTAGGGTCATCCTCCTACCTCGGCTTCTCCAGTGCTGGAGTTAAAGGCATGTATCACCACACCCAGCCAGTTCCAGGCTTCTTAATTGTTTTTTTTTTTTCAATTTATTTGAGAAATCGGGTGTGGTGGCACATGCCTTTAATCCCAGCACTTGGGAGGCAGAGGTAGGGGGATCACCATGAGTTCAAGGCCACTCTGAGACTCCATAGTTAATTGCAGGTCAGTCTGGGCTAGAGCAAGACTCTACTTCCAAAAACCAAATAAATAAATAAATAAAATTTATTTGAGAGAGATAACAATAGAGGGAGAGAAAGAGAGAGAGAGAGAAAGAGGATGGATGGCACACAAGAGCCTCCTACCTCTGCAAATGAACTCCAGATGCTGGCAACACTCCGTATCTGGCTTTATGTGGGTGCTGGAGAGTTGAACCTAGACCATCAGGCTTTACAAGCAAGTGCCTTTAACCACTGAGCCCCTCAGTTCCAGGCTTCCTGTTCACACCATATGCAATGCTACCCATGTAGTACAGCTATTGTGAGGTGAGAGTGTCTGTGGGCACTTAGATTAGTGCCTACCATGTGGTGCCATACTATAGGAAGTCCTGAATTATGCCCATGGGCAGATGTAGACACAGGGCAAGTGCAGGGCTACCTATTGAACATAGGAGATTCTGGATTTAGGAGTTAGGGGATAAGTGACATGAGTAAAAGATGGAAGAGGAAAGAAGAAAGGAAAGGAAGGAGGAAGGAAGGAAGGAAGGAAGGAAGGAAGGAAGGAAGGGGAAATGGAAGCTAGGAGACCATACAAAGACCACGTTAGGAGCTGTGTAGAGCTAACTCATTAGGAAGAGTCCTACCATTCCTTCCCTATCCTTTGTCTGTGTCAAACCTGGCTATGGACGGACAACTGCCTAAGTGCAATCAGATGCCTCCTGGCAGACCTGAGCCAAGTGGTTGAGTTGCTCTGGTAGGAAGCCTGGCCCGTGTGGGACGGTGACCACATCCAGAGGACTCGGCCTGGGTGGCAGTTGCTGGTAAGGGTGAGTGCTCACTTCATGCCCTGCTGGAAGACTGAGTTGCGGCGGGTCTTGCAGATGATGAGGTCAGCCCACTGCACTACCACGATGCTGGCAAAGAAGGCCGTGTGGCACGTGAACTCCACCACCTTGCGCTGCTCATAGGTCTGGGGAGAGGGTAGGTAGAGAGGCGTGAAGAGTGTCAGAAGAAGGGGTGGCACCATCATACAGCATGATTTGGGCCAGGTGTTACACCTGGCACCTAATCCACACTCCGTCCCCAATCCCCGTGGGCCCCTCCTGTCAGGCCTTGAGCCCCCACCCTGCTCACGTGCCCACACCTACAGAACCCCACTCACCCACTCCTGCCCGTAGCTGTCCTCTAGATCGTTCGTGGTGCGGTCATCCCAGTCAAGGCGGATTCCCAGCAGCCGTGATGGCAGGAAACCATTCTCTGCCAGGATCACAAAGTAGGTGAAAAAGCCACCCAGAGCCTGGATCATACCTGGAAGCGGTTGGCAAAAGGGCAAGGCCCGGTCAAAGAGGGAAGCAGAAGGGGGCCCGTCCACAGGTGCTAGAGATGGCAGTCCCTGACTCTTGGAGACTTGGCCCCCGCCATGGCATTTAGCTTGGGGGCTCATCTCTCCCAAGCACTAGAAGAAGCAGCGTTTGGGGGTTCCCCTCCCCCGAGACCCCGGCATGGCGCACCGATCTGTCCGTAAGCCATGCTGATCAGCCGCTCATTCACCAGCTTGTCCGTCTGTGAGTTTCGTGGCTGCCGCTTCATGATGTCACTCTCAGCTGCTTCATAGGCCAAGGAGATGGCAGGGACCTGGGTGCATAGGACATGGAGAAAGAGAGAGAGAGAGAGCATTGGAGGGGGTGTGGGAGGTGACAGGAGCAACAGCTGATCAGTGGTGAAGACTCTGGCACAATTCAATGCATGCACCAAGATCCATTACCGCTGGGGATCGAGCTCAGGGCTAGAATGTCTGCCTGGCATGAACGAGGCCTGGGTTCGATCCTTAGCATCACACAATAAAGGGGAAAATTTTTAAGAAAATAGTTTTCCAGGCCTATGTTTGTCTATTCTCCAATGACCATGATCTGCTCTGCCACCCTGGTGAGGCCCGTCACCTACTGCCCATGCCGCCCAGTCTCCATGACTGCCTCGCCTGCCCCTCACTCCACCCTCTGGCCTCACCATATCTGTGCCCAGGTCAATGCAGAGGATGGTCACGGTGCCCAGAGGCAGAGGGATGTTGGCGATGATGAAGAGCAGGAAGGGGGTGATCTCGGGGATGTTGCTGGTCAGAGTGTATGCGATGGACTTCTTCAAGTTGTCAAAGATCAGGCGGCCTGTGGGGAGGTTCTGAGGGCATCAGCGAGATTGGAGGGACCCTCCCCACCCCTAGTCCTTGAGATGTGGCTGCCAGTTTTTTTCTTTTTCTTTTGTGGTGAGAAGGAAGATTTTATGTCTGTCTGTGGGAAGCTAATGGTGGGCTCTTCCACTGGGGGTAAAAATCATAAGAAGTGGGGTGCTGATTCCAGACCCAAACGTTGCAGCCCCCTCACCCTCCTCCACGCCCGTCACGATGGAGGCAAAGTTGTCATCCAGCAGGATCATGTCCGCTGCCTGCTTAGAGACATCAGAGCCAGAGATGCCCATGGCAATGCCGATGTCAGCCTTCTTCAGGGCGGGGGAGTCGTTCACCCCATCACCTGTCACTGCCACGATGGCTCCCTGGGGAGAAGACACCGCACGTGCTTGAGGACCAAGGCCCTGCCCGTTGGGCCCGGACTCTGCCCCGCCCCTGCCTCCCCGCTGCCCTGCTCACCTGCCTCTGGCACCCCTCCACTATGATGAGCTTCTGCTGAGGGGACGTCCGGGCGAACACGATCTCCGTGTGGTCTCTCAGGATGTCATCCAGCTGCTCTGACGTCATGTCCTTCAGGTCTGAGCCATGCACCACGCATGCCTTGGCTTCCCTGGAGGATAGAGGCGGCAGCAGCTGACTACCTACTTCGCTGCCAGCTCCACAGCCACTCCTCAGCACCTGTGGGTCTCAGTCCATGTATTTAGTGGGGCCTCCCCATTGTTTCAGTGCCCCCTTCCTTGATGCCCAGCTCCTCATTTCTCTGTGAGGAAGCACCACTGTATTTCCATCATGTGACATCACCACAGGGGTAAATACAGTTCACGTCCTTCATGCACGCCCCGTGTTTAGCGGCATCTCTGCTACCCGACAGCTTCTTCATGTCACAGCTGAGAAAACAGAGGTCCAGGAAGCTCAAGTGACATCTCCAAGATTACACAGCTCATTCGTGGCACAGTCTGGGCACAAACTCAGGACTGAGGAACCAGTCACGGAGGTGTCTGAGACCCCAAAAATGAAAAAAATAAAACATCCCCAGGGGACACTCGGAGCCTCTATGGGAGAGGATGTGTTGGTCAGGGGTCCTGCAAAGGCCTCACCTGGGGTTGACTTGACTCACTGGAATGTTGAGCCGGGCTGCAATGTCCTCCACAGTCTCGTTACCCTCTGATATAATGCCCACACCTTTAGCAATGGCCTTGGCAGTGATAGGGTGATCCCCAGTCACCATGATCACCTGATGGAAGAAGAGAGAGAAGACAAGCAGCATTGAGATATTCTTTTATTCCCCTCCTACAATTTTCTTTAAATTGGGTAAGGCTACACCACTAAATGCTTGAGGCTGGTGTGTGTGTGTGTGTGTGTGTGTGTGTGTGTGTGTGTGTGTAAGGGGAAAGACAGTGACGCTGTGTTCAAAGTGCGGTGGCTCAGAGATGGCGGAAAGGATCAATGACAGAATGACAAGCTAGTCTTAGCAGAGAAGCTTAGATTCTTTAGGACTGTTTGGATTTCTCTTTTCTCCTTTTCTCATCTCCTTTCTTCTTTTTTTATGAGAGAGAGAGGGAGAATTGGTATGCTGGGGCCTCCACCTGTGACAAGTGAACTCTAGACATGTGCACCATCTTGTGCACATGTGCAACCTTGCATCACGTTGTGCTGGCTTAAGCAGGACCTGGAGAATCAAACATGCATCCTTGGGCTTCGCAGGCAGGCACCTTAACCATTAAGCCATCTCTTTAGCCCCCTTTCTTTGTTTCTTTCTTTCCTTCTTTCTTAAAATATATTTTATTTAAGAGAGAGCAAGAGGCGAGGGAGAGAGAGAGAGAAAGAGAGACAGAGAGAGAGAGAGACACAGAGAGAGACTGGGCATGCCAGGGCCTCCAGCCACTGCAAATGAACTCCAGATGCATGCGCCCCCAGTGCCTCTGGCTTACATGGGTCCTGAAGAGTCAAACTGGGATCCTTTGGCTTTGCACACAAACACTTTAACCACTAAGCTATCTCTCCAGACCTCCTTTCTTTCTTTCTTTCTTTCTTTCTTTCTTTCTTTCTTTCTTTCTTTCTTTCTTTTTTTCTTTCTTTCCTTCTTTCTTCCTTCCTTCCTTCCTTCCTTCCTTCCTTCCTTCCTTCCTTCCTTCCTTTCTTTCTTTCCTTCCTTCCTTCCTTCCTACCTTCTTTCCTTCCTTCCTTCCTTCCTTCCTTCCTTCCTTCCTTCCTTCCTTCTTTCCTTCCTTCCTTCCTTCCTTCCTCTCTCTTTTGTAGCTCAGGCTGTCCTCAAACTCATGATTCTTCTACTGTCTGTCAAGTGCTGAGATTCTGGGCACATGCCAGTGAACCTTCATACTCAGCTTGTCTAGGGGTTTGGATATCTCGGGATATGAGGCAGTCAGAGGTAGAAGGGGACTTCCTTCAACAACTCCTTTTTTATATAGACAAGAAAACCAAGAAGTCGCAGGGATCTAGCAGGAGGGTGTGATTGTCTTGGTGGCACATGTGGTCACAATCTAACTAGGCAGAGTGACAATAAGATGGAGACAGTTTCCTACTGCTGCCAGCCCACTCTCTCATCTGCATCCAACAGCCTTACGCAGTGTGGGAAGAAAGTGATCACTGGCTTCTCTGGGACAGTGTTCCTTGCTATTGCAGAATGGATAGAAGGGAATGGAATGGGCAGAAGGTCGGTCTGGGAAGGGGCTATAGTCACCATTAAATGACCAACTGTGGGTTAGGACACCATTTGCCTATGGGGAAATCTCACAGATACTGAGAAGGAAGCCCCTTTGGGCCCACTGCCTTCTTCCTACCCCAGCACTCCACTGAAACGATCCCCCAAGGCCATTTGGGCCTTCCAATTGAGAAACAAAAGCATCTTTGCAAACCTCACTGTTCTTGATCCTCTGAGGAGCTGAAAGCTTACACTGGCCTGGTTTCTGCACCGTCTTTACCCCTGGCGCCCTCCACCCCCCTGCATGCTCTTCCCATCCTCCCCTGGGTGGCAGCTTAGCAGAATGGAGCGAGCACTGCCTTTGAACTTGAACAGGAGCCGGAGCTTCAACACTGACCTTCTCCAGCTGCCGGTCTTAGACAAGTCAGTCAAGTCCATGTCTCAGCCCAGTGGAGGGGGGATCCCCACCTTTCTGTATTGGCATGGAGGCTAATGCACTAGGTGGGTGCTCAGTAGATTTTGCCTGGGTCCTACCACCCTCTCTCCCCTCAGTGCTTCATTCCCCACTTGCCCAGAAATGGTGTGGCCCAGGGCTTCATTCCCCTCCTTTCTTTTCTCTTAATTAATTAATTAATTAATTAATTTTTTGTTTGTTTGTTTTGCTTTTTGAGGTAGGGTCTCACTCTAGCCCAGGCTGACCTGGAATTCACTCTGTAGTCTCAGGGTGGCCTCAATCTCAGTGATCCTCCTACCTCTGCCTCTGAGTGATGAGATTAAAGGCGTGGATTGTTTATGTGGGTGCTAATGATTGAGCTCAGGCTCTCTTACTTGCATAGTAAGTGCTCTTAAGCACTGATCTATCCCTCCAGCTCCCTGGGTTTCTTTTTTTTTTTTAATTTTTATTAACATTTTCCATGATTATAAAATATATCCCATGGTAATTCCCTCCCTCCCCACCCCCACACTTTCCCATTTGAAACCTGGGTTTCTTATATAGGCTTTAAGCTTAAGGTCTAAGATGAACCCTTATTTCTACTCTCTTCATCTGCCAAGGCTGCTCCTCTGTTCCTTCCCTTCGACACCATTTACTCTCTTCGTTTGTATTGTCCTCTCCTCTGGCTTTGTCATACTTCGCATCCAGTTTTGTCGTGAAGTTCTAAAAACATTTCCCAAATGCAGCCATGTCTGTCCACTCCTTTTGCTGCTGTCCTGCAGCTCACCCCCCCTTGCCTGGACTATTGCATAGCCTCTTGTCTCGTGGACTTCAGCTCTTCCCTACATCCAGCTTCTCCTCTGTCCAGCTAGCCTTAAAGCTAAACGGTGACATCTGGGGTCCTCTGTGACATGCAGGATAAAGCCCAAGCCTGGCACTTGAGTGAAATCTTTCCAGCTGGCCCTGACCCAACATTCCAGTTTCAATCACAGTGTCCCCTGCCCCCTGCTACCATCTATCCCCTGCTGACCCACACACCCTGGTCCAGGGTGGCTTTGTCTGGGGACATGCTGTTCCCTGAGTTTTCCATGCCTTCCCTGATCACTGGCCCTTCAAGGCCCAGATCAACTACCATCCCGTGTGTCAAGCCGTGCCCAGTTTCCTGAGGCAGAATTAACTGCTCCCTGCTGATTCCCAGAGCCCTGGCCCAGCCTCTGTGCTAGTTCCATGACGCCAAGAGGCACATCCTCCCGAGAGGCACATCCCCACGCCTGCGGACAGCCAGCTGCGCTTCCCGTTCCCACCCGCCTCTCACCAGCACTTCTGTCCTGGGGAAGCTCTGACCCACTCTTGAGTTTCCATTTGTTTTACTTTTCAGTGGGGGTAATGATGCCTACCTTACAGACTGAGTGCTTTAAAATTCATACACAGGGCTGGAGAGATGGCTTAGTGGTTAAGGTGCTTGCTGGCAAAGCCAAAGGAATCAGGTTCGATTCCCCAGGACCCACGTAAAGCCAGATACACAAGGAGGTGCATGCGTCTGGTGTTCATTTGCAGTGGCTAGAGGCCCCAAGATGACCATGCTCTTTCTCTCTGTCCCTCTCATAAATAAATAAATAAAATTAAATATTTTAAAAAATTGTACACACACAGGGCACCAAGTCCTCTGGAGTAATGGTTAAGAAGCCAAACTGCCTTGGCTCAAATACTGGTTATGTGGTCTTGAGTATGTTACTTCGAGCCTTAGTTTCTCTCTCTGCAGAAATGGGGAAAGACTGATGCTTACTCTGAAAGCAGCTGAAAGGGTAAAAGAGACCACACAGGCTTGGTGCCTCAGAGTGCTGCTGCCTGGTTCGTGTGAAAGGGGTTGGAAATGGTGAGTGCTGGGCAGCTCATGCAGCTCAGCGCTGGAGTGGGTCTAGTCTGCACGAAGCCCTGGGTTTGGCCCAGGTACCGCATCAAACTGGGCACCGTGGGGAGCTCCTGTGACTGCGGCAGGAAGGTCAAAACTCAGTGTCATCCTTAGCTACCTATCAACTTCCAGCCCTTTCCCCCCAAAAGGAAAAGAATAAAAGATCAATTACTAGAGTATCTGTCTGATAGTAGGTACTTGATGACTCTAACTATAATGTAATGGATTTAGAGCTTTTTTTTTTTTTTTTTTCTCAAGGTAGGGTCTCACTCTAGCCCAGGCTGACCTGGAATTCACTATGTTATCAGGGTGGCCTCGAACTCACGGTGATCCTTTTACCTCTGCCTCCCAGTGCTGGGATTAAAGGTAAGTGCCACCACGCCTGGCTACAGCATTTTTTTTTTTTTCTGAAAGACCATGAGATGTAAAGGTAAGGCCCAGTGTCTCATTCATCTTTGTATGCCCAGAGCCTAACACAAGACACGGACAAGCTGCACGGCTTTGGGAGTAGGTGAGATGCTGGAAGGAAGAGCAGGCGATGGCGCCGGAACTGGTGACCAAGAAAGGAGGCCGGCAGAGAGCTGTTCTGGAAATAGGAGCGTGAGGTCCAAGAGAATTGATTTGTTTGCTAATGTCAGCACCGTACACAGTGCCTGACACACAGTTGTAAGCAATAAATATTTGTTGAATGCTAACAAACCTAGCAAAGAGGAGAGAGTGGTCAGTGAGAAGTGATAGCAACTGGACAAGAGAGCCTCGGAGAGTTGTGCTTTCAGGGGGAGCAGTCTATGGGGGTGATGGAGTGGGCCAGTAGAGGCAGACCAGAGCTTGCAATCCCATTCCAAATGGAGAGAGAGGGTGGGCAGAGGTTGGGCATAGTCAGCTAACCAAGCCTGCAGCTGGTGTGGAAGGGAAGGTGGCATGCGCAGATGAGACAAAGAGCTGGGTCAGGGAGGGTGAGCAGAGGTGAGAGCTCTCGGCTGGCATCCATTTCCCCCTGCAGATGGACAGCTCATCTGAGTCAGTGGGAAGGAGTCTCCTCAGGACAGCAGCTGCTGCTGCAGTCCCCTGACCTCTGGCATGGGGGATCAAGGGCAGAGGGATGGGTGGGAGGCCCGTACCTTGATGCCCGCACTTCGGCACTTGCCCACAGCATCTGGCACAGCTGCCCGGGGTGGGTCAATCATCGACATGAGCCCCACAAAGCAGAGCTTCTCAGTGGGAAAGTTCAGCTCATCTGTGTCGAATTTGAAGCCCCGGGGAAACTTTGCGGGCGGCAGGTTCAGTTGACAGAACCCTGAGGAGGAGCAGGAGGGAGGGGTGAGAGCCGCAGAGAGGCTGCCTGGTCGCCCCCACAGCCTTCCACTCCAGGGGTGCCAGCCAGGCTGAGGAGTCCCTCCTCCAGCCCCACTCTCTGGTTCTGTCTCCTCACCCAGCACGCGCTCTCCAAGCCCTCCCAGCTCCATGTAGGCATTCTGGAAGGCGTCCTGCATCTCCTTGTCCAGGGGGATCTCCTTGCCCTGTACCAGAATGGTGGAGCACCGATCCAAGATGCGCTCGGGGGCCCCTTTCATCACCAGCACATGGCTCTGGGGGCTGTCTTCTCTCTCGTGGATGGATAACTGAGATGGAGAAAGGCAGTTACAGAGGGGACCATACTTGTTTTGGTGGCTCTATGCCCAACACAGGGTCTGATAGAAGGCAGCTGAGGGTAATAAAAATTTCCTGAATAAAGTAATCCTGGGGCCTGAGGAGATGGCTCAGTGAGTCAAGTGCTTACCATACAAGCATGAGGACCTGAGTTTGGATGTCCAGTAATCATGTAAAAACCAGGTATGGTGGCACACGCCTGTGATCCCAGCATGGGGGAGGCTGTGGGCTCAGTGGATGGCTAGTCTGCCTGAGTCAGTGAGCTCTAGGCCCAATGTCAGACCCTGTCTTGAAAATTAAGGCAATGAGTGACTGAGAAAAAACACCTGATGTGGACCCTGGCCTCCACATGCATGTGCATACATGTGCATGTGAATCTGCACACACGTATGAACACACATCATATACATATACACATGCAAAAAATAAAGTATGGGGGCTGGAGAAATGGCTTACTGGCTAAGATGCTTGCCTGTGAAACCTAAGGACCCCGGTTCGATTCCCTAGGACCAGAGCACAAGGTAGTGCAAGCATCTGGAGGTCGTCTGCAGTAACCAGAGGCCCTGGCACACCCATTTTTTCTCTCTCTCTCAAATAAATAAAAATAAAATATATAAAAAATAAAGTATAGGGCTGGAGAGATGGTTTAGATGGATAACTGAGATGGAGAAAGGCAGTTACAGAGGGGACCATACTTGTTTTGGTGGCTCTATGCCCAACACAGGGTCTGATAGAAGGCAGCTGAGGATAATAAAAATTTCCTGAATAAAGTAATCCTGGGGCCTGAGGAGATGGCTCAGTGAGTCAAGTGCTTACCATACAAGCATGAGGACCTGAGTTTGGATGTCCAGTAATCATGTAAAAACCAGGTATGGTGGCACACGCCTGTGATCCCAGCATGGGGGAGGCTGTGGGCTCAGTGGATGGCTAGTCTGCCTGAGTCAGTGAGCTCTAGGCCCAATGTCAGACCCTGTCTTGAAAATTAAGGCAATGAGTGACTGAGAAAAAACACCTGATGTGGACCCTGGCCTCCACATGCATGTGCATACATGTGCATGTGAATCTGCACACACGTATGAACACACATCATATACATATACACATGCAAAAAATAAAGTATGGGGGCTGGAGAAATGGCTTACTGGCTAAGATGCTTGCCTGTGAAACCTAAGGACCCCGGTTCGATTCCCTAGGACCAGAGCACAAGGTAGTGCAAGCATCTGGAGGTCGTCTGCAGTAACCAGAGGCCCTGGCACACCCATTTTTTCTCTCTCTCTCAAATAAATAAAAATAAAATATATAAAAAATAAAGTATAGGGCTGGAGAGATGGTTTAGTGGTTAAGGCATTTGCCTATGAAGCCTGAGGACCCAGGTTTGGTTC
Source organism: Jaculus jaculus (assembly GCF_020740685.1). Lineage (NCBI taxonomy): Eukaryota > Metazoa > Chordata > Mammalia > Rodentia > Dipodidae > Jaculus > Jaculus jaculus. Next base: position 316,192,834 of record NC_059102.1, read on the forward strand.
TCCAGTGCCCATGTAAGCCAGATGCACAGGGTGGCACTATGTGACTGGTACGCCCATTCTCTCTATATCTGCTTCTTTCTCTCTCTCAAATATGTAAATAAGTAAATAAAATATTTTAAAAGTAAAATAAAAAAGTATAAAATAACCCCAGTTTCCATAAAAAAAAAAAAAAAACCCAGTCTAGGCTAAGTGAGCTTGCTTGCAAAGCTACAGTCTGGGTTTGATTCCTCAGTACCCACATAAAGCCAGATGCGAGAAATGGCACATGAATCTGGAGTGCATATGCAGTGGCAAGAGGCCTTTGTGTGAACATTCTCTCTCTCCTCACAAATAAATAATGAATAATAAAAAAAGGAAAAAATATAACCAAGGCAGGTGTGGTGGCACTTGCCTTTGAGTCCAGCACTCAGGAGGCAAAGGAAGAAGGATCGCTGTGAGTTTGAGGCCAGCCTGAGACTGCATAGTGAATTCCAGGTCAGCCTCTGCTGTCCCTGTCTCGAAAAACAAACTATACATTATATATATCCCAAACCCACGGAAGCCTGTGGATGAAGGAAGAATCTCTATTTGTGCATTTATTTATAGTTCCCCAAATCTTACAATCCGAGAGTCTCTTCCATAGGACAGGAATTCATTCAATAAACGGCTATTGAAATTGGGGGGGGGGCAGGCCTTGTGTTAGGGAGTATACGGTCTTTACAGCGTTCCCTGCCCGACACTGGCCCAGAGAATTTACCTCCGTGGTTCACACAGGATAGAGCTGAGCCTATTCTTGGCATTTAACAGGTGCCTAGAGGCTGAGGGCTATGATAAGAGAATTAGGGAAGTGTAATCCCATTAAACAGGATGGCACAGTTGGAGGGCCGTGACCAGTGGCTGGGGAGCTATGGAAAGAAGATCGTTTTTATGCAGTAAGGTTTGCAAGTTCGGGGGGTGACGAGGAGCACACATGCATTTGGGCCAGTTGTCCTGAGGGTGAGGCAGGTGAGCACAGGACCCTTGGACGCCCAGTTCATCCCCTCTCTCCAGTCCTCTTTGGCTTCCTCCACTTCCCCTGCCTTTGTCCTTTGCTCTTCCCCGTCTCGGCGACCCAAGCACACCTGATACTTGTTGGTAGAGTTGAAGGGAATCTCGGCCACCTTGGGGTTCCTGTCCCTCATCTTCCTCACTGAGCCACATGACAACTCGATGCACTTGAGCAGAGCTGACTCAGAGGCGTCGCCAGCTGTGTCCCGCTGCCGGAAGAGCAGAGAATTCAGTGTCACAGAGGGGGAGGGCCGGGAGCCAAGGGCCAGGCCGTGAGGGGATTGAGGTCACCCAGTCAGCACAGGGTGTGAGGGAAAGCTGGGCATTAGCAAGGGGACTTTGGAGACATCCCCCAAACACACACGGGTCTGCATGCACTCACGGGCTGTCCCCTACCTTCGACACAGAGATGTTCTCTTGCCCAGCCTTGAAGACGGCACGATTGCAGAGACCAGCGATCCGAGACAGGGCTGTCCACGTGGGCGATCGTTTGTCGAAAGTGGCCCCTGGGAGGAGATGAGGGAGAAGCAGGGGCTCCCTATTAGAGCCTTATCCCCCCGCAACCCCACCTGCCCTTCACCTGCTCTGGATCACCCACTCACCTGACTGATCTTCCGTGGTGTCCGCCTCGTGGATCTGGTTGTCGAACCACATGTGGGCCACGGTCATGCGGTTCTGGGTGAGGGTGCCCGTCTTGTCAGAGCAGATGGTGGACGTGGAGCCCAGTGTCTCCACCGCCTCCAGGTTCTTAACCAGGCAGTTCTTGCGCGCCATGCGCTTGGCTGTAAGGGTCAGGCACACCTGGTAGAGGGAGAGGGGCATGGAAAAGAGTTAAGTCTAGAGAGACTCAGAGATGCCCAGGAGCTTCCCAACAGCGAAGCTCTATCCTCATTCCTGCCTCACAAAAACGGAATGGGTGGTAAACTGAGTGTTCAACCGCAGTCTTGTGGAATTGGGGCTGTAGGCCTATGTTACAGTACACACCCAGCGGGGAGTTGAAGAAACGGAAGGTACTTGACTCAAACGACAAAGAAGGCACAGGGACGGGAGAGGCCGCCACACAGAGGGAGCAATAGGAACTGAAGGAGGAAATGCGCTCTCCCGAAGGTTACCAAGAGGAGAGCAGAAAGCCGACCTAACACATGCTGTGGAAGGAGTGCCAGGCGCACGTCTTTAATCCCAGCACTCGGGAGGCTGAGGCAGGTGGATTGCTGTGAGTTTGAGTCCAGTCTGAGGCTACAGAGTGAGATCCGGGTCAGATGGGGCTAGAGTAAAACCCTGCCTCAAAAATTAAATTAAATTAAAAATATAAGCAAGAAAGAAAAAGAAAACAAAATACTGTGAAAGTTGAAGGATCTGCTCTAGAGGACAGCGGCCGAGCGAACCAGGATGGTGACACATCACAGTAGCTGTTGAAGGACAAAAATTCCGGAGGGTGGACAACAGTATCCATTTCAGCAGCAGAGCTAAGGATGGCTGAGAAATGTCACTGGATTTGCTAGTTAGTCACTGGTGACCTTTGAGAGAGTCTTTACAGGCAAGTTGGACAGGACGGACCCTAGACTGCAGGGAGGAGACAAGCACGTGGATGGTAAAAAAGAGAACATGAGGGCTGGAGAGATGGCTTAGCGGTTAAGCGCTTGCCTGTGAAGCCTAAGGACCCTGGTTCGAGGCTCAGTTCCCCAGGTCCCACGTTAGCCAGATGCACAAGGGGGCGCATGCTTCTGGAGTTCGTTTGCAGAGGCTGGAAGCCCTGGCGCGCCCATTCTCTCTCTCTCCCTCTATCTGTCTTTCTCTCTGTGTCTGTCGCTCTCAAAATAAATAAATAAATTAATTAATTAAAAAAATTGTATTCACATTTATTAAAAAAAAAAGAGAGAGAACATGATCGTGATAAGCCGCAGAAGAGAAATCGAATGCCCGGATACAGGCCTGCCTGAGATATTTCAGAATCAAACTCTGAGTCACGCACTAAATAATTTCTGTGTGCAGCATCTGGTGGGTGACTTTAGGGACCTGAAGAGAAGGCAAGTGCTGGAAGGCAATAAGCAAGTGTGCCTGTATTGATTTGAGATCGTCCTCTGGAAGCCCCCAGCGAGGTCCACTCACAGTGACGGTGGCCAGAAGCCCCTCTGGCACGTTGGCCACAATGATGCCGATGAGGAAGATGACTGCCTCCAGCCAGCTGTAGCCCAGGATGAGGGACAGCACAAAGAAGGAGACCCCCAGGAACACTGCTACTCCCGTGATCAGCTGGATGAAGTGCTCAATCTCCATGGCTATGGGCGTCTGCCCGACCTCCAGGCCTGAGGCAAGAGTGGCTATGCGGCCCATCACCGTCCGGTCACCAGTGGCAATCACGATGCCCCTGGCAGTGCCTACAAAGAGGAAGGGACACTGGGCTAAGGGCAGAAAACTGTCACAGAGGAAAAAAGCCAGAAACTCAGCCCTGGGAACCCACTTGTAGTAGGCTTGCCTCATGTGAGCTAACCTTCTCGGCGGTAGATCACTAATCCCAGATTTAACACAAGAGCAAATTAGTTCTCTTATATTGGGGCCTGAGGAGACATACTGTAAGGAATCCTGAAGTTCAAATTGAGGAGATTCACTGAATTAAATGAAAATTAACCTATGACATTTCAGTAAATAAATACTTACACTTGATATTTTCTAAAAGCATATTATGAATACAAATAAAGCACTTGTCAACTTTTTTTTTTGGGGGGGGTTAGCCTTAAGAGTTTCTTTCTCAGAATTAGGCATGATTTTCTCTCTATAAAGGAAATGAGGTGGTCATTCACCCTGTGTGACATTACAGGGGTCTTTGGAAAAGGAAGTGTGGTACAGTGGAAAGAGCATGCGTGTTGGAGTCAGCCGAATCTAGGTTTGAATTCCTACTTGAACACATACCTAGGTGTTGTTTTAATATTTAAATGAACGGATGGAGTAATGCATCTAGACCAGTGCTGTCACAAAGAAGGCAAGCAACAAATGTAAGTTCCGTTCATTTTCTCCCCTCACTTCCAAGCCAACTGCAGAATAAGTGATAGGAATTATTTCTGGACAAATCAATCATGGAAAATGTAGAGTAAAGAGAAGTACATTAAAAATTTAGGAAACTTAATGTGAAATGATTTTCTTTATGATCCCCAACTTACTGAAAGACAGAAAAAAAAACCCTCAAAGAAACATATATACTGAGGAGAAATGAGTTGATGGCACTAGAAAGGTGTGGAGTTGGCGTACGGGGTCTTCTCTGGTCTACTTCCAGAGGTCTGGGGTCTAGTGAGGGCTCTCTCCCAGCATCCCTAATGCCCTGCGCTTTCCCTGAGTCAGCTCTGACTCAGCTTGTTGGCTTGGCTACAGAGGGCATGGAGTTCAGTTGTGCTTTGACCCCTGCTCGGAAGGGCCAGCGATTCTGGGAGTTCTCATTGGCCACTCTTGCTCATCGCTGGAACCCGGGGGAGATGGGGACAGCCTGGGCAGCCGGTGCATGGTGACAATTTTATTTTCATCATAGCCTAGGTCAGGGCTGTCCAACTGTTTGACATTGAGACATGACATCATCTATGTATGTGTTGGACAGCATTTCTAGCTCTCCTGGGATACACATGGCCCGTGGTTCCCTGAAGGAGAGCCCAAGTTTCCACCTGGCCTGAGAACTTTCCTGACCCTTCCCCAGAACCGCAGAACTGGAAGACATCAGACAGGACCAAAACCTCCTAAGAATCAGTGTTTTGCGTGTGTGCGTGTGTGTGTGTCTTGGTACACATTCTGAAGGTTCTGGGGTCCACTCAGTCCAGGGATGGCCAAAAAACAGAGGTCTTCGTAGGGAGATCACTTTCTCATGGAGTCATGCTGCCCTGGCCAATGTTCTGCTCCTTCAAAGGGACTATTTCATTTCTGCACTATACAGGACCCTGGCTCCTCAGTGGCTTCTGTGCAGAGCTTCTGCCATCACAGGCTCCAGGCCTGACAGAGGCTTCAGGATTGAGACCCTTCCCTCTGTGGTACTGGGATGAGGAGCTCCCCCTGTGGGCTGGCTTCTCACCTTCCACGCAGTTGGTAGAGAAGAAACAGATATTCCGGGTCTCCAGCGGGTTCTCGTGGGTGAACTCAGGGGAGCGGGTCTGGGGCTCCGACTCCCCTGTCAGGGATGAATTATCCACCTGAGGAGGAAGGGGTGCATAGTTGTCACACTGGCAGAAGCACCCGGGTGCAAGCAGCTGTCTCCTGAGCCGGCTCCAACTATCCTCAATCTTCATGACACGAGGGACAAAATTACCCTTGCCCTCATCACATATTTATGGCATTACTCAGCTATTGCTCCTGCTTTGGTTTGGAATCCTGGCTCTTGCTTACTTCTCATGTGACTGGGTTTTTACTTAACCCACAGAACCTCCATCTGCACACCTGTAGGAGGGGGAACGTAAACAAAACCGCTGCGTCCTTAACTCTAACCCCAGAGGCATCCCTTACCAGTAGGCTATGAAAACGCCACCTCCTGGGGCTTTTTGGGCCACAACGTAGTGCATCGTTCATGTAGCCCAGGATGAGCTTGAACTCTCCATCCTCCACCCACCTCCAGAGAGCTGAGGTTATTGGGACGTGCTACCACGCCCAGCCATACCATTCATTTGTGTGTGTGTGTGTGTGTGTGTACATGTGTGCCATGGCACACATGTGGAGGCTGAGGGTGACTTGTCCTCTCTGTGTACTCTGTTTGAGTCAGGGTCTCCCTTGTTTTGTTTGTGCTGCTTTGTACTAGCTTCTGCATTCTTCTGTTTCCACCTCCCATTGCCACGGGGGTCACAGACATGTGTGTCCTTTGCATCTGATTTTATGTGAGTGCTAGGGAGCTAAATTGAGGCGGGCAGGCTTGCAGGAAAGTGCCTTTAATAGCTGACCCATTTTCCCAGTGCCTCCCACCCCCGCCTTTTTTTTTTTTTTTTTTTTTTTTTGAGGTAAGGTCTCACTCTAGCTCAGGCTGATCTGGAATTCACTATGTAGTCTCAGGCTGGCCTTGAACTCACAGCGATCCTCCTACCTCTGCCTCCCAGAGTGCTGAGACAAAAGGTGTGCGCCACCACGCCCAGCTTTTGTGGTTTTTTTTTTTTTTGACACAGGGTTTCAATCTTGTACCCATAGTGGCCTGGAACTTTCCGAGTGAAATTAGCACAAGCTTTTAGAAATGCCCAGGGGATAGAGTGGTCATAACATACAGATCCGTGGAAGCCACACATAGACACCACATGCTGAGGAGGTTCCACTGTGAGGCTTAGGGAAGACACTGACAGTTGTAGCTAGTTTTCCTACTTTTTAAACCTTTAGGTGTCATGGCTCTATGCAGCCTGCTGTTTTAGACTGAACCCCATGTCTCGGTGTGACCTCCTCACCTTACATCCGTGAGAAGAAATGATCCTGAGGTCAGCAGGGACTCGGTCTCCACCCTTCACCTCCACCAGGTCTCCAACCACCACCTCCTCAGCGTTGATCTGCATCTTCTCGCCCTCTCGGACAACCAGAGCTTGCTGCAAACAGTCCATGAGCAGCTCATGCCATGCTTGTCTCTAATGCCCTCCTCTCCTTCACGTCTCCCACCTCTCTTCCAACCCCAAGGGGGAAGAGAGACCCCCACGGCCTTAGTAACAAGACTAGACCCTCATGTAGAGAGCTGGAAGGTGTTTTCTGCCCATCTTTCTTCCATTTCATGGCACAGGACATTGAGGGGCTGAGCTGTATCATTCCAGAAAAAAATACGCCTCATAGTGGATGAGGCCAACTCCTCCCATCTACCTGAGGCACCATGTTCTTGAAGGAATCCATGATCTTGGAGCTCTTGGCCTCCTGGTAGTAGGAGAAGCAGCCAGTGACAATGACCACAGCGGCCAGCACCACACCTAGATATAGCTGGTAGGAAAACAAAGTTTGAAGCCTCTGCCCTTCCCCACCTAGAGAGTGTCTGCCCTCAGGACCGACACTCAGAGCTGTTCTATGAGACCCTCAGACCCTCACGGGTGTCAGGGAGTGACAATGGCAAGAGAAGTCCTTTTCTCCAATTTCCCTCAACCTCCAGTCTCCTAGGATGGAAGGGCATGGAAACTCTCGGGGGTGGGGGGTTCCTCTATGGGTGGAGACCCAGGGACACAACCCAGTGGGAGGGAGCAGGGAGGACTGTCACATTTGTGACTGACCCATGTGTGTTGGGGGGTGCTTTACAGATTTATACAGGAGCATCACCCCTCTTCAGACTGAGGTACTGGGACTGTGGTATGAGACTCTTGTTCTCTGGGACCTCCCCACTATATTTACGGCTGAGTTGGTGGGTAGAGTCATGGTCTGGTCCAAGGGCCGGGTGTGTGGCTCACATTGTCATTGGAGGGTTCGTCCTCCATGGCAGCCTGGATACCATAGGCCAGGAAGCAGAGGATGGCCCCAATCCATAGCAGAATAGAGAAGCCCCCAAAAAGCTGACGACAGAACTTGACCCATTCAGGAGTGGTAGGAGGTGGAGTGAGGGCATTTGGCCCATCCCGAGCCAGAATGTCCTGAGCTCGCTGGTTGGTGAGTCCCTAGGGAGTAAGGAAAGGTATCAATCAATGTGTGTGTGTGTGTGTGTGTGTGTAACCAACCTGCTCTCACCATGTTCTTTCAGCTCCCTGGAAGGCAAGCAATGTCCAGGTGGAGGGGAAACCCCCCATCTAGGTGGAAGGGGCAGGAGCATCAGCAACCATGCTGAGAGAGTGGCATCTGTGATGGACTTGGAGATCTTGAAAGTGGAGGAGGATTCTAGCTGTGGCTGCCCCTTTGGTTATTATCAGATGGAGAAAACTTTCAGTTGGGGCCTCAACATCTTCCCCAAGGAAGCACAGATAAGCATCCTGGAAAGATAGTCTGTCTGAACCTCTCTCCTTCTTTCTTCCTTCAACACTCTAAGGAGAGCCACATAACATTGATCACTAGGGTCACATGACTTTGGCAATCACCTGTTGCTTTCCAAGGAAAGCCTGGCCAGGCTCCATTCTTCTGGTCCAGGCTGGATCCACATAGCAGCCAGTGCTTGATTCTATAGCAGTGCTTACCATATCACATTGGAATTGTATGCTTATATATTTTGTTTTTTTAAAAATTTTTACTTTTGAGAGAGAGGGAGAGAATGGGCATGCCAGAGCCTTCAGCCACTGTAAATGAATTCCAGATGCATGCACCCCCTTGTGCGCATGTGTAACATTGCACACTTTACGTCACTGTGAGTCTGGCTATGTGGGACCTGAAGATTTGAACACGAGTTCTTAGGCAGGCAAGCACCTTAACTGCTAAGCCATCTCTCCAGCCCGTATTTTATTTTTAAACTTATCTATCAGACTTTGAGCAGGGACCACTTTTATTTATCATTCATTCACTCAATGTGTATTGAATACCTACAAAATGTCAGGCACTGAGGGGGATTCGACACCACCAAGAAATATGCTGCTTGTCTTCTAAGATGGTCATAAGCATAAAAGACAAATAGATAATAACGCCAGAGAATGAAAAATGTTGTTAAGGGAAATAAAGTAAGGCAAAGGAATGAGGGTATCATTGATGAAATAGTGGCATTACTGCTTTGGGTGTAACCAACTGCTTTATGATTGGGTTTGAGACCCACTGCACAAGAGGGAATTCATGTCTGGTACTGTAAACCTGGTTGAAGGCCCATGGTTGGGGAAGTCACAAGCCTTAATGAGAAATCTACTATTGTTTTGCTAAGTGGTCATAGTGTACCCATCAATCTGCCTTCTAAATATTTGTATTTGTGCCCATAGATCAGTGCTGCCCTTGGCTTTGGTCAGAGAAGCTTCTTTTTGTAGCAAATGGAGACAAAGAGACTCACAGCTGGTCAAAGACATAGAGCACAAGTGACTGTGGACTATTCAGCCCTAAATGGGACATCTGTATCACCTCCTCCAAGGCAAGGGGAGGCGGAGAGAACACAGGAGCCAGAGGAAAGGGGGGGGGGATGTGCTGGAGTGCTGTCTTCCAGACACGATATGGCCACTGAACTCATGATGCCTCTGAAGCTGTGATTACCTGCACATGACCTGACGAGATGGGGCCCTCAGCATCCTATCAAGGATGGAGGAGGAGTTTGTGAGGCTCCAGTCCTCTCCAAGGAGCTACTGGAAGTTGGTGGTTGCTGGTGGAGGGGGAGACATTTCTGTTCCTGGTATGGCCACAAGTAAGTTACCCATGCTGTGGTAGATAACTCCTCACCCATGTCCATGTAAGCAACCCTATTTAAACTGAGTGGGTCACAAAAAGGACGTGAAAATAGAGGGGAACTATTTGAGAAGATGAAGGGTTTCAATGGGAGTGGGAGGGAGGACAAAAAGTAGTAATGGGGTGAATATGATCAAATATATTATGTACATGCATGAAATGTAAAAGAAAAAAAAAAACAGGATGAAAGCTAGGTGTGGTGACTCACATCTATAATCCCAGCACTTGGGAGTCTGATGGAGGATTGCTTAAATTCGAGGCCAATATGGGGCTACAGAGTTCCAGGTTAATCTGGCTATAGTGAGACCCTATCCCAAAAGAGAAAGAAAGAGCCAGGCATGGTGGCACACGCCTTTGATCCTAGCACTTGGGAGGCAGAGGTAAGAGGATCACTATGAGTTCAAGGCCACCCTGAGACTACACAGTGGATTCCAGGTCAGCCAGCTACAGTGAGACCCTACCTTGAAAAACCAATAAAATAAAATAAAAAAATAATAGAGAAAGAAAGAGCCAGGCATGGTGGTGCATGCCTTTAATCCCAGTACTTGGGAGGCAGAGGTAAGAGGATCGCAGTGAGTTTGAGGCCACCCTGAGACTACATAGTGAATTCCAGGTCAGCCTGGGCTAGAGTGAGATCCTACCTCAAAAAAAAAAAGAAAAAAAAAGAAAAAAGAAAAAAGAAAAGAAAAAGGAGGGGGAGGGAGCCAAGAATGAAGACATACAATTTTAGGAAGGACAGTCCAATAAGAGTGGAGGTGGAAGTATTAGTGAACTAATTTTTTTAAACTTTTTTTTTTAATTTTTTTTAAAAGTATTTTTATTTATTTATTTATTTGAGAGTGACAGACACAGAGAGAAAGACAGATAGAGGGAGAGGGAGAGAATGGGCGCGCCAGGGCTTCCAGCCTCTGCAAACGAACTCCAGACGCGTGCGCCCCCTTGTGCATCTGGCTAACGTGGGTCCTGGGGAACCGAGCCTCGAACCGGGGTCCTTAGGCTTCACAGGCAAGCGCTTAACCGCTAAGCCATCTCTCCAGCCCTAAACTTTTTTTTTGAGGCAAGTCCAGCGGACTGGACTTTTTTGGCTTGTTAGGGTCTCCAGCCACTGCAATTGAACTCCAGACATATGTCACACCATGTGCACATGTGCGACCTTGCACACTTGCATTATCTTGAGTGTCTGGCCTGTGTGGGACCTGGAGAGTCAAACATGGGTCCTTAGTCTTCACAGGCAAGTGCCTTAACCACTTAAGCCGTCTCTCAAGCCATAGATTTTTTTGTTTGTTTGTTTTTGTTTTTTGAGGTAGGGTCTCACTCTAGCTCAGGCTGACCTGGAATTCACTATGGAGTCTCAGGGTGGCCTCGAACTCACGGCATTCCTCCTACCTCTGCCTCCCAAGTGCTGGGATTAAAGGCGTGCGCCACCACACACAGCTGGTTTTTTTTTTTTTTTTTTTTTTTTTTTTTGAAGTAGGGTTTCACTCTAGCTCAGGTTGACCTGAAATTCAATATGTAGCCTCAGGGTGGTCTTGGACTCATGGCAAGCCTCCTACCTCTATTTCCCAAGTGCTAGTATTAAAGGCATGCACCACTACACCCGGCTTAGCCCTAGACTTTTGGTTAACAATTGTTTTCACAAGACAGTGTCTCATTCTGTAACCTAAGCTGGCTTGGAACTCACTATGTAGCTCATGCTGACCTTGAACTTCAATGATTTTCCTGTCTCAGCCTGCCAAGTTCTAGGATTATAGGTGTTAGCCCCATGACTAGTGTTACTTGTATTTTTGTTTGAGGTGGGGTCTCATTATGTTTCTGAAGCCACTCTTGAACTCCTGGGCTCAAATGATCCCCTTTAGCCTCAAGTAGTTAATACTACTGCTGACCATAGCACCTGGAAGGTTAACTTTCTTAAAAAAATAAAATATATATATATATGTATATATATATTTGAGAGTGAGTGAGAAAGAGAGGCAGATAGAGAGAATAAGCATGCCAGGGTTTCTAGCCACTGCAAACAAAGTCCAGACACATGTGCCACCTTATGCATCTGGCTTTACATGGGTACTGGAGAATTGAACTTGGTTCCTTAGGTTTTACAGGCAAGTGTATTAACTGCAAAGCCATCATCTCTCCAGCCCTATCTTTCTTTTTTTTTTAAATTTTTTTGTTCACTTATTTATTTATTTATTTGAGAGCGACAGACACAGAGAGAAAGACAGATACAGAGAGAGAGAGAGAGAATGGGCTTGCCAGGGCTTCCAGCCACTGCAAACGAACTCCAGACACGTACGCCCCCTTGTGCATCTGGCTAACGTGGGTCCTGGGGAATCGAGCCTTGAACTGGGGTCCTTAGGCTTCACAGGCAGGCACTTAACTGCTAAGCCATCTCTCCAGCCCCAGACCTATCTTTCTATTTACTTTATTTTAGTTTAGTTTAGTTTTGGATTTTCAAGGTAGGGTCTCATTCTAGCCCAGACTGACCAGGAATTTGCTATGTAGTCTCAGGGTGGCCTCAAACTCATAGCAATCCTCCTACCTCTGCCTGCTGAGTGCTGGGATTAAAGGCATGCGCCACACTCCTGTCTACCTTTTTATTTAGGGTTTCACATATGATAGACAAGCTCTCCACCACTGAGCTACATTGGAAGCCTGTGTGTGTGTGTGTGTGTGTGTGTGTGTGTAAATTTTCAAGGAGGGAGGGAGAGAGAAGAATGATGCCAAGGCCTCTATCCATAGAAAACAAACTCCAGACACATGTGCCACTTTGTGCATCTGGCTCTATGTGAGTACTAGGGAATCAAACCTGGACAACTAGGTTTTGCAAGCAAATGCCTTTAACTGCTGAGCCATCTCTCAAGCCTCCAACTTCAACTCCAACTTTTGTAATTTTGGTTTTGAGAAAGGATTTCACTAAGTTTTCCAGGCTGGTCTTGAATTTGCAATCCTCCTGTTTTAGCATCCTGAGAAGCTGGGATTCTAGGTGTGTACTACCAGACCTGGCTTTGACTGATAATTTAAAAATATTTCTTTGTGTGTATGTGTGTGTGTGTTGTGCTTTTGTGGGACATGTGTGTATTTGTATGTGTGTGGGCACATGCACAGGTGTGTGTTAACATATGTTCATAATGTAGATGCCAGAGTTCTACACCTATTGCTTTTCCTCTTTATTTTTATCAGACAGGGTCTCTATCTGAACGCAGAGCTCACTGGTTTGGTTAGACAAGCTGGCCTGCAAGCCCCAGAGATCCTTCATCTCCCTCTTCCCTGAGCTGGGATTGGAGGCATGTGTCACTCACTGTGTCCAGCATTTTGCATGGGCACTGGCCATCTGAGCTTGTGTCCTCATGCTTGTGTGGCAAGTACTCTGCCCACTGAGCCTTCTTCCCAACCCCACTAAAAAAAATTTTTTTTTAGAGAGTCAGACAGAGAGAGAGAGAATGGGTATGCTAGGGCCTTTACCCACTGTGAACGAACTCCAGACACATGCACCACCCCCTTGTGCACATGTGTGATATTACATGTTTGCATCACTGTGCATCTGGCTGTGTGGGACCTGGAGATTTGAACATGAGTTCTTTCTTAGGTTTCACAGGCAAGCGCCTTAACAGCTAAGTCATCTCTCCAGTCCCCCAACCCTAATTTTTAAATGCTACCCTCAGCTATCTGACTATGCCACTGACTTGTTTATGTGACCTTAGTAAGTTACTCTCCTCTTCCAAGTCTCCTGGCTTTAATGAACAAGCAAATAACACCTGACAGAGTTATGGTGAGGATCAATGAACTGTATATAACTTGTCTATCACAGCCACTGACATAGCAGGAGCCCAGCAAATTACTGTAATAACAGGCTCGAGCCGCCTCACTGGTTTATGGATATCAGCTATGAGTGATGGCTGGAGGCAGAGCTCAGAGCTCTGCCAGGAAGCATCTGGACCTGGGATCTCAGGAGTCGTGGCTACCAGGTGTCCAGCGAAAGACCCTTGTAGGGAGCAGGGCTCCAAAGTCTGTTTATGGCTCTGCCACCAACTAGCCACATGACCATGGGTAAGTCCTTCGTCGTCCCCCCCCCCCACCATAGATATCTAGTTTGATGGCTTCCCACCTGGGTGGTTCTCTCACTTCCGGGTCTACTCACCTTGGACAAGTCTACTTGGTATTTGCGGCCCAGCTCATCCAAGGACAGCTTGTGGTCGTCCTGAGGAAGGGAAGCGGAGTTACTTGGGGGAAGGAGGCTGAGTGATCTTCAGGGCCCGGGGGTGAGGTGTGCCGCATGGGAGGAGGTGCCAAGCTTTTCTGGGTGGCCAGCAGCTGGGACGTGTCCCCCCCCCCCCCCCCCCCCCCCCGCAAGAGGTCCCTCCTCTGCAGCCCTTGTGAGAGAGCTTTAGGTCTCACCATGGCCACCTCCTTCTTCAGCTCATCCAGCTCCTTCTCTTTCTGCTTCTTCTTGCCACCCCCATTGTCGGCCGTGGTGGCGGCAGGGGAGTACTCGCGGCCAGCCTGCGGGGGGTAAGGGAGGGTGCGGGGAGTCAGGCTGGAGTCTGTGCCCACAGCGAGCCCCCCCGGGAGCAGTGCAGGAGACCCTTCCAAGGCACTGATGGGTTTAGGGAGGCAGGAGGTAGAAAGGCCCGCACCCTGGACCTCACACTCCTGGGAGAGCTGTGAGGACCCACCCTTGACCGTCCAGGAAGGCTGGGGGGCTGAAGTCTAGGAAGCTGCACCCAGGGCATGGCCGAGGATCGGTGGGGACGGCATGTTCGTGGCTGGTGGCCTGAGAGGAGTCAGGAGCAGAGGGTCCCGGGAATGGAAGCCTGGAGGGTGCTGGGAACTCTTGCCAGCCTGCTGAACAGGCCTGCTCAAGACTGGGCAGAGGTAACTCACACGACCTGAAACCCCTAAGTGTGACTGGATGAGAAGGGAACTGGGCTCCATTTGCCCAAAAATTCAAGAATGCATCTGAGACTGTATCTAGAGCGAAAGTTATGTCTCATCTAGTAAGATCGGATGGCATTTAAATGGTAGCTTGCTGAGCCCCTATTTGCCCTTCTTCTTGGGCCACTGCAGGCTTCCAGGTCCTCACAGGGAGCTTCTGGGGATTTATTCTCTCAGACAGAGGCTGCCTTGGAGTGACAGGACAGGCAGGACTGAGGAAGGCCAAGATCCTCCCCTCCCCGACCCTCTCTCAGTATAGAGTGTCTTTGTCACAGAGGGGCTGCTCAGCATCTGCTTGGTGCCTCTGGCTCTTCTCTGGACCCTAGACTTTCAGGAATGAGTTTTTCTGTACCATGAGTGTGATTTGGTTATTTCCCACAGAGAATGGGTACCTGGTTGAAGCAAGAGCCAGTATGTTTGCTGTTTTCAAGATTATGCAAGGGCGGTGTTTAAAACAGAACAGGCATTACTTTGGGAGCAAATTTTTGCTGTTTGGAAGTCAATTAGAAAGTGGAGAAAAGACCGGGTGTGGTGGCGCACGCCTTTAATCCCAACACTTGGGAGGCAGAGGTAGGAGGATCACCGTGAGTTCGAGGCCACCCTGAGACTCCATAGTGAATTCCAGGTCAGCCTGAGCTAGAGTGAGACCCTACCTCAGGAAAAAAAAAAAAAAGAAAGTGGAGAAAATTCTCAGGTACCTCCCGTCCCTACACAGGGACGGCCTCCCACACTGCCAACACGTGGCCTTAGACTGGCTCATTGTTGGACACATGGCTATCCCCTCACCACAATAGTGT
This sequence comes from Jaculus jaculus, assembly GCF_020740685.1. Lineage (NCBI taxonomy): Eukaryota > Metazoa > Chordata > Mammalia > Rodentia > Dipodidae > Jaculus > Jaculus jaculus. The sequence goes on from NC_059102.1 coordinate 316,207,845, forward strand.
ACGTCAGACACCCTAGGGAAGTCATATGCTCCATGGATTTGGACAAAGGGATACGGGTGTGGAGCCACTATTGTGTCTACATATGGTTTTGCTGCCCCAAATCCTATGTGCTCTAGGACATGCATTTGTCACCCAGGGAGAGGAGCAATCTGTGGCAGCTGCCCTGGTCACAAGAGGTCACCCTGCAGCACCTTGAGAAGTATAGTTCTGTCCAGTGCAATTGGGAGCAAGGGTGGGCATGGGGCGCACAACGTAAGGCGCACAGTTGTCCCCTAGATGGAATGACCTAAAAGGGTCTACGCTCTTGGAGGTTATGCGCTTCCTCCCCCCACCCTGAGAAAAGGTGACCAGTAAATCACACATTTGTTTGCAGCTGAAGAATTTTACAAATTCAGTCTGTTTTTAGCCATCTGGAGATCTGATGATCTTGGGGCGGCTGAACCCGGCTCATCTGAATGTGTGGGAAGGGGCTTGGGTATAGCTCCGTGGCTCCCTTCCCCAGGTGATCTCAGAGCTTCATGGACCTCGATGGACTGGACTACTCTGTTCGCTCACTCCTCCTTGCTGAGGCAGGGCTGAGCAAAGCCACGAAGGCACCAGAGGCAAGAAAGCAATCTGGACAAACTTCACTGTGACCCTGAGGCATGGGGTCCTGGCATACATCAAGGAAGGATGGGACTGGGGGCTGGGGGCAGAGCCCAGAGGAATGTCTGCACATTCAATGCAAAATAAAATACACGACAATGAAAATCAGATGCGTGCTTCTAGAATTCTGTGGTGGTGTACATTCGCAGTCCTAGCCCTGGAGGCTGAGGCAGAAGGATTGAGAGCTCAAGGTCAGCTTGGGCTACTTAGTGAGACCCTGTCCAAACAAAAATGCCCACTTCTGAAAAACTTGCTGGCCCATGCACACTGGCATGTTGGATTGTGGCTGGCTGAGGGAAGCAGCTCCATGGCCCCCTTCCCTAGCGCCCACCCTGTTCTCCCACACACCCAGAGTCCGGGACACACTGCCCATCCCCTCCTCTTGTCCTGGCAAGGATCTCTGGCTCCACAGCCAGGAGCCTGTGGAGATTTGGGGCCAGTGGCTACCCAGGCAAGAAAGAAAGAGGAAGCAGGGACCCCCCCCCCTTCTCCCTTCTGCCCTCCCTCCCCTTCCCCAACACAAGTCCGTCTCTGGGTCTTGAATGCTGAAGGAGAACAGAGAGTTCTTTTTGAGAAAGCCAGAGGCTGGGACAGAGTGGGGGTAGCTGGGAATCAGCCAGCACTCCCCCCACCTCAGCCTCTGGAGCAGACTGGGCTCCCTCCCACCACAGTGGTCCCTCCCCCCAACTCCCAGCTGCCCACATGGCCATGGACTTAGAGTTGTCCTTGCTCTGGAGTGAAGAGGCCAGGAAGAAGTGGGGGGAGGTGACACAGGATGGCACGCGGGCACTGGGGCTTCCCCTTGTCAGGCTGCTCCTGGTAGGTGGAACTTTGCTCTCCAGGCTCTAAACTCCTTGGTTTGGTTTAGCCCCTTATGCCAAGCACACTGGGAAAGCTCCTTCTGCTTCCTTCTTGCTATTGTCACCACAGTTACTGGGCATGGAGGTTAGGGGGCGCGGGGGTGCTGGGGGAGGAGTACAGCATCGGGAAATCAAGGTCAAACTGTTCCCCAGATATAGAGCTCTACGGTGGAGGCCAGCCAGCTGGAGGCTCTGCACCACTGCAGGAGATTTCCCTCTTTGTAGGGAGCAAGAAATGTCTAAGGTCCCATCTTCCCATGGTTGTAACTTCTTCCTTAACAAGACCTGCTCCCCATAGATGGTTCCTAAGATTGTTCTGTCCGATCATGAAAGCTAAGCAGGGTCAGGCAGGGTTAGTGCTTGGAAGGCAGACAGTCCCTAAGGGTGGCTTCACAGACCTCCCCTCTCCCCCGCCACTCCCAGTGACCTCTGTGCTCCTCCTGCAAGCTCAGAAGTTGTACATTGACATGTTCACCTGGTGAGACCCAGGGCAGGAGTTCATCCATGAGTGTCTGTAACATGCCCCGCTTTTAATGGTTGTAGGGTTTTGGACACACACACACACACACTTGCACACCGGTTCTATTTCTAGCTCCTGTCTTAGCTCAGGATCTCTGGTGTTCAGGCTCAGAGTTTTTCCAGCTGCTCAACTTAGTGAAATAACATGCCATTGCCCGACTCCTCCTGCGCCCAGAAGTTGGCCCACTGCACCCCATGGGCACCCTCTTCCTCACACCCTCCGGTGGCTTGTCATGCCCTCTTCCCTCCATGCCCTCTTTTTACCAGCACTCCACAAAAGGAAAGCAGCCTGGCACAGTATGTAAAGGGATTGGGTCACTTTTCTCCATATGGGAATTTCATTTCCAAGAACTGGAAGCCTTGTCCCTGCCTGCCCTGACGATGTGCTTGTTAATCTTCCCCTTGGCAAAGCCGTCGCTGCCGAATGCCATGGGCAGAATAGACTGAGGCAGGGGCAGCTCTTACCAGCCTTTGGGAAAGCCCAGGGCCCTGAGCAGAGGACAGTGCTGTTGGTGACATCCGGAGGGGTGCAGCCCCGGGTGCTGGGGACACATCCCTCCTCCCCATCCCTCCCAGCTGACTCTGGCACAAGGGCCCTTGGAGCTTGTGTAGGGAGCTGCCTGATGGTTCTGGGAGCCGAGAGCTCCTCTGCTCCACTCCAGCCTCGGACGGGCCCTTTCCTCCTGGGCTGGGACTCCCAGAGGAGTGGATATTTTCAGGAGGGTAGCAAAGGAGGGAGAACTAACAATGCCAAACAGCCCTTCAGCTGGGAGGCCAGGAAACACAGTGAGAAAGGAGGCAAGAGATGTGTGGAGAGGAGATGTGGGAGTGGAGTGCAGGGAGAGTTGGAGGGGTGCCTGGTGAGTTTCAGGGCTATTTGTGGGAGGGGAGGAGGGCAGGGCGGCTACAGAAGAGCCAGAGCTCACGGGCGGGCGCTGTGCAATCCACATGTGTGTGCAGTCGGGAGACTCGTCCTAAGTTCAAATTATCCCACTCAGCTTCTCCCCCCCTCCTTCCATGTCCCATCCCCACTCCATCCTTTCTGGACAGGCTGCCTCCCTTACCCTCTGGAGAGAGGTCCCTGGGCTTTGGGGATACTCACCCCACGACCCATCTTGGGGCAGAGTGGCTGAGGGGACCTAGGCTGGAAAGGTTAGCAGAAGGATCCCAAGAGCACAGCGCCGGCTTCCCCGGGGCAGCCCGAGACCCTGGCAGACAGACAGACAGACAGAGACAGCCGGAGCAACAGGGTAGCTTTAAATAGGCCCCTCTCCCCCTCGCCCCCGCCTTCCCCTCCGCGGGAAAGAAACGTTTGTTGAAACAGGATCCCTGAGGACTCCTCCCCTCCCGCCCCTTTAGTAACTGGCCGCCGATGGTCCACTTTCTTTTCTTTTTGATTTTTTTGGTCTCATGGTGTGCCCCCCCCTCCCTTGGTTCCTTCCCACCATGACAGCTACAACTGAGGGAGGCCAGGGAAGAGAGACCAGGCTGACCGTGGCAGGAGAGTTGGGGGGGAGGGGGTGTGTGGCCCATAGGGAGTCATCAGCTCCAGATCGCAGGATGCCAGAGACCCTGGGACCTCCTAACCCTGCCTGATTCCAGGTGGGAAAACACTCAGAGGAATTCAGCCATCTGAGTCTCACTGACGGAACCAGAACTCTGGTCTCCCGAAAGGGAGACTGTCCCCTCTGCCCTGGAGGCTTCAGGGGCCTACAGAAAGTTAGAACTGGAGCCCAAGGGTGACCCGTGCGTGTGGGGCAGGTCAGAGGAGGACTCTGGTGGGTGGCTCTGGAGGCAGCACAAGGTTTGCAGATGGAGGGGAGGGGACCCCTGAAGTGCCCCCTCATGTAACTCCTTACCAGTTTTCAGGATAATCAAGACTGCCCCGAGGCAGGTGGAGAGGTGAGGGATAGAGAGGACCCGAGGAGACCGGGTGGGCAGTCCCCTGGGCCGGGCACAACAGTTGGTGACGTTGCCGTCATCCTGTGTGGGAGTGGGTGTACCTGTCCCTCCATTATTGAGGGGTCCTGGGTGTCTCTGAGTCTGAGGCTGGGGAGCCGCGTGGAAAAAGGTCAAAGTGGGAAGGTGTGGAGTTCCACATCACCTCAAGCTCCGCATCCACCAACTAGAAAGCAGGGTAACCACTTGCCCCCTTGCTCGCTTCGTTGGGGAGGGAAAGGAAGGCATCACGGTCGCCGTGAGCTCAGCATGAGCTACATTGACAAGAAGCCCGTGAGGTCCTGGAAGCCTGGGCATGTGGGGCGGGGCGGGCCGGGGAGGGGGTTTTGCCTCCAGCTGGAAGAGGGAGCAGAGCCGATGACCCAGGACAGGGCCAGCTTGTATTGGGGTGTCGTTGCCACTCATTTGGTGAAGGGGCGAAGAATAGAGTTGGGGCTGGGCGTGGTGGCGCAGTCCTTTGATCCCAGCTCTTGGGAGGCAGAGGTAGGAGGGTATTGAGTTCAAGGCCACACCCCAAGACTATACAGTGAATTCCAGGTCAGCCTGGGCTAGAGAGAGGCCCTACCTCAAGAAAAAATAAATAAATAAAAAGAAAAGAAAAAAAGAATAGGGCTCGGGACAAAGTGAGAAAGTGGGGGGAGGGGGCAGAGAGAACAGAAATTCCTGTCTCCATCTTCTGGAGCAGTGAGAGGACACGGTTGTCCCGGAGAGTCCCCATTTCTCTGGGCACAGAGATGGACGAAAGGGACACCAACAAAGCATGGCAGGGCTGAGCACCCTGTGACGGGGCGCAGAGGTGGGCTGTGGGGCTTTGGCAGGAGGCCCAAGGTACCTGCTGGCTAGGCCAAGGCCCCCTCTGCTCCCAGAGAGAACTCTCTGCACAGGGATTAGGGACGTCCCCTGCAGGAAATCCACTCTCAGCCGACAGGGCTCGCATCTGAATTCCCTAAAATAACTGCTCCGGGCTGAGATTTTCCATTACAGGAATCAGAAGGTCACATCCTACCTGCCCCATCTGGCCTACCCCCACCCCACCAGGCAGGCGGGCAGGATGGGCAGACACGAGCTTTCTCACAGTCCAAGGCGCCCTCCAGGTCTCTCACTTGGGCCCCGAGAGGGCAAATAACTCCCGAGGAGACGCAGCTGAAGATACAGCAGGAACGCTTGTGGTTAGACATCGGGAAAAACTGCCTAGGCGAGAAGACAGTAGAGGGGCAGCCCAGTGGCCGGTGGCCCATTTTCCATGGGGCAGCCTTGCTGGGGGACAGGGGTGAGTGTGGTGACAACTTGGAGCTTAGGTGGTACTTGTGCCCCGGGTTCCTGGGTGATCTTCTGCTCAGCCCAGTTTCAGATATAAGGTGAGACAGCAGAGACATCAGTCCCAGACCAACAGGCATGCACACTTCAGGCGCTGAGCGCCAACTGTTTTCATTCTCTTACCACCACCCTCGTCCCTGCTGGCACCTCCCAGTGCTGCCCAGCCCTTCCCACGCCCTGGCTCTGGTCCCTGTAGCCAGGCTCAGTAACGGAAAGGGCTGTGTCCCGTCCTCCACCAGCACAGCCTGCTGGGGCACCCTGCCATGCCCTGCATTTGGTGAGCACAGCCCCAAGGGCATTCAGCTCACACACGTGGGGCTCCAACAAATGAAGGGTGGCCCGGATGCCCACGTCTGCTGTTCACCCATGCCTCCCTGGTCACCCCTTCTGCTGAGAGTATAGGTCCTAGGCATCTACCTGAGACGCCAGCTCACAGGTGGGAGTAGACACCCGGGCTCCCATGATCTGAGGTGCTTGCGACCTGCCAGCTAGCCAGTGGTGCCCAGCTGAGTCAGGTCCTGTCGACAGAGCAGTGGAGGAGGAAGACAGAAAGACCTGAAGGCAGGAGTGGACTCCAGAGAAAGTCACAGATCAGAAAGGGACCAAAGGGGACGGGATGGAGAGGTCCCCAGCCAAGTGTTTTGTCGGTAGGCAGTGGATCTGGGAAGTAGGGCTGTTGGGGGTTGGAAAGAGAGACAGGAACGTGTACTTGCCTAGGTGGGAGTGCTCGTTACGATGGGGACACAAGTGTGTGGGATCGTGTGGGTGCATCAGGTAGTAATTCCAAAGGAGTTACAGCCCCGAAGACGGCAGGGCAGCTCTCACTTAGATGTGTGGCGCGTCCGTTACAGATTGGTTGCCTTGCTTATGAGTGTGTGATTTGCACAGGTGTGTGTACGTGTGTGGGCTGCAGGGAGGGCTGCGCAACCCTGTGGGTGTACGTGAGAGTCCATGGGAGAGAGTGTGCGCACAAGGCAGGGTGAGTGCGCTCAGCTGCAGATGGACTCCCGAGGTCTCCAGGAAACAGTTTTGTTTCCTAAGTGACTGGCCTCCTGGGGCCTCCAGCCCAGACTTGAAGGTTGTTTCAAGATCATGAAAGAGAGAGTGGGAGGGACAGAGGGAGGAAAGCAGAGCTGGGAGGCTCCGTCACCCCCACAGTCCCTCCTCCCGCCCCCTCACCCCATTCCTTTCCCCAGCCTCGCTAGCTCACCCCTCTAGCAGCCAGCCCTCTGGGCGGTCTCTCCTTTGCTCCCCTCTCCCTTCCCTTTCTTCTGTGGTCTTGTCACTGCTGCCAGGCTTCCGGGGCCTTTTGGGGTGTGGGTGAGAATTTTATACTTCCAAGGGGAGGCCATCTTGGGGTGATTGGTTGCTGGGAGATAGAAGTCCTAGGGTGACTGTCACTAGCATTAAGAAAGGGGTCATCTTGGGCTGGAGAGATGGCTTAGCGGTTAAGCGCTTGCCTGTGAAGCCTAAGGACCCCGGTTGGAGGCTCGGTTCCCCAGGTCCCACGTTAGCCAGATGCACAAGGGGGCGCACGCGTCTGGAGTTCGTTTGCAGAGGCTGGAAGCCCTGGCGCGCCCATTCTCTCTCTCTCCTTCTATCTGTCTTTCTCTCTGTGTCTGTCGCTCTCAAATAAATTAAAAAAAAAAAAGAAAGAAAGGGGTCATCTCATCCCCTCCACCCCTCCATCCTCTCTTCTCCCACCCCTCAGATTGTTCTGACAGTGGGGATACTGGGCTTGAGGCCACAGCCTGCTGCTGCCTCAGTTTCCCAATGGACGAGGATAGTGTGGGTTCTCCTCTTATTTCTTCCTTGACACCTGTTCCTCTCTTTTCTTCCTGGTCTTTCTTTTCAGTTTACTCAGTCAAGTGTACATTCTAAAAATTCTCTTCCTCTGTCTCTCCCCAGTTCTGCCACCTCTCATCATTCCCCCAGATGGTTGTTATTGTCTTTTTTTTGGATCATTCAAACCATATTGTATAGAATATAGCAAACAGAAGGAAACAGCACGGGGAGGATTTATGTCACTCTTTCAGGCCCCGACTCACTCCCTTTGTGCCCCCCCCTTGCTTCTCCCCGGATTTGGAGAGCCCTGTGTTGGGTTCCCACCTAGGCACACATGTGGAAGTGTGAGAGAAGAGAAGAAAATATCCACGTGTCTGTCTGCCCAGTCCTGCCCCGGTGATGGCACAGGCTTGCCGTGTCTCTGCTTCCTGCCTGCCCTCCCTGGGGTCCCTACCATGGTCCAGGGCGGTGGGAGCTTGCCTGAAAGTCAGGTCAGCTGGGCCAGTTCCTGTGGATCCACTAACCACCTGTATGGCCATAAACACAAGGCTGCTCTGTGCCAGCCCTGGAATCTCCTGTCGCAGTAATGAGGGGCACTCGAAAGCCCCCTCTGACACTGCCGCATTCTGGACCATCCCCTCTGTAGCTGGTGGCTCCGCGGTCCTGTCCATTTGAGCTCTGGGCTGGGAGGAGATGAGGCGTACATGCTTCTGTTTATTCTGCCAACCAGCATGGGGGCAGGTATGCACACTTTGTTCAGAAATGAGCCTGGGCTCTTGAACTCTTGACCTAGAAATGAGGAAGGGCCCAGAGATTTTTGTTTTTGGCAAAGATGACCTTGGCTTCTTAGAGAGAGCCCCAGTAAGAGGTGGGGTAGGGTCTGAGTATCCTTTGGGCCAGGGAACCTGGCATCTCTTGGCTGGTAGTCAGTGAGCAAATACCAGGTGAATCTGTTTCCAGAGGTTCTTTGGGCTGGAAAGCATGTGAGGGGCCAAGAGAGGATGGGGTTAATGGGCCTTGCTGAGTTTGGGGCCAGGGGTCACAGCTGGGCCCTGCAGGGTTCCTGTTTGCCTTTGATTCCATCTGTGATGGGGAAGGAAGGGCCCCCTCAGACCCCTGAGGCAGGTTTGCTTTGGCCGAGGATCTGACCCAGCCACTGGCCCCAAGCACCCCCTCCCTCCTCTCCCCATCCAGAGGCAGCAGAGCTTGGCTCCTAGCCTCTTCCTTCCTGCCTCCTTCTTCCCTTACTAGGCCCTTCTACTTGACCCAGGATATAGCTCCATTTGTCCGTTTGTCTGTCTGTCTCCCTTGGCACTTTAGATGCCCAACTAGAACAGGATGCCCTGCAAACATCTGTCACTCAGAACCATAGCCTTTCTCTTACATAACAGACTCTCCTAATGCCAGGGAGCTTGGCCTCCTCTGGGCCTCAGTTTCTATGAAAGTGCAAGGTCCTTTCTCTCTCCTGTTCCCATCTGCATGTGACAATTAGCGGTACATGCTCCTGATGCCACTGCATGACTCTGGCATTCACCCTGCACTTGTTGAGCCCTTACTGCAGGCCATGTCCTGCGCCAGTTTTGGAGAGACAGTTAGTTACAACCCACACAGGCACGGTTCCGGCTCCCATGGTCCTGTTGCCTAGAACCTGGTGCCATTTAGTCTCTTGACTCTGTCTTCCCAGAGGAAGCTTCTGGACTCTCTGGGAGTCACCCTCCCCAGTTCCTCCAGCTGCCTGCCACTTCCCCAGCTTCATTTCTGGAGACTGTTGTTCTGCTGTCCAAAGTCCGGGCCATCGCTGAGGTCTGGCTGTGGGAGAGAGGCTGCTTATTTGTTCATTTGTTTGTTTGTTTACCGGGGACTATTGCCTCTGCAAATGCACACCAGATGCTTGTGTCCCCTTTTGTGTCCAGCTTAAGAGGGGGCTTGGGAACTGAACCCTAGGTTGGCAGGCAAAACAAGCTGGGTGTGGTGGCGCATGCCTTTAATCCCAGCACTAGGGTGGCAGAGGTAGGAGGATTGTTGTGAGTTTGAGGCCACCCTGAGACTACATAGTGAATTCCAGTTCAGCCTGAGCTAGAGTGAGACCCTACCTTGAAAAACCAAACCAAAACAAAACAAAAAATACAAGCCCCTCTAACTTCCCACCCCATGGGGAGAGGATTTGATGCAGAATTTGCTCTTGAATAGGTCCTTTGCCTCTTACAGTAAAGTAGGGGACCCTCATCTTTGCTGCCTGTTAACGTGCCGTGCCAAGCCTGAGCCTCACCCCAGAGATTGTTTTCATTGATCCGAGGAGGGCTCAAGTGTCAGGATCATTCAGAGCTCCCCAGATGACTTACTGGGCAGACAAGGTTGAGAGTCACTGAGCCAGGTTGTCCCCAAGATCTCTAGCTCATCCCAACCAATGGAGAACGAGTGTTGCTGTATCCTGCATTGGGCGGGTGGGGGGAGCCTCCAGCGTGAGCTTATTAGGATGTGAGGTCCCTGAGAGAAGATTAGTGATGAGCAGGGAACCCACATGATGGGAATGCTTGTTGATTTGTTTACTCATTCATCTGTCCATTTCTTCATTTATCGACACAGAGTCTCACTGTGTATTCTAGGCCGGCAAAAAACTTGCAACTGTCCTGCCTTAGCCACCAGAGTGCTGGATTCTAAGCGTCATCATGACTCAGATCAGCACCCCCTGTGAGAAGAGACAAAAGAGAGCCTGTTTCCTCTCCCTCTGCTCAGTACCTTGGGGAGGTGCAGTAAGAACACAGCCACCTGCAGACCAGGAATAGGCTTCACTAGATATAGAATTTGCTGGCACCTGGATATTGGACGTCTCCATCTCTAGTACCGACAAAGACAGCATGTGTGACTTTAGTCCTCAGACCAACTCCGTTGTGTATAGGTGGAGAAATTAAGGCGCTTAGTTCCCAAGTAGCAAAGCCAAGTGGGGATCTGGGATTCAAACCCAGTCAGCTGGGCCGGAGGCCGAGCGTTTAACTCCCTGGCCTTGAAAAGGATCCACGGTGGGCCTTGGTCTTCAGGAGCTCAGGAGCAGAACTCCGGGCTGCAGTGGTGACGGAGGCATCTCTGAGCTCAGCTCTGGTGGCTACTGGCTGCATTTAGAAGGGGATGGAAAATCCACGAAGGAGGAGTCGATTCTCAGCTGGAAGACTGAGGAAGGTCTTCATGGAAGGGCTGGATTCTCACTGGGCCTTGACAGGCCACCGTAGGCTCCATGTGGCTCAGAGAGAAGGAGCAACAGACATAGGCACAGAAGGCTTGAACTCCCCAAGCACAGAGGAGCATGGAGGCAGTCATGGAAAGTGGGCACTTGGGCTGTTTGACAGAGGGCCTTGAAAGCCAGGCCAAGTGTTGTTCTGCATGCTGGTGTTCCTCAAAACCCTGTGATGATAGAAGTCACCTGGGTGCTTGTTAAAAATATGAGCAGCAGGCACATCGCTGAGAGGCTCTGATACATGAGGGCGGAGGTGGGGAGTGGGAGTCAGTATTTTTACCACCGAGAAAGTTTGAGAAATGTTGCTGTAAACAGCATGGAGCCATTTAAAGTTTTGAGCAGGGGAGTGTTCTCATTCAGACTAGGCCCTAGGAAAGCTCATCTGAGTGCAGGGTGAGTGCCTGTGTACGTGGCCGGGGTGTCAGGCTGGAAGGCAGGGGCATGTGGGGGGCTATATGGATGAGGGTGTGAGGCGGAGATGCAGGTGGTTGAAAACGGTTTCTAGGAGGGGGAGTTTCAGGGTTTGCTAACTGCTTGGATGCCAGGGTAAGGGAGAAAGGGACCAGAGGGATGGGGAGAGGTCGGTGCAAAGGTTACTAAAATAAGGTAGGAGGTTGTTGGGAGACATGCTGCAACTTTCCGTTTGGGGTGTATGAAGGTTAAGGTGGAAATGACAGGATTGCAAGTGAAGTGTCCGTGAGTGACAGAGATGGGGACTGGAGCCTAGCAGAGAGCACGGGCTGCGGATGTCACCTGCACAGAGATGACCGTGAAGTGTCCGTGAGTGACAGACATGGGGACTGGAGCCTAGCAGAGAGCACGGGCTGCAGACGTCACCTGCACAGAGGTGACCGCTGAACCTTGATTGCCAAGGTGGAGGATCTGGAGGACAGATTACTATAAGGGTCTTGGGAAGATTGAGAGGCAGAGAACCCAGAGTGATGGAGAGCTAGCCCAAGCCAAAGGGAACTGGCAGCTGAGAGATGTTATTATTTTTTATTTATTTATCTGCAAGCAGAGAGGTGTGTGTGTGTGTGTGTGTGTGTGTGTGTGTGTGTGTGTGTGTGTGTGTCAGAGAAAGAGAGAGGGAATGGGTGCTCCAGGGCTGGTGCAAACAAACTCCAGATACATGTGTCACTGTGCATCTGGCTTTATATGGGTAACGGGGAATTGAACCCTGGTCATTAGGCTTTGCAGGCAAATCTTAACTGCTGAGCCATCTCTCCAGCCTGAGAGGAGATGTTTTAAGAGGCAAAACAAACAATCCACCCCCCCCCAATCCTAACAGTTTCAGATGGCAAGGGAAGAGAAAACTGGCTACCCTTTTTGTCAGCTCAGAGGTGATTGGTGTGACCTTCAGGAACGCCATCTCCATAGTAGGTTAAGTTTGGAAACAGAACTATGAGACAATGAGGAGTGAATGTGTGATGAGAAAGGAAGCGGAGGGACTGAGCTGGGGGCAGAGTGGGTGGGAGCTAGGCGACAAGAGTGGCCCATTTAGAAGGCTCTCCTTGGTAGGCCTCTGGGCCCACCCTGCTTATAAGGCCCGGTGTTGATCGTAAGTTATCTTGCCGACAATCCTCAGCAAACAGTGAGCTCAGAACTGTAACGATTCCATTTCAGAGAACAAAACTAAAGCTAGGGAAAGTAGCAGGTTGAAGGCTACATAGTTTTGAAAGTCAGGTCTTCCTAAAGCTTTGCGGTCAAGTTTAAGTTAGATATCCTAACTCCACAGTTTTTCATTTAGTTAGCCACAAAGAATTACTTCCTGTGTCTAAGCTTCTAATGGGTAAGTGCCTCAACTCTTAACTTAAAAAATATATATTTTATTTTTATTTATTTGAGAGATAGAGACACAGAGAGAGAGAGATTGAGGAATGAATGGACATGTCAGGGCTGCCAGCTGTTGCAAACGAACTCCAGACACATGCACCACCTTGGGCATTTGGCTTATGTGGGTCCTGGGGAATTGAATCTGAATCCTTTGGCTTTGCAGGCAAGTGCCTTAACCACAAAGCCATCTCTCCAGCCTCAACTCTTAACTTTTAGATTTGCTCTGTCCGGTGCTCTCTCCCCAGGGCTTAGTTCAGGAGCTGGGGCCCTCAGTGCTCACGTGGAGTGGTCAGTGCTGCGTGCTAGGGTTCCCCATCACCCTAGCCTGACAGCTAGTTGGACTCCCACGCCCATGTTGTCCCTCAGACACCAGCTCCTTGTCCCCGTGATGTTTGAACCACACAGATGCAGCATGGGTGACTTGGGATGGGGAGCTGGCTCAGTGGTTAGAGGTGCTTGCTTGCAAAGCCTGCTGGTCCCAGTTTGATTCCTCAGTACCAACTAAAGCTAGATGCACAAAGTGGCACATGCATCTAGAGTTTGCAGCGGCATGAGGTACCAGCATACTCATGCTCTCTCTGCTCACAAATAAATTAAAAAAATTTTTTTAGAAAGAGAGAAAAGAAATCCTAGATTGACCGTGAATTGGATACAATGTTTTAGCTTTTCTGAACTCATTTCCTTGGTAGCTCTAACTCACAGCATAAACAATGATATAGCTCAATTAATATTAGCTATTATTTTATGCCCCTGATTCCCAAAGTCATGGCCTCTGGATTACAAATTCTCAGCTGGATATGATGTCCAGCACCTTCCCTCCTCAGAGAACAGAGCCTGGCCCTTCTGAGACTGTCTAGGAAGACTTTTGGTTTGTTTTTTGAGGGACAGAAGGTTTGAGTTTTGAAATAAGAGAAACTTTCAACTGTGAATGGAAGTAGCCAGTGTAAGATGGACACAGGTGGAATAGCAGTGTCCACCATGGAGGTCATGTGGCCACCAGAGAGAAAGGACACAGAGCCCCCCTCTTGTCCCCCTGCTGCCCACTTATTTGTTTAGTTGCCTCTGCAAATGTCTGCTGAACTTCTAGCTCTTGCCTGGCTATTGTGCCAGGCAGGGGGCAGAGCAAAAAAGAGTTGCCAGTGGTCTTGAGCAGCTCACAACCAAGATGGACAGGGAGACAGGAACAAGCCCTGTAATTACAGTACAGTGTTGGGAATTACCACCAGAGCACCAGGGCAGGGGGCTGTGAGCGTGTGAGCGAGTGTGTGTGGGGGGAGACATAAGGGTCTTCATCTTAGTATCAGGACCCAACTCATACTCACTCCCATGGTCAGCTCGTTCACCCCCACTGCTCCATCTGTTTCTTTGTTTTTGCAATTTTTATTTCTGGCTTTGTTTTCTCTTTACTTTCCTAATAGAGAGCCTTTGGAAAAATTCCACCCTTGTTTCAGTTGGACTAGGGACAAAGGGAATTGTCCACTTTTCTGCCAGAATAGCCAAGGGGTGCCGACCTCCTTCGGAGTCCAGGTGGACAAGTGGATGCGGCAAGGGACTGGCAGGAGAGAGGCTCAGGAAGTGCCCGAGACCTGGGCAGGGATTGGTAAGAACACAAGAGGGGTGCCTGGCTGAGAGTGCTAGGCTGGCCATGCACCCCATCTCACACCTCCCTTCACGTGATTTTGCCCTCTGTTCCGGTGGGAGGAAGGAGGGTAGTACCCCTTCTACCTGAGTCTTGTGAAGTCAGGTCTATGGCTCTTTTTTCTCCCAGGGGGCTTTGAAGGGTTGGGACCTCAGAGTCAGAAGTGAGTCTTCAGTGTGTGTGTGTGTGTGTGTGTGTGTGTGTGTGTACGAATCACCCTGGTCCCTCCCTTTCCTGTCCCTCAAAGTCACTACACACAGAGCTTTCCTGATTTCCCTTGTCCTGGGCCTCCGGCACTGCGTTCATCCATTCATTCAACAAATATTTACAGCACACCCACTACGTGCTAGACACTAGAGCTACGGTAGTGGGGAAGCACAGCTAGTTCAAAGGCTGCTTAGGCACTAGAAGTGTGTGTGTGTGTGTGTGTGTGTGTGTGTGTGCGCGCGCGCATGCATGCGAGGAAACAATTGCGTGCAGGTTACCAGACCAGCGGGGAGGGGAAGACTGCTGAGCAAATATGCTCAGAAGTCAGTTTGCGTTTGTCTCTGGATGCTGCAAGCTGCTAGCTATGTGAGCCTGGGTAAATTACGTAAGGATTGCTGCCTGTTTCCAATATGTAAAGTAGAGGTAAACACAGCTCTTATCTCCTCAGGCTGTGTGTACCCAGGGCCCAGCACAAAGCACCCTTTCAGCAGCGTTAGCTGTCACTACTTCCTTCTCTCCTCACTCAGAGATGACAAACCCCTAAATGACCTGTTCTCCAAATTTGCCTCTTGCTCAACCTGATGACTCAGAGGCAGTCACTTGGTGCTAACCACCTCGTGCCCCCAGAGGCTTCTCTTTAGCACTCAGCCGCGCCCCGCAGACCTCTGTCAACCCAGGCTCCTGTATTACCCCGCCAGTGATATCACACAGTGGGGGGGGCCTCAGCCCCTCGCTGCCCTCCATGGCTGCATGGTCTTGCACCAGAAATTCCCTCTCAGCTGGCTGGTGACTGAGGCCAGGTGCAGGGAGCCTCTGCGGTGGAGCCCAGGCACCCACCCTACGGGACTGGGGAACAAAAGACTTGTCTTGGAAGAAGGCTGAGGGGATCCCGGCCCAAAGGGAACCGTGTGTGGCATTCTGGAGTGGGAGACAGTTGGCACTCACTGAGGGCAGAAATAGCCAGGCCCCCTCAAGGGTCAGGCCAGGTCATGTCACAGCCCCAGTGGCATAGTGCCTCCCCTATTCTTGAACAGCTGTGGCCACCCCTTGGCATAGAGCTTGAGAACTGGCGCAGGAGGGTAGGCTCAGCCAGGGCAAAAGGAGGGTACAGGGAACACACACACACACACACACACACACACACACACACACACACGCATTCTCTCTCTTCCCTCTCTCCCTCCTTCCTTGAGCCAGGACTGTGTACCTGCACAGTGGGTTCTGTGTCGGTGTGTGTGTGGGCACGTGTACATGCGAGACATTTTTATGGGTCTGTGAGTGGGTTTGAGCTTGTGCCAATACTTGTGTGTTCATCTTTGCTTGTGCACCTGTTTCTTTAGGTCTCTGCCTGAACTTGTCATCCAGGTGAGGGCAAGGGTTTGTCTTTCTTCTGACTCTGAGCCTTCGTGGAGGCTCGCAGCAACTCAGCAGAGAACTTCCCCTTGGGGAGGATGGGAAACTGGAGTTCTTCAGTGCAGTTGGGGTCAAGGCTTTCCAAACACATACAAGCACAGGACATTCTTGTGTGCAAACCTTAGCTCCCCACGAAGCTGAAGTTTGTACCTAATTAAGGAAGAGAGCTGAATACACGTGTATTTGTGTCATCTCCATCTATCTTGGTGACTAGTGTGCTTGTTGCTTTGTTTTAGTGGTAGTGCCTGTGTCTATAAGTGTGTGTGTGTGCGCGTGTGTGCACACTGGGCTCATGTTTCATCTTCTCTAGAGATGTTTGCATTTATACAGTACCAGGGGTTCCACACTGCTAGGTTCAAATCTGAATTTGGACAGTAACTCGCCCATTAACCTTGGGCAATTTCCTTAGCTTCCCCCATGCCTCCGTTTTCCCAAGGGGATAATAATAGCTCTACCCTCACAAGGTTCTGTGGGGGTGAGATGAGATCTTGTTACGCACACCTGGTCTGGACAGGAGGACATGGCTCCGGGGGCCATGTCTCCTTGGTTGTGATTACGGTATGTGGCATGTCAGCCAGATTACAAACCGTCTTGGGGCAGAGCGTGGGTCTTAATTACCTTTAATGATACTCACGACACCTCAGTGCCACCTAGGTGCCTTGCACATATGCCATCTGGAGGCAAAACGAGTTAAATAAGCACATGAAACAAGACTGTTGTTGGATGAATGCCCACAGCTGGTAGTGCATAGAAATGTGGGTGAGAGGCTGGGGTGGCATCAGTGACAGCTCAGCCCAGCCACGTGCCATGGTCCTGATGGCCACCATGGCACCCAGGCTCCATCTTCTTCCTCCTCCATACCTCAGTCTGGCCTAGAATCCCTTCCTTCTCTGTTCACATCACCCCAGAACACCAGCTTAGTGCTGTGTGAGCTTGTGTTGTCGAATAGTGTGTTGCTTGGGCAGAGGAGTGCCCTCCAATCCAATGAGCGATTTGGTACTCTTTGCAGTGAGTGTGTGCATGCGTGTGTGTGTGTGTGTGTGTGTGTGTGACGCGCATCACCCTACTGGGTGTGTGTGTATCATGCTTATTGCTCTGCTGGGTATGTGCGTAATGCCCTTCTGTGTAAAGCCCCTTGGTTTCAGTGGTGACGTGTGTGTGTGTGTGTGTGTGTGTGTGTGTGTGTGTGTCACGCTCATTGCTCTGCTGGGTGTGTGCATAACGCCTGTCTATGTGAAGCCCCTTGGTTTCAGCGGAGACATGTGTCTGTGTGTGACGCGCCTCGTGCCTGGCAGTTGCTCTCCTCCCCCAACTTTCCCAGTTACATAAGCAGCTGAGGGGTCGTTCAGTCCTGGACTCTGGGCTCCCTCTGCTGGTCACTACTGGAAGCCACAGCTCCAGAGGGACCTATGGAGGAATTTTCCTTAGGCCTCAACTGCTCTGTGCACTCTAGCCAAGTCCTCAAGCCCTATCTACTGGTAGCTTCTTCCCAGACACAAGCCACAGAGTAAGGAATGCTCCTTCAGCTCCAGAAAGATCCCCCCTAATGCTTGTATTGAGGGTTTGACCGTTACATGTTTGCCAGATGTCATGCCCACATAATGACTACCTTCCCAAGGTTAGGCGCCCATGGCAGTCTTATTTACTCGGGCATAGCCAATACCCAGCACAAGGCCTGGCCCAATCAGTGTTGGCTGCATGACTGAGATTGCAGGCTAGAGATACTGCGGAGGAGAGACAGTAGAGAATAGGAAGATTTGGGAACAGGCAGACCTTGGCTTGAGTCACATCTTGTGTGATGTGTGGCCTTGGGCAAGATACTTAAGCCACTTGAAGCTCAGATTTGTCTTATGTCAAATGACATCATCTCGTAAAACAGACTGTAAAGGCTAGAAGTAATGTCCAGGCAAGCGCCTTAACCTCTAGGCCATCTCTCCAGCCCACTAGAAATAATATCCAAAGGGGACAGACTATGTAACCATCCCGTAAGTGGCTGCTCTTTATGGAGATGGTGACCATTAACTCTCAAACCTCAGGAAGGTTAGAGTAAATCCTCTCAACGTCTAACTCAAGGGAGTGTGCTCTTCCTCCCAAAGCCACCCCCTGTGACTTTCAGTTCTCATTTGGGCCAACATGGCCTGAGGATAATCTATAACCAGGCTGGGATAGGTCAGGGTGGGAAGCGGCAGGCTTCCTCCACCCTGTTCCTGGAGCCCAGGGCTGCATCCCTGACAGAGTCCCAAACATTCTCAGTGTTTCCCTGTCTTCTCTGTGGTTAGTGAACATGGCGTCTACTGGCAACTCTGCGAATATCTCCTCAGAGAATGGGACTTGAGAGTGGATCTGGTCTGGCCTTCACCACTCCCCTCTCTGGACATCACTTTTCTCCATGCGAGAGGGTAAGTGGAAGGGGGGAGGGGTGGACAAAGTAGGTGGGGAAGGTGGAGGTGAAAGGGCTAGGGGTGCTCTAGGCAACTTCCAAAAGATGGCCACTTTGACAGCCTTAGCTTTGCAGGCCTGGCCTCACCCTTCCTTCTGGCCTCCCCACCTACCTTCTTCAATGCAGAGGGAAAGGCAGAGATGCCTAGAAACTTCCCTCTTCCACGTTCCCATCTCCAGGTCAGCCCCAACCTTCACAGCAGAGAGCTGTGCTCATCTCTTTTCACTGGGCCACAGACCTCTTTACCCATCCCCTAGTTATATCTAAACTAAAGCTTAACTTCATAGAAAACAGTGTAAGAACTCAAAACTAAAACAGCCCTCATCTGTCACTTCCCATTTCGTGTTGGTTTCGCGGTGTGCTAGACGCCCTGTGAAGGAGACCTCACTCAGTTAATCATGAAAATAACCTTTTTTAAAATTTTAAAATTAATTTTAATTTCATTTTTTGAGGTAGGGTTTCACTGTAGCTCAGGTTGCTGGGACTAAAGGCGTGCGCCACCATGCCTGGCTAATTTTATTTTTTGTTTATTTTTATTTATTTATTTATTTATTTGACCGCAACAGAGAGAGAGAGAGAGAGAGAGAGAGAGACAGAGAGATCGAGAGAAAGAGAGAGAGAGAGAGAGAATGGGCACGCCAGGGCCTCCAGGCCCTGCAAACGAACTCCAGATGCGAGCGCCCCCTTGTGCATCTGGCTAACGTGGGTCCTGGGGAATCGAGCCTCGAACCGGGGTCCTTAGGCAAGCGCTTAACCGCTAAGCCATCTCTCCAGCCCTAATTTTAGTTCTTTACAGTAACCCTTAAGTGAGTGTCGACAATCTCAGTTTGTGGAGGAAACAAGTGAGGTTGGAGGGGGTTGAGCCACTGATCAAGATCACCCAGCCAGGAAGTGACCGCGCCTGGACAGCTTACACTTTTCTAACTCGTTTTCTTTTTGCCTTTGCCCTCTGATTGGGGTGTAAACAGATCTCCGGTGACTTTCCAGGGGGGGTAGCCCTGAGAACCCCTGGAGTCCAAACCCTGCACATCCAGGAAGTCCTGGGCCCTCCCCCCCCAACCCCACCTCCACTTAAGTCAGCAGGGCTTGCGGTGAGGACCGAGCGGCGCCCCGGATCACCCAACTGGATTCTGAGTGCGTGGCCACGGCCATCGGGTCGTCGCCGGGGCCGGCACCCCGCTCTCGGGGAAGGACCGGCAGGTGCCGGGCGGGGTTAGCTCGCCGCCAGGCTGGGCGGAGGTTAGAGGAGCCGGGGTGTCGCCAGTTCACGGAGCCCCGAGGCCAGAGGCGGAGCCACCGCCAGGGTCGGGGGCTGGGGCCGAGGAGGAGGGGGGGGGGGCCCGGGCGGAGTCCGCGGAGGGCGGGGCGGGGCGGGGCGGGGCCCGGGCCCGGGGCGCGGCGCGAATGGTCCCCGAGCCGCGGAGGGCGGGAGCGAGAGCCGCGCGGGGAGGGGAGGAGGGCGGGGAGTTGGCGGTTCCCGCTCGGCCGGGTTCTGCGCACCCACGCCCGCCTCGCCGCTCCGCTTCCTGACCCCCCTCCAGCCGGGCATGCGCCCCCCGCGCCCCTGGACCCCCAGAGCCCGCGCCGCCCCCCGGAGCCTCCCCCGAGCCCGCTGCGCAGGATGGGCGCCCTCCGCCCCACGCCGCCGCCGCCGCTGCCGCTGCTGCTGCTGCTAATGCTGGGTAAGCCGGGTCCCCGCCCTGGCCCCCGCCCCGCCGGGCAGGTGCCCGCCAACCCGAGCCCGGCCCGCCCGCCCTCGGCCGTCTCGGAGCTCCTCGAGCCCCTCACCCCGACACTTCTTCCATCAGGTGGCTCGAGTCTGCCCCTTCGTCATGGGACGGGCGGGGGCGCTGCATTTCTAGGCCCCGAGCTGGGACCCAGAGAGCCCCCGCCGAGGTGTCGTCCGAGGCATCCTCCGGCCTCCAGAGGGCAGGCCCCGGGTCCTGGGATCGCTGCGCCCCCCCCCCCAATAAAAACCACCGTCTCCTTTCGGGCCCCCCCCACCCCCCAGCTCCAGGCCTGGCCTTGGGTGTCTGCCCTGCGTAGGCAGTGCCTGCCGGTCTTCGTAATTGCCCCAGAGTTGGCTGGAAGCCCAGAGGCTGGGTCTACCCACGGTCTTTGAAGTAACTCTCCCCTAATTGTTCCCCGCACACCTCACCATCTGAGGCTCCCTCCGTCACCTCTGTCAACACCCTGGACCCTTTCTTGCACTCCCAACTGGTTGTCACACGCTCTCCGCTAGGATCAGCTTCCCTGCCACGGGAGAAACCTGGCTCCATGGAAACTGATCCTGGCATCTCCAAGCACCCAGTGTCCTCCCCGGTGGGTGTTCTGGGCCAGCCTCGCATGCATGTGAGGTGGCACTGGAGTTGTTTGTGGACTGGAGGGCTCCGTATCGGAGGTAGTCTAGGGAGGAGTAATGACATGGAGCAGATGTCTTGACACACCATTGAAATCACAGGGGTTTTTTTTGGGGGGGGGATTTAGAGCTAACATAGTCAAGGCTGAGGCCCTTGCACCCCAGCTGCGTTCTCTGTTTCTGGACCAGCACTCCGCTGTGCCACGCAGTCTCGCCCCAGTGCAGGTCTTTGAGCTTCTTGGGCCAGGATGAACGCTCCCCTTGGGACCCCGGGCAAGAGGCAGAGGGAGGTATGAAGACGGGAGCCAGCCTTGGGTCCTGGTTGCCTCTTGCTTGCTCCGTTCCCCCAGTGGATATTGTGGAGCAGAGAAGAGCCCAGGGGAGGTGGAGAGTGGTGGGAGGCGCACAGAGGTGGAAGAGGAGCCTGCTGGGATCTGAGCTCGCTGTGTTTTGCACTAACACTCATTTTTGCAGATGAGAAAAATGAAGTCATCTGCTTCAGAGACCATATATTTGTTGGGGCTAAGATTTGAACTCAAAGCTGACTCTAAAGCAGGTCTTTGCTCCTTCAGCACACAGATGAGGGACCTTGCCTGAGGGTAGAATCATGTGGTGAGGGATGTCTTTAAAAAAATTTTATTTTAGCAGGTGGTGCAGGCCTTTAATCCAGCGCTCAGGAGGCAGAGGTAGGAGGATCGCCGTGAGTTCGAGGCCACCCTGAGACTACATAGTGAATTCCAGGTCAGCCTGGGCTACCGTGAGAGCCTACCTTGAAAAACAAAAAAACAAAAAAATTTTTTTTGTTTGTATTTTTGAGGTAGTGTCTCACTCTAGCCCAGGCTGACCTGGAATTCTCTATGTAGTCTCAGGGTGGCCTCGAACTCACAGCGATCCTCCTACCTCTGCCTGGGATTAAAGGCCTGTGCCACCACACCAGACTTAAAATTTTATTTATTTACTTATTTGAGAGAGAGAGAAAGAAGAAGAAGATGAAGAGAGACAGAGAGAGATAATGGGCATGCTAGGGCCTCTAGCCACTACAAAGGAACTCCAGATACATGCTCCACTTTATGCATCTGGCTTTACCTGGGTACTGGGGAATTGAACCTGGGTCCTTAGGCTTTGTAGGTAAGTGCTTTCTTTCTTTCTCCCCTTTTTGGTTTTTCAAGGTAGGGTCTTGCTGTAGCCCAGGCTGACCTGGAATTCACTATGTAGTCTGAGCGTGGCCTTGAATTCATGATGATCTTACTACCTCTGCCTCCCAAGTGCTGGGATTAAAGGCTTGCACCACCATGCCTGGCTCTTTTTATACATACATACATATATATCTAAATTATTTTCAAGGTGATAGAGCCAGAGAAAGAATGAGATAAATGGGCATACCAGGGCCTCTTGCTACTGCAAACAAACTCCAGACATATTTGCGTATTTGCAACATTGTGCATCTGGCTCTGTGTATTGGGGATTTGAACCTGGTCCATTTGGCTTTGCAAGCAAGCACCTTTAAATGTGGAACCATCTCTCTAGCTCTAGAGACAGATTTCTTGTTTTGGTCTTTTGAGGTATGGTTTCACTTCAGCCTAGGTTCACCTGGAATTCACTGTGTAGTCTCAGGATGGCCTTGAATTCACAGCAATCCTTCTACCGCAGCCTCCCTAGTGCTGGGATTAAAGGCATGCGCCACCACACCTGGCTCTGGGGACAGGTTTCTTAAGGCTATGGGAGTGACTTTCCCATGGGGATGTCCAAGTCCCAGCAGCTGTGGAGCCAGGAAGAAAGGAGGCCACCTTCTGAGCAGTCTGAAACAGTTCTTGGGCCCAGGTTCCTATTTTTATTAAATATTATTTATTTGAGAGAGAGCGAGATACATAGATAGATAAATGGACATGCCAGGGCCCCCTGGCCACTGTAAATAAACCCCAGACACATGCACCTCCTTGTGCATCTGGCTTTACGTGAGTACTGGGGATTGAACCTGGGTCCTTTGGCTTTGCAAGCCAGCACCTTAACGGCTAAGCCATCTCTCTAGCTCCAGGGTCCTATTTAATGCCAGGAAAGGCTGGCGTGATCTGAAGTGAAAAGGAAGAGAAGCTTTGGGATAGAAGACTGACATAGTTTCTTGGTTTAAGACTATTTTATGAGAAACAGTGAGGGGGCAGGGAAAAGAAGGTGAATGGGGAAAAGAAGGGAGAGAAAGGGGTTGCATGCACTAGGGAGAGAGAGGGGAGGGAGTGGGAGGGAAAGGGGAGACAGAGAAAAAGGGTGGAGGTAAACCTACCTGGAGCAGGAAAGCCGAAAGAGAGCAAGTGCAGGCCAGGGAGAGAGGAGAGAAACTGCCCTGTGAGAGAGGGACTGGGGGGGATGGTCTTCTCTCTTCGCCCTCAGTTACTACCAGGAGGTGGTCCAGAGCCCCAAGCCTGGCATGGCCTGGGGGTGCGGAGAAGAGAGGATGGGTAGAGAGCTCTGGGATTTAAACAGTGTATAAAAAGATAGATAAATAAAAAGAAGAAAAGATGAGCTGTGGAATGGCTCAGTAGTTACAGGTCTTTGCTTGCAAAGCCTGCTGGCTCCAGTTTGATTCCCTAGTACCCCTGTAGAGCCAGATAGAGAAAGTGGTGCTTGTGTCTAGAGTTCGTTCTCTTGCTACTGCAGGAGACTCTGGCACTCCCCATACTCACTCTCTCAAATATTTTTTTCTTTTTTAAAAAGGAAAGAATTTCATAGCAAAAGGGGATGTGGGAGGCCTCATGGGGTGATAGGGAGGTGTGATCATTTTTTTTTTTTTTTTTTGGAGGTAGGGTCTCACTGTAGCCCAGGCTGAAGGTTGACCTAGAACTCGCTCACTGTGTAGTCTCAGGGTGGCCTTGAACTCATGGCGCTCCTTCTACCTCTGCCTCCGGAGTGCTGGGATTAAAGACGTGTGCCATCACACCCAGTTTGCATTCCTTTTTTAAATAGAAACTTTTATTATTATTATTTATTGATTTGAGAGGGAAAGAAAGAGGCAGAGGAGAGGAGAAGAGAATGGGCGCACCAGGGCCTCCAGCCACTGCACATAAACTCCAGATGCATGCATCCCCTTGTGCATCTGGCTTACGTGGGTCCTGGAGAGATGAACCAGAATCCTTTGGCTTTGCAGGCAAATGCCTTAACCACCAAGCCGTCTCTCCAGCTTCCCACATATGCATTCTTGTTTTAGGGAGATGTAACCCATGTTGAGTCCACGTGGCATGCTGGACTGTGGTCTGGATGAATCAGATTAACAGCCAGTTTAGAGACAGGACTATGGAAATAAGAGTCAACAGTAATTAGAGGGGTGACAACAGGTATTAACCAAGAGACCCAGGATGAGTTTTGGAACAATTTGGAATTGGAGCTGCTGAAATGCATTGTATAGATTAAGTGTATAGGTTAAGTTCAGGATGAAGGTGGCATCATCAGACATGTGTCCATATTCCTGATGTTGGAAAGCAGAAAAGTCTCAGTAAATGTGAGGGAGCTCTGGCATACAAGAAAACGAGTTTTACCTCAGGAAGTGAGTATGCATTGGTCTAGCTTAATAGGAAAATGTCTAGCAGAGCTGCCATCCACAGCAAAGGGTCCCAGAGATGTCAAGTCATATACAGGAAAAGATGATAAGCTGGCCATTTAAAAGGCTAATACTAGCTCATATTAGCCAGGTGTGGTGGCGCATGCCTTTAATCCCAGCCCCTGGGGGAGGCTGAGTGACGTAGGAGGGTCACTGTGAGTTTTGAGGCCAGCCTGCAACTATCTAGTGACTTCCAGGTCAGCCTGGGCTAGAGGGAGACCCTAGCTTGAAAAACAAAACAAAACGCAAAAAGGCTAATACAGCCCCAAATAATTTTAGCTCTGGATCTGTAACATTTAACTCTCCACAGTTACTGGAGTGAGTTGTTGAAGTTTTAGTAACAAAAGGGTTGCTTCCAGGATCCTCAGCGCTTGGCCTTGTGGACTGGCTCGTGCACCCCGCACTGCGCATGGCAACTGCCGGTGACCTGAGGTGCTAGGAGGCTTACTCCTGGATCAGCCACGTGAGGCTGACCAGGAAGCTCTTCGGGACAGAAATAATCAACAGAGCCATTAGGAAAGATATGCCGGGATCACTTTAATCTGGGTCTTATCTATTTTTCATCATCATCATCATCATTATTATTATTATTATTTTTTTTTTGAGGTAGGGTTTCACTCTAGTGCAGACTGACCTGGAATTCACTATGTAGCCTCAAGGTGGCATCGAATTTATGGTGATCCTCCTACCTCTGCCTCCCAAGTGCTGGGATTAAAGGTGTGCGCCACCATGCCTGGCGGTCTTATCTATTTCTATGTATGACATTGGCATGTGACACCCAATAGGTGTATTATATTTAACATTGAAAATAGTAACCAATTTAGGTGGTTGATAAGGGAAGGAGGATTGTCTAGAGAATGGAAGAAGGCATTCTTAATTTGGGTAAGAAGAGTTAATTGAAATCTTTGCACATATGGAGGTAAGGTGGAAGTATAAGAAACTAAAATGGACTGGAGAGATGGCTCTGTGCTTAAAGGCACTTACATGCAAAGCCTGATGGCCAAGGTTCAATTCCCCCATAGTCACAAAGTGGTGCATACTTCTGGAGTTTGTTTGCAATGGCAAGAGTCCCCCGCACATTCATTTTTTCTGCTTGCAAATAAATGATATAATAAAATATTTAAAAAAGAAACTAATATTATTTTCATTGGTAGTTTAATTAGAATTGAGATTAGCCTCATTTTTTTTTTTTTTTTTTTGTGAGGTAGGGTTTCACTGTAGGGTTTCAGGCTGACCTGGAATTCACTATGTAGTTTCAGATTGGCCTTGAACAAGTGGTGATCTTCCTACCTCTACCTCCCGAGTGCTGGGATTAAAGGCATGCACCATCACGCCCAGCTCATTTTAATTTTTTTTTTTTGTTTTGGTTTTTCAAGGTAGGGTTTCACTCTAGCCCAGGCTGGCCTGGAATTCACTATGAAGTCTCAGGGTGGCCTTGAATTTACGACGATCCTCCTGCCTCTACCTCCCGAGTGCTGGGATTAAAGGCATGCGCCACCACGCCCGGCATCATTTTTAATTTTTAAAAAATATTTACTTAATTATTTTGGAGAGAGAGGCAGATAGAGAGAGAGAATGGGCATGTCAAGGCCTCCAGCCACTGCAAATGAACTCCAGACACATGCGCCACACAGGTACTGGGGAATCAAACCTGGGTCCTTAGGCTTTGCAGGCAAGAGCCTTAATCGCTAAACCATCTCTCTAGCCCTAGCCCCATTTTTAAAAATCAAACAACATTTGAAATATCTTAGACAATTTAAACGTACTTAAACATAGGGCTGGAGAGGTAACTCAGTGGTTACTGAAGGCACTTGCTTGCAAAGTCTGATTGCTGGGATTCAAGTCCCCAGTCCCAGGTGAAGCCAGATGCACAGAATGGGCATGCAGTGGCAAGAGGCTCTAGCACACCCATTCACTCTCTCTCCATCTCTCTTTTTTAAATATTTTATTTATATTTATTTATTTGAGAGAGAGGGAGAGATATACAGAAATGGGCATGTAGAGAGAGAGAATGGACACACCAGGGCCACCAGGCACTGCAAACGAACTCCAGATACCTGTGCCCCCTTGTGCTTCTGGCTTATGTGGGTCCTGGGGAGTTGAACCTGGGTCCTTTGGCTTTGCAGGCAAGTGCCTTAACTGTTAATCCATCTTTCCAGCCCTTTCTCTTTATCTCTACTTGAAAATAAATAAAAGAAATAATTTAAACATGAAAGATTTTTTTTGGTTTTCGAGGCAGGGTCTCACTCTAGCCCAGGCTGACCTGAAATTCACTGTGTAGTCTCCGGGTGGCCTTGAACTCATGGCGATCCTCTACCTCTGCCTCCTGAGTGCTGGGATTAAAGGTGTGCACTACCACGCCCGGCAACATGAAAGAATTTAAGAACTTTACTAATTTGGAAGTTTTTCAGTTATCACGGTTAAAAGTTCTTTATAATAGTCTTTAAAATAGATGGCTCATAGTGTTTTACTTGTACAGAGTTCAGAAGAATAAGGTATTAGAGCAACTAATGAAAATGTGCCAGCCTAAAATAGCTAAAAGGTTTGGTTAAGTCTAACAGTTTATCTGTGTCATTTTTTATTTCACCACTATCTAGAAGATTAAAGATCACAGAACAAACATTTGTCTATTAGAATAAGTCCTTCCCCCGCCTCACATCAAATACAGGTTTTGCCCAAGGGGAAAACATATAAATCCAGCATTTTGAGAGGACCCAACCATAGGCTTAACTGTGTTCTTTAGTAAAAAGAGCTTTGTTTTAAAGTCATTCTTGTAAACATTAGTAGGAGCAGAACACCATTTAAGAAGACCTCATTGTTATAAATGGAGAATTCAGTATTAAAACAAATAAAGGCTTTATCCAATGGGAAAACATATCAACTTAGCATTTGTATAAAACCTAATCATAGCAGGGCATGGTGGCGGGGGCCTTTAATCCCATCATAGGTTTTAAGTATTTCATTTAGTAAAAGCTAAGATATAAAAATTCCTGTTTGTAAGCCATTCTGTAAACATTAGGAAGAACAGAACTATATTTAAGAAAACCTTATTGTAAACAGAGCTGGCCACTAGTTTTATTTTAAAGTATTGGAATTCTGACCTTAGGAATTTAATAACCCTTAATAATAACCAATTTAGTTATATGTCATCTTTCTTTCAGTTCAACTCTCGTAATTGTTTATCACATATTTTCCCCTTCTAGTTTTGGTTCATCTCTATTTCTCTTTGGAGCAATATATATATTACATATATACATACATTTATTTATTTATTTTTTATTTTTATTTTTCGAGATAGGGTCTCACTACCTGGAATTTACTATGTAGTCTCAGAGTGGCCTTGAACTCATGGTGATCCTCCTACCCCTGCATTCTGAGTGCTGGGATGAAAGGTGTGCGCCACCATGCCTGGCTCCCTAGAGCAATATATATTTTTTTAATAAAGTCCTTTCTCATCTAAAATCGTGTCCTTTTCTTTACCAAAAATATGCTTTTTTTCTTCTCTCTCTCTCCTTCCCTTCCTTCCTCTTTTTTTTTTTTTTTTTTTGGTTTTTCGAGGTAGGGTCTCACTCTAGCCCAGGCTGACCTGGAATTCACTATGGAGTCTCAGGGTGGCCTTGAACTCATGGTGATCCTCCTACCTTTTCCTCCCTAGTGCTGGGATTAAAGGCATGTGCCACCAAACCTGGCTGCTTTTTATTTATAACTATTGTTATAGTTGTCATTACAAACTTTAGAAAACATTTTGTTTCGAGGTAGGGTCTCACTCTCGCTAGGCTGAACTGGAATTCACAGTGATCCTCCTACCTCTGCCTCCTGAGTGCTGGGATCAAAGGCATGCGCCACCACACCCAGCTAGAAAACACATTAAGATGAAAACTCAGGAGGTTGTATTTCAAACACAGAAAGCATACATATTGTATCTTAAGCATTTAACATGTATAGCAGCTACAAGTAAAACATTTTAACAGTCTTGTGTTTTATTAATAAATCCAAATTAGTTTATTAAAGATTTAAATTATTGTAATAAGCATTTGGAAATCATCTAAAGTCGTGACCTTTTAATTAAATATGTAAAGCGGTTTAAAAGCAGGTTTGGGGGCTGGAGAGATGACTGTGGTTAAGCTGCAAAAACACTATATGAAGAGAACCTTCACGCTTGACAGTGGTTGGCAAGTTTTAGACATATGACAACGAATGTGTAATGTTAGGAGGAAGAGAGATGTCTGTCTTTTTAAAACATATTTTTATCTATTGGAAATAAAAAGAGAGCGAGATGGGTGTGCCAGGACCGCTTACCATTGCAAACAATCCCCACTTTGTGCATCAGGCTTTATGTGGGTGCTGGGAAATTGAACCCTGAGCTGTCAGGCATTGTAAGCAAGCACCTTTAACTGCTGAGCAACCTCTCCAGTTTGTTTGTGTATGTTTTTGTATGGTGGGGTCTCCCTGTAGTCCCAGGCTGGCCTTGAACTCAGAGCTATAATCCTACCTTTCTCTCCCAAGTGCTATGATTAAAGACATGCACCACTGTGCCAGGCCTTTTTTTTTTTTTTTTTTTTTTTAAATTTATTTGAGAGAGAGAGAGAAAGAGGCAGATGAGAGAATGGGCACACCAGAGCCTCCAGCGGCTTTGAGTAAACTCCAGATGCATGTGCTACCTTGTGCATCTGGTGTACGTGGCTTCCTGGGGAATCGAACTTGAGTCTTTCGGCTTTGCAGACAAGTGCCTTAACTGCTAAAACATCTCTCCAGCCCCCCCCCCTTTTAAAATTTTTAGTTACACTATAAACTGAGAGGGACTTTAATTATTTTGATAATATAATTAACATTATTTGTTTATTTCGTGAGTGAGGGGAGACCATGGCCTCTTGCCCCTGCGAATAAATGTCAGATGCTTCTGACACTTTTTGTGCCTGGCTCTATGTGAGTAGCTTGGGAGTTAACTTCGGGCTAGCAGGCTTTGCAAGCAAGCATCTTTTTCTAAAAATTTTATTTATTTATTATTTATTTGAGAGTGTGAGTATGAGAAAGAGGGGGGGAGAGAGAGAGAGAGGAGACGGAGGGAGAATGGGCACAGCAGGGCCTCCAGTTGCTGCAAACAAACTCCAGATGCATGCACCACTTGTGCTTCTGGCTTTATGTAGGTACTGGGGAATTGAACTCGGTTTGTTAGGCTTTGTAGGCAAGCACCTTCACCACTAAGCCATCTCTCCAGCCCTAATTTTATGTTTTTAGTTTATATGCATACTCATTTATGTACATATAAATTATATCAGACTCACTAATAGCAGCAACATAGACAGTATATATACCCTTAGTTATAAACATTCAATGACTTTAAATTTATCATTTGTCAGTTTTAAAGCCAAACTGCCACCTTAATTGTTTCTTCCTTAGCAATAGGCAATCTTTACTCTATAATCTGTTTTTAAAAATCTTTTTCTGGGCGTGGTGGCGCATGCCTTTAATCCCAGCACTCGGGAGGCAGAGGTAGGAGAATTGCTGTGAGTTCAAGGCCACTCTGAGACTACAGAGTTAATTCCAGGTCAGCCTGGACCAGAGTGAGACCCTACCTCAAAAAACCAAAAAAAAAAAAAAAATCTTTTAAAATTTATTTTATTTTTTATTTTTGTAATGATGCTGGGGATCAAACCCAGGGTTTATGCATGCTAGGCAAGTGTGCTACCACTGAGCTATATCCTCAGCCCTTAAAATGTGCATTTTCATAGGTATTTATCTTTTTATTTTTTCATTTATTTATTTATTTATGAGTGACAGAGAAAGAGGCAGATAGAGAACGGGCACGCCAGGGTCTCCAGACGCATGTGCTACCTTGTGCATCTGGCTAACGTGGGTCCTGGTTGGAATCGAGCCTTGAAC
Source organism: Jaculus jaculus (assembly GCF_020740685.1). Lineage (NCBI taxonomy): Eukaryota > Metazoa > Chordata > Mammalia > Rodentia > Dipodidae > Jaculus > Jaculus jaculus. The sequence continues at coordinate 316,237,525 of NC_059102.1, forward strand.
TGGGGTCATTAGGCTTCATAGGCAAGCGCTTAACCGCTAAACCATCTCTCCAGCCCAAAAACTTATGTTTTAAAGACAAGGCAACTACTTGCAGTTTTTCCCCCCTGTAAGACTTCGTGCCTGTGGGGAAGGTGCGCACCATGAAGTAACTTCACTGGATGCCATAAAGAACTATCCAGGTAGCTGTTGCCACCATGAGTTACAAATGTGGACTCACCCCGGGGTCACCCCGGGACAGAACAGAGTCCTCATCCTACCATGTGGCCGTTGTCACAGGTCAAGTACGGCGTGCCCCTTAGGGAAGTGGGGACAGCTTAGGATGAGGAAGGAGGCCTGAGTCTCCTTGGAAGTCTTGAAGGCAGAGCTCTAGAGGCGCAGAAGAGGGAACCCGAGGGAGAATGGCCTGAAGACCTGTCTTGGATGCCAGTTTTAAAATATATTTTTATATTTATATTTGAGAGAGAAAGAGGTGGGGAGAGAGGCAGATAGAGACAATGGGTGTGCCAGGGCCTTCAGCCACTACAGACGAACTCCAGAAGCATGCGCCGCCTGTGCATCGGCTTACATGGGTCCTGGGGAATCGAGCCTTGGTCCTTTAGCTTTGCAGGCTAGCACCTTAACTTCTGAGCCATCCCTCCAGCCCAGAAGCCAGTTTTGGAACTGCTCTTCGAGCAGAAGCAGGTTAAGTGAACCTGGCTGTGAGTGCACCCTGACTGGAGTTGTCCAGGGATCCTAGCTCCAGGGGGGCAAGCGCCGGGTGAGGATGATGAGAAAGGAGGGTGAGGGAGGGCACGTGGTAAGGCCAGGCAATGAATTAGGCAGAAAGAAATAAAAGGGCATGGCATCCTAGTATCTCTTCAGGGCCACACAGAAACCATGAAGTAGAGAACAAAAGTCTCTCCACCTCTCCTGCGTTTGGAGCAATGGGGTTCTGGACCCCACTGGAGGGAGTCACCTGATTTTCGGCCACAGGTTCTCAAAGGCCCTGCTCACCAGAAAATGCAGCTGGGATGGAATGCAGGAAAAGCCATGGTGAAGTCAGGAGGAAACAAAGGGCGGAGGAATATGGGGTTTGGGGTCGGCAGTAAGAGGACTGGGGCGGACGGTTTCTTGGGTCTAGGGTCTGAACACCAAGAAAGACTGATGTGACCTGAAGCGTAGAGAGAGAGAAGCTTTGGAACAGCGAACTGAGACAGTTCTTGCTTTTAAAACTTTATTTACTGGGAGAGAGAGGAGGGAAGAAGAGAGACAGAGAAAGAGAGAGAGGGGAAAGATAGGGAAGGAAAGGGAACACAGCTGGAAAGCTAGGTGAGTGGGGATCGGGGAGGGTTTTGTGGAGTAGAGTAGAGAGAAACTGTCGTGTGTGGAAGGGGCCTTTGGGCTGGAGCTGGTGGCCTTCCCTCCTCTTAACTCAAAGGTACCTCAATTCCCAGGAGGCAGTCCCAGATTCCCAGGGCAAACTTGGCCAGCTGTTGGGGAGGGGGGGGGGCTGGGTAGAGAGCTCTGGGAAAGTATAGGTTTGGCTATCTTCACCCTCACCTTGATTATGAAATGCCCCTGGAGCTGGGCCATCCTGAGTCACACACTCCCTGTCAGAACTGCAAGCTCTTAGTTCTCTAAGGTGGAAACTGAGACCCAGGAGAGGAAGAGAATGGCTCTAGGCCAAAAAGTCAGGCTAGGCTGGGGCTAAGGCCAGCTTCCGGACTCTAACCTCTTGCTTCAACAAACAGCCCATGGGTTCTCCTCGTGACTCAGCCAGAGGAAGGGAGGGAGTGAGAGCTGGAGGGTAGGGTCTCACTCGGACTTGTAGGGATTTTTTAAAAATATGATTTATTTATTTATTAGAGAAAGAGAAAAGGAGCGGGGGCGGGGGGAGAGAATGGGCAGGCCAGGGCCTCTAACCACTGCAAACAAACTCCAGATGCATGTGCCCCCTTGTACATCTGGCTTGTGTGGGTCCAGGAAAATCGAACCGGGATCCTTTGGCTTTGCAGGCAAAACACCTTAACTGCTTAGCCATCTCTCCAGCTCTTGTAGGGATTTTTCTACAAAGCCAGCACCAAGGCTTTGGTCTTCCCCTGGGAAGCCTGGAAGTGACACAGCTTGGCGAAGCCAGTCCCTTGGGCCTCCTCTGTTTTCGTCTCTCTTCAGAGATGTGTGGAGGCCTCTCAGAGATGATATCATCCTAGCCATAAACACAGATTCAGATTTCTCATCTGTAAGACGACGGGGGAGAGGACGGACCCAGCACTCCTTGTGTTTTGGAGTTCTGTGATCGTCCAGCAGAAGCGGGAGGTCGGAGGGAAGGAAGAAGCTGAGCTCTCCCAGTTTCAGGCCTGCGGGGATAGGGGTGTGGTAGTGGTTGGGTGAAGGGGGAGACCCGGAAGGGGCAGCTGGGGTGCTTAGTGCCTCCTCACTGAAAGAGAGTCATACGTAAATGAGGCACACCATATGCAAATGAAGGCTTTTGTTTGGGAGTTGGGGGAGCATTGTGCATCAGCTGGGCCAGAAGGTTGGCAGGCTCTGGGGGAGGGGATCTTCTGCCTCAGGCCTGGGCAAGAGACTGGTTCTTGCCCCAGGAGCTGCAGCTGCCCCGTGGGATGGGAGAAGCAATGAGCTCATGGCATGGCTGGAGAGGAGAAGGCATTGTGTGATGAGAACTGACTGGGCCCCGTACCCTGACCAGCACGGGCCGCCGGCTCCATTGTCTGGCTCAGGTGACCCAGCTAAGCAGTCCTTCTGCTTAGACGTGAGACGTGCCAGCTCCCTGCTGGCAGAAGAGGTCTCTGAATCCCTCCTTCCCCGGAGCGAGCCCCAGGAGAGGCAGTCAGGAGCCAGTGCTCGTCTTCCTGCGCCAGGGCCGCTGCTTCTGACTGGCCGGAAATGGACCGTTTCTTAGGCCAACCTGGACCCAGGCTGCCTCTTTGAGGTCCAGGTGTCTTGTGCCCCAGCCATCCTTCCCTGTTCTCACCTGTCTGATGTTCCAGTTGTGCTCCAACCTTCCCTGGGCTTCCCTTCATTTCACAGGCAGTGGCCAAGACTACTCCCGGAGGGGCTGGGAAGATGGCTCAGCGGTTAAAAGAGCTTGCTTGCAAAGCCTGCTGGCCTGGGTTCCATTCCTTAGTAACCATGTAAAGCCAGATGTGGTGCATGTATCTGGGATTTGTTGCAGCGGCAAGAGACCCTGGCACATCTATTTTCTTTCTCTCTGTCAACACACACACACACATATGTAGTTTGTTTGTTTGTTTTTCTCATTTTTTTAAAATTTATTTATTTGTAAACAGAGAAAGAAAGAGAGAGAGAGTATATGGGTGCACTGGGGCCTCTAGCCACTGCAAATCAACTCCAGATGCATGCTCCACTTTACATGGGTACTGCCGAATCAAACCCAGTACTTAGGCTTTGCATGCAAGCACCTTAAAGTTTAGGCCATCTCTCCAGCCCCTGTTTTTATTTTTTTATTTATTTTTATTTATTTTTTTAATTTTTATTAACATTTTCCATGATTATAAAATATATCCCATGGTAATTCCCTCCCTCCCCACCCCCACACTTTACCATTTGAAATTCCATTCTCCATCTTATTACCTCCCCATTACAATCAATGTAATTACATATATACAATATCAACCTATTAAGTATCCTCCCTCCTTCCTTTCTCTATGTTTGTTTGTTTTTGAAGTAGGGTCTCACTCTAGCCCAGGCTGACCTGGAATTCACTATGTAGTTTCAGGGTGGCCTCAAACTCACTGTGATCCTCCTACCTCTGCCTCTGGAGTACTGGGATTAAAGGCATGCACCACCACTCCTGGCTTCTCTCAATATATTTTTAAAACTTTATTATTTATTTGAGAGAGAGAAAGAGGTGGGGGGGGGGTTGGAGAATGGACGTGTCAGGGCCTCCAGCCACTGCAAACGAGCTCCTGATACATGTGCCCCCTTGTGTATCTTGCTTACATGGGTCCTGGAGAGTCGAACCGGGATCCTTTGGCTTTGCAGGCAAATGCCTTAGCTGCCAAGCCATCTCTCTAGCCCTTCTCTCAATTTTTTTTTTTTTTTTTTTTTTTTTTTTTTAAAGAATACTGCTGGAGGTTCTGGGTGTGGAATGGAGGTCTCGGGCATCTCTGACTTCTGCCTTTCCTTATAGGAGTCACTTCCTATGCCCGGGAGGTGTTCGTTCCCCAGGGACCTCTGTACCGTGTGGTTGGCACAGCTGTTTCCATCTCCTGCAACGTGAGTGGCTATGAAGGCCCTGCCCAGCAGAACTTCGAGTGGTCCATGTACAGGCCCGAGGCCCCGGACACCGCGCTGGGCATCATCAGTACCAAGGACAGCCGGTACTCGTACGCCGTGTTTGCGGCCCGAGTGGCGTCTGGCGAGGTGCAGGTTCAGCGTCTGCAGGGAGACGCCGTGATGCTCAAGATCGCCCGGCTGCAGACCCAGGATGCTGGCGTCTATGAGTGCTACACTCCGTCCACCGATACCCGGTACCTGGGCAGCTACAGTGCCAAGGTGGAGCTGAGAGGTACCGGAACCTGGGCTAGGTCGGGGTCACACCCATTCCCAAAGGATAAAAGTCAGGGCCTGGGGGTACCTGTCTACTCGTGAGGTTTTGCATTTGGGGAATTTGAGGCCCAAAGTCTTGCCTCTGTCATCCAGCAAGTCATTGCTGGGGTGAATAGATGCTTCCTGCAGTGCTCAGGACTCCTGTGGAGGGGAGAGAGGCAGAGGTGGGGTAAGAAGGGAGACTGTGCGGGTGACATTCTTGTCTTAAGTTTCTTTGTCTCTATTGTTTATTTATCTTGGTTTTTTGAGGCAGTGTCTCGTTCTAGCCCAGGCTGACCTGGAATTCACTCTGTAGTCTCAGGGTGGCCTCAGACTGATGGTGATCCTCCTACCTCTGCCTCCCAAGTGCTGGGATTAAAGGCATGCGCCACCAGGCTAGGAGCTATTTGAATTTACAGTAGTCTTCCTGTCTCCACCTACCAAGTGCCACCATGCCTGTTGTTTTTTGGTATGCACATGTGTGTAATAATTGTGACGTGATGTGTGTAGAGTACATGTACACCCATGCAGAGGCCAGAGGAGAATCAGGTGTCCTTCTCTGTAGCTCTCCCTCATCGTCTGCCTGAGACAGAATCTCTCGCTGAACCTGGAGCTGCCAATCTCCATTGGCTGACCAGCAAGTCCCAGTGATTCTCCAGTCACTGTCACCCCCAGGACTGGAGTTTCAGACATGCATGGCCTTGCCCAGAATTTTTATGTGGGTGCCAGGGATTTAGCCCAGATAGGCTTTCTCCCTCTCAGACCCATGTGTTTGTCTGGCAAGTGCTTTTTCCCACTGATCTCTTTTTCCAACACTGTATTTTTTAACATATTTTAAAAAATATTTTTATTTATTTATTTGAGACAGAGAGAGATAGAGACAATGGTGCACCAGGACCTCCAGCCACTGCAAATGACCTCCAGACACGTGTACCACCTTATGCATCTAGCTTACGGGGGTCCTGGGGAATCGAATCTGAGTGCCTTAACCACTAAGCCATCCTTCCAGTCCTTTTTATGTATTTTAAAAATATTTTACTTTTATTTATTTATTTGAAAGAGAGAAAGAGGCAGATAGAGAATGGACACACCATGGTCTCTAGCTGCTGCAAATGAACTCCAGAAGCATATTCCACCTTGTGCATCTGGCTCTATGTGGGTACTGGGGAATTGAACCTTGGTCCTTTGGTTTTGCCAGCAAGTGCCTTAACCACTAAGCCATCTCTCTAGCCCCCTGTTTTTAAATTTTATTTTTTGGAGACAAGGTCCCAGGAAGTTGATAAGTTGCCCTGGTTGGCCTTAAATCTATTCTACAGTCCAGTCAGGCCTTGCACTTTCACTCTTCCTGCCTCAGCCTCCAGAGTAGATGGGATTGCAGCCTTCACCACCGGGCCTGGCTTCTTCATCTTTTGCAAAGACAGAGCTTCCTTCCTGAGGATTCTTAAGGGCCCACCTTCAAATGTCAAAGTGAGAGGCAATCAGCTGGTCTGTGAAATTCAACAAGTATTTATTGAGCACCTTGGTGTGCCCAGCACTGTGCTTGGTACCACTGAGTTACAGAAGACATGAACCAGCACGCAGTTCTTGCCCTGTGGCGCTCGCAGTCTATGTGGGGACACGGGTCGCACACAGGAGGCAGTGGTGAGGGCTCCCGTCTTCCGGCCCTCCCTTACTCCAGCTGTTCTCTCTAGTGCTTCCAGATTTGCTGCAGGTATCTGCTGCCCCTCCGGGACCCCGAGGCCGCCAGGCTGCAACTTCTCCCTCACGCCTGACAGTGCATGAGGGGCAGGAGCTGGCACTGGGCTGCCTGGCACAGACCAGCACACAGAAGCACACGCACCTGGCGGTGTCCTTTGGGCGAGCCGTGCCCGAGGCGCCGGTGGGGCGAGCCACTCTCCAGGAAGTGGTGGGCCTGCGGACCGACCTGTCCGTGGAAGCTGGAGCTCCCTATGCCGAGCGGCTGGCTGCCGGCGAGCTGCGGCTGGGCAAGGAGGGGACGGATCGCTACCGCATGGTGGTCGGGGGTGTCCAGGCCGGGGACTCAGGAACCTACCACTGCACTGCTGCTGAATGGATTCAGGATCCTGATGGCAGCTGGGCCCAGATCGCAGAGAAAAGGGCCGTCCTAGCCCACGTGGATGTGCAGACACTGTGTGAGTTACAGACATCCCACTGTGTGTGTGTGTGTGTGGGGGGGAAATCTCAGAGGGAACTGGGGACACTAGATGGATATCACCTGACTGCAGAGCTCACCTAACAAATGGAGCGGTCTGTTGTCCTCCTTCCCTCTCCACCTGTGCCCGTGACTGCTTTACTCTTCCTAGAAATTGGATGTGGAGATAGAAGGGCCATGGAGGGCAGGTGAGATTAAGGCCCCAGGGTGGGGGAGATGGTCACCACCGGTGAGAGGCCAACAGGAGGCTTCAAATTTCTGCAGTCAAGGAATAACAGGTGAGGAGTCACCTCTGTGACACCAACTGTCCCTTGTTGTGTTTCAGCCAGCCAGCTGGCAGTGACCGTGGGGCCTGGTGAACAGCGGATTGGCCCTGGGGAACCCTTGGAACTTATGTGCAATGTGTCAGGGGCACTGCCTCCAGCGGGCCGTCATGCTGCGTACTCCGTGGGCTGGGAGATGGCACCTGCAGGGGCTCCTGGGCCTGGCCGTCTGGTGGCTCAGCTGGACACAGAGGGTGTGGGCAGCCTGGGCCCTGGCTATGAGGGCCGGCACATTGCCATGGAGAAGGTAGCATCTAGAACCTACCGTCTGCGGCTAGAGGCTTCCAGGCCTGGCGATGCCGGCACCTACCGATGCCTTGCCAAAGCCTACGTACGAGGGTCTGGGACCCGGCTTCGTGAAGCAGCCAGTGCCCGCTCCCGCCCTCTGCCTGTGCACGTGAGGGAGGAAGGTGAGGTTGGGCCCTTGACGGGGCACATGGCTTCTAGAACTCTTTTTCCTAATCCCTTTACAAACCCTGACCTCTCGCCCTCTCGCTCCACATCTGTTGCTCTGCAGGTGTGGTACTGGAGGCCGTGGCGTGGCTAGCTGGGGGCGCTGTGTACCGGGGTGAGACCGCTTCTCTGTTGTGCAACATCTCTGTGCGAGGCGGCCCCCCAGGGCTGAGGCTGGCTGCCAGCTGGTGGGTGGAGCGACCAGAGGAGGGGGAGCTGAGCTCCGACTCTGCCCAGCTAGTGGGTGGAGTGGGCCAGGATGGTGTGGCAGAGCTGGGGGTCCGGCCTGGAGGAAAACCCATCAGTGTGGAGCTGGTGGCACCCCGAAGTCATCGATTGAGGCTGCACAGCCTGGGGCCCGAGGATGAAGGCGTGTATCACTGCGCCCCCAGTGCCTGGGTGCAGCATGCGGATTACAGCTGGTACCAGGCCGGCAGTGCCCGCTCAGGGCCCGTCACAGTCTACCCCTACATGCATGGTGAGTGACTCCCACTCTTCCGTCCCCACGCATCTTGTTAGCTCCTTTTCGTCTTCCCGTCCTCCCACCGCTACCCTTTCTGGATTCCTTCGCACAAGGAGCCCCGCGCTGACCCGTGTGCTGAGAGGGAAGGGGGTGGGTGGCAGGCGAGGAGGACTCTGAACTGTGGAGGGGAGTACTACTGGCCAGTGCGATAGCGGGGAGACCGCCGCACTCCCTAAGCAGAGCCCTCCTCCCTCCCTCAGCTCTGGACACCCTGCTGGTGCCCCTGCTGGTGGGTACTGGAGTAGCTCTCGTCACTGGCGCCAGTGTCCTTGCCACCATCACCTGCTGCTTCATGAAACGGATGCGGAAAATGCGGAAACGGTGATCCCTGGTTCCCCAGGTGAGGGACAAGTACCCCACAGCCCCGTCTTTCTCAGGAGCTGCTAGCCGCTGGCTCGGTCCTGTAGCAAGACGAAGGCCCACGGGATCTCATTCCTCAACCCACCGCGCACGTTTCGTTTCTTTCCAGTTCTTGCAGGTGTCAACTGTCTTCCAGCCAGCGCCACGCCCTGCTCTGGTTGTCTGGAATCCCTCTCCCTGTGCCCAGCCTTTAATTTATGTGACCTCCCCTACCCAGAGCGGGAGATGTGGCCCCCTGCCCCAGGCCTTCCCCTCAAGTTCCTCCCTCTGGCCTTCTGTTCATACTTATTCTGTAGGAAGGCTATTCCTGTCCTCAAACTAGTTTTCTAAAATGTGAATAAACTGGTTTTATAAAATTCAGGCCTGGTTGTGTCTTCCCCTGCCACGAGGCTGTAAAATGGCTGGGGGTACAGTAGGGTGGTTGTTGGGGGCTGACAACCTATTCTGGACAACTTAGGCCTCTCTACCCACCATAAACACCATCTGGCTTCCGTGGGCTTTGCCACCACCCACTGCAGGAGGGGATGCCTGGGTCCCATCTGCTGCCCGAACTGTCAGTGCTAAGCCAACTCCTAATGGGGCTCCTGTTTCTCGGAAGGAGGGAATGGAAAGGGAGGGAGAGTTCCAGGTGAGCACCGCCCCCCTCTCAGGGGTTTCCGGAGCATGACCACATCCTCCTCCAGTCTCACTTGGTCGGGCTAGTCTTGGATCTGACTCCTCCCACCAGAGCCTGGGGCCTCAGTCTTTTTTTCCCTCTTGACCTTAATTACTTGGTGTGACCGCCGCAGAATAGGAGCGAGCATGAGCACAGCTGCCTGGGTGGCTGAGGGCAGCTGGGAGGGAGGGCCTGTGTTCTGTGTTCACTGCGCCTGCTTACACCTGCCCTCAGGGCTCCCCCAGCCCTGCAAGCTGCACCCCTTTGCCTAAGGAGTCCTTGACCCTAAAGGTCTTAGCTGTTCTGTACCTTAAGTGACATCCAGTCTGCCTCTGTGGTTCAGTTAACATTTATTGAGCATGATTAGTTTGCTGAATGTGAGTTTTACAAATGAGGAAACTGAAACCCAAAGAAGTGATCTGATTTGCTGAGCTAATTAGTGACAGTCAGTGTTGGCTTTAGAACACAGGTCTCTTGACTGCACTGAACAGTCATGCCCTGAGTGGTGACAGTGATGTGACTTCCAGGGACAGCCTCAGTTTCTCTGTTCCAGTGCTGTGTATATACACACCAGGCAGGCCTCCACCCCGTCCTGTTTTGCCAGATTAAACCCAGATCATTCCCAGCGCTCCAGCCTGGCATCTGTTCTTGGGAGAATAACAAACGGCAGGATTCACAAGGACATCATCTTTGACTGAAGGGGACCTCCGAGGCCCTGGGACAGGAGGCAAAGACATCCATTCCTATCTGAAGGGGAGGGGCTAGGCTCTCTCTAAGTGAACGCAAGTTAGGACCTGGACTCTCCAGCCTGGAACAGATGAGCAGACTTCCACATGGACAGGAGGGGGTGTAGCCAGGCCCGGGGTTTGAGCCAACCCCACCCAAGTGCATGCTTGCCTGAGAGGCCAGCCCTGAGTCTCTGCACTGACTCAACTTCCCATCCCCGGGATGGGTGACTGGGATAAGAACTGGGACGGCATGGAGGCCAGATGGGGCTCTGCGTCTCTTGTATCCCCTATCCCAACACAGCAGGCAGCACACACGCAGAAGTTTGGGCTCCTGCTTTGTCGTCTGTGAACTCTGCCTCTTTGGTCCTAACAAGATCTGATCTCTCGTCATTGAAGCCCTTCTTGTGTAAGCACCCCAGTCAGTGCCTCCTCAGGACTCCCCAAAGGCCTTTCTGCTTCCACCAATCTGTTGCCCACTCATCTTCCCAAATGCCACCCCAGCTTGTCATTGGCCAGTTTCCACACACAGTTGAGTTCCTGGACTTACAGTTACAATCTTCAGCCTGGGCCCAGGTCCCTTCTCACATGCCGTACTGTCTCCTCAGCTACTCCCTAACTTCGTTGGCCCATCCAAGTGTGGCCCCAGTCCAGCAACGTCAGCATGACCTGAGAACTTGTTAGACATGAAAATTTTTAATTCCATCCCAGACCTACTGAGTCAGAACCTTGGGAGTGGGGCCCAGCAGTCTGGGTTTTCGCGGCCCTCCAGGTGATTCTGATGCCAGCGAAGCATTTTAACTGCCGCTTTCGTCATTCCCTCTTGCCTCACCCAATCCCTAGCTTCCTGATTACCAATCCCTTCCCGCTCCTTGCTCCGAGAGGTTGTGCAGGCTTTCTGTGTGAACCACCCTCTGTTTAGTTGCCGTGGGGGAAGTCCTGATCGTCCTCTGGGCCTCGTGCTTGGAAGACAGGCACCAGGTCTTTGAATGCCACACCTGGCACCAAATCAGTGGCTCGTCTGACCCTCTGCTGTGTTTTCCCCAGGGACCCGGTGGTGTCCCCACTCTCATTAACACCACTCTCTGGATCCCCCCCTTGCCCTTCTGCTCCTTTCTGCCTTCACCATTCCACCTTCAAGTTCTCACTCAGCTGCCACAAAACAGCCATCCTTGGTCCTCTTCCTCCAGGGCCCCAGCTCTGGCGTCTGCCTCTCCTGCCTGTTGGCCTGAACGCTGAGGGGTAAAGCCATTGATACCTTGCTGGGCTCCCTCACCTCCCTCATCACCCTGACCACCTCCATCCACTGTTCTCTCTGGCTCAACTGGAGCCAGTTAGGCACGCGTGCCACACACAGGAGGGCTGACTGAGGGGGTGCATAGAGACGGTAGTCCATCCCACACTCTGCTCCCCGAGTCATGCACCCTGGTTTGGGGCTGCCTCTGTCTGGAGGAAAATGGTGGCTGTCGGTTTTGCCCAAAGGCGTGCTATAGGTAGTGGCAATGCTGAGAGCAATGTGTCAGTCCACTGCCACAGAAGTGATCCATCCACTGTCTCTCACCTTCCCATCCTTCTGTCCCTCCATCCACCCACCCGTGAAAGACGTGAAGGTCAAACACAGACAGTTTTCTCCCATCCCCACCCTCCATTCTCTTGAAACTAGGGCCCCTCCCTTCCCTACTGGATCCTGGACTCAAAGAGCCTTTCCAGCCGGAGCTGCTCTCGGGCCTTGCTGGCCTCTCCTCTGCCACCTTCACTCTGCAGCTCCTCATGCACCTACGTCTGGCTCCCGGTCTGCCACAGGGGTTGAGAAAACTGGTCACACCTTAGACTCACTCTCTGGGGGTGGCAGACAGCCATTCTGCTCCTTGTCAGCTCCATCTCCTCCACCTGCCCCCTCCCCTGCTCCCTCCTCCTCCACCTTCTCATCCAACCGGCTTGGGATGGACCAGTAAAGATGGGCGTCGAGGCGGGCTGCCGCCTCCGCCAGCTCCCGGGCACTGCAGGAGGGGGTGGGCACCTCAAAGGTCTGGTGGAAGCTGGCATAGTCCACCTCGTAGAAGCCGTCTTCCAGGGTCAGCACTGATGTGAAGCGGTGGCCCCACAGCACCTCATCTACCAGGTAGGAACTCCGAGCTTGGCATGTCATTCCTGGGGGAAAGGAAAGAGGCATGGGTCTTGGGGAACTCCCAGCCCCGGGCTTCCCTCTCCTGCCTCTCACCCCGCTGCTCTCTTCCCTGTACTTTTCTCCATAGCGCCCCAAAGGCCCCACTTCCCTTTGGCCATCCCTCTCCTAAATCTCCAGCCACACTTCCCCTCTTCTCCTTTGGGAGATTTAATTTAGGTGTCATCTAATCCCGCTTCCCACTCTACAGAGGGGTCTCACCATAGTATTCCAAAACAATGGGCATTTAGCTGGGATTGATTCCTTCCCAAGATGAAGTCTCACCACCTCATAAAAAGCCCACTCCTGGGCTGGAAAGATGGCTTGGTGGTTAAGGCACTTGCCTGTAAAGTCTAAACTCAGGTTCAATTCCCTAGTATCCACATAAGCCAGATGCACATGGTAGCATATGCATCTGGAGTTCATTTGCAGTGGCTACAGGCCCTGGCATGCCCATTCTCTAATAAATAAATTTAAAATATATATATATATATATATATTTTTTTTTTAAAAGAGGCCACTCCTGTGTGTGATGGCTGTAATAGTTGGGTTGTTCTTTATGCAATCTAAAATCTGTCTCAGATTTCTAACCCCTGGCTCCATTCCCTTCCTACGCGTGTGTCTGAAGACAGGAGCCTTGGGTTCTCTTACATCTTTTCTTCATACTGAACATCCCAACTATCTCCTGCTTGACCTGGCTTCCAAAATTTTTGTTTCCTTGATTGCAAATCAGAATGGCTAAGGAGGACCCCATAAGGGTCCCTTTGAGAGTGCTAAAAGTTCCAGCTGTGGTCTGTTATATACATAAAAGAGGGCTCGCCACTTCTCACTTCTGGCCAAGATGCTTTAGTGAAGAGGGCCCGTGATTGCATTACATAAACGCTTTTGGAAGTTGCATCACATTGCTACATCAAGCCTGTGGCCAACTAAAACCCCCACTTCTTTCTTTCACCAGAGCTCTTCCATGCTGTGCTTACATAAGTGATTTTTTTTTTTACAGACCTAAATGTAGGATTTTTATATTTATTCCTTTTAAAATGTCATCTTGTTGGGTTTGGGCTCATTATTCTTGCTTTTCAAAAACATTCTGAATCCCAAAATATTACCATCCTTTCCAGCTTTATCTTTAGAAAAATCAGACACGCTCCTGCCCCATCTTCCCTGGGCCCTCTCCAGCCCTCCTGCCCTGGGCCTGACTTCGCTGCACCTTCCCCCAGGGCACTTTTCATATTCCTCCTGCCCCAGAGTCTGATCCCAAACCACTGCCCATCCCAGAACAAAAGAGAAACAACAGTGGAAGGCTACTAAGCTGACTGGCTCCAACATTGAAAGTAAGTTCCAGAGACCTCTTGGGGACATTGGCACTGTTTGGTGAAGCTGTGATAAGAACTACTGAGTGGAGGAAGGGAAGAAGAGGCACCAGGGCCTCTCCTGAGAGAGGAGCTGCGAGGAAGAGGGAAGGGAAAGTTCTGGGACTTCCCTGTAAGGAAGGGTCTCTCAAGATGCGGGCACAAAAATGAGTGCCAACTGGAGAGAGTGAGGAAGTAGTAGGGCGAGGGAAAAGGCCAGGGCGAGTCCAGTCAGGGCGAAGGGGTGGTGGGAATTGAGGGGAAGAGGGCAGAACTGAAGTGGGGGTGAAGCACAGGCCCTGCTGAGGACCAGGCTCGGGGTTCAAAGTCGGAAGCCATCAGGGGAAGAGCTGCAGCGCCCTCTAGTGGGATTTGTGTTCGGTGCCTGCGTTTTCTTTAACGTCCCCCACCCCTAATTGCTCATCTTAAGGCACCTCGTTTTCTGCTCCTACACAGGTGTTTTCTACCTGCTCCCAAGCTCTTCGCTGCGTCGGCCTGCATGGAGGTGTCGCATCAACAGGGGAGTTGTCGGCTTTTCCTGAGAAACGTGTTGACGGATGGGGGCACAGCCAAGTATCAACCCTCCCATTTGAGGTTTCCTCCTAGGAATAACTCTAACCACGGCGAACCTTCACCATCCAATTCCAGGGAGCTGGGCCTCTGGGCATGGAGAGGAGCCCTGAACATAAAACCTTCATTCCAACCTCACAACACTAAGCACTAAAGCCAGACCTCTGCTGTCCAATGCAGGCTCTGCTAATTACTGCCTGATGACAGTGGACCATTGACCTGACCGCCCCAGCCTCCCCCCCCCCACTGTCTCCTCTCTGAAAAGCGAGCTCAAAAACGTCACCCCCAGAGAGTCCTTGCTAGGATTAAAGGCACTCGGAGGCATAAAGTGTTTTGGAACTAAGGCCCACACCTCGCCCTAGGTGACAATAACCAGGTCACCCAAGGTCCCATCTCGTAGAATTCTTTCTGGCTCTATCTCGCCCTTGCACTCTGTCCATGCCCCCCGCATCCTACCCCAGCCCCAGGTCCCCCCCCCGCCTCCCCTGCATCCGTCACTGCGCCCATCCTCCCGCGCCCCCCGCGGTCCCGCCCGCACCGGTGGCCTCCACCATGCCCTCGAGGATGACGACGATCTCGAAGTCGTCCCTCTCCAGGGCGCGGCGCGACGCTTCCCAGAAGGGGCTGGCGGCGTCGATCTCGTGGCTGATGACGAGCGGCGAGACGAGGAAGAGGCGGTCGTCGCCCGTGTCGAAGCCCACGCTGAGGTCGGTCTGGTGCAGCGGGATGAACTCGCCCTCGAGCGTCTGCCGCGAGCGGATGAGCTTGGCGCGGATGGAGGCCTCGACGATGTGCGAGGAGCGCAGGTCGCCCACGCGGAACATGAGGCAGAGGCGGCCGTCGCGCAGCGACACCACGGCGTGCGAGGAGAAGACGAGCGTGGCGGCGCGCTTGTTGGGCTGCGAGATCTTCACGAACATGCAGCCCACCATGAAGGCGTTCACCATGGAGCCCAGGATGGCCTGCAGCAGCAGCAGCACGATGCCCTCGGGGCACTGGTCGGTGATGACGCGGTGGCCGTAGCCGATGGTGGTCTCGGTCTCGATGGAGAAGAGGAAGGCGGCCACGAAGCCGTTGAGGTTGTTGACGCACGGCGTCCAGGCCGTGTCCTCCAGGTGCTCCAGGTCGCCGCGGCCGTACGCGATCAGCCACCAGATGGCGCCGAAGAAGAGCCAGGTGAGCGCGTAGGCGAGCACGAAGAAGAGCAGGCTGAGGCGCCACTGCAGGTCCACGAGCGTGGTGAACAGGTCGGTGAGGTAGCGGTACGTCTCGCGCACGTTGCCCTGCTGCACGTTGCAGCGCCCGTCCTTCTCCACGTAGCGCTGCCGGCCGCGGCGCCGCGGGGGCTCGTCGGGCCCCGGCGAGAAGGCGGCGTTCTCCTGCGCCATGGCCGCGCGCGCGCCGGCGCTTCCTGCGGACACGGGCAGCGGGGTCAGCGAGGATCCGCCGCCCAGGCGCGGACGCCCGAGCCCTGGGGCCACCGCCGACTTGACCCGGGCGGCGAATCTCTCTCCTGGAGGGGATAATCACTCACCCCAAAGCTGACCTAAACACAGATCTCTGGGCGGGAGACCCGATCACCCCCCACCACCACCACCACCGTCCTCACCCACTCCCCGGGCTGCCTGCAAAACAAGTCAGCAAAGGAGCCGACCCTGTTTACAATTGGAACGTCCCTCCCCGACCCCCCGCAACTTCCCCATGCTTCTTCTCCCTGTTTGCTTCTTTCCCCACCTCGGTTCCTTTGGAAAACCTAATCCAATGAGGGGTGGGGTGGGCAAGGTGTGGTAGGAGGATCGCTATGGGTTCGAGGCCAGCCTGAAACTAACACCAGGTTGACCTGGGCTAGAGCGAGACCCTACCTTGAAAAACAAACAAACAGGAAGAAAGAAGAAAGAAAGAAGGAAAGAAAGAGAACCTAATCCAGCTAAATCTGGACACAGCAGTCTCCCATGGGGTGGGGGGGTGGGAGAGACTGCAAATGAATAAAGGTCAATCTCATACAGGTCTTTTTCTCTTTTTTCTTCTCTTTTCTTTCTTTCTTTCTTTCTTTTCTTTTTTTTTTTGGTCTCACTCTAGCCCAGGCTGACCTGGAATTCACTCTGTAGTCTCAGGGTGGCCTCGGACTCACACAATCCTCCTGCCTCTGCTTCCCAAGTGCTGGGATTAAAGGCGTGCGCTACCACACCTGGCTTTCTTCTCTGTCTTTTGTTTCAACGTTGCCTCGGTTGGTCCCAGTCCTGGTTCTGATCTAACACTTCCTGTCTCTCAGCCTCGGTGTTTGCCTACCAGTAGAATGGGAGTGAGAATCTTCACTGCCCCTACCTAAGCTCACAGAGCGCCGAGAGTCCTATGAGGTCCTGAGCGCACAGCGACCAGCACGTGCGTGTTCCGTGGCTCTTTTCAGGGAAGGGAGGTACTGCAGGTCCTAGTGTCGCCTCCGCTAGCTGGACTGCACAGCACCTCACTGCTGGGCTGTCCCCAACCAAACACCTAGGCCGTGAGTGAGTTTCTGAAGCTAGGAGAGGTGGGCCCCTTGACAGCTGATGGTTCTCAATGGGTAGAGTCCTTTTGTCAGTGCTGGACCAGGGCAGGACTTCCTCATCCCACCTGAAGGCTATTTTGAAGTCCACGCTAAGTTTGTCCTGCATTCTCTGTCTTACTTCCTTCCCTGGACCTCACTGTCCGCACCCTCTCTTACATCTCTTCTCCACCACAAACTTACCAAGGAGGAAGAAATGCCAGCTGTGGAAAGAAAATGCCTCCCCCCCACACACACACATACACACTGGGCAAGGGTTGAATGTTCCCACTGGGAATCCTGGCGGCCTAACTATAGGCATTGCTGAGCTGGTGATAGCCCCACGTCCAGGGTTCTTTCCCAGAGGAGACAGCCTGAAAATGGTTGAGGAAAGGGGAGCTAGAGGACACACGAGAGCAATGAGAGCAATGCAGGTAGCAAGGACAAGTGAAATGTTGGGCCATCAGGAGTTAGGCCAGTGTCTCTTGGATATTCTATTCACAGGAAAGCACCCAACACCCGCGCGCCAGCTTCCCACTCTCCTCCTCCCTCCAGTCTCTGCTTCCCTTTTACTATCCAAACACCAGCCTCACGCCCACCTGACGTATGCCACATTCCAAGCAAAGCCCACATTCCCAGCGAAGCCCACCTGACTTGGCTTCAAATTCTTCCCCCTGAGAAGCTCTCTGAGCTGCAGTCTTTCCCGGGAGACAGATGTCCAGAGTCTTCCCCTAGGCACCCAGGGCACCCTAGGAGGTATGCACCACAAGCAGAAGTTCAGAACAAAGATTTCGGAGTCACCAACTTTTTCTTCCCTTTCCTAGGAATTGTCCTGTCCCCCACTCCAAGGAGACCCGGACTGGCTGGAGGGAGGGAAACAGGAATGTGGCATGAGGATCACAGATGACCTGAATGTTTGATCAGGTCCTGGGGAGAAACTGCCTGCATATGTAACTCCAAACCTAGGACTTCAGATTTTAAATTTTGGAGGGCTCTACAGCCAGACCTTTGGAAAGTGTGCATGTGTGTTTTGAAGTAAAGAGCAGGAGAAGAAACCATAGAGATGGTTTGGAACCCAAAGACAGCCCTAGCATTTCTTTTCCGTAGAGTCAGGGGTGCAGGAGCACCATGCCAAGAAGAGATTCGAGTCCTCCCCTCCCCCAACAGCAGACTTGCTTTTCCCTCCCTGCAGCTCAGGATGTCCTCTGGAAGTGATCTCCAAGTATTCAGTGCCTCAAGACCCCAGGTTGTGCAGCAAAGGTC
This sequence comes from Jaculus jaculus, assembly GCF_020740685.1. Lineage (NCBI taxonomy): Eukaryota > Metazoa > Chordata > Mammalia > Rodentia > Dipodidae > Jaculus > Jaculus jaculus. The sequence continues at coordinate 316,255,152 of NC_059102.1, forward strand.
TCATTCATTATAGCTCCAGCTTCCAGATCATCCTCAGGGTCTCAGATATTAACTATCTGACCTCTGCCTCTCTGCCCAAGGATGGGAAAAGGGCTCCCAGTGTCTGATATCCTCAGAACTCTTGTGCTCCCCTTTGCTTTAGGAATCTAGGTGAGCCTCTGAACGTGTCTTCCTGAATGAGGGGCTGTATTTATTCTCATGGGGAAGGAAAGGTGTGACATTATCACTGGCTCAAGATCAAGATTTAATTTCTCTTCCTCTTCCCTCCAATAACCCTAGTTCCTCCCACCTCTTTCTCCTCACATGTGCATGCTGTGACCCCCTTCGAGCATCTTAGAGAGTGCTGGGCAGTGAGGGGGCTTATCTTTAGGAGAAAAATCTGTTGAAAACTCCCCAGGAGCCAGTTCCACCCAATGCACCCCCCTTGCCTTAGAAATTGGGGCCCAAACCCCAAGTCCCCCACAACTCAACTCACAGCTTATGAAGAAGAGAGGAGCTGGCAGCAGAGACCCTTGGGGGGTGGTGTCCATGCCTGTGACACCGTCCCCCCCATGGGTCCCCTGGAGACTGGGAGCCGCAGGCACTGCTGTTTCTCCTAAATGTAGCGGCAGCTCAGACTAGGACTTGGTATCTGTGTCATCCCCACTTCCCAGGCTCCCCTGCTCCTTTCTCGTTTCTATGGCAACCAGTCTGGCGACAGCGCCACATCACCCCCCCCCTCCCTTTCCCAGTCCTGGGTACCACTCGGGCTGATCCACACGCCTTAGCTATTTTTAGACTAAGTCCCTCCTCCTGGACAACTCACATTCGCCTCCTCACCCCTTCATAAGGGGGGAGGGGGAGGGAAGCTGGCACGTTGGCCCTTTCCAAAGATGCTCCTTGCTCTGGAAGATGCAGGCTTAGAGGTGCTTGGGAATAAAGTGCTAGGTTCCTGTGGGGGTTTTAGAGAGCCATCTTGGAGGTGGCCCCTCACCATAGGGACCTGTGGGTGACGATACTGCTGAGCCGGTCTGCCACCACAGTGCCACTTTTTGGAAGAGGCTTCGGATCCAGAGGAAAAGCAGCTAGAGAGAAACAGGTGCACCCAGGGCAGGGACCAAAGACAGGCTGGAGGTTCCAGGCTTAGTCACCGATACGGGGGTGACCCACAGAAGTCACTTCACGCCTCTTAGTCATGGTTGTCCTGCCTGTCCCGGGGCGTGGGCATGGGCAAGCAGCCCCTTCCTGCCTACTTCTGGTATGCAGAGCTAACATTAGGCAGTGCACGTAGAGGGGCTTAGAGATGTACTTTGCTAATAGCAAAAAGTCAAGCGAGAACTCAGATGTTCAATGCAGAGAAAAGTTTAGGTTGGAGCTCACGACCTATCCACCCAACAGACGTCTGGGAGCCATATGTCAGGCAGCGTCAACGTGCTAAGTGGTTGGAGAGTGAATAAGGTTCTGTCCAGGAAGAGCTTATGATACCACAGGGGAGAAAGACAAAAATCTATAATTCCCATGACAGTCCAATGAGAAAGGTAATTTTTTCCCACTTTTGGATGAGGAAAGTGGAAGAAGGTTCAGTAGTATAACAGATTCCATAGGATTGGAGATAGGTGCTAAACTCATATATCTTGTCAGTACTCTCATGCTTTCCTTTTAAAATCCTTTAAAGATGTAAAGGGTCTTGTGGGCAGGGGATCTGCTCAGTAGTGAAGAGTGCTTGCTGTGTGAACATGAGGGCCTCACTTTGATCCCCAGTATCCACAGAAAAAGCCAAGTGAGGCCACACGTCTGTAACCTCAGTAATGAGAGGGGAGGGGCAGGGAAACAGGAGGATTACTGGGGATTGTTGGTGTCTGAAATATTAACAGAAGAGCGATAGAGGAGGACACCCAGTGTTCTCAGCCTTCACACGTGTGCGGGGGGGGGGGGCGCGCGCACACACACACACACACACACACACACACACACACTAAAAAAATAATAAAATGAGATCTTACTCTACAGTCCAAGCTGGCTTCAGCCCTGAGTGCTGAGCCTACAGGCATGTAAACAACCTTATTTATTTTATCTTAAAAATTATTTAGAGCCGGGTGTGGTGGTGCACGCCTTTAATCCTAGCACTCGGGAGGCAGAGGTAGGAGGATCGCTGTGAGTTCGAGGCCACCCTGAGACTCCATAGTGAATTCCAGGTCAGCCTAGGCTAGAGTGAGACCCTACCTCAAAAAACATAAAAAAAATTAATTATGCATTAGTATACACATACATACATATATATTTGTATGTGTGTGCATGCACCACAGTGCACATGTGGTGGTCAAGGACACCTTTGGGCTGGTCCTCACCCATTCATCTCATTGGAGGCACGCTTCTCACTGGATGCTTTGTCTCTTTTCTTTGTGGTGCTCTCCATGAGCTTCTGGAGTCTTCTGTCTCCACCTTCATCTTGACAGCGTGCTGGGATCACAGGTGCCCACCATGGCCTCTGGGTTTTTTTTTTTTTTTTTTGTTTTTTTTTAATTTTTACATGATGTCTGAGGATCAGATTCAGACACTTCAGCTTGAGCACTTTATCTGCTGGTCCATGTCCCCAGCCCAGACCCTTAAGAGCAGTTTTTGTTGCACAGCAAGAGTCGAGAGAAAGGTACAGAGATTTCCCATATGCCATGGGCCCCAGTCATGCCTAGCTTCCCTCATGAGCAACACCCGACCCCCCAGAGGTACTTTGGTTGCACATGGTGAACCTGCACGATTCAGCGGTAGTTCCCAGTAGAGTTCACTCTTGGCTTGTACACTCCATGAGTTTAGGCAAGTGCATATGGCACGAATCCACCACTGCAGTATGAATTAGAGCGCTGCCACTTCTCTGCGCTCTGCTTAGTCATCCCTCCATCCCCCAGCCCCGAGCAATCTCTGATCCCTTTACTTTGTCCATCACTCTTCCTTTTCCAGAATTCCACAGAGGTGGAACCAGACGATACTGAGCTTCTCAGGTAAACTTTCACCTGTGTCCATGTGGTTGCTCTGTGTCGTTTTATAGCCTGATAGCTCAGCCCTGCTTGGCGCTGGATAATATTCCACTGGCAGGATGTATTACAGTTCATTCGTTCACCTACTTAAGTACATCTTGCTTCCAAATTTTGGCAACTGTGAATAAAGTTGGTATAAACATCTGTGTGTAAGTTTTGGGGTAGACAAGTTTTCAGTTCCTTGGGTAAATACCAAGGAGTACTGTGGTAGGATCACATGATAAGAGCATGTTTAGTTTCGTAGGAAATTGCCAAACTGCCTTCCAAAGTGGTCCTACGGTTTTGCATTCTCACCAGCAGCACATTCCTGCTCCTGCCCTTCCACATTCTCACCAGCGTTTGCCAGCTCTGTGCTCTGCGCAGGTCTCCCCGGCTCAGGAGCACGAGGTTGATCCTGCAGCATAAGCGGTTACTGAGAAGCCTTAGTCTTTGCTGCATTCATGTATGTGGATGTACACATAGATACGCTATCACAAACAAAAGTAGTGCATAAGCCAAGAATGGTGGCACATACATGTAATTCCATCACTTGGGAGGTGAAGGCAAGAGACCAGGTGTCCAAGGCCAGCCTGGGCTATATATGACTCTTTCTCAAATCATAAAAACAGGCCTCATGAGATGGCTTGGCAGCTAAAGGTGCTTGCTTGCAAAGCCTGATGGCCTGGGTTTGAATCCCCAGTATACACATAAAGCCAGATGCTCAAAGTGGCACATGAGTCTGGAGTTTATTTGCAGTGCCAAGAGTTCCTTCCCTTACTCTGTCTATCTTTCTCTCTCAGATAAATAAATAAACAATATTTTAGGGATGGAAAGATAGCTTAGTGATTAAGGCATTGGCCTGCAAAGCCTGAGGACCTAGGTTTGCTTCCCCAGTACCCACGTAAAGGCAGATGCACAAGTTGGTGGCATTCATCTGGAGTTTGCTTGCACTGGCTAGAGGCCCTGGCATGCCCATTCTCTCTCTGTCTCCTCTCTTTTTCTCTCTCCCTCTTTCTTTCTGTCTGTCTCTCTCAAATAAATAAAAAAATATTTTTGAAATTTTTGTTGTTGTTGTTTTTGATTTTGTTTTTCGAGGTAAGGTTTCACTCTAGCCCAGGCTGACCTGGAATTCACTATGGAGTCTCAGGGTGGCCTCGAACTCACAGCGATCCTCCTACCTCTGCCTCCCAAGTGCTGGGATTAAAGGCGTGTGCCACCACGCCCGGCTTTTTAAAAATATTTTTAAGGCTGGAGCAGTGGCTTAGCAGTTAAGGCACTTACCTACCAAGGCTAAGGATTCATGTTAGACTCTCCAGGTCCCACACAAGCCAGATGTGCAAGGTTGAACATGTGCCCTAGGTGGCACATGTGTCTGCAGTTCGATGACAGTGGCTGGAGGGCCCTGGTGTGCCAATTTTCTCTCTCTTTCTCGCTCTCATAAAAAAGAGGGGAAGTCTGTTGGGCTTGCCTAAGTTTTTTATTTATTTATTTATTTATGTTTTATTTATTTATTTTTAATTTTAATTTTTTTTTCTTTTCACATTTTATTAACATTTTCCATGATTATAAAAAATATCCCATGGTAATACCCTCCCTCCCTCCCCCCACCGCACGTTTCCCTTTGAAATTCCATTCTCCATCATATTACCTTCCCATCTCAATCATTGTACTTACATATATACAATACCAACCTATTAAGTACCCTCCTCCCTTCCTTTCTCTTCCCTTTATATCTCCTTTTTAACTTACTGGCCTCTGCTACTAAGTATTTTCCTTCTCATGCAGAAGCCCAATCATCTGTAGCTAGGATCCACATATGAGGGAGAACATGTGGCGCTTGGCTTTCTGGGCCTGGGTTACTTCACTTAGTATAATCCTTTCCAGATCCATCCATTTTTCTGCAAATTTCATAACTTCATTTTTCTTTTCCACTGAGTAGAACTCCATTGTATAAATTTGCCACATCTTCATTATCCACTCATCAGTTGAGGAACATCTAGGCTGGTTCCATTTCCCAGCTATTATAAATTGAGCAGCAATAAACATGGTTGAGCATGTACTTCTAAGGAAATGAGATGAGTCCTTAGGATATATGACTAGGAATGCTATAGCTGGGTCATATGGTAGATCAATCTTTAGTTGTTTTAGGAACCTCCACAGTGATTTCCACAATGGCTGGACCAGATTGCATTCCCACCAGCAGTGTAGGAGGGTTCCTCTTTTTCCACATCCCCACCAACATTTATGATCATTTGTTTTCATGATGGTAGCCAATCTGACAGGAGTGAGATGGAATCTCAATGTAGTTTTAATCTGCATTTCCCTGATAACTAGTGACGTAGAACATTTTTTTAGATGCTTATATGCCATTCGTATTTCTTCCTTTGAGAACTCTCTATTTAGCTCCATAGCCCATTTTTTGACTGGTTTGTTTGATTCCTTATTATTTTTGAGTTCGTTGTATATCCTAGATATTAATCCTCTATCAGAAAGCCTCTTTGCTTTGTTCACTGTATCATTTGAAGTGCAAAATCTTTGTAATTTCATGAGGTCCCAGTGATTAATCTGTGGTTTTATTGCCTGAGCAATTGGGGTTATATTCAGAAAGTCTTTGCCAAGACCAATATGTTGAAGGGTTTCCCCTATTTTTTCCTCTAGCAGTTTCAGAGTTTCAGGTCTGATGTTAGGTCTTTAATCCATTTGGACTTAATTCTTGTGCATGGAGAGAGAGAAGAATCTATTTTCATCCTTCTGCAGATATATATCCAGTTTTCAAAACACCATTTGCTGAAGAGGCTGTCTTTTCTCCAATGAGTATTTTTGGCATTTTTTAATTTTTTTTTTTTTTTTTTTTTTTGGTTTTTCGAGGTAGTGTCTCACTCTGGTCCAGGCTGACCTGGAATTAACTCTGTAGTCTCAGGGTGGCCTCGAACTCATGGCGATCCTCCTACCTCTGCCTCCCGAGTGCTGGGATTAAAGGCGTGCGCCACCACGCCCGGCTTAAATTTATTTTTTATTTTTTTATTTTTTGGTTTTTCGAGGTAGTGTCTCATTCTAGCCCAGGTTGACCTGGAATTCACTATGGAGTCTCAGGGTGGTCTCGAACTCATAGCGATCCTCCTACCTCAGCCTCCCGAGTGCTGGGATTAAAGGCGTGCGTGACCACGCCTGGCTTATTTTTGGCATTTTTATCGAATATCAGGTGGCTATAGCTACCTGGACTTACATCTGGGTCCTCTCTTCTGTTCCACTGATCTACATGTCTGTTTTTGTACCAGTACCACACTGTTTTTGTTACTATGGCTCTGTAGTATAGGTTAAAATCAGGTATGGTGATACCACCAGCCTTATTTTTGTTGCTCAGTATTATTTTAGATATTCAAGGTTTTTTTTTGTGATTCCAAATGAATTTTTGGATTGTTTTTTCTAATTCCATGAAGAAAGCCTTTGGAATTTTGATAGGGATTGCATTGAATGTGTAGATTGCTTTAGGTAAGATTGCCATTTTCACAATATTGATTCTTCCAATCCAGGAACAAGGGATGTTTCTCCACTTTATAGTGTCTTCTGCAATTTCTCACTTGAGTGTTTTAAAGTTCTCATTGTAGGGATTCTTTACTTCCTTGGTTAGGTTTATTCCAAGGTACTTTATTTTTTTGTGATGCAATTGTGAATGGGAGTGATTCTCTGATTTCATCCTCTGTGTGTTTGTTGTTAGCATATATGAAGGCTACTGATTTCTGTGTATTTATTTTGTATCCTGCTACATGGCTGTAGGTTTTTATCAGCTCTAACAGTTTGCTAGTAGAGTCTTTAGGGTCCTTTATGTATAGAATCATGTCATCTGCTAATAATGATAACTTGATCTCTTCCTTTCCAATTTGTATCCCTTTTATGTGTGTCTCTTGCCTTATTGCTGTGGCTAAGACTTCCAAAACTATATTAAATAAAAGTGGGGACAGTGGACACCCTTGTCTTGTTCCTGATTTTAGTGGAAAAGCTTCCAGTTTTTCCCCATTTAGTAATATGTTGGCTGTAGGCTTGTCATAAATAGCTTTTATTAGGGCTGGAGAGATGGCTTAGCGGTTAAGCACTTGCCTGTGAAGCCTAAGGACCCCGGTTTGAGGCTCGACTCCCCAGGACCCACGTTATCCAGATGCACAAGGGGGCGCATGCGTCTGGAGTTCGTTTGCAGTGGCTGGAGGCCCTGACGTGCCCATTCTCTCTCCCTCTCCTTATCTGCCTCTTTCTGTCCCTCTCTGTCTCTCTCAAATAAATAAACAAAAATTACAAAAAAAATAGCTTTTATTATATTGAGATATGTTCCTTATATTCCCAGTCTCTGTAGGACTTTTACCATGAAGGGATGTTGGATTTTTTCTAACACTCTCTCAGCATCTAATGAGATGATCATGTGATTTTTGTCCTTCAACCCATTTATATAATGTATTACATTTATAGATTTGCATATATTGAACCATCCCTGCATCTCTGGAATAAAGCCTACTTGGTCAGGGTGAATGATCTTTTTGATATATTCTTGTATTCTGTTTGCCAATATTTTGTTGAGAATTTTTGCAGCTATGTTCATGAGGGAAATGGTCTTATTTTGTTCTATCTTTGCCTGGTTTTGGTATCAGGGTGATGCTGGCTTCATAGAAGGAGTTTGGTAGAATTCCTTCTTTTTCTATTTCCTGGAAAAGCTTAAGAAGCAATGGTGTTAGCTCTTCCTTGAAGGTCTGGCAAAATTCAGCAGTGAATCCATCTGGGCCTGGGCTTTTTCTAGTTGGGAGATTATTGATAACTGTTCAGATCTCCATGATTGTTATAGGTCTATTTAAATGATTAACCTAGTCTTGATTTAATTTAGGTAGGTCATATAAATCAAAGAACTCATCCATTTCTTTCAGATTTTCATACTTTGTGGAGTATATGCTTTTATAGTATGTCCCTATGATTTTTTGAATTTCTCTGGAATCTGTTGTGATATTACCTTGTTCATCTCTGATTTTATTAATTTGTGTCTCTTCTCTCTTTCTTTTGGTCAGATTTGCTAAGGGTTTATCAATCTTGTTTATCCTTTCAAAGAACCAACTCTTTGTTTCATTAATTCTTTGGATTTTTTTTTTTTGTTTCTATTTCATTAATTTCTGCCCTAATCTTTATTATTTCTTTCCGTCTACTGAATTTTGGTTTGCCTTCTTCTTCTTTTTCAAAGGCTTTAAGGTGAAGCATTAGGTCGTTTACTTGTGACCTTTCTAATTTCTTAATATAGGCACTTAAGGCTATAAATTTACCTCTTAGAACTGCCTTCATTGTGTTCCAGAGATTTTGGTATGTTGTGTTCTCATTATCATTTGACTCTATAAGTTTTTTGATTTCCTTCTTGATTTCTTCATTGACCCATTCATCATTTAGTAGTGTACTGTTTAGTTTCCATGATTTTGTGTATGCTCTATAGCCTTTCTTGCTACTGATTTGTAGTTTAATTCCATTGTGGTCAGATAGAATGCAAGGAACTATTTCAATTTTCCTGAATTTGTTAAGATTGTTAAGAGATATTATTGAAAGGTGTGTATTTATGTTTGACTTTTGTGTGTGTGTGTGGTTCCGGTTCTACCTTTGTTCTCTTGTGTTAACTAGTATTTGAGTATTGCTTGTTTTTTCCAGGTTCCTTATATGTGTGCTTTTCCTTTTCTTCAGCATGGAGGATTCTATCAAGTATTTTCTGTAGAGCTGGTTTTGTCTTCAAATACTCCTTTAACCTGCTTTTGTCATGGAATGTCCTTATTTCTCCGTCTATTTGAATGGATAGCTTTGCAGGATAAAGTAACCTTGGTTGACAGTTGTTATCTTTCAGAACTTGGAATATGTCACTCCAAGCCCTTCTGGCTTTTACAGTTTGTGTTGAATAATCTGCTGTAATCCTGATGGGCTTGCCTTTGTAGGTAACTTGATTTTTCTCTCTAACTGCTTTCAATATTTTTTCTTTGGTTTGTGTGTTTGGTAGTTTGATTATAATATGGCGAGGAGAGGTTCTTTCCAGGTTTTGTCTGGCTGGGGTTCTAAAGTCTTCCTGTATCTGCATTGGCACCTCTTTCCCAATTTGGGGGAAGTTTTCTTCTATGATTTTGTTGAAGACACCTACTATGCCTTTGGAGTGGAATTCTTCTCCTTCTACTATGCCCTGAATTCTTATATTGGATCTTTTCATAGTGTCCCGAATACCTTGAAATTCCCACTCATATTTTTCTATAAGTTTGTCTTTCTCTTTGTTGGACTGTATTAGATCTGCCACCTGGTCTTCTAGCTTAGATATTCTGTCCTCTCCTTCATCCATTCTACTGGTGAGATTTTCTACAGAGTTTTTTATTTCATTAACTGTGTTCTTCATTGCTAGAAAGTCTGACTGGTTTTTCATTATTATTTCTATTTCCTTATTTATGTCTTATATTGCTTTCTTTATTTCATGAAATTGGTGTCCTGCATCTTCTTTGATTCCTTTGATTTCCTGTTTGAGTTCCTCTTTGACTCCTTTGATTTGTTCTCTGACTTCTTTGAACATATTTACAATCATTCTTTTGAAATCTTTCTCAGGCATTTCCTCTAACTTGTTCTTACTGGAGGTCATTTCTGATGCATTAATATTTTTAGGTGGATTTATATTGTCTTGCTTTTTAGTGTTTCTTGTGTTATAATGTATATATTTTTGTATCTTGGATTAAGTTAATGCTTGGATTTTCTAGCTAGCTGGGTATTCTTAGCTGTATCAATTGATTTGATGTTATATATCTTCAGAGTAGGAGCTTAAGGTGTTAGGTGTGGCTCTTAAGACTCTCAGAGTATCTACAAAGGTGTTCCTAGGGGTTGAGTTTCCCTGCTATGGGAGTATTCAAGTAGGCTGAGTGGAATAAAATACAGGTAGATTCTAAAATTTAACTAAACACTGTACACATTCAATCAAAAAAAGCACCGAGTATTTATGCAAGAGTGTTATTATAACAACCAGATCCTCTATCAACAAAGAGGTTAAGATTTTTGGTCTGTTGAGGGATCCAAGTCAGCTTGTGACCAAGTGAGACCCTTCCCTGGTACAATGCCAGTTACCTTTTTGGATGGTTTTGGTCTAAGTCAAGTTGCTGGCTGGGTCATTGGGCTGCTGTTCTGATTTCTGGAGCTGGGCACTGGCTTTTCCTGTGGGGCAAACCAAGCCTGGCAACTGTGGCCCTGCAGATCAGCACCCCTGCTGCTGGAACCGCTACTGCTGCTGCTGAAGCTGCTGCTGCTGGATCCACTGCTGCTGCTATAGCTGCCGCTGCTGGAACCACCGCTGCTACCGCTGAAGCTACTGCTGTTGGATCTGCCACTGCTGCCACTGCTGGATCTGCTGCTGCTGGTGTCAGAGCTGCAGATGTTGCTGTGGGACCCTGCTCCTGCTTGGGTCCCGCTGTCGGCTCAAGCTGGCGTGGCCTTGTCCCGGGTCGCTGCTCTGTTCGCTGGAGCTGGGCTCAGGCGGTGGGGAGGGGAGGGAGCCGCAGCTGCTCTGGTTCTCTCTGCTCCATGTGTGCTTCTACCTCGGGGTCTGCCCCTCGGTTGCTCACAGCTGCTCTCCCTTCACGTTTCCTGAGTTGCGGAGAGCGCGGTGTGAGGGGAAGCTCCCTGCATGGTGTGCTGCCGCCTCCGTGGTCGCTGTGCGGGCTCTGGATGCTCTGGATCTCTTCTACTTCTCCACTACTTGTTCAATTTCCTATACACGTCACTTTTTAGTAAAAGTGTGTATTTTGCTGAGTTTTTTTGGTCTTTTTTTCCTCCCTAGGCTGCTTTGGCATGATACCTACGCCGCCATCTTAACCGGAAGTCTGGTCTAATTTTTTTTTTAAGTAAAGCAGAACATAAAATAATCTTACAAGCTGATAATGACTATATGTAAATATCTGTAGGAACACTGACAAAAATCAGGAGAAAGTTTGGAGAAATGAAAATACTTCAATGCTCCTTTTTCCCTGAAGATTATTTATTTATTGATTTTCAGGGCTGAGGAAGAAACCCAGGACCTTGTGCAGGCAAGGCAAGCGCTCTCCCACCGAGCTACAGCCTCAGCCTTCAGCCCTTGGCCCCAGGGGGATAACTCAGAGCAGAGAGTCATTTGCAAAAGTGAGGCGGTGTGGTTATTATCAATATTATATTCCCAACATATCGACCTGTATATTCTCCACACTGGAAGCCGGAAGCAAGTATGACTAGAGGCATGTGAAGAAACAGGTGCCCGTACATTATAGCTGCTCTCACCTTTGGTCAGAGACGTTTCTATTTTTGCAGTTGGTGGTGATTACTGGCGAGACTCAGAACTTATCAAAGTGCTGAAAATAAGTGACTGCTGAGCGGTCAGTGCTAAATGAGACATCGCTATTCCCTCCCCCAAGCTCAGGAAGCTTTGCAGAAAAGGGATCAGAAAGAATTTGAGGCAGAGGCTGGGGAGCAGTGCTGTAGAACTCTGTCTTGCAGACATGACATGGCCGCTGCATTCATGGCCTCACAGTGACTGTCTGCACCTGCTATAGACCTGCCGAGTATGGGGCCCATCCATGGACATTGCATCGTGGTCAGGGGAGGAGGGGATGAAGCCCTCCTCCTTGCCTGAGGAGCGAGCTGCTGACAGTGCACAGGGTGTCGTCACTGGCGAATTGCATGTGCTCTGGTGAAACCGCTGCTCACCCAGGCTCATGCACCAACTCTAGTTAGATTCAGTGGGTCTCACGCACCCAGTCAGAAAAAGATACCAATGCAGAAGAAGAAAAGAGTTGGGAAGAAGGGGTTCAGTGAGAGGGAATGGGGAAAGTGGGGAAACTAAGGTAATAGGAGGGGATTATGATCAAAATGTGCACATACATAAAAATTGTCTATATATATTTTGTTTGTTTGTTTGTTTGTTTTTTGAGGTAGGGTCTTGCTCTGGCCCAGGCTGACCTGGAATTCACTGCAATAAATAAAATTTGGTGGCCCATGCCTTTAATCCCAGCCCTTGGGAGGCAGAGGTAGGAGGATCACTGTAAGTTCGAGGCCACCCTGAGACTCTACCACGCCTGGCTCATTTCTGTCTTTTAAAATTTTATTTATTGCAGTGAATTCCAGGTCAGCCTGGGCCAGAGCGAGACCCTACCTCAAAACCAAAACAAAACGAAACAAAAAAGACAGAAATGGACACTAGCGGGGGTAGAAGTTCCTGGGATGAATTGGCAAAGTCTGATAAGGGGTTCAGAGTAATATAAGCTCTAGAGGCTATGATTTGATTCCAGTCTCTATTCTTCTACTAGCTAGCTTACTTGAGGCAAGTGACTTAACCTTGATGAATGTCTGGTTTGTTTTCTTTTCGGCTGTGTGTTTATTTAGGCCTATGCATGTGTGTGAGTTCATGTGTGTGGAGGCAAGAGGTCAATGTTAGTCTTTCTCAACTGCTCTCCACCTTATTTTTTGAAACAAGGTCTCTCACTGAACCTCGTGATTCAGCTAATCTAGCTAGTTAACTTGTCCTGAAGATCTTCCAGTCTCTGTCTCCCAAGTGCTGAGCTTATAGGCATATACTGCCACACTGCTTTTTTGTATTCATTTTTAAATTTTATTTTGATTTATTTATTTGAGAGAGAAAAAGAAAGAGGCAGAGAGAAGGAGAGAGAGAATGGGTGTGCCAGGGCCTCCAGCCACTGCAAATGAACTCCAGGCGCATGTGCCCCCTTGTGCATCTGCCTTTGTGGGTTCTGGGGAATCTAACCATACTTTGGCTTTGCAGGCAAATGCCTTAACTGCTAAGCCATCTCTCCAGCCCCTGTATTCATTTATTTATTGCAAGGAGAGAGAGAGAGAGAGAGGAAGAAGAAGGAGGAGAAGGAGGAAGAGTAAGAAGAGGAGAAGGAGAAAGGGAGGGACAGAAAGAGAGACAAGAGAAAGAATGGATCTACTAAGGCCTCCTGCAAATGAATTCTGGACACATGTGCATTTTGTACATGTGGCTTTACATGGATACTGGGGAATAGAATCTGGGCTGTTAGACTTTGCTAGCAAGCATCTTTAACTGTTGAGCCATCCCTCCAGGCCATTTTGGCATTTTAAAAAATATTTTTTGGGGGGCTAGAGAGATGGCTCAGTGATTAAGGCACTTGCCTGTGAAGCCTAAGGACCCATGCTCTACTCTCCAGATCCCACATAAGCCAGACACACAAGGTGACACAAGCATGCAAGGTTGCGCATGTGCACAAGATGGCGCAATGTCTGGAGTTTGATTGCAGTGGCTGGAGGCCCTGGAACACCAATTCTCCCTCTCTCATAAAAATAAAAAAAAATTAAAAAATGGAATTTGGGTGGCTGGAGAGATTGCTCAATGGTTAAGGCACTTGCCTGCAAAGCCTAATGACCTGGGTTTGATTTCCCAATACCCATGTTGAGCCAGATGCACAAAGTGGTGCATGAATCTGGAGTTTGTTTGCAGTTGCTACAGACCCTAGCATTCCTATTTTCTCTCCCCTCTTGCTTGTGGGGGAAACTAACTGCTCTCTAATGGGACTGGAGGCCTGCTCCATGGGAGGGGATACATGCCCGGAACTGAAAACCTAATCTAAAGCCTATGGCGGGGAGGTCATGGGCATTAGGAGTGTAATGCTTGCTCTTGTCTTACTAAATGCATATATTTTGTTCAACAAACTGCCCTGTAAGCACTTTACTTAATATTCAAACCCATATATTAATGCTACTCTTACTTTTGGGTAGAGAAGCTTCTCTTTTCAGATGGCAGTGACCACTGGGATAAACCCAAAAGGCACCATAATGCTGAGAAGTGACAGAAGAGTATTCCACACTGAAACTCTCCATAATGTCTTCCAAGGCTCAGGGTCATTGCAGAAGAGGTGGCGAAAAGAATGTTAAGAGCCAAAGGAAGGGTAGGACTGCTCACAATGCAATCATTCAGACAGAAATTGGCCTTGATATTCATGACCTCACAGTGCCTAACACCACCTTCACAAGATCCTCATAATAGGAGGAAAATATGACATCAAAATAAAAGAGAGAGAAATGGATAGAGGAAGAGGATATGATGGAGAGTGGATTTGTGAAGGGGAAGTGGGGGAGGGGAGGGAATTAGCATGGTTTATTGCCTGTAATTATGGAAGTTGTCAATAAAAAAGCTAAAATAAGGTAGTTAATATTAAATATATACATTTAAATTTATTTTCAAGGAGAGAGAGACATACACGAAGAGAACGGGCACACCAGGGCCTCTTGCCACTGCAAATGAACTCCACATGCATGTGCCACTTTGTGCATCTGGCTTTACATGGGTACTGGGGGATCAAACTTGGACTGTTAGGCTTTGCAGGCAAGTGCCTTAATTGCTGAGCCATCTCTCCAGTTTGTTTTTGGCTTTTTTGAGATAGGGCCTTATCATGCAGGCTGACTGGCTTGGAACTCATTATGTAGACCAAGCTAGCCTAGAATTTGGAATGGATCCTCCAGTATCTGCTCCCTAGTGCTGTGATTGCAGGTATGAGCCACCATGCCTGGCAAATGTTTTTTTTTTTTTTTTTTTTTTAACCTAAAACATGATAGTAACCATTTTGTGTTAATAATTTTTGTCCCTGTGATAAAACATAAGAGGAAGCAACTTAAAAGGAAGGAACGCATGTTTTGGGTGATGGTTTCAGATCTTTCAGTTCAGAATTGCTTGGCCATATTGTTCCTTTGCCATGGTGAGGCAGAGTATCATGGCGGGAGCGTGTAGAAGAGCAGAGCTCATGGAGCTGGGAAGGAGGGGGAGGGAAGAGAGGAAGAAAAGAAGGAGGAGGAAGAGGAGGAAGAAGGAAGAGAGGAGAGGGAAGAGAAAAAAAGAGAGAAGAGAGCCTGGGCTAGAGTGAGACCCTACCTCAAAAAAAACAAAAAAAACAACAACAACAAAAAAAAAAACGCGCCTTTAATCCCAGCACTCGGGAGGCAGAGGTAGGAGGATCGCTGTGAGTTCGACCACCCTGAGACTGTGTAGTGAATTCCAAGTCAGCCCAAGCTACAGTGAGACCCTACTGTGAAAAACCAAGAACAAAAAGGAGAGAGAGAGAGAGAGAGAGAGAGAGAGGGAGAGAGAATTAAGAGGAAGAAAGGAGGAAGAGGGGAAGGAGCAAGAGGAGGAGACAACTTTCCTTCTGCCCTGCCCCTAGTGACCCACTTCCTCCAGCCAGGCTCCCTCTCCTACCAGCCGGTCAGGTTAGCTCATCAGTGGATTGATGAGTTAGCACCCTCGTGATCTCAGCACCTCTAGCAACGCCACCCCTTGGGGCTCAAGCTTTCAACACCTGAGCCTTTTGGGGGGTGCTTTCATATGCAAGCCACACTATGTAGTACCTATTTCTTGTGGCTTTCTTGCAGCACAACAGCTGACGTAGAGTAAGTACCCAGTAAATGCTACTGACTGTCTTCCTCCTTCTCCTCTTCTTCATTTTTGCGGCCACCACCACCACCACCTCTGTCCTCATGGGGGCTTCTGAAAGCCCCCTCAAGCCTGTGCTGCCGTCCTTTGTGCTGGCACGGCAGGGGGAGACCTGCAGGGGGCTCTCCTGGTGCTGCCCTTCTCTCGCCAACCTTCTTGCCTGTGTTTCTTGTTCCAAGTGGAAATATCAGGTTTTCGGGCCGAGATTGGCATCAAGAGTGCTGTTAAAGCCCAGTCAACATCTCTGTCTCTTGGGCCTAGCCCTGTCACCTGAGCCTGGGGACTGCTAGCCTGCCCTTCTCTGTCCTGCCAAGTGGCCGCTCACATTGGTTCCACTGTGCCAGGAGCTAAGAGAAGAAACCAAACTCCTGGGCAAGAGCACATTTGCATAGAGCTGGCCCTCTTTGCTGAAGGGGGAATCACAGGGCTGGCAGTGCCCTCCAGAGGACGTTTTCAGCCCACCCCTTGCCTCCGCCCCGGCCACCCTGAACCTAGCCTAGCGGACAGAGGAAGTCACTCTCCCAGCTGGTTTACAGATCTTGCAGGTCCTAGACTTTATCAAACCTCAATTCTTTGTCACTGAGCTTGAACCGAAGTAAGAGAAAACACAACTTTCCCAGGTAGCAGCATACCGAGAAGCAGGCAAGTACCGGGAGAACAAAAACAACTTCGCAGGAAATCAGACCAAATAGAGTCAGCACAGTTGTGATGAAGAATATTGGACGTGAAGGATACTGGGGACAGGAGGGCCACAGCTGGGGCCACACTGGTGCTTTGTAAAGAACCTTGGCTTAGCGGTTAACCGCTTGCCTGTGAAGCCTAAGGACCCCGGTTCGAGGCTCATTTCCCCAGGACCCATGTTAGCCAGATGCACAAGGGGGCGCACGCATCTGGAGTTCATTTGCAGTGGCTGGAGGCCCTGGCGCACCCATTCTCTATCTGTCTCTTTCTATGTATGTCACTTTCAAAAATAAAAAGAAGCAGGCCACTTAGGGTATTTTGGTCCTGGGAGCATGCAGCTTGGAAGGAGGGCTTTGGGATTTTGGGGGGCTAGGAAGTGGAACACGCTCTTCTGTCACTAGCAGCTCTGAGTTTGGGTGCAAGGACGGGCAAGCTGAGGGTAGTGTGGCCCTCAGCTTACCCCGGCAGCCGTTGTTGCCTTTCTTGCCAGCTCTGGGGTTAGCCAATATGGGAAGGCTTCCTTGAGCAAGATCATGAGATTTCCTGGGCAAAAGCTCAGGGGTGGGGGAGGAAGCATGAAGGGGAAGACAGGAAATGATTGAGGATGTGAGTTTAATGGAGCGGAGAGGCTAAGCTAGTAGAATATAACAATTATATAACTCAAGGGAAACAGGGCCTGGAAGAATCCTGGAACAAAGGAAAGACTGGTAGAAACAGATGTGGCCACCTACCACAGCTAGATACCGGAGTGGAGGGGAGGACTCAGAGCGCAGTTCTGGCATAGAAGGAACCCAGCCCGGGCTCCTGAGGCTGAGGTGCCTCCTGCCCTTCTAGCTCGTTTCAGGACAGGGTAGAGAATAGACCAGGTCTTAGACATAATTTGAAATTTAGAGATGGTCTAGGAGTAGCCCTCACTTTTCAAGAGATATAGGACCCAAGAGTAAAACCAAGGTTAGGGCCAGCTTCTGGTGGTTTCTTAATTCCCAATTGCTTGCATCATAGTGTATTGGGTGTTGATGGAGCTTCTATGAATGAACCCAACTGGAAAGGTGCCAGAAGAATTAAACAGTTAAAGAACAAACCAATCTCTCTTGTTCACTCCCTCCCGTATCTCCCTCCGTTCCTGATCCTTCTGTAACATAGTTGGCATCCTTAGTTTGTCTTATAAATGTGGGCTTGTTTATATTGTATGTACTTACAGGGGTGATCTACCCAAATAGTGACGTGTTACTGACTGGGGACATGTAGCTGAGTCCCTCCCTTGGATCTTTCCAAACTGCTTCTAGGTGCCTCACTCTAAAGGAACCTGTTCAGTGCTACTGAGCCTAAGCACATGTCCCTTGGAATCATGTCTCTGTCTCCTTCTTTCCAGCCAGATTTCATAACTTGTTAAGAGTGGCCTGTTCTGAGGCTCCATTCATGCTTCTCAACTCAAACCTTCTGTGGTTCTCTGAGTCCTGCTTTTCACAGCTAAAGCCCCTCTCTGCAGAGTTTTTTTATATCAACATGTGGCCAGGGGTGATAGTCTCTAGTAGGAAAATAAGATTATGTTTATATCATGCAAATTCCCTCCACAACTAGACAAGCTTTGGAGTCGAGCATATGTGCATTCAAATATCAGATTGAACACTTACTTTTTTTAAAAAAATATTTTATTTATTTGAGAGAGAGAGAGAGAGAGAGAGAGAGAGAGAGAGAGATGCATATATAGAGAGAATGGGCACGCCAGGGCCTTCAGCTGTTGCGAATGAATTCCAGAAGCATGTGCCACCTTGTGCATGTGGCTTATGTGGGTCCTGGGGAATTGAACCCTGGTCCTTTGGTTTTGCAGGTGAATGCCTTAACTGCTAAGTCATCCCTTTTGCCCAACAGTTTTTTTTTAATTTATTTATTTATTTGAGAGTGACAGACACAGGGAGAAAGACAGATAGAGGGAGAGAGAGAGAATGGGCGTGCCAGGGCTTCCAGCCTCTGCAAACGAACTCCACACGCGTGCGCCCCCTTGTGCATCTGGCTAACGTGGGACCTGGGGAACCGAGCCTCAAACCGGGGTCCTTAGGCTTCACAGGCAAGCTCTTAACCGCTAAGCCATCTCTCCAGCCCTGCCCAACAGTTTTAACAGTTTATATGTGTGTGTGTATTTGCAAAGAGGGAGAGGGAGAATAAGAATGGGTGTGCCAGGGCCTCTTACCATTGCAAATGAGCTCCAGATGTATACTCCACTTATGGCTTTCCTGGGGTACTAGGGAATTGAACTCTAGGCCACTAGGCTTTGCAAGCCAGTGCCTTTAAGTGATGGCTGAGCCATCTCTCTAGCTCCCAGAGTGAACACTTTCTAACCATATCACCATATGTTTACCATAATAACATGGTAGCTTGTCTGAATCTGTGTTTTCCTATCTGAAGATCTACAATACACCACCAAGTGTGGAAGCACATGCCTGCAATCCAAGCACTTGGCTGAGGCGGGAGGATCTCAAGCTCATGCCAGCCTGGGCTATAAAATGAGGCTCAGTTTCAAACAAAACAAAACAGATTGTCATACATTGTAAACACTGACAAATATTAACTTCCTAAACCCTCATCACTAATTCTTTACAATTCCTTATTGTGGTCATTGTGACTGTTCTAAGATTTCTCTTTTGAAAAGATATTAAGGGATGACACTTGATGCATTCAGATATATATTGTAAGGGATATATATGGAAACTTAAATCACTTTTTTTTTCTTTTTTTCAAGGTAAGGTCTCACTCTAGCACAGGCTGACCTGGAATTCACTATGTAGTCTCAGGGTAGCCTCGAACTCTTGGCAATCCTCCTGCCTCTGCCTCCCGAATGCTGGGATTAAAGGCGTGCGCCACCACAGCCCGGCTTTAAAACAATCTTTTACTTGTATGTGGTCTGGGTACATATAGTGTACGCATATGAATACACACTCTGTATGCACACATCTGGATGCTCTATCACAATTCCACTTTATATGAGGGGGCTGGGGATCAAACTTAGGTCCTCAATAGCCTAGTTATAAGTGCTCTTACCCACTGAGCCATCCCATCTGCCCCTGTCACTGTTTTTTAAAAATATTTTATTTATTTGCAAAGAGAGAGAGAGAGAAGAGAGAGAACGAGGACACCAGGGCTTCCAGTCACTGCAGACAAACTCCAGACTCACGTGCCACTTTGTGCATCTGGCTTATGTGGGTACTAGGGAATTGAACTTGGGTCCTTAGGCTTCGGAGGCACATGCCCTAACCACTAGTCCATCTCTCCAGCCCTATGTCACTCTTAAAATTTAGCATATTACAGTACCATTGAAGCTGCATTTTTGTAGTCTCATGCCCTGCTGTTCTAGAATGTCTACACACTTTTTTCACATTTGAAATATTTTAACAATTTTCATACATAAAATAATGTAATTTGACCATAATCACCTACCATTACTTTCTTGTCCCCTCCCCCATCATTTTTCCTCTGAACTCAACCTTCTTTCCAACTAGTCCTTCTTCTATAAATATACATTTTTTTCATTATAAATCACAGAGTTTGTTTTATTGGATGCCTTTGCCAGTAGGGCACTGTCTCACATTTAGGAAACTTTCATCATACACATCCGAGAAGGCTTGAGAGAGACTACATGGGACACTAGTGTCCTTCTTGTATTTCTCAACAAAGGTGGGTTAAGACTTTCCCAGGGATCAGTCTTTGTTATGAATAAGTGAACTTGAAGGAAACCCCAAACAAACAGTTGGCCAAGGGAAGCTGCCCAAGTGATGTTCCCACTCACATTGGCAGGCAGAGATGGGTCCCGGGTGTCTGGCTGCATCCTCATCGTAAAGCCAGCCTGAGTCAGGGGCTGGCTTTTGACTTGCCTGGTGGTAAGAGGTCTGGCTCCATCATTCCTGGTCATGTCCAGTTGCCACTGCCTTGCCCTAAGTGGTCACACAATAGGGACTCACGTGCGCCCTGAGACTGTGACCCACCCCTCAGTGGTTCTAGATGAGTGTATGACGTGCACCTCAATGCAGAGAAAATATCTGTCTCCATGACCCAATATGCACTCCTGCTCCTCTTCAAGATAAAGACCCACTGGGCTGTCAAAGTGTTCAGGAATGTCACCAAGAGTGCTCGTTTTCATGGTGTCTAGGGTTCCTACTTGCTGAAGAACAGAGCAAGTCCAAACAAGTTGGTGGAGAAAGTCCCTTCCATTTTTATGTCATTTTTTTGGGTCCTTCATCATCCGAGATGACATGATCATGGGCCCAATATTGTGCAGGTCTCATGCAGGTAATGACAGTTGCTGTGAGGTCATGAGTGCAATGGCCACTTTGTGTTCAGAAGTCAGAGTACCAAAGTCTTCGAGGTATCTCAGAGAATTCCCATTTAGTGCTGAGTACCCAAGTGCCACTTCTTCTCAGGACTTGGTTGAGTTCTGAGTCTCCCCAGTGGTCACTGCAACCTGAAAAGTGAAGCTTCTCTAACCCAAAGTGAGAAGCATTACTAGCACGTGGGCATAAATGTAAATATTTAAGGGAACTGAGCTATATCCCCAGCCACAAAGAGAGCTTTAAAAAATCTCATTATTTGAGAGATAGAGAGAGAGAGAAAGAGGATGAGAATGGGCATGCCAGTGCCTTTAGCTACTGCAAACGAACTCCAGACTCATGTTCCACCGGCTTTGTGTGGGTAATGGCGAATTCAAACCTGGGTTCTTAGGCTTTGCAGGCAAGTGCCATAACCACTGAACCATCTCTCCAGCACCAAAGAGGGCTTTTTTGAAAGGCACATTTACTCATCTTAAATTTTAGAGACTGAAGGTAAAGATTTCTAATTTCTTTGCTTTTATCCTTGGATTCATACCAATTAAATATGTAACACAAAGATATTGATCATTGATAACATATTTATCATTGATAGTATATTGTTCATTGACAGTGAAATGTTTGTGATGACCAAAATGGGAAAGCGATTGTTTTCTTCTTTAATGAATGACATGAGTGGAGATCGTGGATACACACCTCTCAAAACATGGTTCAGGGCCGGAGAGATGGCTGCTTAGCGGTTAAGCGATTGCCTGTGTCGCCTACGGACCCCAGTTCGAGGCGCAATCCCCCAGGACCCACGTAAGTCAGGTGCACAAGGGGGCGCACGTGTCTGGAGTTTGTTTGCAGTGGCTGGAGGCCCTGATGCGCCCATTCTCTCTCTCTCCCTCTCTCTCTCTCTTCCTCTATCTGTCGCTCTCAAACAAATAAACACAACAAAATAAATAAGTCTTAAAAAAAATGGTTCAGGTAATGGAGGAAGTGTTTGGTGAGAAGATTAGTGGATGGGAACAACAGCTTGATGCTGTTTGCCAAGCCAACTTGTACTTTTCTGTGCCCTCAGCACTTCACTGTACGCTGTTCCTTTGCCATGACGCGTCCTCCACCCTGCCACCTCCCAGGCCCGGGGGGAAGTCTCTGCTCACACATCTGCTGGGGACCCCCCTCCCCACCTCCCAAGTGGAGTGACCTTTCCCCTCCCGCAGCCTTCGGCGCCTCGCCCACTTCGGTCCCGGTTCCAGCTCCGTCTCTCCGAAGCTGCGGCTGGCGGCGATGCATTCATTTCCACTCCACTGGCTGCGCCCCAGGGCGGTCCCCGCCGCTCGCGCTCTCGTCCCCGGCGGGACGCGGCCGCCTCGCTTTTCTTCTGCCCCTGTCACCCTGCCAGCTCGGCTTCTATCGCTTGGCCGATCGTCTCCTCATCTCTTTCTACCCCGACTCCGTCTGGGTCTCGGTCTCTGGGTGTTTCTGCGCCTCCTCCATCTGTCTGCGGCTCGGCTCCCTCGCGCCCTGCGCCCCGCCCCTTGGGCGAAGCCCTCCAATCCCCGCCGCCCGGGCCTGGCGCTCCGCTCTGCCATTGGCCGGCCCGGAGCCCCCCCGCCCCCGCCGCCCGGCCCCTCCATTCACACGAAGTTTGGCTCCGGCACTGCGGAGGGAGGGGGCGGCCCGGCCCGGCCCAGCTCTGCCCCCGGCGGGCCCGACCCCGGCCCCGGCCCCCGGACAAGCCCTTATCTGATCGCGGCTCGGGGCTTAAGAGTCCTGGCCCTGCCCGTCGCACAGCTCCGCTCCTCACTCCTGCCCACCCCGTCCCGCTGGCCCGCGGTCCATCCGAGTGGCCACTTCACCTCGGACCCAAGGTAAGACCCTGGCCCTGAGGAAGGCTTGCTGCTGCCTTGGCCGGGGTCCTCGTTCACTTAGCTCTCCAGAGACATCGGGGACCCCCTAGACTTTGGGTCCTTATAGAGGCTGGCCTCAGCGGGCCACCCCTGTGCCAGCTCCTTTGAGCCTTGGCCAGCCCCCAGAGAACCCTCCAAGGAAGGGCTCCCCACCAAAGGTACTCCAGGCTGGTCACCTCAGCCCTTTCACATAAGGAAGGGGCTTCCCCGATGCTCCTGGGCACACCTGCAGTTACATCCCTGCCCCTCCAAACTCTGGAGCCTCCGAGACACACGCTTCTGCATCCACTCCCTAGGCACAGAGACAGTGCCGCCTGCCCCAGGTAGGGACAGGTTACCCCTGTTCTCAGCTCCCTCTCCCCCTACTTAGAGTGACATTCACATAGTGACACCCGCTGATCACCATTTTACACATGGGGAAGAAAAACAGGTTAGATTAGGGAGACATTGGTGGCCTGCTGTGTCTGGACACCCCCTCCTCCCAGTCTTTTCCTTGCATTCCAACTTGGCTCCTACTTCAAGACACCCCTCCCTATCCAATCCCACTGCTGAATCCCAGAAGAGGACAGGGTTGATATTGTGCAGTAAGAGGCTGTATGGGGCTCTAGAAATTCATCTTCCAAACACAGACACTTTCCCACTCCATCCCTTCCTCCACCAGGAACTGTCCAGGGCACCCGTGTTAGGAAAGGTGACTGGTGGAACTTCCTGATGAGGAGAAGATCTGAGCCTCAGGGCCGGTAGAAGGACAGAGGTGGGGATGAGGCATTGGTATCTTGGAAATTTCATTCCAGTAAATGAAGTGCTGGGGGCAGCCTGAGGCTATGGAGAAGTTGGGGTGATGAAGTGCCAAGTACAAATTTAGACCCAGAGGGGAGCTGAACTTAAATCCTAATTAGATTGCTTATCAATACTAATTCGGACTAGAGATTTCTGGCCAGTCTGCCTTTGCCTCGGTATTTTGATTGCTTCTCCTGACGGGGGCTGCATTAGGTAGTCTAGCTGGGTGGGAAACGATGGATAGTCCTCAGTAGGGGGTGCCCAGGAAGACGTAGAATGAATATTAAGAGCCCCAAGGGGGCCTGCAGCCACTAGTGAGCTTAATTTAGTTTCATCCTGAAACCCTTTCATTGATCTCCAAGGAGTTTTGAACATGTTCCTGGCATGATGGTGGGCACCATCCTGTGCCAAAGGGTAGGGCTTGTCAATTCTCCAGGGTGTAGACTGGGCACAGGGGACTAAGTACAGGAGGAACCAGGTGTCCTGGCTCATAGCTGCTTCTTTAGGGAGGAGGACCAGAGGAAGAGGCTGAAGGAAGGCATCACGCCCAGGGAGAGGGTCCAGAGCTAGACTGCGGAGGCAGTCGGCTTGGCCCAGGCAGTGCCAATCCCCCTCCCTCCAGCCAGTCCTTTGGTGGCGGTGGCAGTGGTGGTGGTGATGAGGGAGGGAGAGAAGGAAGGAGGGGGAGTTGGGGTGATCTGGGCCAGTCCAGCCTCCCAAAGCCTTTGCCAACCTGGGTCCTGAAAGGAGCTGCTGTTTTCTGAGCCATACCCCCAGCCCCCACCCAGAGCCCAGAGCAGCCAAGTTGTCTCAGCGGATATCAAATGGCAATGACTCCACTGACTGGGGGTGGCGGTGGGGGGGGGGGCAGGGATATGGTCCCATTCGTTTTGCACCTCTAATGTAGAATTCACCACTGCCTTCTACCCCAAGGTGGGGGGAAATGTCTCTTTAATATCCGTCCCCCATATGTCTTTGAGGGCAAACGTTTATGCGGAGGGGTCAGCGGGCATCCTGTGTCCTCTCTGTGGACCCCACCTGCACCACTCCGCATGAGCTCATTTATACCCCAGCTTTGTTGGAGTAGGCTAGTGACTGGCAGAAGACCCAGGGGCCTTCCTTTCCCCTGTCCTCCCTAAGGACTAGGGAGGCTGGTATGCTTAGATCTGGGTGGGCTCAGCTGAAGTTCTCGGAAGTCATCCTGGGATTGGAAGGAGAAGGGATTCAGAGCTGTTGGGAGGGAGTCATGGAGCCAAGACCCAGGATTCCTGGGCCTCCTAACAAGATGATGGGTTGCCACACACATGATGGAAAGGCAGGTGGAGGCGACCCCTGGCGCTGGTGAGGAGGGAAAGAGACATGGGTTGACGGAGCACCTAACTTTTTCTGCCAAAGGTTATTTAGGACAGAAGAAAAAAACCCTCTATTCTTCCTCCACTCCCTGGCCTACATTCTTCTCTTGCCTGACTAGTCCCTGCTACTGTCCAGGCTGAGGCCAAGTTGCCCAGGCCAGTAGTGAGGCCCTGGAAGGGGCAGAAAGGAGGGATAACACGAGGCACTCCATTGAGATGGAACTGCAGAGAGGAACTGGAGAGGAAGGGGCAGTTCAGACTCAAATGTCTCAGCACAGAGTGAAGGGCAGTGGGCTGGGGCCGGTGTGGGAATGGGGAGCTTTTCGCATTCACCCCACCACCTCAGGCTTAAGCCAGGGCTTTTCTTTCCTCATTGAAGTCTAGTGTCCATGCTGCCACTGTTCTTCATAGAGAGAGTAGTCCATCCTGGGTGGCCCCTCACCACCCCTTCCCTCCCACCCAGAACCTTGAAAGGGCAAAGAGAAAGGAATTGTGGGAGCAGCCCTTCCGTGGGTGTCTGCCAGCCTGGAGCCTGGGTTTGAGGTGGTGGGAAAGGGAGGGGCTGCCTCTGGAATGTGGGAGAGAAGTCAGAGTTGAGCTGTGTGGGGAGGACTAGAAGCATGGAGAGGGCTCCAGAGGACTGCATTGGCACATGCCTCTTCTGTGGATCTTCCCTCTTCCGGTGGCAGAACACCTCGGGAAAGAGTTGAGGCTGCAGCTGGAAGGACGAAGGTTACATTTCAGGAAGCACATCACTAAGAGGCATTTGAATGATGGCTGAGAAAGAAAGGGAGATACATTTCTGGTTTTTTGTTTTGTTTTTTTTTAAAGCCAGGGTGGGAGGTGACTTAGCAGTTAAGGTGCTTGCCTGCAAAGCCAAAGGGCCTAGGTTCGATTTCCCAGGACCCACATAAGCCAGATGCACAAGGTGGCACATGCTTCTGGAGTTTGTTTGCAGTGGCTGGAGGCCCTGGTGCACCCATTCTCTCTATCTGCTTCTTTCTTGCTCTCTTTCCTTCTGAAATAAATAAATAGAAATAAAAAGGCAAAACAAAATGAAAAAGTCCATCATTAAAGCTTCTGAGACGAGCTATGGAACTCCGAGATATAGAGATTATGTGACAACTGTCAAAAGGCCTCTCATAGATGGTGATGTCACCTTACATTGCTGTCGCAGGTCTCCTTTCTGCTTTGAGAGACAGGGATAGTGGCTAAGGGCACAACCTTGGACTCCACCTTTCTGAGTTTAAATCCTGGTCTTACCACCTAGTAACCATACAACTCCCCTCATTCTTACAACAGGGCTAATAATAGTTGTGAGGATTTAAAGAGTCAATATTTATAAAGGGTTTAGAAAGTGTTTAGCCTGTTTAAAAAAAATGTACAGTTGGCTTTTAGGGTTCTTAAGCCTCTCTGACTCTTTCTACTCTGTCATTTTCCTGGCTCCTGGGCCTGGTCCCAGCCCTCCATCACAGTTTTTCTGTGACTATCCTAAGGTCACTGTCCTTTGCCTTTCTGGGAGACAGGAGAATTATTAAGTCATTTAAGATGAAGTTACTGTTTTACACCAACAGGCTGGCTGTGACTGAATCTGGGCTTTCACATCTGCAGCCCTTCTTTCCCTAAGTTTGTGCCGTGTGGATGTCTTCAATTCTAGCTCACTACCTATTAACTGAGATGTTCAGCACCCCTCCGAATGGCCTCTCTCCATTCTTAGCGGTGCTGAGTGTCAGCCAAGGAGACCAGCTATTCTCTACATCTATGTCCAGAGTATCGCTGTCTATTCGGCTCCCCCACATGGTCCTGCTTATCTCATCTCCTCATTTGGCCTGTACCCAACCCTGCCCAGGATGGCCCGAAGTTCTGTCAGGTTGATATGCCCTCCTCTTCATCTGTCTTCTGGTGAGCCTATCTACCCCATCCGTTTGGTTACCCACAGTCTCCCTGACCCTGCCTTCTCTCTCTTTGATTCCTTCCCTTCATTCCAGCATGGAGTGATCAGTGGAATCATCACGAAGCATCAGTTTTATCTTCCCCTTTCCCTACCTAGACACTCCTGTTGTCACCGAATGAAGAGTTCCCAGTCGTAGCATTCAGGAGACTTTCTGTCCTTTCTAGTGGGTGCTACCTCCCTCCAGCACCCCCATCTCCTGGGACTGTGCTCTTCAGACTCTGTCCTGAAGTACTGCATCCAAGGATGGACTCTGGGCCACACTCTTCTTCCCTCTCTTGGCCGTTACAAGCTATTCCAAGGTCTACCTACCTGGAAACCACCATCCTCACCTTGCTTTTCCCTTTCATCCATGACGGTGACCAGGACGTCCCAAGTGTGTTAAATGTCAGAGGGCGCACCCTGCCTTCCTCAGGGCAGGTCCCATGTCCCTGTCATGTTGAAGACTCCCTGAATAAAGACATGACTTCTGTCCCTGGACCCCTGGGCACCCAGCAGAGGGCTTGGTTCCCAGGATGCGGAAATGCTACTGCCCATCTTGACTCTGGGCAGGAAACCGTTTTGCTTGTTCATTTGGAAAAAGCACCCTAACTTCAGAGGTTTAAGTGGACATTCTGTTGTAGGATGTGTATAAGAGCTCATTATCAAACTCTCTAGGGAGCTTCAAGAGTGACTCTCTCTTCCCAGCTTTACCCTACGACACCTTCGCTCTCAAAGCACAGGCAGTAGGCCCTAGAACTTCCAATAGCATCGTTGGTTCCAACCAGCCTTTTCCTCTTTGCCTGGGAAGTCTGACTGCAGCCCGATGCTGGACTTGTCAACCGGCATCTGGAGATGAAACATGTGGTAGAGGTCAGAGTCCAGCCTGGAACAGTCCCATTGTCTTGTGCCTACCTCTGAGCAGGGGCTTTCAAGATGGGAGATGAGAGGATACCTTCCAAGAGGGGTGTAGGCCTGGCCTGTTAGTGTTATATTCTCTGTGGACTGGTCCCCTCAGCTCAATGCTTCTTCCCAGTCCCAGTTCCTAGACCCAAACATACACCCATGTCCAAACCCCTGGCTAACCCTCTGATAAAAAAGACATGTGCGGCTGGTAGGATGAGAAGGTGAGTGTCTGATGCTAACTTAGGGCAGCATCTCTCAAGCTTTATGATCTGAGGACTCCAAAGAGCTTTGTTTGTGTGGGTTATATCTGTACATGTATCATGTTAGAAATGAATCTGGGGAGACATAAAATCATTCACAATTAATTTTAAAATAATCCTGTTGATGTGAATGATATTAAAAACATTTATCTTATTTATTTATTTACGTGTGTATGAGAGAAAAAGAGAGTGAGAGAGAGAGAGGGGGGGGGAGGATAGACATGCTAGGGTTTCTCATCACTATAAAGAACTCCAGACATATGTGCTGCTTTGTTTATCTGGCTTTACATAGGTAATGGGTAATTAAACCTGGGCTGGAAGCTTTTGCATGCAAGTGCCTTTAACTGCTGAGCCATCTCCCCAGCCCATGATTGAGATTTTTGATGAAATATAGCTCTATATTTTTATAAAACAAAAAGTTTAATAGGAGTGACATTGTCTTAATTTTCACAAATCTCTTTACTGTCCGGCTTGTTTCTTCCATGTGCTTCTTGGTTCAGCATGTTGCAATGCCATATATCTTGTAGCCTCTGGAAAACATCACTGAACACTTTTTTTTTTTTTTTTAAATATTTATTTATTTATTTGAGAGTGACAGACACAGAGAGAAAGACAGATAGAGGGAGAGAGAGGGAATGGGCGCGCCAGGGCTTCCAGCCTCTGCAAATGAACTCCAGACGCGTGCGCCCCCTTGTGCATCTGGCTAACGTGGGACCTGGGGAACCGAGCCTCGAACCGGGGTCCTTAGGCTTCACAGGCAAGCGCTTAACCGCTAAGCCATCTCTCCAGCCCACTGAACACTTTTTAATTTTTTGGATTTTGTAATTTTTTTTATGAGAGGGCGAGGGAGAGAATTGGTGCACCAGGGCCTCCAGCCACTGCAATTGAACTCCAGAAGCGTGTGCCACCTTGTGCACATTTGTGACCTTGCATGCTTGTATCACCTTGTGCATCTGGCTTATGTGGGATCTGGAAAGTCAAACATGGCTCCATAGGTTTTTCAGGCAAGTGTCTTAACCGCTGAGACATCTCTCCAGCCCTGATCACCTCTTTTTTTTTTTTTTTTTTTTTTTAATGAAGAAGACCCGCTTTTATTTTAAACTAAGGAGATGTTGAAGGGACTTCTAAATTTCATGCATTTGGTTGTGTGTGTGTGTGTGTGTGTGTGTGTGTGTGTGTGTGTGTGTGACATGCATGTGGAGGTTGGTCCTCACCTTCTATCTTGTTTAAGGAGGGGTCTTCTCTGTTGTTTGATGTTCCATTTGAGGGTTTCTGGGAAATTTCCCTGTCTCTGCTTTTCTTCTTGCTGTAGGCACACTGGCATTGCAGAGGCATGGCACAGCTTTCAGATTTGTAATAAAGTTTAATTTATTTGCAGGTGCAAGTGTGTGTGTGTACATGAGTGCATGCATGGGGGCACATACCAGGGTCTCTTGCCAATGCAAATGAATGTAATATGTTTGTGCCATTTTTTTGCATGTGGATTTATGTGGGTGCTGAATTTATGTGGGAATTGAATCTGTGCTGGCAGGCTGTGTAAGCATGTGCCTTTAACTGTTGAGCCATCTTCACAGCCCAGCTTTCATATTTTTTAAAATATTTATTTATTTATTTGAGAGAGAGAGAGAGAGAAAATATGCCAAGGTCTCCAGCCACTGTAAACAAACTTCAGAAGCATGCGCCACCTTGTGCATCTGGCTTATGTGAGTACTGGGGAGCCAAACCTAGGTTCTTAGGCTTCTCAGGCAAGTGCCTTCACCACTAAGCTATCTCCCCAGCCCCTGATATGTTCTTTGCTTGGAGTCAGTGGATCTGAACTTAGGTACTCAGCAGCGCAGTAGGTGCTTTATCCACTGAACCATCTCCCCAGCTGAGCACTCCTGGCATAAGGAAAGCGGAAAGAATAAACAATGTCTTATTAACATTATAGTGAAGATAGGTTTGACCCATAAAGCCTTTCAAAGAATCTCAGGCACTTCCATGGGTCTCTGGGCCACCCTTTGAGAATTGCTAGTCTGAGAAACCTCAGCAGACATTTTCAAAGAACTCAGACCAGTCTGAGCATTTGGCTGATTTTACTCAGTCTGGTTTTCTGAATGTTTCCACTGGGGAGAAGGATGGGCACAATGGTTAATCACATGGGTTCTGGAGCACTTTAAAAAATTATTTTATTTATTTGCAAGTGGGGATAGAGAGAGAAGAGAGACAGATAGAGAGAGAATGGGCACGCCAGGGCCTCCAGCTACTGCAAATGAACTCCAGACGCATGTGCCTCCTTGTGTATATGGCTTACATGGTTCCTAGGGAAACGAACCTGGGTCCTTTGGCTTCACAGGCAGTCATCTTAACCACTAAGCCATCTCTCCAGCCCAAGATCACTTTTTGAAAGCATGATGGCCTGAGAAGACCTGGAACTGCCTGAGTCTGGCTTCCCAGTACCCACATAGACAGCTGGGTATGGCCATGCCTATTGTACTGTCAGGGAGCAGACACCCTAGAATTGCTCTGGCTGGTGAGAACCCCAGCTCAGTGTTCAGAGAGCGACTTTGTCTCTAGGAAATATGAAGATGAGAGATAAAGGGCACCTGACATTCGTATCTGGCCCCTATGTGCCTATGGGTGCATTTGCACATATGTCTGCATACACCACACATATGCTACCACACCACACATGCAAAAAGAAAAAAAAATAGGTGGACTGGAGTGATGAATTAACAGTTAAGGTGCTTTCCTGCCAAGCCAAAGGACCTTGGTTTGACTCCCCAGGACCCACATAAGCCAGATGCACAAGGTGGTACATGCATCTAGAGTTTGATTGCAGTGGCTGGAGGCCCTGGTGCGCCATTCTCTCCCTCCCCCTCTCTCTGCCTTTCTTTCTGTCAAATAAATAAATAAATAAAAGTAACATATTTAAAAAAAAAGTGCTTAGCACAGTTCTTAGTATTGTACGCTGTTATGAAAATTTATAGCCTTGTGCCTGAGCCCAGAAGGCAGGAAAACAGAGGTGATGCTTCCATGCTACAAGAAGCAGCTCTTAGGCCAGAGGGCAAGTAACTTGTGCAAGGTCTCAGGGAGACTCCAGTTGTCTGGCCCTCAACCAGGATGATACTCCTAGCCCTGTGCTCTGCCCACCACACGACACAGGGGATGGTTCTCAATGTGGGAGGAAGCTCATCTTCTCCCAGCCACCCCAACAGAGCCACCCAGGATCCGCAGAAGATAAATAAATAAAATATTGGGAAGCCTTGAGGGTAGACAGCAACTGAAAAGATAGAAGAAAGTGGGAAGCTGTTCATAACTGGAGAACTTTTCCTGTCTTGCCTATAGAGGGCAGCTCTGCCGAGTGCCCCCTGGCCCCTCTCCCCTGGGAGTTGCTAGGTCAAGACGGAGGAAGTGAGTGCGTGACTGAGCCCTGCTACCGCTCAGGTGATGGTGTTTGCTCGCCCCGAGCAGTGCCTCTCCACTCAGACCTCCCACCACTTCATATTCCAGAACCATGCAATTTAATGCTGTGGCGGGAGTCTTGGAAAAGGCAGGGGGGGCTCCCTGGGCAGGAGAGAGGTCTCCTCTTGCAGTGGGAAGGGAACAGGTGGATGGAGGGTAGATGCACAAACCAAGGAAGAGGGCCCTGGCTCACTGGCTGTGCGTTGGGTTCCTCGGAGCTGGCTGACTGCTCCTCCCTTGTCATTTCGGGCTGACCGCTATGGGAGAACTCAGAGAACGGGGGCTCTTGTCTGTAGTCTCTGGCCTGCTTCCTGTGCAGCCGCCACCACAGCAGTGGAGCGCCTATGAGGGAAGCACGCAGGATGAGAGAGCTCAGGGGCCCCAGACCCCGAGCACGGATTCCTTCTGACTCTTGGAGGTTCAGGCCTCGCCCCACCACCTGCCGCTGAGAAAGCCCCACTGTTCTGACACGCGGCCCTGCAGCTGTGGCTCTGGGCTGTGGCCCGAGGCTCCGCTCTCTGGCGCTGGCGTTCACCCTGCTGCCCACACAGTCCCTGTGCATAGATTGCAACGCGGAGGAATGGAGTTGGGTGGGCTCATTGTGCCCACCCACTTCTTTCAAGAGTCACCTGGGACTCAGGCTTGGCTTCCCACATTCCCTCTCTCCAACCCCTGTCCCCGATGGCTTTCTCCATAGGGAAAGACCTCTTTGGCCAGTGGCATGTTTGGGGGGGAGTTCCTCCTAGTCAAATCTCCCTTCCTAGATTCTTGGACAGTGCCCACAAGGGAGCCACTGGGCAGGGCTAAGATCTCCTCAGGGCCAGCCTCGCCCCACCCTGTCTCTTCCACTGCCAGTAGCCCCCAGCTCCTGCCCCTGGGCTGCAGGGACAGCTAGAGGGCTGAGGGGCTGGCTCTGCATACTAATGTCCTGTCCATTGTCAAAGCCCCTTTGTGCCAGAGAGCTCCATTGAGGCGGCTCTGGGGCGGGCACAATGGGGGCTCTGTCCCCAGTTCCCCCAAACAGTCACCTGCTTTCAGAGCCTCCCCACACCACCCCCACCCGCCCTGGTGTCCAGAGGGCTCGGAGAGCACGGGGGAGTGGACCCAGGGCTAGGGGGGATGGGCAGGGTGACTGCCCGCCCCCCCCCACACTCTCTGGGCAGGCTGGGGAGATGGGCATCTGACAGGGTTGACTGAGGAGGGCATAGAAGTGGACAGGCGTGTACTACAGAATTGAGAGGGCTGTCTGCGGAGGGAGTTGGAATGCAGATCCTTGAGGCCCAAGACAGGGCAGGGGCACACACAGCCTGCCCACACTTTCTTCCATATGCTCAGCCTGGGTCTATGGCTGCCCAGCCCCCTCTTCGTCTCTGCGCCTGGACACACTTGGGTTCATATATATGCATGGACACACAGCCACACACTCATCCATGCAGCCCCACACCCAGCCCCTCCCGCGTCCAAGCCAATGCGCTCAGACACAACACACCCAGCCAGGCTTGCTGCCCACGTGTCCATGTCACCTTCCGTCGGCATATGCGCCCGCACACCTCCTCTGCCCACCTCACCCCTTTCCCTGTCAGCCCCCTCCAGCAGCCACGGGCACCTCAGCAGCACCCCCCTCCCTGCCCCTCGCTGCCCTCTGCTGCTCTGACACAGGTTATAACAAGTTTGCGCTTGTTGTGACCTCAAGAATGTGGCCCTGGGGCAGGGAATGTCCTGCCGCCCCAGACTGTACCTGCTTACACGTTAACCCTGGACACAGCCTCCCCTGAAGACTGAGCACAGTTCCCCCCCCCCACACCAGCCTCCCCATTCCCACCCCAGCCACTGAGAGAGGCTGGACCAGGAGCCCCACCCCAGAGCTGAAGCAAACACATAAGACAGAAGCATTTGTGATGTGAATAACCACCATGCCCTGACCCAAGGTGACCGTCCTTATTTTCCTAGTTCACACTGATACATCCCACCCCCTCATGGCCCTGGGAGACAGATGTGACCAGTGCCATTTTCCAGCAAGGCTCTGTGAGTGAGATGTGTTGTCCAGGTAGTTGGTGAGGAGAAAGCTGGGGCTGGAATAAAGGTCTCTTCCTCTAGCTTAAAACTTAATTTTTTTTTTTTTAATTTGGGTCTGGAAAGATGGTTTAGTAGTTAAGGTGCTTGCCTGCAAAGCCAAAGGACCCAGGTTTGATTCCCCAGGATCCACATAAAGCCAGATGGTGCATGCATCTGGAGTTCAATTACAGTGGCTGGAGGCCCTGGCGCACCCATTCTCCCTCACCCCCCTCTCTCTTCCTCTTTCTCTCTCTCTCTCTCTTACACATACACACACATACACGCCAATGCCTCTTGCCACTGCAAAGAGAACACCAAGCGCTTATGCCACTTTATGTGAGTAGCTGGAGAATTGCAAGCAAGTGCCTCTAACTGCATCTCCCCTCCTAGGATTTTTGTTGTTGCTGTTCTTTGGTTTTGGTTTTTGGTACTAGCTTTATTCAGTTGATTCCCTGTTCCTGTAGAAACTATCACTCGCCTGGATTCGACTGGCAGTGCCAACCCCCTTAGCAACCCTCCTGGGCGAGTCAGCCAACTCTCAAAGTCTAGTTTCCACACCATTAACACAAAGCAGTGCCGTCAGCAGCCTCCCGCGGAGCACAGGAACATGCACCACACTGTAGGGAATACTGGCACATGGAAAGGCTGGCACGGGGCGTTTGTGGAACACAGAGGAGGGGACAGCCCACCTAGGGGCTGTGGGCTTTTTCAAAGGTTTTCCCCAGGAAGCGGCAAGGAAGCTGAAGCTTGAAGGAGGAGTAGAATTAAACAGCTCAGTGGGAACGGAACAGCCCCATTCTTTGCAAAAAATAAAAAAATGTCGGTAGGAGAAAGTGAAGTATGTTCTAGAAGCTTGATGTGTCTGCTACAGAACATGTGAGGGTGGGTAGAGGAGAGAGGATGGTGCTGCTCGGGAGGTCAGCCGAAGTCAGAGCGGGATGGGTTCTGTTCCGCCCATCCTCGGGTCTCTGGAGATGAGTCCCTCGACTCCCCCTCAGTCCTTCTTTTCCAACTTCTCTCTCTGTCTCCCAAATTCATCCTTCTCACCTTGGTCACCCACGTCGTGAGACCCTGGGATACCCAGGCATATTTGCTGGTCTGGGGATGAAGCTTCAGAACCGTTACTGCCTGGCTCTTAAAGAAGTTTTGGGCCCAGGCCAAGGATTTTCTTCCCTTTTCCACAGCAAAAGAGGAGTCTACCTCTCATGGAAGACTCTGGATTTCTGGCAGTAAGCCATTCTTGCCCTTCCTGAAGTCCTTGGTTTCTCCATGCGGCCCCCCACCCACCCACTCTGAGAGCAAGGGAAGTGCTGCTGAGCAGGTGAGGTGAGAGCCAGGCAGGCAGGCAGGACTCAGCTGCTTAGACCGCAGGAAAGGCTGAGGGGGACTGAGTTGGCATCCACAAGTACCCAGAAGTTCAATGGGAGGCTCAAGAGAAGGACATGCCAGGATGAAATATGGGATGTACTCTACAATGCCAGGGGTGGGGCAGGGGGATGAAAAAGTAATATAGAACATCAGTTTTCCTGGCTCGTTCAAATTCAGAAATACCAGGTGCCGAGGAGGACACCAAAGCTAGTAATACAGGTTACAGAGCAAAGCTTCTCTTTTTGGGAAAGAGGGGCTGGAACGTGATGCAAGGAGGGGAGCGATGAATTGGCCCTTTAGGAGCTGCCCCCAGGGCGCTTCCACACTGGCAAGTGGCTCCTCTGCCTCCTGGGCTGTGTGGACCATCCACCAAGCTGGTCAAGCCCTTCCCTGTCATGAACGGGCACAACTTCTAGATGGCAGATGGACAAGGACATAGTGATGGGGCCTTCGGCTAGATGTTGTCAGTCTCCCTCTCTTCTCTGAGGTGGGAATCCCCGCCAGTGGCCTTGGACTCCCCACGGAGAAAGTTCTGCCAGCCTGGATCCTCTCTAGTGTCCAGGCTCTGGTGACAGATCATGTGCCAGGACCCAGCTCTGGGAGGCCTGTCCATTCTTGGCCTGGAGATGACTTTCAGCTGCCTGCAACCCTTGAGTTTGGAAACCGGTTAGCATTTCTCCCTGCAGACTTCCCCTAGCTCCTGGCAGGCTGAGGGGCTTCTGGAAGAAACCTCATCTCAGAGATGGGAGGAGGCTGGGATAGAGCAGTGAACTGGAAGCCTCTGGAATGCTGGGGCTATAATCAACCCTGCTCCACACATGGCTGCTGCCCGAGGGAAGCAGTCGTAAGACGGTGGTTTAACGTGAGCACCGTAAGCGTTCTAGGGTATTGAGAAGCAATATGAGTAAAACCCCATGGGGCCTGGGGACAAGGTCTGGCTTGCTACTAAATAAATGTCAGCAAGTCACCTCAGCTTTTGGAGTCTTCATTTCATTGGTCAAGTAGGATAATAACAATATCCTTATTTGCATAAGGGCCTTACAGATTTCACAGGCTTTATTTATCACATGTAATCCTGAGCACACAGGGCAAAGTTTATTCCTTCTTAGAGAGGAAATTGAGCCCTAGCGAGATTAAGAGTTTGGTTGAAGTTCCCATAGCTTGTAAATGACAAAGACCAGGATGGCAAACAGTGGCAAAGGAGAAAAGACAGGGAGGGTCCTTTGGCTACAACCCAGACACGGAGGATAACCTCTAGGTTTCATTTGTTAGGCTAACTGCATTCATTTTTTTTTTCCACATCACCATGTTAAGAAAAATTTTGAGGCTCAGAAACAATGTACTGTGATGAATTAATGATATCTGCTAAATGCGTATGAGAGAGACTGATGACTCATATAGGCTTTAGGGTCAACATTCGTAGCCTAGGATAATTCTGATCAATCAAATCTAAGCCCTTCTGTACTAAACAATTTGGCACCACCTTAAAATACACCTGAGATATAGTCTCTGCTTTAAAAAAGTTCATCATCTCTTGAAAAGGACAAAGGATACTGTGGCAAAATGTCTTAGGAGCAAAGAGAAAGACGAGGTATTTCCTTAAAAAAAAAATTATAAAGCCGAGCATGGTGGCACACACCTTTAATCCCAACACTCGGGAGGCAGAGGTAGGAGGATTGCCGTGAGTTCGAGGCCACACTGAGACTCCATAGTGAATTCCAGGTCAGCCTGGGCTAGAGTGAGACCCTACCTTGAAAAACCAGAAAAAAAAAAAAAATTATAGCAAGAGAGAGAGAAAATGTATGAGTGCATCAGGGCCTCCTGCCACTGCAAAGGAATTCCAGACACATGCATCACTTTGTGCATATGATTTATGTGGGTATTGGAGAATCTAACCCAGGCTGTCAGGTTTTATAAGCAAGCATCTTTACTTCTGAACCATCTTTCCAGCCCTGTGACTAAGTATTTCTACTTGGGGGCCTGGGACAGCCTCCACAGCAGAGAGCACATGGAATATCACCTTAAAGGATGAAAACAAAAATTCTAGAGGAGCTGGACGTAGTGGCACATGCCTTTATCTTCAGCGCTCAGGAGGCAGGGGTGGGAGATTTGCCATGAGTTCGAGGCCACCCTGAGACTACATAGTAAATTTAAAAAAAATTCTAGAGAGAAAAGGTGCCTGGAAGGGTGTTGGGGTCTTTGGGAGATATTCCAGGCAAGGAGCTGCAGGAGCAAAGGTGTGAGGTCAGGCGAGGAAGTGCAAGCCACATTCTCCACGGCTGGAATATAGGATTATGGGAGAAGGAGGCACAGAGAGCAGCATGTGGGACAGTGGCGTCAGGTGGCCGGGGACAGAGAATTCAAGCAGCTTGGGTTTTGTCAGGGAAGCTGTGTGGCTTATTAAAGGTTCTCAAGCAGGGGTTGAATGATGGATTGAGAGCGTGATGTAGGCTCTCTGCAGCTGAAGGGTCAGGGTGAGGAAGCTGAGCCTGGGGCAGGCGGTCCACGGGGCTGGTGAGGCATTTCAAGGTGAGCCTGGGGCAGGAGGCCCAGGAAGCCATTGAAACATTTCATGTAAAGAGAGTAAGAGGATGAGTGATGGTGGACTCCAAGGACATGGGGACACACTTGCAAAGGCAGGATTGACAAGACCTGGTCATCAATGGGCCTGGGGGTGAGAGAGAGACCCTGCCTACCTCTAAAGTTCCCAGCTTGAACACTGAATAATGATAATCAGGCAAACAAGGAGGGAATATCAAGAAGACTCTTGAGAGGAGGACACGGGTCTGCGTGTTTTAAAGCTGTAGTGTTCCAGATAAAGGGACATTCTTAAGTGCATGGACATGTAGGGCAGAGGTAAAGTTGAACCCGTGGGTGTGGCTGAAACAGAAAAGTGGGGAAGGTCGTGTGGTTAGGGATGAAGACTAAGGGTGGATGCCAAAACTGCAAGGGTAGAGAGACCACAGCTAAGGAGATGGAGGAAAAGTAAACAGAGGCAGGAGAGAACCTAGAAAACATGATGTCAGGCGGTAACAAGATTTAGTACTCCCCACCCCACAAAGAGTGCATTTCAGTTCTCCCAACACCTCCACGCTAGCAGGCCCTTTTTGCAGATAAAGGCAATGGAAATGCAGAAGTTGGAAGTGATTTGCTCAGAATCCTAAACGTAGAAGGCCAGGCAAAATCAATGAAATCCCACTAGGCTGCAAGAGAAACCAAATGAAAGCACGTCAGGAGTGGACGGCTGCTCACCAGTCCCAAATGCTTCCGATTGATGGCTGTATTAGTCAGGGTTCTCTAGAGGAACAGAATTGCTAGAATGAATTATTTTAAAAGGGGAATTGAGGGCTGAGAAAATGCCCTTGAATTTAATGATTGGGAGGTCAGCCCTGACCTTGGATAGGACTTCCTGTGGCTTTCACTGCCACCTGGTGTGGCTGTGTGGGTCAAATAGAACTGTTCTGGGTTTGTATAGGTGCTTTGCAGCCTGTAAACCCTTACACTCTGAAGGTGGTTAGCATTGTCATTTGTGTTGTTAGTGTTAATAGATTGAACCATTTGATTTTGCCAATATGAGATCCATTTATTTTTAGCTTGTGATTTCATACAGCTCAGCCCAGTAGTAAAAGGCGTGGGTGGGGGCTGTGGTGAGGGTTGTGAGAAGTCTGGGGGCTGCAGGGCTGGAACGTCCTGCCCTCTGGCGGCCGGGAGGGAAATCTTAAGCAGAGGAGAGTGGCAGGTGGTGAAGCTTGGCTCTCTTCCCCTGCACCCATGGTAGACCTGTCAGCCCCCTCTACTGGTAACAGCATGGACTTTTCCTGAGGGAGGTTTGGAGGAATAGCTCTAATACCTAGTTTGAGTCCCTCAATCACTAGTGTTAGACAGAAGTTGGATGTAGAATCCTCCTATGGAGACTCCCAGGGGCCAAGGCCAGGCTGTGACCTGTTGGAGATTTGAAGTCAGAGCCAATGAAAGAGACATTCCGAATGGCAGTGTTGCTCGTTGTCCAGTTTCTTCCCAAACAAAAATCCTTGGGAACCTTTTCAGCATCTCATGTCTTACCAATAACAATAGAAAATGGGACTCACTCCTACCTAAGCCATTGCTTCCAGCTGCATCTTAGCACTAACCCCTGATTTTCCCAACTCTCCAGTCAAGCAGATGTTCTTCTGAGGTGAGGACCCAGACCGGGCGGGTTTGGAGGCTCTCTGGACTGCCGGAGCTGGGCACAGGAGGAGGCACTGGCACAGCTCTGTCCTCAGTTGAACTCTGCGCAGTGCCAAGCTCTTCACAAAGGACCAGCTTCCTGCAGAGACCAGGATGTGCAGCCCTGCGGCCCCAGATGACAACTGGGAGCAGATAGCATGGCTGGGACCCGACTCGGGGAGGAAGTACACGGGGGCTTGTGTGGACGGCTGGGAGGGCAGGTGCACAAGGTGGCAGCATGCCCCAGAGCCATCCTCCCTCTCCAGCCAGAGACGAGGTTCCTGAGATGCCACCCTCTGCAGTTCCCTAGAGGAATGTGGATCCCTTTCTGAAGGGGTCAGAAAGTGCTGCCTGGGGATGGGATGGAGGGATTGGTCCCGATCAGCCCATGCTGGCAAGCAATGGGGGTGTCTAAACAGAGGAGAACATCTGACATGGTCCCAGCTCTTTGTGCCTCCCTCTCTTGCCCGGAGAACACTCAGGGGCTCAGAAGGGCCAGGAAGAAGTCACAGGCTCCCAGGAAATGCTTTGAAGGCTTTTCTCCTTTCTTTTGATCAAACTATGAGAACTTTCCAAACGTTGACACAAGGGAAGAAAAGCCTATTCTTCCCCGGGCCAGGGCCTTGGTGTCAGGCTGGGGTTAGAGGATGGGATGGACCAGGGGAAGGAGGCTCCGCGTTGAGAGACAGAGGCAGCAGTGACTCAGCTGGAAGCCAGGCTCCTGGACACACACATTGCCTTCTTTTTCCCTCACCTCAAGATTTGGGTGCATCTGGCTCTGTTTCTATTGGTTTGTTTTCTTTGGGGAAGGACAGGAGGGAGATTAATGAATAAAGACATTAAGTTTTAAAAGAACCCCAAACTCAACTCCATTCTTATTTCAACCTCGAGGGCTTACATAACCCTCGGAGCCTTTCTTACTGCCCTTCCTCTTAGACAGCTGCTTCCTCTCTCCAGGGGAGGAATGAGACCAGGCCAGGTCAGCTGAAGGGATGGCTTCTGTTTGTGTTTGTTTCTTTAGATAGGGTCTCTCTCTACAATCCGCGTTGGCCTCAAAGTTGTCACCCTCCTGCATCAATCCTGGAGTGCTGGGATTACAGGTGTGTGCACCGTGCACTCCTGGGTGGGGAGCTTTTAAAGCAAGTCATGGCTTTAGGCTTCCTGCAGCACAGAGCCTCCAAACTGACCTAAGAGTGTGTCCAGCATGACAGAGGGACTTGTCCAGGGATGAGCCACCAGTGCCCTGCCCTGGACAGCCTCGAGATCTGTTTTGGTCATAATGTAAATGTTATATTATAATTATTTTTATTCCAAGTCTTAAAATTAATACCTGAAGAGCATCTGCTAACATAAATCCCGTGGCTCTGAGTGTCTCCTGATGTACAGGTGTGGGGTGGAATCGGAGCACTGCGGAGCCGATACAATCTCCTTCTTCCATGAAAGACATGAAAGTCTAGAAGGGTAGGGATTTGTCCAAGGTCCCAGGGAATCTGTGGCGAGTTGAGACTGGCGGTCTCTTGCTTTACTGTCCAGTGCATTTTCCACCAGGCAATGCTGCTGTTTTCTTTCCCGGCAGGGTCTCACCCGTCTTTGCACTGACTCTCTCCCTCCATCTTCAGAATGCTGTGTGCATGGACTTGCTTAGCTCAGGTATCTAATATGCACATAGGCACAAGACAGCCTGCCTGCAGATTCTATCTGAGGGCTTCTATTAGTTAATTGTCTTTATGCTGTGTCCAAATACCACAAGAAGCAATTTATGGAGCAAAGGTTTGTTTGGGCTCACAGTTTAAAAAGAAGATAAGAGTCCATCCTGGTAGAAAGGTACGGTAAAGGGATCGTGAGGTGACTGGCCACATTATGTCCATGACTAGGAAGCAGAGCAGGATGGATGCTGGGCTCAGCTGGCTTGAACTTCCTGGTTTACTCAGTCCTGTACTTTATCCCCTGGGATGGTGCTGCCTATAGCTCACAGGGTCGATCTTCCCTTCTCAGTTCAACCCTAACAAACATACTCAGAGGTGTGTCCTCTAGGTAGTTCTAAGTCCAGTCAAACTGGCAATGGAGATTGATCGGCCCAGGGCCCAGATTCCTTCTGCTTGTGTGCCTGTGCGTAGGGCTGCCCCCCACACATGGCACCTGAGTGTGGTAGACTGGTCCTAGGAGATAGTGAGCTGGTGCCATAATTCCCTGTTTCTATCCACTGACTCATTTATCTATATCCAACGGTGATTAGTTCACGAATACCTCTTAATCTAAAATAATTGGATTAATTAAAAGCTATCATGGAAATTACCTCCCTCTCCGACTACATTTTCATATCCCTAAATTAAGAGGTTCTTTCTCAGAAGGCACTAGGGGGAATACTCAAGATGTTTTAGGGCTTCAAATGTCTCTGTTAACACAGACACCTAGGTCTTGGGAAAGATATAAGAGAATTGGAGAGTAAAGTGTGATAGCGAACTTGAAGGTGAGAACTGTGACTAGGTAAGCATGCTGTACCTTCATGTCACCATCTTGCAAAGTCAGATTTCCAGGAGGAGGCACAGGAGAAACTATGAGAAGGAGGGTGATCCAGGTGGATGTGAGGGAACAGAAAGACAGTGAGGAAAGGGAAAAGGATATCAAAAGAGGGAAACATCTTATTTTTAAATTTTTCATACATGTATATAATGTATATTTTTACATAATGTAGTTCAATCATCCCCTTTCATTATTTTCCTTTGTCTCCCCTCCCCCATGCTTCTTCCACTGAACCCTTTTTCTTTTCCAATTTGTTCCTTTTCTATTTTTACTTATTTTTTGTTTTATTTTTATTTATTTATTTGAGAGCGACAAACAGAGAGAGAAAGAGGCAGAGAGAGAGAGAGAGAAAGAGAGAGAGAGAGGGAGGGAGAGAGAATGGGTGCGCCAGGACCTCCAGCCACTGCAAGTGAACTTCAGACACGTGCGCCCCTTGTGTGGTCCTGAGGAATTGAGCCTCAAACTGGGGTCCTTAGGCTTTACAGGCAAGTGCTTAACTGCTACGCCATCTCTCCACCCCTGTTCCTTTTCTATTTTGATGTCCTTTTGTTTTTTTTCGGCCTTCTTCCCTTATTCATGACGAATGTTGACCCAGTATGTTGCAGGTAAGTAACAGCCACTGTAAGGTCATAACTGCAACAGCCACTTCTTGTCCAAAGTGGTCCAGAGCGCTCCTTCCCACCCTCTGGCTCTTACATTCTTTCCACCACCTGTCCTGCAGTGGTTCTTGAGCCGGTGGTGTGACCAGCAGGTTTCATTTGGTGCTGAGAGCTTGCTTGTCACTTCTTCGCAGCACTTTGATAAGTCCTGAGTCTCCCCAGTCATTATTGCCATCTACAGAAAGAAGCTTCTCTGACCAAAAGTGAGGGTAGCACTCATCTGTGGACATAAACATAAACATTTAGAGGGCAATTTGATGAGCAAAATATTAGCAGTAGTAGCTTCCTTCTAGGAGCTATGACCTTCCAAACCATCAGCTTTTGGCTCGGTTTTCAGTACCAGGCATGAATTCCCTCCTGTGGAGCAGGCCTCAAATCCAGTCACATAGCAGGTACCCCCATAACAGACATACCACTATTGCACAGAAGAGGGAAACATTTTAGTAACAGCCAGCATGAGATGAAAGAGGAAGCGCTGCAGATAATAGAGAAGAGACTTTAGAGGACAGTCCGAGAGAAAACAATGGAGAGGATAAAGAGATGTTGTGCAGAGGTAGAATAAACAAGAGAAAACAATCAGGAGGAAGATCTCTCAACCACCAGACGTACCCTGGGCTTCATTACAAGGGAATTTATTATTATTGTTCTTGTTATTATTATTGGTTTTTCAAGGTAGGGTCTCACTGTAGCCCAGGCTGACCTGGAGTTTACTATGTAGTCTCAGGATGGCCTCCAAGTCATGGACATCCTCCTATCTCTGCTTCCTGAGTGCCGGGATTAAAGGTGTGCACTACCATGCCTGGCTTACAGGGAAATTTTTTATACCAGCCCATCCCTGGCCAACTTCTAGTACAATGTAGGTGTGGTCTGTGATTGT
Organism: Jaculus jaculus; assembly: GCF_020740685.1. NCBI lineage: Eukaryota > Metazoa > Chordata > Mammalia > Rodentia > Dipodidae > Jaculus > Jaculus jaculus. Next base: position 316,297,866 of record NC_059102.1, read on the forward strand.
AAGGTGTTTGGTTTAATAGCAGAAGGCCAACTTACTATAGTAATACTCTGGAGCTACAGTGGAAAGCTTTAGAATACACAAAATCAAGTACAAATCTTTTTTTGTTGTTTTTGTTTTTTGTTTTTTTTGAGGTAGGGTCTCACTCTGGCCTAGGCTGACCTGGAATTCACTATGTAGTCTCATGGTGGCCTTGAACTCACGGCGATCCTCTGCCTCTGCCTCCCGAGTGCTGGGATTAAAAGGTGTCACCACCACACCCGGCTAAATCTTAATTCTGCCACTTACAAACTGTGTCAGCTCTTGAACTCTCTACTTTCTATTCAGGAATTATGGAGATAATAAAACCTCCTTTACAGAATTGTTGCAAAGTAAAATGTGAAGTACTAGTCTAAAGTGGACACCAAAAAATGACAGTGTAGCTCCTCTCTTCTATTTCTTTTTTTAAAATTTTTATTTATTTATTTGCAAGCAGAGAGCAAGAGAGATAGAGAGAAGAGAGACAGACAGAGGGAGAATGCGTATGCTTCCAGCCACTGCAGACAAGCTCCAGATGCATGTGCCCCTTGTGCATCTGGCTTAAGTGGGTCCTGGGGAATCAAACCTGGGCCCTTTGGCTTCGCAGGCAAATGCCTTAACCACTAAGCCATCTCTCCAGCCCACTCTCTTCTATTTCTTGAAATACCAGGGAGAGGAAGCACACTATAGTCAGATAAGGGAAGACCCCTAGTGTTCTGTGAAAGGATGCCCTGCATGCTGGAGTGCATGGGAACGTTGCCAGGGTTCTGCTACGGCTCCACAGCCTTCCGTAGTGGCTGCTCCTCATTCTTGCCACTCAACTGTTAGTGCTTAAAGCAAGTGGTTGTTGTGGGATCAGAGCACAATACTGGTTTTTCCATTATGTGCTGCTAGGATCTTCTCTGGGCTCCAATATTTGAAAATGAAATGAGTGGCTTATTTCCTGGCTGTCCCTGGCTTTAAAAAATATATATGTATACACACACACACACACACACTGGGGAATCAAACCCAGGTGGTCAGCCTTTGCAAGCAAGTACCTTTAACCTCTGAGCCATCTCTCCAGCCCTCAAGCCATAATTTCTGAGAGTTCAAACCTTGCCTATCCTTCAGGCCCAGTCCCCAAGTCATCTTTCTCTTTGCACTCAGGCATGGAAAGAAAAGCTCAGTTTCTGGTTGCTACTTACTAAATATGTTTTCTGGTCTGAATGGCAGTAATATTTTATGGGGTTGTTTGGGGAGTTATGTAGTTGTTAACATTTAAAAATATACAACTTAGTCCTATACTTAGCACAATAATAGGTGCTCAGTATTTGTTACCTTCCAACCCTCATCCCTTGAGGTGGGTGTCACCTTTCCCTGGACACTTGCTTCACTGGTTCCTCCTCTGTGGCACTTACAACTTCCACCTGCTTTATGTGTGCTTCCCTTGTCAGCTAGAAGGTCTTCCAGGAACTGCGACATCCGATTACTCTTCCTAAGTCTAGCACTTTGTTTAGAATCTGTTACCCAGGCACTCTTGTTACATATGGAAACATTTGGTTTATCTACAGATCTATTAGTGTTTCTAATTAGCTATCTGGGATTTCCATGTATGCCAGGAAACAGCAAACATTATAAGAAAAATCAAGAGAAGACATGAAGAAGGGGAAATGAAAAAGCCCTAAGCCAGAGTGAAATTCCATTCCTTCCACCTAAAACCAGAGCTTCCATCGCATCTCCGTCCTACTGACTGTGACAGTGAAGTCCCTTCCCATTCCTTAGATTGGTCTCTATGGCTGGAGAGGGTTGAGGCCCCTCCTGCTTATTAAATCACTCTGAGGTACTGCCTGAGGGCTGGAGAGATGGCTTAATGGTTAAGGCACTTGCTTGCAAAGCCTAAGGACCCAGGTTTTATTCTCCAGGTCTCACATAAGCCAGATGCACAAGGTGGTGCATGCATCTGGAGTTCATTTGCAGTGGATAGAGGCCCTGGCTCGCCCATTCTCTCTCTTTCTCCCTCTCCTCTCTCTCTTTTTCTCTCTCCCTTTCTCTCTGTCTCAAATACAAATAAATTAAAAAAATTGAAGTGCTGCCTGAGCACTTACTATGTGTCATATATTGTGCTATTATGTGTATTAGTTATGCGTTGCTATGACAAAAAACCTGAGTTAAGGGAAGAAAGGCTTATTTTGGCTTATGATTTGAGCTGTCAGTCTATGGTCAACTAACTCCATTGCTTTCAGGCCTATTGTGAGGCAAACACATCATGGTGGAAGGACATGGTGGAGGAAAATTGTTCACTTTAGGTCAGCCAGGAAATACAAAAGGGTTTGGGGCACAAGATATATCTTTTGGAGGGCAGGCTTCCAGTGACCTCTTGTTCTAGCTAGGCCCCCCTCCTAATAGCCCATTCATATGAATTCATCAGTGGGTTATTAATGCATTGACGAGGCCAGAGCTCTCATGACCCACTCACTCGCCTCTCAAGTCCTCACCTTTGAATACTGCTGTCTCAGCGACAAAAGCCTTCAATACACGAGTCTTTTGGGAGAGCACTTCATATCCAAGTCATAACCCTCAAGTAACTAAGATATAGTTAGCACACCTAGGCTCTTCTTTAGTTAGCTCGTTTGTAGAAGACAAATGATGTAGCTGGGTGTGAAGCACATTCCTGTAATCTCAGCACTCAGGAGGGGGCTCTGTCAGTTGAGGGACAGCCTGGGCTACAAAGTGAGGTGTAACCAGTCAGGTATACCAGGGAGGCTGTGGCTCAAAACAAAGCAAAATAACTGCCCCCCACAATAAAACAACCAACCAAACAAAAAACCCCAAACCAAACAAAAATGCCAAAAGCAAAACAAATGATGTTCCTTGTATCAAGAGATGTGCCCTAAGACATTGCTGTATACAGCGACCCTTGAGTGGGCCCTCAGAAGAAGGAGGTGTTAGGCTGTGGCTGTCAGAGAAGGCTTCATGGAGCAGTAGTCATCTGAGCTGGGTGCAGAAGGCTGGGAAGACAGATTAGCCTCTTTTTTATTTTATTATATTTTTCTAAATAATGGGGCATTAGTAGTTTTGAACTCGGGAAGGACCCGGACAGTTACACTGTGATGAAAAGTGGATGGGTTTGGAGACACAGGACCTGCTCATGAGTGTAGCTTCAAGATTTACTCGGTCATATCATCTTGCTGAGCTTCATTTTCCTCATAAATATGAAACCTGAGCATTAGGTCTATGACTTTCTTTCAGGCTAGGAATCAAACGCCGGGCCGTGGGTATGCTGGGCAAGTGCTTGATTACTACAGCTCCTAGGAACGACATGCGGATCAAAGGTGGAAGTGCTTTGTAAGATACTAGACTGATGTTCATCAACTCATGATCAGAGGTGTACTTGAGGAAGAGTAATCCAGGAGCCAGGTCGGTGGAGCGGCAGAGAGAAACGACGGCGTAGGAGATGAGTAGGAGTCGGACGCTGCAGTGATTTAAGGTCCTGGAAGGGAGGCAATGAAGGGAAAGGATGAGACACAAGACATACGCCTACAGCATCGAGAATTGGGCGAATGGTGAACTGAGGAGGGAGGGGACTTTAAGACAGCCCCAGGAGGTTGAGCATGACCCAGACAAGGGTAGCTGGGAGGACAGCGTTTTTTTTTTTTTTTTTTTCAATTTGAGAGAGAAAGAATGGGCGCACTAGGGCATCTAGCAGCTGTAAATACACTCCAGATGCATATGCCACCTTACGTTTGTCCTGGGGAATCAAATCTGGGTCCTTTGGTTTTGTAGGCAAATGCCTTAATGACTAAACCATCTCTCCAGCCTGACAATGGTCTTCTTAATGATTGAGGGAACTAAGGGGACAGCAAGGAGGAGAAGAGAGAAACCATCCACAATTGGAAGTGAATACATAAGTATTCATATCCCAAAGATCCTTTCACTTGAGTTGTTCTTGCTACATTAAAATATCTCTCAAAAAGCCGGGCATAGGAGGTAGGAAGATCGAGGCCATCCTGAGAATACACAGTGAATTCCAGGTTAGCCTGAGCTAGAGTGAGACCTTGCCTCAAAAAACAAACAAACAAAAAAATCTTTCTGGCTGGATGTGGTGGCACACGCCTGTAATCCCAGCACTCAGGAGGAAGAGGTAGGGTTGCTGTGAGTTTGAAGCCAGTCTGAGACTACATAGTGAATTCCAGGTCAATCTGGGCTAGAGTGAGACCCTACCTCAAAAAAAAAAAAAAAAAAAGTCTCAGTGGTTAAAGGCATTTGGTAAATCCCATGGGCCCGGGTCAATTCCCTAGTGCCCATATAAAGTCAGATGCACAAAGTGGTGACACATGCATCTGTTCATCTGAAGTGGCAAAAGGCTCTTGTGCACTCATTCTCTCCTTATAATAAAGATATTGAGAAGCTGGAGAGATAGGTCAGTGGTTAAGGCACTTTCCTGTAAAGCCCAAGGATCTGAGTTCAATTCCCCAGTACCCATGTAAAGCCAGCTGCACAAGGTGGTGCATGTGTCTGGAGTTCGTTTACAATGGCTAGTGGCCCTGGCACGCCCATTCATTCTCTGTCTAAGTTTCTTTTAAAAAATGTTGAGCCGGGCGTGGTGGCGCACGCCTTCAATCCCAGCACTCGGGAGGCAGAGGTAGGAGGATCGCTGAGAGTTCAAGGCCACCCTGAGACTACAGAGTGAATTTCAGGTCAGCCTGAGCCAGAGTGAGACCCTACCTTGAAAAGCCAAAAAAAAATATATATATATCGAAATTTAAAAAAAAATTATCTTCTTCAGTGTTCTTTCCTCCTACCTGATAGGGTTTGGGAGATGGTACATAGCTTTCCCTTGCCTTCCACCTGCTAGCCTTGACAGGAGTTGAAGCAGCCTATCTAGCTACTTAATGTAACATACCTTCAGTGCTTCATAGCAACTAATTATTATTATTATTGCTTTTCGAGGTAGGGCCTCACTGTAGCCCAGGCTGACCTGAAATTCACTATATAGCCTCAGGGTGGCCTCAGACTCACTGGGATGAAAGGCATGCACCACCACACTGGCAATTTTTTTTTTTTTTTTTTTTTTTTTGAGATGGGTTCTCATATATCCCAGGCTGGCCTCTAACTCCTTATGTATTAGAATGACCTTGAAATTCTCATCCTCCTGCCTCTACTTCTTGTGTGTCAGGATTATAGGCCTGAACGACCATGCCAAGTTTGTGCTGGGGGTCAAATCCAGGGGTTCATGAATGCTAGGCAAACACTGTACCAGCTGAGCTTCACTCCCTGCCCCCCGCCCATACCGACTTAAAAGGCTCGCTTTTTTACTACGTTCCTGCAGAAGATCAGCTGACCTAGACAAGGACTGGCACTGATGTCTCTGGCTGTCTTTCCCCCAACTTCTGAAAATAGTTGCAAGCCTCTGTGGCACTAGTGGGGCTGCATGTGGGCAATGAGGTCTCCTCTTGCTGTGCCACGCCTCTTCCAGAAGATACCGTGCACATCCCTGCAGCCTCACCTGGCCTGGCCTGTCCAGGTCAGCTTTCAATCATCCCTTCACTTACTTTAAAAAAAAAATTATTTATTTATTTGAGAAAGAGAAAGAGGCAGAGAAAGAGAGGGAGAGTGAATGGGTGCACCAGGGCCTCCAGCCATTGCAAATGAACTCCAGATGCATGCTTCACCTTGTGCATCTGGCTTACATGGTCCTGGAGAATCGAATCGGGATCCTTTGGCTTTGCAGGCAAGTGCCTTAACCACTAAGCCATCTCTCCAGCCCCCTTCACTTACTCTTAGTTGTACTTGTTTTCAGGAAACAGACCCCAAATATGGTCCATGGTCTTAAATCAAGAGCTCACAGATGGCAAACAATGGCACACAAACATTTCGAAGCTCTGTCACGTTATAAAATGATAGCATGGACAAGACCATGCTTCCAAAATCTATGTCGGTGTGTGACAAGAGGAATGAACTGTGTTATTGAAGACAAGGAATGTTTCCAAGGTCATCAACTCACACTTGAAACAGGCTTTGAAAAATGAGAAGAGTTAATCAGGAGGTCATATAGCTGGGCAGTGCTAAGAAGAATTAGGCAGTGAGGGTATTTACAGAGCAGAAGCCCAGGGATACGTGGGAGACTGTCATGAGGAAAGTCAAGAAATAGGCAGAGGGGGCTTGCAGCTTATCCTAATAATGGGGGACCTTGGCCAATTGAGTCACAAGAACTGTGTCTTGACTCATGAATGACTGTGCATTTGAGAAGGGCTCTGATAAATCCATTCCTTCTGGGGCATGAGAGACTGTCAGGTAAAATACAAGGAAACCCCCGCTCCAGGAGGACCTAACAATGTGAAACAAGGTAGGTGTTGTGTTTGCTGAAGGAGCGTGCTGGACATGCTGTAGGCATGACTGGCCTTTGCTTTAGGAAAAAACAAAGCAAAACAAAACAAAACAAAAAAAACCCTTAGCTCAGTTAAGAGGAAGACTGGATGGCCGTTTCTGTCTCTAACTACTCAGGCTTGTCTTTAGAATGCTGGCCCCAGTGCATGGCTGGGACTGTTTTGGGGAAATCACACCCTCTAGAGGAAGAAGGATGTGTGTTTGAGTGGGGAAGCAATAAACCACTTGGAGAATTTTGGCTTCCTTCCCCAGAGGCCTGGCCAGCTTGGGGGTGGAGGGTGCAGATTGTTGATCTGTTTCTGACTGGCCACCGCTGAGAACAAAGTGGCCTGGCTGTGAGGAGGTGGCACCACAGCTGGGAACTTCAGATCACAGCTGGAGGTGGCAGATATAAAGGCTGGCAACAGCAGACACAACAGTTGGAGGCGGTAAACACAACAGTCAAAGGCAACAAAGAGGCTAGCCAGCCAAAATCTCAAGGACCTCCGAGTCCATAGTCTCAACGTTAGGTTCTTGAAGCTCCATGTTCTGTCTCAGCTCTAGTCCTCAGTGCTGTGAATGCTCTGAGAATGTGAGACCCGTGACAACAAACCTGGTGGCCACAGGGACAGTTGCTATAGTTAAGCTCTGGCCCAGGGGTCAGATACCAGAGTCTGGCTTTCCACTCTACTACTAATTTACTTGGGAGAAATATTCTCTGAACTAGTCTCTAATAATATCTTTCCCAACTACTTGTGTTGTGAGGATCAGATTGTACATTTTAAAAAAAAATATTTATTTATTTGACAGTGACAGAGAAAAAGAGAGAGAATATTCATGAATGGGTGCACCAAGGCCTCCAGCCACTGCAAACAAACTCCAGATGCATGAGCCACCTTGTGTATCTGGCTTATGTGGGTCCTGGGGAATTGAGCCTTGAACCAGGGTCCTTAGACTTCACAGGCAAGCACTTAACCACTAAGCCATCTCTCCAGCCCCAGATTGTACATCTTTATAAACATTATAGTAATAATTATAGACTAGTGAGAATAGTAAGCAAGCTTTTATATATGGAATCTCTGATATTCATAATCTCACAACACAAAGCTAGGACAGAAAAATCCTCGAAAGTCAGCATAGAAAGGTAATGGGGGGGGAGAGGAGGAGGTAGCCTGACATTCCATAGATGTGGCAAGAAACTTAAAGACAATCTTTCCACACCCACCCAGAGCTTTCCTCTCCTGAGTAGCTCTCTGTATAGTGCTGTAGAGCTTGAACTTGCTGTCCTTGAACTTCTTCAGGGCAGGACACTCTCCACCTTTGAAGGGACCTTTCACAGTTGGCTTCTCCTGATTATACAGTGTTTGTTGTAATACTTCTCTGGAGTCTGTCTCCCTGTAGTTTGAACTGACTGGTCCCGGTTGCTCTTGCCTGAAAAGCCAAAATACCCAGGTTCAACTCCCCATTACCCACACAGGTCAGATGCACAGGTGGCACATGCATCTGGAGTTCATTTGCAGTGGCTAGAGGTCCTGGAGTGCTCTCTCTCCATGTATGTATGTATGTATGTATGTATGTATGTATGTATGTATGTATGTATATTTGCCTCTTTTTCTCTCTCAAATACACAAATAAATAAGTGAATAAAATATTTTTTTAAAAACTGTCCAGTCAGGCACAGTGCTGCACACCTTTAATCCCAGCACTCAGAAGGCAGAGGTAGGAGGATAGCCATGAGTTCAAGGCCAGCCTAGGACTACAGAGTGAGTTCCAGTTCCAGTTTCAGGTTAGCCTGAGCTAGAGTGAGATCCTACCTCAGAACACGGGCTGGAAAGATGGATTAGTGGTTAAGGTGCTTGCCTGTAAAGACTAAGGATCCAGGTTTGGTTTCCCAATACCCACATAAACCAGATACACAAGACAGCGCATGTGTCTGGAGTTTGTCTGCAGTGGATAGAGGCCCTGGCACACCCTCTGCCTCTCAAATAATGGATAAATAATTTTAAAAAAAGAATGTCTCAAAAAATAAAAAAGGAATGTCTCTCCTCTTGACTAAATTCTCTCATTTGCTTCAACCATTCCCCATGTGATCTGGCTTTGATTTTCTTTCCTTTTTTTTAAAAAAATTTTTTAAATTCAAGAGTGAGCCTGTCCCCTCTGGTTCATGGTTCAGTACCTACCTGGAGATGAATATATGGATGTGCTCATGTGACTTAAAATTTTCTAAGGGCAAGGTGAAAGGGAAAATAGGAAATTGAGGAAATAGAACAGTGATAAAATGCAATGAAATGGTTCAGACCTATGGAATGAAGAATGTAATGGAGCATTCTGATCTCCAAAGGACCCAACACCTCAGAAATCACCCTGATCCTTCTGAAGAGACCTCACCACCTGATCTGGAGTCCAAGGGCTCACCCGGTTAAAAAAAATTCTCTACTGGAAAAGTACAAAGTTACTCCTTGGGCTGGGGTGCCAGGAACCTTGTGTTACGTGTGTCTCTTATTTCACTGCCTTGTCCCACTTTCTACTATCAGGACAAATAGCAATCTTGAACTTGAGCCTGGGCAGACATAGCTACTAACACGGACACCTAACTCTCCTGCTTCACCTAGTCAAGGAAGTTTTGCTAGTTACAACCTGGCATTGCTGCCATGCCCTGGGACAGTGTGACAGCGCTGTCAGGAAGCTTTGTGCTGTCACCACTGCTTATTCATTTACCTCAGGTCCTGCCTGCCTTTCCTAACACCAACCTAGACCCCATCCCGAAATAATTTCCCCACATGGTGATGGTAATGAGTGAAGCGGGCTGAGTACTTGGGCGAGTTGGGACAATAGGGTAGAAAGATGGGCACGTTCTGCTATTTCCTCAGCCGGATGAATACCACCAGTGGATATTAAGTTGGGGCTAGGAGAGAAAACAGAGAAATGAAAGGTATGTGTATCTGAAGTGGGACTGCCTGAGCGGAATAGCCTTTCTTGCCTGATGATATTCATGAGAGCAGGAGGGAATCACGTTTCAAATTAGACATCTTCACAGAAGGGATGCTGTGATGAGTGGAGAAGAGCGGAGCCCTCATTAGTTTCATCCCTTCTCCCAAGAACTATGAACTCACCACTGTTCTGTCTCTCCTCTTCCAAAAATTACAAATATCCCACTGCATCACAGTCATCTGTCTGCATCTTCCTCACTAAGTACTGAGCTCTTAGAGAACAAGGATGCTGCCATTCTTTTTTTTTTAAATTAATTAATTAACTAATTAATTAATTTATTTATTTGAGAACGACAGACACAGAGAGAAAGACAGATAGAGGGAGAGAGAGGGAATGGGCGCGCCAGGGCTTCCAGCCTCTGCAAACGAACTCCAGATGCGTGCGCCCCCTTGTGCATCTGGCTAACGTGGGACCTGGGGAACCGAGCCTCGAACTGGGGTCCTTAGGCTTCACAGGCAAGCGCTTAACCGCTAAGCCATCTCTCCAGCCCGGATGCTGCCATTCTTATCAGTGACTTACCAGCACCCTTGCAGTGACTGGCACCTAGCAGTCGCCCCACAAATAATTGCTAGTAAGAGAACAAATACGTGGCATCAAAACGAATGTGAGTTCCTTATTCGCGTTGGGTGGTGTGTGAATGTCGGCTGGATTCTGGCAATAACCTCCTTGGTGCTGTCTTGCTCCCTCCAGATGACATCAGCTGCCAAGGTGTATTACAGCCAGACCACTCAGACAGAAAGCCGGCCTCTGGTGGGCCCGGGAATTCGTCGGCGGAGAGTCCTGACGAAAGACGGCCGCAGCAACGTGAGGATGGAGCATATCGCAGACAAGCGCTTCCTCTACCTCAAGGACCTGTGGACAACCTTCATTGACATGCAGTGGCGCTACAAGCTGCTGCTCTTCTCGGCCACCTTTGCAGGCACCTGGTTCCTCTTTGGCGTGGTGTGGTATCTGGTTGCTGTGGCCCATGGGGACCTGCTGGAGCTGGACCCCCCTGCCAACCACACCCCTTGCGTGGTACAGGTGCACACTCTGACTGGAGCCTTCCTCTTCTCCCTGGAGTCCCAGACCACCATTGGCTATGGCTTTCGCTATATTAGTGAAGAGTGCCCCCTGGCCATCGTGCTTCTTATTGCCCAGCTGGTGCTCACCACCATCCTGGAAATCTTCATTACAGGCACCTTCCTGGCCAAGATTGCCCGGCCCAAGAAGAGGGCCGAGACCATCCGCTTCAGCCAGCATGCAGTTGTAGCCTCCCACAACGGGAAGCCCTGCCTCATGATCCGAGTTGCCAATATGCGCAAGAGCCTCCTCATTGGCTGCCAGGTGACAGGCAAACTGCTTCAGACTCACCAGACCAAAGAGGGTGAGAACATCCGGCTCAACCAGGTCAATGTGACTTTCCAAGTAGACACCGCCTCCGACAGCCCCTTCCTCATCCTGCCCCTTACCTTCTACCATGTGGTAGACGAGACGAGTCCTTTGAAAGATCTTCCCCTTCGCAGTGGTGAAGGTGACTTTGAGCTGGTGCTGATCCTAAGTGGGACGGTGGAGTCTACAAGTGCCACCTGCCAGGTGCGCACTTCCTACCTGCCAGAGGAGATCCTTTGGGGCTATGAATTCACACCTGCCATCTCGCTGTCAGCCAGTGGCAAATACATAGCTGACTTCAGCCTCTTTGACCAAGTTGTGAAAGTGGCGCCACCTAGTGGCCTCCATGATAGCACTGTACGCTATGGAGACCCAGAAAAGCTCAAGCTGGAGGAGTCATTGAGAGAGCAAGCTGAAAAGGAGGGCAGTGCCCTTAGTGTGCGCATCAGCAATGTCTGATGTCCTGTTCTCACCTCCCTGGGCAGGGGTTACTATCCGGGGTCACTGCAGAGCCCCAGAAGCACCAATCCTCCACACCCCATTGCTTAAGCCAGCGGCCTGTCAGTAGTCTAGGCCGACTGGAGCCCCTGTTTTCTTCCCACAGTCCCCGTGCCCTTTCTCTGCTTCTACACAAACGCACGCAAGCTCTTGAGCCAGGACTGGGGAGGGAGAGGGAAGATTAGGCTGGAGAGGCTTGGAAGGCCTCAGCCATGCTTGGAGACTCCCATTAGGAGGGCCGTGTGATTGGATGGATAAGACTCCCCCCAACCTCTAGAAAGTTTGTTGACTTGAAACTGAAGCCTCCTCCATCTCCGTTTCTGTCTCCAACTGACCTAAGGCAAGTCACTCTCTGATGCTCCCCTTGTGGTCAGTGCCCTCAGTAATAGAAATTGGAAATCAGTTTATTTTGGGATCTCTACCAACCCCAGTTGAAAGAAGCCAGGGTTTGTCACAGTCTATCTCATTTTCGCTGGTAACTCCTGACCATAATTTAGACCCTTGGTCACAACCACTTCCCCTTTCTAGTTCTCCAGCAGATCCTCTCAGGATGCTAGGTCTCTCAGACCCTGTCCCACAGAACTGGTCACAGTCACCTTTGGTGTACCCATCCTGGGTTCTGAATGTGTCCATTTAGCTGTCTAAAACTTTGAACCTATCTCCAGGCAGTCCTGGGAAGACTTTTACTGTGTCCCATGACTGGAAGGACCCCAGCCAGCATGCCTCCTTGAATAAGCCCAGTGCGCAGGCCTCATGAAAAGGTTTGAACACAGTACTTCAGATCGCTGTGCACCAGGCTTCTCTTTTCCCTTCCTGCTTATCGCAGACCCCTCTTCCCTGATCCCAGCCCTTTGGAAAAAGAGGGAAATGTAATGCTTTCCTTCTTAACTCTGACGCTCAACTAAAACTAGCCTCACAAGGCAGATTTCCCAGGGAAGTTAAACCAATGTCTCACGTTTTCAGACTGCCGCACAAGCCTCTGGGACTTGGTGATATCTTGTTAAAGTCTGGACAGACACAGAACCCCGTGGCTGGCAGCCAGTATTTGGTTACACCTCCCAATGCCCTTCTAAAGAGTACCAGTTATTTTATGAGGTAATGCTGCAAGGGGAAGAAATTATACCTCCCGATCAAATAACCTGGGTCTCCCTTAGTTATTCCTTGGTATAAACTGATGAAAATCAGTATCATCTCTATTCTCTTTTGGCATGGGGCCAGTTTCAGGCAGTTAAAAGGACATCTAAAGAAAGCAGTTTCAGGCCATTCCTTATTCTCGGATGGGGACTGCGGTAGGAGAAGGGAATGTCGACACCTAGACCCCACAAGTGCCTTCCATCTCATTTACATACACAGGAATTCCAGGACAGGTCTTCGTAGAACCCCTTCAGGAGCGACACGTGATGGTTCGTACCTGTAACTGTAGTACTTGGGAGGCTGAGGGGGAGGGCTTCTGTGAGTCTGAGGTCAGCCTGGGCTACAGTGAGAACCTGCCTCAGAAAGAAAAGAAAGAAGGAAGGAAGTTCACATGAATCAAGTGGCTGTTTATTAAGGTGCACTTGACAAACTGTCACAAGTTACATTTATACAGAATGTACACATGCATATCTGCACAAAGCCTTGCAGAGAAACTCAAAAGATCTTGAGGCTGGACCTAATTCAACTGTGTATCCTCTTCATACTGATATCTTCTTGAACTCAACTAACTCGATCTTGAAAATGAGGACCCTGGGGTCTCAGCTGTTTACTTACTATAAAACCCACCATTTGCCTCTAATTCTCACAAAAAGAGTCTGAAGAACCCGGAAATCTGAGCAAAGCACCAGGCAAAGAGCCAGCTTCCATGCTCTCTATACATTCAGCACTGGACTCATCCGGTTTTGCTTAGTGTGCACAGATATGATGTACCACGCTGGGCGCTGCGTGTCCTATTCCTTGGCGGTCTGTCCTCCACCTGGCTATGCACACCACGGCGCCCCTCCTGAAGTTATTTACCGCTTCCCATTGCCCAGCTCCATCCTAAACCCCAGATTGTCCTCAGATTTTTGGATAACAACGTGAAAACATTTTCTGACATAACCTTTTATGAACCTGCTCTACAATCCCAGGCTTTGCTCTAAATTGCACTTTAAAAAAATCGTTCTCTTGTATTAATGCAATCTGGCATCTTCTCCAATGAGCCCCTTGTCCTGCAAGGAACAACTCCCACTCCTAAACCTTCATGGCTCCTTAGATCACAGTGTATCTCCTGTACCTAGAATCCTCTTTCAGGCTATAGGACAGGCTTTAGAAGCAGAGACAACTGGTGAGAAATGAGCACCTGGTCTGTACCAGCTATTGACTTGGGATGCCTGGAGAGGAGCAGGCCACAGCTCTGAAGTGTGGTGGGAGAGTTTGGAAGTTGGGCAAAACTACCAATGAGGAAGAATGGCCAGGGTGTGAAGATGTGACAGGCAGGGGCTAAGAGACATAGTGAAATCAATGAAAGCCCCGAGTCTTATTTATGACTGGCAAATGAAAGGAGAATGCAGGCTTGAGGAATTAGGATATGATATATATGAAAAGTTTATCTAAGGAGAAAAGAGTTAATATATAGAGATATGTAAATAGATGTATATATACCCAAATATACTGAATGTACAAAAAAAAAAGTATTCAGAGACTTTAGCAAAGAGGAAAATATCTTGGGCTAAGATACCCAGATTTTCAGTCTTACAATGTGGACTGACAGCTGATGGATTTTAGGTTTGCTGATGTTAAGGGGAGGGCTGGGACCCCCCTTTCATAGACAAAGAGGCATCCACCAAAGTCTGATGAACTTCTGCTACCGACAGGAAGAAAGGAGCTTTGAGGAACTGGGGATGGAAGATGTCCTACCCATGGAGGTCTAGGAAAAATCTACCACTTAGACTGTGTGCTAGCTACCCCTAGCAGCAACCTGCCATGTAGCAACCTTTACAATAAATAAACAAATATAAGCACCCTCTGTTTTCCTCTTGAAGTATACTGCACCCTTTCTTCCACCAGGTTGGAGCCGCTATGGCTCCAAGCTCTCAGAATTAAACTGAGAAGCCAAGCACCTTACTAAATGGAAGTCCCGGCTCCAGAATGCAAGTGTCAGGATTGGTGGGCAGTCGGACCTCCCAAGATGGAGATCCAAGCCTGTATATGGCTGTAAAATTCCCTAACAGGTTGTCACCTATGCCGGTAGTCTCAGTCCTGGCCCCAAGCACCGAGGGGGATGCTTTGATGCTGCTGTATGAAACCGTGTGCCCAGGGTATGGCACAGCTCCATGAGAGGCTTCACTCAGTATCCCCCACCCCCAAGCCTGTGTCAGATACTTGGAGTACCCAGGGATGTCCCTATGCGGGTGGCACAGAAAGGAAACTGGTCATACTGCTCTTAGCCAGGGACACTGCAGCATTGAGAGGCTACCACCATGGATCTGTACCCCTGCTAGCTAACCTAGTTTATTGGTGAAATAACACATTGCCTGTTCTGTTAAGTTAGCTGGGCTTTCAGGCTCAGTGCTGGCCAATTCTACTGAAGCACAAGTCTCTAGGGATGTTTTTCCCCCCCACTCATTGCATTAAAGACTAAACCAGGTTAAATTTATCTAGAAAAAAAGATGTGTGAAATATTTTTGGTTTCATCTCTTTGTTCAAAACAAGCTACTAAATAAAATGAATGAATCTCCTGTCTTTACTGTACCTTCTTTTAGAAATCTAAACCTATGATCAGAGCCTGAATTTATAGGCGTACTTATAGGAAAGGAGAGTTAGACTCAGCTTGGGGTCAGGCCTTGCCTGCTAAAGTTCTCTCATACTTTTCCATTAAAGATATCACCTAGTCCTTCCATTCCTTTCTTGCTCTTCTTATTAAGATCCTTTAGCAAATAATTTTCAAATCTAGGTTTTGTTTTATTTTGGTTTTACAAGGTGAGGATTTGCTCTAGCCTAGGCTGACCTGGAACTATGTAGTCTCAGGGTGGCCTCAGCAATCCTTCTATCTCTGCCTCCGACATGCTAGGATTAAAGGTGTGTGCTACCATGCTCAGCTCAAATCTAGTTTTTTTTTTTTTTTCTTTTATTTTTGTTGATTGTGTGTGCGTGTGTGTGTGTGTGTGTGTGTGTGTGTGAGAGAGAGAGAGAGAGAGAGAAAGGGAGGGGGAGGGAGGGAGGGAGGGAGGAAGGGAGAGGGAGAGAATGGACACCCCGGGGCCTCTAGCCACTGCAAACAAATTCCAGATATATGTGTCACCATGTGCATCTGGTTTATGTAGCTACTGAGGAGTGGAACCTGGGTCTGTAGGCTTCAAAGCACCTTAACTGCTAAGCCACCTCGCCAGTCCTCAAATCTAGTCTCAGGGTGGCCTTGAACTCAGTGATCCTCCTTCCTCTGCCTCCCTTAAAGGCGTGCACCACCATGCCTGGCCTTCAAATCTAGTTTTTGAAGGACAAAAATTAACAAAAGAGCCAGGAATCTAAAACTGACTTGGCTTAACCCAGCAGTTAAATTGCTCTGAGTCACAGATATTGCCTCTTTTGGCCACATAAGCCAGATGCACAAGGTGGTATATGCATCTGGAATTTGTCTGCAGTGGCTAGAGGCTGTTGCCATACCCATTTTCTCTCCATTTGCCTCCTAGAGGCCCTAGCACGCCTATTCTATTTTCCTCCTTTCTCAAATAAATAAATAATTTTTTTTTTAAAAAAAACCTATCCTTCGCTTACCTATGTGTCAAAGGAGGAGAATAAATCAAAGATACATAGAATAACAATGAGAACATCAAAAAGATTATAACGAGATCAATGGGGGAAAAAGAAGGAAATTAGAATTCATAATCAGCACTTTTTTGAGGCAAGCCCAACAGACTGCCTTTTATTTAAACATGAGAAAGAGAGAACTGGCATTCTAGGGTCTCCAACCACTGCAACTGAACTCCAGACATGTGCACCCCCTTGTACACGTGTGACCGTGTGTGCTTGCATCACTGTGTGTCTGGCTTATATGGGACCTGGACAGTCAAACATGAGTCCTTAGGCTTTATAGGCAAGCATCTTAACTGCTAAGACATCTCTCCAGCTCCATAATCAGCATTTTATTTCCAAGTAGTTAAGATATTCTGGATTAGACAGAACTCATCTTGGTTCGAGCTCTACTCTATTTAGCTATATGACCTGGGAAATTTACCCTCTATAAACCTTGATTTTCCTAATTTGTGTGTTTAGGGGCTGGAGAGATGGCTCAGTGGTTAAAAGTGCTTACTTGCAAAGCCTGTTGGTTTTCTCAGTGGTTAAAGTCGTTTGCTTGCAAAGCCTGATAGGCCAGGTTCAATTCCCCAGTATCCATGTAAAGCCAGATGCACAAAGTGTCATATGCTTCTGGAGTTCATGTGCAGCAACTTGGTGCAACTATATACTCTCTCTGCTCATAAAAAAAAAAATATTTAGCACAATTCCTGGCAATTGCAAATAAGTCCCAAACAGACACAACTATTACAAACCATCATCATAGGTAATACTTAAATGGCAATGTGTTGCCTCTGTATGTATGGTCACCACATGACCAAAGAAAAATGGTTAGAAGTACTTCCTGATCTAAGGCATAGAATCACACCAAGGCACACTAAAGGACAGATGGTGTCAGAATATGAAATGTTTAATATTAATATGGCTTATTCGAAGGATGGATAGGTGAAGGGTAGTCCTAAAAGCTGCATATTCTGACAGCATGAAGCCACCTCCTCTCTTTATGCTAGTCTAGAAGACTCTCCTTAGGAAGCAGACTCAATTTGTAAAAATCAAGACAGTATTTACCATACATATGAAACTGTAAAAAATTGTGAGAGATTCTGAAGTATCAAATTCTACCTTTCAGTCTATAGGTATAGTAACTGACTACAAATGAGAACCCATGAGTGGGTTTGAAGTCCTTGGCTACAAATTCATGGAAGCAGGGTTGAGTGAGGTGGGTGAAGAGCAAACTTGACAATGGTAAAGGATACTGGAAAAGCAAAAGAGCAGGGAGTTAGGAACACTCCAAGAATGCCTTTCCAGAAGAATTCTGGTAGGAGGAACATCCATATTAACTAACTTCTACTGAATGGCTACTATACAGCTGGTGCTGTGAGAGGAGCTGAGGTAATAGCTGGAGAAACCATCGAAGTCAGTTATCAGAAGTAACGAGAAAAATGTTACAATAAAGGAATGATGGAGTTTGGAGCACTCAGATGACAGGCACTGGGCAAGACTTATGTAGCAGGGCAGGGTCTGGGCTCAGAGGCTCTTTGTCCTAGTTCATCTACCTTCAGACAGCAGAGAGGACTGGGATAAAAACGTTCTGTGTAACATTTCTGTATTTAAACAGGCACGCTTGGCTCAACATGATTAATAGAATTTTACTGTAAAAAATAACCTGTTCTGGGCTGGAGAGATGGCTTAGCTGTTAAGGCACTTGCCTGAGAAGCCTAAGGATCCAGGTTCGATTCCCCAGGTCCCACATAAGCCAGATGCACAAGGTGGCGCATGCATCTGGAGTTTGCTTGCAGTGACTAGAGGCCCTGGCACGCCCATTCTCTCTCTAATAAATTAATAAAAATAAATAAAAACCTGTTCTGCATGATGAGAAGTGCACCCAGAGCTAGGATAGATTTCTAGTTGTTGACAGGAGCTGAGTGAGGCATAAAAGCATGAGGGAGTGATGTCAAGGACCTCTGTAAGGCTTCTCTGTCTCCCCATCATCCTCTCTACCTCTCTCTCTCTCTCTGAAATTTGAATTACACATTAGTTAATTCTTTAAATCATTTATTTATCTGAAAGAGAGAGAGAGAGAGAGAGAGAGAGAGAGAGAGAGAGAGAGAGAGAGAGACTGGTCAAACAGAAGGAATGGGCGTGCCGGGACCTATAGCCACTGCGAAGGAACTCCAGATGCGTATGTCATCTTGTGCATCTGGCTTACGTGGGTTCTGGGGAATTGAACTTGGGTCCTCAGCCTTCCCAGGCAAGTGCCTTGACCCCTAAGCCATTTCTCCAGGCCAGTTACTAATTTTTAAATATAAGTATGTCCCAAATACATTCACACTCGGGCTTCCAAGTCCCCTCGGACCAGCTCATGAGCTCACCATGCTCTCGCAGGTATGAGAGCTGGTGGGCAGTAAAAGTAGAACCGAGGTTTATGTTCTCTCCGTGTGGACATTTTTCACCCTCTGGTCTCCAGCGCAGTGCTGAGGCACGCAGCTGGCAGGCCGCGGCTCTCTCGGCTCAAAAGCCCACCTCGGTCAACTCGTGCGGGGGAACACGGGCTCACTTAGACGGAGTACTCCGCTCCACGAAATCCATGCCTCCGGGCTTTGCGGACTAGCCGACCTGGGCACCGGAAGTCCCGCCTCCACGGGGGGGGTGGAAACGAGGCAGCCAATCACGAGAACAGCGGCGCTTCGGCGAGGCGGGCGACCGGAAGCCGCGCGCGGGCGGGGCTCCGTGCCGGAAGCGCCGGCTCCGCCGGGGCGGTTGGCGCTGTAGCTTGAGAGGGAGATGCCGGGTCCTCCCGAAGGCTAGCGACAGGAGACGATGAGCTGCGCCAATCACTGGGGCGCACGGCTGCTGAGCCTACGCGTGGCCCCCGCCGGCGTGTTCTGCGTGGCCTTCCTGGCCCGGGTGGCCTTGGTTTTCTACGGGGTCTTCCAGGACCGCACGCTGCTCGTGCGCTACACGGACATCGACTACCACGTGTTCACGGACGCGGCGCGCTTCGTCACGGAGGGCCGCTCCCCGTACGCCCGGGCCACGTACCGGTACAGCCCGCTGCTCAGCTGGCTCCTCACGCCCAACGTGTACGTGAGCGAGCTCTTCGGCAAGTTCCTGTTCATCAGCTGCGACCTCCTCACCGCCGCCCTGGCCTACCGCCTGCTGCTGCTCCGCGGGCTCGGGCGGCGCCGCGCGTGCGGCTACTGCGTCTTCTGGCTCCTGAACCCGCTGCCCATGGCCGTGTCCAGCCGAGGCAACGCCGACTCCGTCGTGGCCTCCCTGGTGCTCGGCGCCCTGTACCTCATCGAGAAGCGCCTGGTGGCGGCCGCCGCGCTCGTGTACGGCTTGGCGGTGCACATGAAGCTGTACCCCGTGACCTACATCCTCCCCATCGCCCTGCACCTGCCGCCCGAGCGCGCGCGCATGCGCGGCCGGGCCCCGGGCGCATCCGGGTATTCGTGGCCGGCGCGCCTCCGCGACTTGCTGAGCAGGCTGTGCCATCCGTCGGTGCTGCGCTTCGTGGCCGTGGCGGGGCTCACGTTCTCGGCCCTGAGCTTGGGTTTCTACTGTAAATACGGCTGGGAGTTCCTGGAGCACGCCTACCTCTATCACGTGACCCGGCGGGATATCCGGCACAACTTTTCCCCGTACTTCTACCTGCTGTACTTGACGGCCGAGAGCCCGGGGAGCCTCGCGCTGGGCCTCGCCGCCTTCCTGCCGCAGTGCCTGCTGCTCGCCGCCGTGTCCTTCGCCTACTACAGGGACCTCGTCTTCTGCTGTTTCCTTCACACGGCCATTTTCGTCACCTTCAACAAAGTCTGCACCTCCCAGTACTTCCTCTGGTACCTCTGCCTTCTGCCTGTCGTGATGCCCCTGGTGAGGATGCCCTGGAGAAGGGCCGTGGTGCTGCTCCTGCTCTGGTTCGTCGGGCAGGCGCTGTGGCTGGCCCCCGCCTATGCCCTGGAGTTCCAGGGGAAGAACACGTTTCTGCTCATTTGGTTGGCTGGGTTGTTCTTCCTGCTCATCAACTGTTCCATTCTGATTCAGATAATTTCCCACTACAAGGAGGAGCTCCCAGCAGAGAGACTCAAATATGACTGACGAAATGTTCTGGACCTTCTGCCACTTATATACGTTCTGATTATCTTGGATGGAGCACGAAAGAAAAAAAATATTTTTGGATTTTTTTTTTTCCTCCCTGAACAGTCTGGGTACTCTAATGAAGGTTCCCTTGTTCCAACAAATTCAGACCAGTGCTGCCTGCCTTATGAGTAAGGGGACCCGATAATCGAGGCCTACCTTTTAGAAAAATCTTAGGACTCATTTGTTTAGGATGCCATGAGAAAAAAAACTGAAAGGCCGATGAAACCATCAAAAGTTGAAAATTCCTGTGGAATTTTAGGACTATATGATCAATACCGGTATTGGTTCCGGTTATACTATGCCAGGGTCTTAAGCTGTGTCTTACTCCCCAATTTGTCTTCCTGTAGTTTTCCTGATAGCTGTGAAAATTCACAGTATTCATACATACAACCTTTTAAGATACAAAGTATTAAGTAATACTATGCTATGTTGGGAAAGTTTTGTATTAAATGTGGGGCTTGTTTTGTGATTTCGTTTTTCAGCACTTAGTCCCAGTGGTATCAAAGTACCATTTGGTTTTATACAAAAAAGGATTGAATTTAAATTTATCTATCTTTAGATGTGATTTTAAAAAAATCATTGAATACAAATTATAATGGGCACTTTAGCATATTTTAACCCTAAAAGTTTCTGATTGCTAAAAATTACTTTTTATCTAGACTTAATAGCTCTGAGGAAAAAAAGAAACACAACCCTATGAGCAAGCACTCTAAAAAATACATAAAAAAAAATATATATATATATATACACACACACACACAAAGTTAGGAGCCCCTTACATTTTATGATGCAGTAATATGAGTATGATTTTATGATCATGATTTTAAAAACTTAAGTAAATTCATTTTTTTCATTATTGAAAACTTCCATAATTATAGACAATAAACCATGATAATTCCCTCTCCCCTCACTTTCCCCTTCACAACTCCAGTCTCCATCATATCCTCTCCCTCTCTGAATCAGTTTTGTTTTTTAAATTTTGATGTCATCATCTTTTTTTTCGAGGTAGGGTCTCACTTTAGCACAGGCTGACCTGCAATTCACTCTATTTTCAGGGTGGTCTTGAACTCATGTCGATCCTTGTATTTATGCCTCCTGAGTGCTGGGATTAAAGGTATGCACCACCACACCCGGCTATCATCTTTTCCTCCTATTATGAGGGTCTTGTGTAGGTACTATACCAGGCACTATAAGACCATGGATATCTAGGCCATTTTGTTTCTGGAAGAGTGCATTGTAAGCAGTCCTAACCTGTCTTTGGTTCTTAAATTGTTCCCACCACCTTTTCCACAATGGATCCTGAGCCTTGTTTCAGTGCTGAGCACTCCTCTGTCACTTATTGGCATAAATTGTCTGGGGCTGGGGAGATGGCTTAGTGGTTAAGGCACTTGCCTGCGAAACCTCAGGACCTATGTTCTATCTCTCTCTAGATCCCATGTAAGCCAGATGTACAAAGGTGAGGCAAGCACAAGGTCGCACATGCCCACTAGGTGGTGCAACCATCTGGAGTTTAATTGCAGTGGCTGAGAACTTGGCTTATCAATTCTCTCTCATTTTTTAAAAATTTTTTTAAATAAACAAAAAGAGTATCTTTATTTCAGTACCTCCCAAATACTCAGAACAAGCAGCAGAACTGAAGAGGCACATCCCCCAGCATTAAACACTGTACAGGAGTTTCCAAACAGAAGAGAGACAAATTAATAGAAATAGTGGACAAACAGACTCTTCTAGGCAGATGCCTGGCCGGATCATTTCCAATGTTTCATTCATTCATCTTCAGTCTTCACACCTCACATTTCCTTTCCTGTATCCTCTGGATCCCCAGGAGCTACACAACCATACTAAGTATCTCCCATGAGAATGCCAAGAGAAGTCTTCATCTACTGATGCTTTGCTGTATCCATCACATTCCGCAGATAAAGGACTACATTTCTGCCTTGTTTTCTAAGCATAGCTCCTTTGTCTAGAATCTACCATGGCCATCTGGAATTGTGTGCTCTGGATAGAGCCTTGTGGCATTGACGCAGTGATTTGTCTTCACTTTGAATTCTCATTCTTTAAAAATAAATAAAATGGGTAAACTTTTTATCTAACATTAATCTAAAAAACAACTTAAAAGCAAAAGGCCTCCTCAGTGTTAGTATTCTTTATCCCAATCCAGCCCTAAATAAGTCTCCTAGGATAAAATGTCTATAGGACTGGACATAACTAAAAATTCTAATACTCCTGAGACTACATAGTGAATTCCAGGTCAGCCTGGGCTAGAGTGAGACCCTACCTCAAAAAGTCAAAAAAATAAATAAAACAATTCTATTACTGGCACCATTTCTTTGCTGGTTACCTTTTGGGACCTGGCATTAGAATAAGTGATTTTTCTTTTTTAAAAAAATTTATTTTTTTGACAGAGGGAGAGAAAGAGAGAATGGGCACACCAGGACCTCCAGCCACTGCAAACAAACTCCAGATGTATGCACCCCCTTGTGCATCAGGCTAATGGGGGTCCTGGGGAAGAGAACCTGGGTCCTTTGGCTTTTCAGGCAAATGCCTTAATCGCTAAGCCATCCCTCCAGCCCAGAATAAGTGATTTTTCATTGGCTGTTGCTTATCTTGAAAAAGGCAGCTAGTTGTTGACAACAGTGAGCTTATACTGTAATCCCATAGGACATACTAGATCTTATTTTGAAAGTTTTTAAATATCGTATTAAAAAATATATTGGATTAGTTTATGGCAGACAACAATAGCAGGTTGCAGGCCTGCGAGTCAAGGAACCTGGTAGCTGCTCAGTCCATGAAGCTGGATGCCTCAGCAGTCCCAATCTGTCACTGAAGGCCTGGGGGCTTCCTGGATAGCCACTGGTCTTCAGTCCACACTGGAAAGCTGAAAGCTTTTTTTTTTTTTTTTTAAATATTTATTTGAAAGAGACAGAAAGATAAGAGAGAGAATGGGTGTGTCAGGGCCTCTAGCCACTGCAAACGAACTCCAGACCCACGTGCCACCTTGTGCATCTGGCTTACATGGGTTCTGAACCTGGGAAATTAGGTTTTGTAGGCAAAGGTGCCTGAACTGCAAAGCCATCTCTCCAACCCCCAATTTTTAAAAATATTTTTATTTATTTGCAAGCAGAGAGAGAATGGGCACACCAGAACCTCCAAATGCTGCAGGCGAACTCCAGATGCATGCATCACTATGCATCTGACTTCACGTGGGTACTGGGGAATTGAACCAGGGTCATGAAGCTTGCAGGCAAGTGCCTTAACTGCTAAGCATTTTTCTCTAGCCTAAGATTTTCAATTTTTAATATTGTAAATATGACTTAAAGCAATTTCTATGTTTTAGATTATTCTCTTAAGACTTGTTTGTTTTTTTGAGGTAGGGTTTCACTCTAGCCCAGGCTGAGCTGGAATTTGCTATGTAGTTTCAGGGTGGCCTTGAACTCACAGTGATCCTCCTATCTCTGCCTCCCGAGTACTGGGATTAAAGATGTGCGCCACCATGCCCGGCTCTTAAGTCAATTTTACAATGTCAACACATTTCTGCTTGGAGCTTTGGAGGAAACTTTAATTCTACATTCTGCTTTCTGACAAATTTTTTTTTCATTTTCCTGTTGATAAGGTTTGAATTAAGGTCTTGGTGTAGGCTATACAAGTGTTCTACCACTGATCCATATCCCCAGCAGTTTTTTTTTTTAAATTTTTTATTTTGAGACAGGCTTGGCTTGAGTTCACTCTACCCCAGGCACACCTTGAATTTGTAATCCTCTTGCCTCAACCTCCCAATTAACTGGGTTTTAGGCCTACATTACCAGACATGACTTGTTTTTTTAAAGAATTCTTTTTATTAAATTATTAATTTAAAAGAGAATGGGCACACCAGGGTCTCTAGCCACTACAAACGAACTCCAGATGCATGCACCACCTGGCTTTACATGGGTACTGGGGAATGGCTTTGCAGGCAGGTGCCTTAACTGCTGAGCCATCTCTTCAGCCTTTATGTTCTTTCAGCGACAGTCTCCTATAGCTCAGATTGGTCTGGAACTTGCTCTGTAGCTGAGGATGACTTTGAGCTCCTTTATCCTCTTGCCTCCACCTCCGACGTCTTAGGCTTACAGGCCTTTGCTACCATGCCCAGCTCAGGAATTCTTTGCCAGTGTAAGTGTTTTAAGACCTGCAGAGGGGGCTGGAGAGATGGCTCAGCAATTAAAGCACTTGTCCATAAAGCCTAATGACCCAAGTTTGATTTACTAGTACCCACACAAAAGCCAGACGCACGAAGTGGTGCATGTGTCTGGCGTTTACTTGCAACAGCTGGAGACCCCAGTGCACCCATATTCTTTTTATTCTCTTTCTCTTTTTTTTCTCTCTCTCAAGGGCGGGTGTGGTGGTGCATGTTTTAATTCCAGCACTTGGGAGGCTGAGGTAGGAGGATCACTGTTGAGTTTGAAGTTAACCTGAGACTACATAGTGAATTCTAGGTTAGTCTGGGCTAGAGCAACACCCCACCTCGAAAAACAAAACAAAACAAAAAAAAGAGGATATTTTGCAGGTGATGTGCTATAAAACAGTTAGGGCTGGAGAGATGGCACACCAGTTTAGGATGCTTGCTTGGCGCCTGACAGCGGCCAGAGTTCAATTCCCCAGTACCCACATAAAGTCAGATGCACAAAGTGGATGCATCTGGAGTTTGTTTGCAGTGGCAAGAAGCCCTGGAACACCCATTCTCTCACTAAAAAAAGACACTTGGTTACTTAAAGAAATTTTTTTAGTTTTAAGGGATTTTTCTTTATGAGAGAGAGAATTGACATGCCAGAGCTTCAGCCACTGTAGCTGAACTCCAACTTTGTGCACCACCTTGGGCGCATGTGTGATTTTGCACAGTTGCTTCACCTTGTGTGTCTGGCTTACATGGGATCTGGAGGGTCAAGTATGGGTCTTTAGGCTTTGCAGGCAAGTGCCTTAACTGCTAAGCCATCTCTCCAGCCCATCTAAAAGGATTTTACTGTTGCTTTTCAGATTTGTCGCCTTTTCATTTATAATGCTTTTGGTTTCTTCCTTAGTCCTTGAACAACAGCTTAAAATTAGGTCGCACTTTGGCTTATTTCCTACATAATTCTTTTTATTCTTAAACCATCTGTGCTAGCTTCCAGTCACTGTAACAAATGCTTGATACACATCAGCTTATAAAGAGAAAAGGTTAGTCTTGGCCTATGGATTTAGAGATTTCAGTACGGCACTTCTTGGCTCTTGCTTTGGGTTTGTGACGAGGCAGCACGTCATGTGACGTGGAGCACACTGTTCACCTCATGGCCAGGCGCAGAAGAGAGAGACAGGGTCTCCCAGTTCTTTGAGAGCATGCCCCAACCCCTTAAAACCTCCCACAAACCTCTACCTGCTAAAGGTTCTATAGCTTCCCAGGTGTGCCCCAGGCTGGAGAGCAAGCTTCTAATGGGCCTTGGTGGGCACAATTCAGATGCATACTGAAGTGCCACCCCCTAAGATTGGTAACCCTTTTACAGATAAGCACTATGAGACTAAGAGAGATGGTTCTTAAGATTGTTTGTGCCCTAAGCAGAGAGTACTGAATACTTGTTTTCTTTTACAACTACTATTTTAGAAAGTTTTACTTATTTTCAAGCAGAGAGAGAGAGGGAGAGATGGACAGAGAGAATGGATGCCCCAGGGCCTCTTGACATGGCAAACGAACTCCAGATGCATGCGTGCATCTGGCTTTGTGAGGACTGGGCAATCGAATCTAGGCTGCCAGGCTTTGCAAGGAAGCACCTTTAACTGCTGAGCTATAACCAGCCTCTCTACTTAAAAAACATTTTTGTCTGCTATTAATTGTAATATGTTCCCTATCCCGGTCCCCATTTTCCTGTGGGCCCTCCTTGGTAGTTGTTTGGTGTTCACTGTGGGGTAATTAGGGCCTCTGTCTCTGGGGGGAGCTGTGTCTCAGGCTATTTCTTCCCACCTTGTGGCTCTGAAACTCTTCCTGCCCCTCTTCCACAACAGCCCCTGAGCTTTAGTGGGTATACCTATAAGTACTTTTTAAGTGTTTTCAAAATGTGGTCTTTAAAGCTCTCAAGATAAATATACTGGATTAGGATTACTGGTTTCGAGTTGAGTTTTGGTGGTGGTGGTGGTGGTGGTTTTTATTTTTGTTTTATTGAAATAGAGTCTCATGTATTCCAGACTATCTGAAACTTACTATGTCTTTGTAGCCAAGGCTGGCCTTGTGCTCCTTGTTCATCTTGACCACACCTAGGATTATAGGTGTGCTCAATCATGCCCATCTTGGATTGGGTTCATTAGAAAAGCTAATACTTTCCTTTTGCCCAGTCCAGCAAAATAATTCTTCCTTAAGAACAGATTTTAGGCCAGGCATAGTGGCGTACACATTTAATCCCAGCATTTGGGAGGCAGAGGTAGGAGGATTGCCAAGAATTCAAGGCTACCATGAGACTACATAGTGAATTCCAAGTCATCCTGAGCTAACATGAAAAACAAAACAAAACAACAACAAAAAACAAAAAAACAACAAAAAAAACCCCCCAAACCCCAGATTTTAGTTACTGACTTCTCACCATCTGGATTTTATAAGTGATATGTTGTTTCACATATTGTGTAGAACTTGTCCTTTCATAAGTTGATTTAGGGCTGAATATATTGAGTTTTTTTCAACATCAGCTGTTTTTTGCCTTACCACCCAAATCCTCTCACCATCTGTGCTATGAGTTATGAGTAAAAAACTAATAAATTTTGACTGGGATGCTCTCTAAATACAATCTCTCAAATACAATCTCATATCTCACCCATCATTAGCCACAAAACCACTACTTAAGTTCAGCAATTAACATTTTGCCATATTTGCTTTAAATATGCTATTTTTAATGTATATTTTTCCAAAATGTGTGATTTTGAAAATAGAGAACTTCACCACTGTATACATTAGCATTCATCTCCTAATCAGTCTTCGCTGGGCATGGTGATAGTTCTAGCACTTAGGAGGTAGAAAGGAGGAGGAGGATAAGAGTTCAAAACCATCCTTGACTACATAGCACATTAGAGGCCAGCCTGGGCTTCATGAGATATTTCTTAAAAAACAAGAAAAGAGCTGGAGGCATGGCTTAGCAGTTAAGGTGCTTGCCTGCAAAGCTTAAGGACCCAGGTTCAATACCCCAGTACCCATGTAAGCCAGATACATAAAGTGACTGCATGCTTCTGGAGTTTATTTGCAGTGGTTAGAGGCCCTGGCACGTTCATTCTGTCTGTCTCCTATCTCTCTGCTTGCAAATAAATATAAAAATTTTTTTTCTTATAAAATTCCTACACTGTTTTGCATTATATATATTTTAAAATATTTATTTATTTGAGAGGAAGAGTGTGTGTATATGGATGCGCCAGGGCCTCCCACCACTGCAAACATGAACTCCAGATGCATGCGACACTTTGTGCATTTTTTGTTTGTTTTTATGAGAGAGAGAGAAATTTGGCATACTCGGGCCTCTAGCCACTGCAGTCAAACTCCAGACTTGTGCACTACCTGTGCATGTGCGTCACCTTGGCGCCTGACTTACATGGGTTTTGGGGAGTCAAACCTGGGTCTTTAGGTTACGCAGGCAAGCACCTCAATGGCTGAGCCATTTCTCCAGCCCTCAATAAATATTTTGTGTGCAATCCTTTCTATTTCCTAGGACAATACAAGGTGTTGGGCCGGAGAGATGGCTTAGCCGTTAAAGCGCTTGCCTGCAATGCCTAAGGACTCATGTTGGATCTCTCTCTAGATCTCACGTAAGCCAGATGCACAAAGGCGAGGCAAGCACAAGGTCGCACATGCCCACCAGGTGGTGCAAGTGTCTGGAGTTCAATTTCAGTGGCTGAGGCTCTGGCGTGCCAGTTCTCTCTTTCCCTGTCTCTCTCTCTCTTTCTAGAAAAAAAAAAAAACACAAAAAATGAGGTGTTAATCCTTGTGTTTTATCTGATGTTTTGTAGGTAAGAGATTATACGTATTGGGAATCTGTGTGTGTGTAGAGTATGTGCACGGTGTGTGCAGATGTGTACACACCATGTATGCATGTGTGCTGAAGTGAGAGGAGAGAGCATCAGGTGACCTCTTTTTCACTCAGCCACCTGAGGCCTTGAGTCTCATTCAATCCAGAGCTACGGTTTTGGCTGTTTTGTTTATTTATTTATTGTTGTCAACAAGTCCACCATTCTCTAGTCTCCACCCCTCAAAGGACTGGGATTGCAGGTACATGTGGCCACACCCAGCTGTTTATGTGGATGCTGGGGACTAAAATTCCGGTGGGCTGAAGCACTTTCAGGTCCTTATGCAAGCACTCTTAACCACTGAGCTATCTCCCCAGCAAAAAATGTTTCTTTTTAGCGTGTGTGTGTGTGTGTGTGTGTGTGTGTGTGTGTGTGTTGCACAGAGATAAACTTTCTGGTCAGTCCTCTTCCTCCTTATTGGAGACAAGGTCTCTACTTGTTCACTGCTCCTATCCTGAGCTTCTGGGAGTTTCTCCTGTCTCCTCCTCCTCCTCCTCAGTGAAGGCACACTGGATGGCAGAAGTCCTCCACAGCTTCCAGCTTTTGTGTGGGGGTCTGGGAATCCGAATCCAAGTACGCGGAGTTGTGCAGGAAGTGCTTTAGCCAATGAGCTTCAAACTCCCAGCCCCATGTGGGGATCTGAACATCCATCCTCCCTGCCCTCAACGGCAATAGTTGATTTAACTGCTTTTATATCATGATGATGGTAAGTTCCTCACGATTAATCAATTTAGGGCACTTATTCTGCCTCTTAACAGTTTAATTTTCACGGCAGCGTGTCAAGTTAGAGTTTGCACTGTAATTTATAGATGAGCAAAGTGGCTTAAAGATTAAATGCCTTGCTGACAATAAGTGGCAGAGCTGCAATTTTTGAGTGAGTTCTGACTATAATGGCACGCTCTTTCCATTGTGTTATGTTTTAGATTTCTCCAGAGTACCCAGGCTCAGCAGATGAAGACTGTTGTAAAATATATGAAACTCAGCTCTGGTAGATGTTTTGCCAATTCACTTGACATTCCTAATGTGTCAAAGTAGTTGTAGAAAGGGCAGCTCTTCAGCTGTACTAGAGTTTGTACTATTTTTTTTTTTTTTTTTTTTTTTTTTAGCTCAGGCTGACCTAGAATTCACTCTGTAGTTCCAGGCTGGTCCTGAACTCATGGTGATCCTCCTAGCTCTGCCTCCCAAGTGCTGGGATTAAATGCGTGTGCTATCATGCCCAGTTGAGTAAGTCATTTATTTAGTTATTTATTTTTAAGGTAGGATCTCAGTCTAGCCCAAGCTAACCTAGAATCCACTGTGAAGTCTCAGGGTGAACTTGAACTCATGGAAATCTTTCTAGCTTTGCCTTCTCAAGTGCTGGGATTAAAGGCATGTGCCACCACCCCTAGTGTTCATTCTTAAACATTCTTTTTAGTGAATCCAGACCTCCTACATCCAACCCTCCTCTCACTAAATTATGTATTTTCTTTGTTACTACCCACTTCATGATGCCCTTTCCCTCCACTGGACTAAGAAGTCAACTTAATGAACCATTCTTAGCCCAGTTATTTGTAATTCAAAATGTGAGTAGCATGTGACTGTAATTTCAAGAGCTTATTATTAAATTATTTCTCTGCAGTGTTTGTGTATTCATGTAGTTAAAAGTATGTGCAATCATATAGTTAAAAAATGCCCCAAACTGGGTGTGGTGGCGCATGCCTTTAATCCTAGCACTCAGGAGGCAAAGGTAGGAGGATCATCTGAGTTTAAGGTCAGCCTGAGACATAGTGAATTCCTGGGCTAGAGTGAAACCCTACCTCGAAAACCCCCAAAAAATAAAAATAAAAAAGTCCATTTCTAAAACTGTTTCTTTTGATCTTGATCTGTTCTTTTAAACATATTTTATTTATTTGCAAGCAGAGAAAGAGAGACAGTGTGTGTGAAGAAACAAATGGGCACCCCAGGGCTTGTAGTCTCTGCAAACAACTCCAGACACATGGGCCACTTTGTACATCTGGCTTTACATGTATACTGGGGAATCGAACCCAGGTAATTGGGCTTTGCAGGCAAGCGCCTTAACTGCTGAGCCATCCCTCCAGCTCACTCTGTTCTTTTTTTTTTTTTTTTTTTAAGATAGTAAGTTCTTGCATATGAAAACCTACAGACTTTCAGGCTTGACAGATTTGTACTTCTGTACTCCTGCCATATGTAAGCTGATTCTCAGCAGTGAAGGTTTGGGTTATGCCCCCCAATTGCATAGCACTTCTTTTATCCATTGTGTTGCGAGGTCATTCAAAGGTTGATGTTCTGTAAGTGGAAGCCCACACCTTCTGCCTAGGTGAGAAGCTTCACAATGGTATAAGCATTTGTTCAGCCCTGCCCTAGGAGAACCATTCATCTAGTCAAAACAGGCATTCATATTCATCATCCTGAATAAAAGGCAGACTGAATGGGAACATTTCTAGCTGCTCAGACACTCTGCTAATTGCTGTGTCTGCTATAAAAAATGAAATGACACTTATAGTGACTATTTAACATAATTTGGAGAATGAATATTTTAAGTTCAGTTCATTTCACAAAGGAAAATTTTAGCCTTCTTTGCTCTCCATTCTTTTGGCAATTATTTATAGATCCCTGCCACGTGTCAGCTCCTATAATTGATGAATCAAAGACTGTGCTTTTGAGGAGTTAGCAGCAACGGAAACATCCCACAATTCAAATGTTCTATGAGACCCCACTTGGTTCCATGAAAGATTGTGATTTGTAAAATAGAGGTGTTGAGCAGATCAGTAGAGTATGTTACTAAGCTTATAGAAAATTCAGCTCAGAAATAAATGCCTTTCCAAAGCCAATGGATTGGTTGAGAAGGAAGGCCAGAGTTGGACTTTAGCACTTCTGATTCCAATTCTTTATTTTGCATATCTTTCTTCATGCTACATGAAGAGGGCTGATTACATAAGAAAACTTCACTTATTTAGTAAATGTCATTCATTTACCAAACATTTACTACAAAGTTGTGAGTATCTTGTATGTGCCATGATTGTTTTAAGTGCTGGAGGAGCAGCCACGAGGCAAAGAAGAAGAAGATCCATGATGGTGATGATGTCATAACGAACAACAAGGTAAGCTGGAGGAGAAGAGAACGGTGGTGGAGAATGGGCGAGCGCAAAGAAGCAGAGAACGGTGGTAGTGAGTGCTGTGTTGGATTAAGTGGTTAGGGAAGGCGGGTTAACTTTCTGCACTATAACAAATACCAGAGATAGTCAACTTAGAAAAAGTTTATTTTGACTCACAGTTTTTATTTATTTATTTATTTATTTATTTATTTGAGAGCGACAGACACAGAGAGAAAGGCAGAGAGAGAGAGAGAGAATGGGCACGCCAGGACCTCCAGCCACTGCAAACGAACTCCAGACGCGTGCGCCCCCTTGTGCATCTGGCTAACGTGGGTCCTGGGGAATCAAGCCTTGAACCGGGGTCCTTAGGCTTCACAGGCAAGCGCTTAATGGCTAAGCCATCTCTCCAGCCCTGACTCACAGTTTTGAAGCTTTTTGCTTCCACGCTCTTCCAAATGTGGCCAGCTACCTCAAGCTCCTGCCATCATGTCTTCTCTGCCATGAAGGACTGGCTAACCTCGCATTGAAAACGGAAATAAGCCCTTCCTCCCTTAAAATGATTTTTGTCAGGTATTTTGTCCCAGCAAGTGCTGCTACCCACTGAGCCATCTCCCCGGCCCATTTATTTTCCTTTAACTTTGGATAAATTCTGGGGCCCTTTTTCTTTTTAGTTTTTGCTTTTTGAGACTTCTTAGAAGTGATTAGTTGTGGGGCTGAAGAGATGACTCAGCAGTCAAAGGCACTTGCTTGCAAAGCCTGATGGGCCAGGTTTGATTCCCCAGTACCCATGTCAAGCTGGATGCACTAAGTGACGTGCCTCCCTCTCTGTCTCTCTCTCAGATAAATGAAATATCAAAACAAGCAGTGGTTAGTTGTATCTTTACTAATTCTTTGCTCACATGACTTCTTTTGATCTGGCTCTTGTTCGTATCTCCTGGCTCATTCTCTACCTGATCCTATCCTCCAGTCATACCAAATTCTACCATCCCCTCGTGCTTTTACACCCACTGTTCCTTGGCTAAATGCTTTCTCCTTCCCTGTCTCTGTCACCAGCTTCTGTTCCGTTCAAGGTGACCTTTGTGAAACCTCCTGGGATAGAGCACCTCTGTTACACAGCACAGGTCACCCTGCACCGCTGTCCCGTGGGTCTGACATTGCCAGCTAGGCCAAGAGCGCCCTAAGGACAGGGGTTAGTTGTTTCTCACTGATCTATTTTCCAGGGGCTCCACAGGCCCAAGCAGAGACAGGCGGGAGTAACTGACAGCTCCAAGCGGCCGAGTATTTCACCCACGCTTCCAGGTTTGTTGAATTGAGTTATTTATACATGAGTCTGTCAAGTGGGAGCTGGGGATAGTGGACTTCTCTGCACAGTGCCCATGGTGGCAGCTGTGAGAAAGAAAAGAAAGCAGTTTTCTCACTGCCTGTCATTTCTAAATGCCATCAGCATCCACCTAATTTTCCAAGCTAGGAGTTTATAATCACTTCTTTACTTGCTACCCGCCCCTAATTAATCAGTCACTAAATCTTGTCAGTTCTACCCTTTAATGTCCCCAGAGCCAGCTGGCATCATGCCATTGTTATTGCCAATTTGACAGGGCAGGCCCTCATTATCTCTCATCTGGAATCGATAGCTCTGACTGGTCTTCCTGCTCCCCATCTCTCGCCCTTCATTCACCTTTCATCTGTCCTGCCCACTGCCACCACCGCGCGTCCCAGAGCGCATCTGGTCACGTCACTGTTTTGATGCAAACATCCTAGGAGGCTTCATGACCTGCAAGAAGTCCAAAAACCTTAGCACCTTCTGTCCTTCACCACTCTTCCCTACTCTGGCGGAGATAATGCACTTCCCTGAAATGACCACAACGTGAAGCCCTTGCCTATGCCATTTCTCTGCCTATGTGCTGGCTTGTCTCAGGCCTTCAGATCACCTGCCACCCATTTTCCAAGACCCCACTCACAAGCCTCTGCTAAGAGTGACGTAAGGCAGGGGCTAGGGAGATGGTGCAGTGGCTAAGAGCACCTGCTGCTCAATCACACGGCCCGGAGGGCCCAAGACTGCGGGAGACCTCCCAGACAGCTGGGTGTGGCCAGCAGCCCTGCGGGAGCAGAGACCAGAAAACTGCTGGGGCTTGCTGATTGGCAAAAATCAAAATCAAAACAAAACAAAAAACAAACAAACAAACAAAAAAAAACAGGGCTGGAGAGATGGCTTAGTGGTTAAGCACTTGCCTGTGAAGCCTAAGGACCCTGGTTCAAGGCTTGATTCCCCAGTACCCTCATAAACCAGATGCACAAGGTGGTGCATACATCTGGCATTCATTTGCAGTGGCTGGAGGCCTTGGTGCACCCATTCTCTCTTTCTCTACCATTTTTTTTTCTCTCTCTCTTAAATTAAAAAAAAAAAAGTCTGTTCTGAGTTGAGTGAGATTCTGTCTGAAAGGAACAGGCAGATGAGCCACCCTTGTACAGACAGAACAGATTCATCTCCACATACACGTGGACAGACTGTGTCCACATGACTGCCCCCCCCCCCCACATACAGACATACACACAGAGCTATCCAAGGTGGGCTTGTGGAGAGAGAAGGTTAAAGATCGAGGAAGAAGCATAGGCGTAGAGTTGTAAATTGGATAATCTCTGTTATATGGTGCTTGCCCTCTTGATGCACCATTGTATTACATTTCTCCCAGAGTTGGTTGGCCCCTGGAGGAAAACTTTTTTTGTGTTTATATCCTTAGCACACGGCATAAGCGCTCACTGTTTGTTACTAAGCACAGTGGGGGGCGGTGGGACCAAATGTTTTTGAGAACCATTTGTGAGCCTATATGCTCTTTACACATCCTCTAATTTGATTTAATCCACCAAATACTTTTGAAATAAATACTACTTGTTGACAGCAAAATAGGTTCAGAGGGGATAGCTACTATCTCACCCCATGATTACGGGCACTCCGTGATTGAGGCAGTTTTGCCCCCTTGCTGAGCACAGTTGGCAACATCTGGAGTTTGGTGCTGGCTTCTAGTGGGTGCAGGTCAGGTACACCCAATAAACACCCCGCAGAGCAAACAGAAGCCCCCCAGCAAAGGACTGCCTTGCCAGAAATGCCAGTCCTGCCAGGCTGCAGTGTTGCAGTCTGTTGGCTCTGCCGTAGCGAAAGCTGAAAGTGGGCTTGGTGGCACCCGCTTTATCCCAGCACGGGGAAGGCAGGAGGATCACTGCGAGTTTGAGGCAGGCCAGCTGGAGATACATAGTGTGGTGGTTTGATTCAGGTGTCCCCCATAAACTTAGGTGTTCTGAATGCTAGGTTCCCAGCTGATGGATATTTGGGAATTAGTGCCTCCTGGAGGGAGTGTATTGTTGGGGGTGGGCTTATGGGCTTTATAGCCAGTTTCCCCTTGCCTGTGTTTGGCACACCCTCCTGTTGCTGTGGTCCACCTTATGTTGGCCAGGGGGTGATGTCCACCCTCTGCTCATGCCATCGTTTTTCCCTGCCATCGTGGAGCTTCCCCTGGAGCCTGTAAGCCAAAATAAATCTCTTTTTCCCAGAAGCTGCTCTTGGTTGGGTGATTTCTACCAGCAAT
The DNA here is from genome assembly GCF_020740685.1 of Jaculus jaculus. NCBI lineage: Eukaryota > Metazoa > Chordata > Mammalia > Rodentia > Dipodidae > Jaculus > Jaculus jaculus. The sequence continues at coordinate 316,332,700 of NC_059102.1, forward strand.
GTGACCTGGACTGCAACACATAGTAAATATTAATTCCAGGTCAGCCTGGGCTAGAGCGAGACCCTACCTGGTGGGTTGGGGGATGAAGAGAAAGAAAGAAAAGAAATGCTGATACTGAATGGTTATAAACTACAGAGGTTTGAGGTAGGGTCTCGCTCTAGCCCAGGCTGACCTGGAATTCACTATGGAGTCTCAGGCTGGCCTCAAACTCATGACGATCCTCCTGCCTCTGTCTCCTGAGTGCTGGGATTAAAGGCGTGCACCACCATGCCTGGCTTCAGAGGTTTATTCTTCACAGCTCTGCTGGCTGGGAAGTCCACTGCAAAGATGTGCTGGCAGGTTGGGCGACTGCCCAGAACCAGTTCTCTGGTTCACTGTGTCCTCATGGGGCAGAAGCGGTGAGGGAGCCTCTTGGAGAAGTACACTAATCCCCTTCGTGGGGCCTCATCTCTCAACCTGATCACTTTCCAAAGGCACCAATACCTAATACTATCCCCTTGCATGCTAGGTTTCAACATGTGAGTTTGGGGGACACACACATGTTTAGCCATTGATTGAAAAACTACTCTATACCATATTGACACTAATGAAAAGCAAGTAGTCAAATAAAATCACTGTATCCACTATAGGGTCTAAGGAAAAAGGCGATTCTGTCCAGTTTCTGATCTGCCTACAGTTTTTTTTTAAAATTCTTGTTTATTTTTATTTATTTATTTGAGAGACAGAGAGAAAAAGGCAGATAGAGAGAAAATGGGTGCGCCAGGGCCTCCAGTCACTGAAGATGAACTCCAGATGCATGCACCACCTTGTGCATCTGGCTAACATGGGTCCTGGGGAACTGAGCCTCAAACCTGAGTCCTTAGGCTTCACAGGCAAGTGCTTAACAGCTAAGCCATCTCTCCAGCCCTGCCTCCAGTTTTATGGTGTTTATTTTTCTTTTACACTTTATTCACCCAGTCTTTCATCTTTCCATCTTCTCCTTATCTTTTTCTTTCTTTCTTTTTTCTCTGTAGACTCTAATTTCGATTGGAGAAGGCAGTACCAAAAGCTCCAACGTTTTCAAATCCCTTTTCTAATTAGAAGGTAGAGATAGCATATACAAAGCTGCAGGTTCCAAATTGACATCTCTAGCATCTGGGACTGAAGCCAAAGATGGCACCCTCTGAAAATGACAACAAAAAGTAAATGAGATTAATCACTGTGACAATCCTCCCAGGAAATAACTCACCTGAGAAATTCTTGGGAAGTGCACTACTGATAGGCTGCTTTCAAAGTCCAGCTGGGACGTAGGATGCCTTCCCGTCAAGGAAAGCACTGCAAATGTAATGTGTGTGAGCTAAACTGTAATCTAGGAAATCATAACGTGTTTGTCCTGGGGAAGTGTTCTAATGGAGGAAGCTGCTAATGACTTCTAAGTGTGACTGCCTGTAATTGTTGGGAGGTTTCGGGTCTCTTTCAGCATAATAAAGAAGGAGGGAACTAGGTTTGTTCCTAGCAGCAGAGCTACGCATAGGGGAGTCATTACTAGAGAAGGGTGTTGGTGTGTGTATGTGCATGCATGTGCGTGCATGCGAACATTTGTGTATGTGTTATAGGGATGGCAGGTGGTCACAGAAGTGCAATCCCTGAGATTATGGGTTGACTGTTGTTTGCTTCTCCCACTGAAATCCATGTATTGGGGCCTTGGTGGTGGAAGATGATGGAGCCTTTAAGAGATGAAGCCTAGGGGAGTACCTTAGGTCTTTGGGGAGCATGCGTTTGGGAGGGACTTTGGGACCATCTCTGGCTTTCACTGTATGTCTCTGCATGACCCATCGCTGCCACGAGGATCCTTACCACAGCCGAGCCAATGTCAATGCAATGCAAAGTTAAATAAGCCTCTTTTCTTTATAAAGTTAGTTTGCCGCAAGTATTCTGTTATCATAACAAAAATGGACAAATACACCAGGTGATGGGATTCTTAATGAGAAGCCCAAGCACTGTGGTTGTATGCAAAATTTTATGTGCACAGGAACACATTTTACCCTTTAGGAAAACGTGGCATTCATGCTCTGGTGATAAGACGCAGCTACTGGGGACAATGAAAGAAAACACGGGAAAGACGCACATATGAGCTCCTCCTAGGAGAGAGAAGATGCCTTTTTAGAGCTTAGATTTATAGATTGTGCATACATAGAGCCCCTTTATGTACATGGGTAAAGTTCCCAATTCTCTCACAAAAACTGTGAGCGAGTAGAAAGACGATCAATGAGCAAGCAGGAAGAAAGGAGGGGTGTCCTGCCGAAAAGTGCAGGAGGCTCTGAGAGCATGTGGAGGGGACATAGTGTATGTTCACGCACATGGAACACACGCTCACATGCTCATACTAAGTTACCCGACATATGCCAACATTCATGCTGAGTGCGGTGTCCACACATGGTCTGGTGTAGCCAATGATGCTCAGCTCTAGGAAGTCAATTAGGTAATTAAGATTGGGCTGTTTGTAAGTTCTTATAGATTGCAAGTTACAGAAACCAACTTTAGCTAAACAACTTATTTAAAGAATACTGGCTGGAGAGATGGCTTAGCAGTCTAGGCGCTTGCCTGCAAAGCCAAAAGACCCTGGTTCGACTCCCCAGGACCTACATAAGCCAGATGCACAAGAGGGCATATGCATCTGGAGTTTGTTTGCAGTGGCTGGAGGCCCTGGTGCACCCATTCTCATTCTCATTCTCTTTCTCTCTCTCTCTCTCTCTACCTGCCTATTTCTGTATCTCTCTCTCTCTGAAATAGATAAAAATAAATTTTTTTTCATTTTTTTTGCATCTTTAATTTTTATTTATTTATTTATTTATTTATTTATTTATTTATTTATTTGAGAGTGACAGACACAGAGAGAAAGACAGATAGAGGGAGAGAGAGAGAATGGGCGCGCCAGGGCTTCCAGCCTCTGCAAACGAACTCCAGACGTGTGCGCCCCCTTGTGCATCTGGCTAACGTGGGACCTGGGGAACTGAGCCTCGAACCGGGGTCCTTAGGCTTCACAGGCAAGCACTTAACCGCTAAGCCATCTCTCCAGCCCTAAAAATAAAATATTTTAAAGAAGAATACTGGCTAGTTTATCACCCTCTACAAAACGACGTAAACAAGGACAGTCTGTGGACTTCCACAGCCGATGACGAGCTCCAGTGACCCCCAATGTATAGAGTTCTGTCTTTAGATTTTAATTTTAGAGAATGAAGTTAACTGTTGGGATCAGTCCCAGAGGAGAACAGCTCACAAGCCAAGGTATTGTCTCAGTCGTTGATCATGCTCATTATCATTATTGATTTTGAACACATGTCCTATCTTGAGAATAGTGGGAGACTAGTATCCAAGCGCCCAAACCTTCTGATTGCCAGCCACACACTGCATGCTCTCGATGCACGTTCTTTTTAAATATTTATTTATTTGCACGTAGACAGAGATAGAGAGAGAGGGAGGGAGAGAGAATGGGTATACCAGGGCCTCTAGCCATTGCAAACAAAGTCCAGCTGAGTGTGCCATTTTATGCAATTGGCTTTACGTGAGTCCTGGGGAATCAAACCCAGGTCATTAGGCTTTGCAGGCAAGCTCCTTAACCACTGAGCAATCTTTCCAGCCCTTGATATACTTTCTTAATTTCTACAATTTCAAGACCAAACAGTGGTCACTTGTACTTCTTTTGAGAACTGTCAGTCCAGTCCATCTTTCCACTTACTGATTGGGTCATGTGTTCTTTTGGTGTTTAATTCTTTTGAGTTCTTTGTAAAAAGGTATGCATCTAATGAGTACATGAAGAAATGTCCGCCATCCTTAGCCATCAGGGAAATCAAATCAAAACTGATGGGAACTTTACTAGATATCCCAGAATGACTGCCACCAAGAAAACAAACAAAACAAACGTAGGTGAGGACATGAGCAGAAAGGGACTCCTACACTGCCAGTGGGAATGTTTATTAGTCCACTCACCATGGAAATCATAGGATATTTCTCTCAAAGACTAAAAATAGAGCGATCAAATAATCAGCTGTTCTCTTCCTTGGTGTGTGCCCAAAGGAATCAAAGCCAGCGAACAACAGAGCTCCCTGCACTCGGTTATCACAGTGCTATTCACAGTCACCAGGTTGTGGAATCAGTGGAGGTGTCCACCAGCAGATGACTAGTGTACCTTTCCAGAGCTATACAGGATCTTGTTCTCCCTCCCTCCCTCCCTACCTCTCTCTCTCTCCCTCTCTCTCTCTCTCTCTCTGGAGTTTTACTGAGTCTTAAAGAGGATGGAATCATGGCATCATGCTATAATGCTGTCAGCAGGAAAATGGATGGAGCTGGATCTCACCACATTAAATGAAAGAAGCCAGATTTAGAAACACAAATATTGCATGTTTTCTGAAATCTTGATTTTTAAAGTGCACTATTAGGGAAGAAAAATGGAAGAGGAGGTGAATGGAAGGAAATTTAAGGTGGCGGAGTAACTATGGTAAAAGTATATTATACACATGTATGAAAATGCCATTGGAACCTATTATTTTGTTCAATTAACATATGGTAAAAACCCTAACTAAAAGTAGCATAGGGCTGGAGGGTAGACCTTTAGACAGAGGAAATGGAATGCGTTAGCCTTTAGGGAGCATGCACTTGGCGCCTGAGCCACAAAGGAGGTTCTTGTGTCTGGAGTGAGGAGCCATGTCCAAGGAGGCATCCCACGGGCTTGACCCATCATATACCATGGTGAGAAGGTCAGGAGCTTTCACTTCTCTCTTTTAAAAACTGGTTTCTTGTGTATAGTATGAAGCCCCTGGAGAGATTCAAACAGATAGAAAAGACTCTGGGGCTGGGTGGATGACACATGCTTGTAATCCACACACTTGGGAGGCTGAGAGGCTCCATAGTGAGGCCCTGTCTCGGTGACTCCAAGCCAAACCGAAACTAGCCAAGCATGCCAGCAACAAAACAACCTACCAGTCTGGAAGGGTTGGGGATGGAGCTCAGTGGTCGCATGCTAGTATGGGAAGGTCCTTAGATTAGACCCCCAGCTCTGCAAAATATGAAAAAAGAAAGAAAGAAAAAAGTTCAAAAGCATTTTGGATACTCAGCAGAGCATGAAGACCAACTAGAAAGATTGTAGTGATCCAGATAAGAGAAGATGATGGCGGGTTAAATCCAAATAATGGGACTAAAGGTGGTGAGAGGTAGGTGGACTCAGCGTGCATGTTTATATTTTGGAGACAGAACTGACAGGGCTTACTCATGGATTTGATGTCTAGAAGAAAGGGAAAATCCAAAATGATCCTAAACTTTTTTTGTTTTGTTTTGTTTTGAGCAACATCAGGGAGAGCAATCAATCCTGTCCAGTTTGAGACATTGTATATCTTTTTTTTGTTGTTGTTGTTTTTCGAGGTAGGGTCTCACTCTGGCTCAGGCTGACCTGGAATTCACTATGTAGTCTCAGGGTGGCCGCGAACTCTCAGAGATCCTCCTACCTCTGCCTCCCGAGTGCTGGGATTAAAGGCACGCACCACCACGCCTGGATCGAGACATTGTATATCTTAATGAGAAAGTCAGGGAGCTGTCAGAGACACATTTTGAAACCTTGGATTATTGATGTACCTAAAAAAAAGAGCTGAGGTTGTCCAGGCTTGGGTACTTCACACAGCTCTAGCAATCCAACAGAAGAAGTCTGCTGTCCGCGCAGCAACAGACAGAAGCAAGCGATCAGTTAGGCCAGAGACGTGCCCAATTATTTTAATTTGTAATTCTTAATGTACCTTATAATTTAGTACTTTGTTTATCTTGGATATTTGCATCATTGTTTATGAATGCACCCTCAGATTCATGTGACTTTTCTTTATTAAAATCACTGGCAAAATCTTTCTGGCTTCTCTTTCTGTGTATCTGAGGGGTTGGCAGGAAGGAAGGCCAAGTCTGCCAAGGAATCTCTCTTTGGGACTGCAAATATTTGTGTAAGGTCCATTAACCATATTAAGTGGCCATGGATAAGCCAGGTACATACTCTCTAATGAGCCACATACAGAGAATCCACCTTCTGAATTATTTGTAATAAAATTAAGACTTTTGTATAGTGTTAAATTAAAGCCTGTCCAAGCTCTTCTTTTTTTTTTTTTGGTGTTCTGCATATTTCTGGGGTGGATTCCTTTATTAGCATTAGCATAAGAATTTATTTTAGAAGTGCTCCAAGCAAAACCCAAGTTAGAAGACAGGCCTGTTGATTATATAAGTAGGAAGACATAGACACAAGCTAACTAAATCGTGCAAGTGGTATCTAGCTCCTTTGAACATGGACGTAACCATAGTAATCAATTAGTTCATGTGAGAACACCAGCTTGCTTTATTTTCCAGCACAAAATAAACATTTCCTCTGGGAGTGGTGGTACACATCTTTAATACCAGCACTCGGGAGGCAGAGGCAGGAGGATCACTGTGAATTTGAGACTACCCTAATACTACATAGTGAATTCCAGGTCAGCCTAAGCTAGTGAGACCCAACCTTGAAAAATAAAAAAAAACCTACAAGTAAATAAATAAATAAAATAAAATAAAATAAACATTTCCCTCTTGATATCAAAACAAAACTCAGAAACATAAATATTTAAAATGGACATTTAGAACACAGTAATTATAACTTCACAATTCATAGTTATGTTAATATCGCAGATCCTGATTGTATATTATGAATTTTTTTTCAAGGTAGGGTCTCACTGTAGCCCAGGCTGACCTGGAATTCACTATGTAGTCCCAAGGTGGCCTTGAACTCATGGCGATCCTCCTACCTCTGCCTCCCAAGTCCTGGGATTAAAGGCATGCACTACCACACCCAGTTATATTATGTAGTTTTGAGTCATACTATGCATTTTAATTTAAAGTAAATAGCAACAACAAAAATCCCTTAGCAGCTGGGAGTGGTGGCACATGTCTTTAATCCCAGTACCTGGGAGGCAGAGGTGAGTATCAACCTGAGCTTGAGGCCAGCCTGAGACTACAAAGTGACTTCCAGGTTAGCAATGCATTGTTAGATATCTTTCAATAATAAACAGTCTTTAAGACTTTCTTCAGACATTAAGTGACTGCCAGATTTCACAATACAAACATGCAAATTTAGCTGTTTACCTATCAGTGTTTGTTTATTTTAGTTTTTGCTGGTCAGTGACATCCTTGCAACTAAACCCTTGTTTCCTCAAACTAAACTTCTAGAAATAGACTTGCTGAGTCAAGTGTTCTGACATTTATCACCAAGTTTCTCCACAAGGTGTATTACTCCACATTACTACAAACAACAAATGCCTTGGTCAACACTGGACTTTGGGGGCTGGAGAGATGGCTTAGCAATTAAGGCACTTGCCTACAAATCTTAAGGACCCAGATTCAATTCCCCAATACCCAAATAAGCCAGATGCACCAGGTGGCGCATGTATCTGGAGTTCGTTTGCAGTGGCTGGAAGCCCTGGCATGCCCATTCTCTCTATCTGCCTCTTTCAAATTAAAAAAAAAGTTTTGTCAAGATAATAGGGAAAATTAGATTTGATTTCTTTGATTACTAGAGAGGCTGCACATTAACCTCATTGGCTTTTTATACTTTATGACTTGCTGTGCTGCGCGATGCTCTCAGTATTCTCTGGAGATCCCATTATTGACTTGGAAGACCAGTCTCTCTGTTGAAGAGATATTGATCTCATGTATTTTAAATATTTTTCCTCAGCTGCCTTGGCCTCTGCGTCTTGACCTGAAATGGTGACAATGCATGTAATCCAGGTCAGTTTTCCTGTCATGATTTCTGCATCATTGTTTTCTTTAGAAGACATTCCCCAGTCCATTGGATAAATATTTACCATCATATCTTTTCTACTGCTGGTTTAGTTTCATTTTATTTTTAACATTGAAATCTTCATCTTATGAAGTTCACTTGGTGTGACACAGAACTCCATTTTAATTATTTTAAGTGGCCCACTATTCGAAAGTTAATTAAATGTACTTCATTTTACATTTCTCCCAAGATATTTGCAGGTTAGTGATTGTGGTGGTTTGGCTCAGATGTCACCCATAAACTCACATGTTCTGAGTACTTGTTCCTCAGCTGGTGGCAATTTGGGAATTTGGGAGGTAGAGCCTCGCTGGAGGAGGTGTGTTATGGGGGGGTGTGTAGGGCTATTATAGCCAGCGCCCCCTTGCCAGAGCTGATCTTACTCTCCTGTTGCTATTTTCCACCTGCTACAGCAGGAGTGATGTCTAGCTCTGCCCATGCCATGGTTTCCTCCTCCATCACGGAGCTTCCCCTTGAGACTATGCCAAAATAAAAGCCTTTCCTCCCATCAGCTGCTTTTGGCTGGGTAGTTTATCCCAGCAATGAGAAGGAAATACAACAGCGAAATAATAAAGCATTGATCAAAACTCATACATTGGAAGCTCAGTGCCATTTTTAGCCTATGAATATATTTTGTTTCATTTATTTGCAAGCAGAGAGAGATAGAGAGAAGAGAGAGAGAACGAGTGAACCAGGTCCTCCAGCCACTGCAAAAGAACTCCAGATGCATGCACCACTGTACACCTGGTTTTACACGGGTACTGGGGAACCACACCCTGGTTGTTAGGCTTTGCAGGCAAATGGCTTAACTGATGAGCCATCTCGCTAGCACTAAAAAAGTTTTTGAGACAGACTGTTGGTGTATGTAGCAGAGGCTAGCCTAAACTTTCTATGTAGCCGAGGCTTTCTCATACTCACAATTCTCCCACTGCCATCTCCTTCTGTCCTTTCTCCCCATCTCTTCTTCCTTTCCGTTTTCCCTCCCTCCCTCTCTCCTTTTTTCCTTCCTTCTTTCCCTCACGTCTTCTTTCTTCCTTCCCTTCCTCTCTTCCTTCTCTTTTTATTTATTTATTTGCAAGCAGACAGAGATTCAAAGAAGAGAGACAGAGAGAATGGGTGTGCAAGGGCCTCCAGCCACTGCAAACTAACTATGCATCTGGATTTACATGGGCACTGGGGAATTGAACCCAGGTTGTTAGGATATGTAGGCAAGTGCCTTAACTGCTGAGCCACCTCTCCAGCCCCTAACTGATGCTTTGATGTTTTATTAATATAATGTGTGTTGAATTTGATCAAATCAAATTATTGTTCAATATCTATTTATATTATCCTGTGACTTTTCTCTAAATGTAATACTTTATAAGAGATTTTCTAATGTTGAACCACATGTGCATTTTTATTATAAATCTTCATAACACTTAACACTACTTAATTCACCTGAATAATATGCTTCTTAATCTAATTTGCCTTTTCAGAAAACAATTAGGAAATTTACATCTCTTTTCATAAGTGAAATTTTTCCTATTGTAATCTTTCCCCCTCTTTTCTTTCATGCTTTGTTGCTTTTTTCCCCTTAAAATATGATTACTCTAAAAATATTACTGTTAGAATGGTTAATTTTTTTATTTCATGAACTGGTACATCCCTTAATAATTCATTCATGTATTGTAGTAGTTTATTTTACATGTCAGCTGATGGGACGGCGGTTGCCCAGATGGATGGCCGACATCATGTGTAGGTAGGTTTGCGGAGGTTTTCCAGAATAGACTGTCATTTAAACCAACAGGATCCAGTTGCCATCCTCCTGTCAATGAGGTGCCATCATCCAAACTGTTGAGGGCCCTGATAGAATGGAAGGATAGAGAAAGGGCAAATTGGCTCTCTGTCTTTTCTATTATCTATTTTTTTGCCCTCAGATATATTCTTGGCTTTGTCCCATTTGGACACAGACTGGGACTTCAACCATTCATTGCTCTGGTTCTCAGGCCTCAGACCTCAGTCCTTGATCAGAACTATGTTTCCTTGGGCCTCTAGCTCATAGACAGCAGACCTCTGACTGCATGATGGCATGAGCCAATCCCTCATAATAAATCTCTGACTACTGATATTATTTTCTACTTAAATTTTATTTTTACATTTTTCTCTACTTGAATTTTAAAAGTAATCTTATTGTTAAACATATGCTGTGTACAGAATAATTTATATATCATGCACTTGTGTAATTTAAAGGAATATAAAAATACCCATACAATTACTACCCAGATCAAACACAGAGCATCACTACTACTTTGAAGTTGTTTCCAGTTGTGTCCCCCTCTTCCCTCCCCAAAGAAAAACACTATACTGAATTGTGAGCTATCATATTGTTGACTTTTGCTGATGGCTTCACCTTTAAAAAAATTTTTTGTTGTTGTTGTTTATTCTTATTTATTTGAGTGCGGCAGAGAGATAAAGAGGCAGAGAGAGAGAGAGGGAGGAAGAGAGAGAGGAGAGAGAGAATGGACACGCCAAGGCCTCCAGCCACTGCAAACAAACTCCAGATGCGTGCGCCCCCTTGTGCATCTGGGTCCTGGGGAATCGAGCCTCAAACCAGGGTCCTTAGGCTTCATAGGCAAGCGCTTAACCGCTAAGCCATCTCTCCAGCCCTCGCTTCACCTTTAATTAGTCATCATTTAATGGCATGGTTTTTAATTGGGCTGCTTTAATTTTTCATATGTGGAATCACACTGTGTGGGTTTTTATGGTATCGCTTTTGCCCCGTGTCATGAGTACACTATTCATCTGCGCTGTCTCTGGCAGCTGACTCGCACTCATCTGCTCTGCTGTATCATTTTCCACTACACACATTATCTGTTCAGCTATGGCATCACATTTTTGCATTGAAGGCTGCAGAAGAGAAATCTGCTATTTCTCAGTGTAAACAGCTTGTTTTGCTTTTCATCTGGATGATCACAGGGCTCTTTAAAAAGAAATCTTTGACAGTCAGAGTTTACTAGAACAAATTCAGATGAATCGTGTATGTTTTCCTGGCACTCTCACATGCTCACTCTTTCATGCCTGTATCTGGTCATTTTTCTCCATGTTCTCATGGAAGATCTCTGCTTTTCCACCTGAAATTGGATAGTGGTTCTCTTAGGGATTATATGTTCACGTGGAAGTATTTCAATCTCAGCATGGGAAACACATGTATATATTTTTCCAATATAAACCATTTAGAAGCCTCATTGTGTGTGTGTGCGTGAGAGAGAGAGAGAGAGAGAGAGCGGGGAGCAGCCTCACCTCTGGCCGAAGGGCTCCTTCTGTGATTGTCACAGCAGCTGAAGCCCAGCAATGCAGGAGAATCCCCTCCTCCATCAGACATGATGGCCTTCCAGGAGCAAACCTCATAGTACCTACCTCCATTCTGTTCTGTGTCCCGAACAAGCAGGCTGGGGTCACGTGGCCTTTCCTGAACACCCGTCCCCTTCTGAAGTAAAGTGGTGGTAGAATTTGAATTTGGGACCACTCTCCACAAAATGACAAACAAGCTTGTGATCATTACTCATCTCTGGCCTCTACCACAAGGAGTGTTTGTTCTCTTCTATTTCTTAGATGTTTGGCCAAGAATCATGAGAGGGATTATGCACTAAATGTATTGACTTTGGTTGCCACTTTGGGTTGGAACTGCCTCCTAATTAGCTTGCACTGACTCTCAAGTTGAACAGTGAGCCTCGTGGCCTTCATGCCGCTGCCCAGCGAGACGAGCAGAGTGGGTAGAGAAAGCATGGACAGTTTAGCAGGTCGGCAGGGAAACTGCCTGAAAGCTACCTCAGATTTACAGTTGCCTGAGGGACAACCCCTTGTTTCTGATGTTGAATAAGGCAGACTTTTCCTTGTACCTATGGACAACGGAGAGGGAGCCTCGTCATTTGCCAGACACCTTGTAGAAGGGAAAATGCACTGGGTGGAAAGTTGGACAATGTCTTTCCGGAGATCCCGTGACCTGCGTTTTCTTTTATTGCTCAGGAAGACCTCTCTCTCTCTCCTCAATCTCTCAAGTCCTGGAGTCTGGCTTCAGTGTCACCTAAGGCTGATGTTGACTTCAAGCACTGGCCAAAACAGTGTTTGAAGGATGAGGTCTGTTTTATTATTGCACAGATTTGTTGTAGTTGTTTTTTTTTTTTTTGAGGTAGTGTTTGACCTGGAATTCATTATGTAGTCTCAGGGTGGCCGCAAACTCATGGCGATCCTGCTCTATCAGCCTTGAGTTCTGGGATTAAAGGCATGCGCCACCATGCCTGGCTTGCATAGATTATTTTGTCTTAAGGGGCTGACAAATTAGGAATGACTTTCCTTTTGGAAGATCTCTAGTTAAGTCCCCTTTTATGGGCCTGGATGTCCTTTTCATATTCGTTCACTATGCAATTAAGATTTCTTCCTTTTTCCCAGGGAAACAAAAGTGATTAGCAAATTGTGACGTTGCTTATTGTTCTTAAGTAAATTGCATTAAAATTTATATGTACTTTTCCAAGAGAAGATAAATTATACAGGGAGGGAAGAAAAGACACAGTGATTGTGAAATTCCTCCGAGAGGTATCTTTGTTCTTTGCTTGTTGCATAATGTATCTATGAGAGCAGACCTGTCTTTCTGGTGGCTGTGATGACAATGAATTCTGATGGGGAGCCTCAAGTTTTCATCCCTGTGACTGGTAGATAATTGAAAGGTCAGGATAAGGTCCCTTTAAAAGTCATCTAATTTTACCCTTGGGGCATGGCTGGGGCCTGTGTGTCATTTTTTTTTTTTTTTTGAGGTAGGGTCTCACTCTAGCCCAGTCTGACCTATGTATTCTCAGGGTGGCCTTGAACTCACAGCGATCCTCCTACCTCTGCCTCCCAAGTGCTGGGATTAAAGGCGTGCGCCACCACGCCCGGCTGGGGGTCATTCTTCTTGCTGCGAGACAGGTGGTATAGGGTAAGGAAGCTGGTCTCAAATTAATTTGATATTTGGAAAGAAGGCTTTTTTCAGCCAAGACCTGGAAACTGTACACATCACAGCCAAGTGTTTCTTGGATTGAGAAAAAGGAGTGGAATAGCTCTGATTATTTTATGCCTGTTGGACTTTGGAAATGGCTGTCACTCCTGTTATACAAGCGGACCCACCAACCTGAGAACTGGGCTGTCTCTAATTTGATAAGGCTATAAGGTATTGCACATCATTCCTTTTGGCTGCACTAAGGCAGGCAGCATGAGGGTGTTTAGAAACAGAAGCCCAAAGACCTTGGCTATCTGATTGCATACGGTGCTAGGGCACTGCCAGAGCCATTTCTAGCTTTGGGCAGAAGGTGGACTTTTGTTTTTGCAAGCAAGCACCTTTAACTGCTGAGCCATCTCTTTAGTCCCACCATACCTTTCTTAGTTATTTAATAACTCTTCGTCTCATTTTTCTCCTCTGTCAAGCATGGTAAAATACAGTGAGCTTTCCAGAGATATTATGAGAAGTAAATGAGCTTCAACTATGTTACATATAGTCTTATTGCTGGCACACAGCACCTGGCCAGAAGCAGCTGGTGGGAAGAAAGGGTTTCTTTTGGCTGGCAGACTCTCGGGGAAAGTCCGCGATGGCAGGGGAGGACATGGCACAAGCAGAAGAAGCTGGCATAACCTCTGCCACAGCTGGTGGCAAACAGTGGCAGGAAGATGAGCCAAACACTGGCTGTAACATCCATAAGCCCGCCCCCAATCACACACCCTCTCCAGGAGGCTCCAATTCCCAACTTGCCACCAGCTGGGGACCTAGCATTCAGAACACATGAGTTTATGGGGAACGCCTAATTCAAACCACCACATACCGTTAAAACAATTTTAGGGGCTAGAGAAAGTGCTTAATCATTATGAGTTATCCATGATAATGTTACCTTACTTGTATCTTTGAAGAGTAAATTTCCCTCTATTTCTTAGTGGGAATGTTTAAAAACCACACAGGTTGGCTTCTACATGAAGATGATTTGTTCTGGGAAATTTGCAGATATTTTACATGTCTTCCCTTGTTGGAAATATATAGCAGATTTTCTGGGTTGGGACACTAGAGTCTTATATGCTTTGTTTAAACACAATAGATAATGCTCACAAATCTCCTTAAATATCCTTCAATTCCCATGAGAAGAAGCATCACTGTGAGGTGATGACAGTGGATCTCAGCTCCATCACCAGTGCTCCCCAAGAGACTCCTGAAACACCAGCTTTATAGCAGAGATGCCTCCCAGCAAGACTGACTATAAAAAGAATTCTCTTTCAAATTGACTTGTGTTATAAAATCAGATATATGATCTCTTGGGGGGGGGCAGAAACTCTCCCAATTGATTGAATGAGAATGTTAAGGAATGAGTAGATGATGTGCTTGCTTTATGCTATAGCCAAGTTGTAAGTTCTTCGCCTGGACTCCTACTTTATTAGTTCATAAATATTTGGAGAAGGGCCTTAAAAGGTGGAAGGCACAGTAAACACTGGTGTGGGTTGGTCAGGTTTGGATACTAGGGCAGAATATTTTTTGAAGCTTGGAAAGGAGCTGTGGAGTTGTTTTTGGAAAAACAACAAAAACAAACAGAACATGACTCAGGAAATCACACTTTAAGGCTGGAGAGATGGCTTAGCTGTTAAGGTGTTTGCCGGTGAGGCCTAAGGACCCATGTTGGACTTCCCAGAACCCACACGAAGACACAGGAAGGGGAGGCAAGCGCAAGGTCGCACAAGATCACTAGGTGGTGCAAGCGTTTGGAGTTAATTTTCAGTGTCTGAGGCCCTGGCACACCAATTCTCTCTTTCCCTCTGTCACTCTCTTTCACTTGCTCTCAAAAAAAATCACACTTTAAACAGACATGGAGATATGACTAAATTTGGATCTCTAGAAAGAAGTCATGGTCCTTACCATGCCTCTTATAGATAGTGCTGTGAGTGGCTTTAAATGCCTCAGGGAACAGTTGTAAACTTCTCTGGATGAACCAAGATGAGGCTCCTGAGATGGAGAAACTTAACTGGGTCTGTATGGCTAATTATGGCGAAATAAGGGGCAAGGCTCAGGGTACTGACTATACTGGACGATTCCATGCTCAACCTTTGAAAGGCATCTCTCTTATTTGGACAGAACATTAGTAGAATTTCACACCAACCTGGCTCTTTATATTTCTAACTAAAGATAGCTGCAATATTGCAATATACCATTAGATGTCACTAGAGGCCACATTATTTTATATATGGCCTTCCAGATGAATTTTACTTGAAATTCATCATTGGGGGAAGGGGAGGAGGTGTCTGATGACTTCTGGAAATCTCTAGATGTTCTTTAGAGATCTAAGAAAACCATGGGAGTTATTTATGTATTTATTTTAGATGGAAAGAAAAAAAAGGAAGAGAGAGAATGGGCATGCCAGGGCCACCAGCCACTGCAAACAAACTCCAGATGCATGTGCCATATGCATCTGGCTTACATGGGTCCTGGGGAATTGAACCTGGGTCCTTTGGCTTTTCAGGCAAGTGCCTTAACCATTAAAGCCATCTATCCATCCTTGGGAGTTTTTTTTTTTTTTTATTAAAAATCATGTTATAATAGTGATGAAACAATTTAAAAAGAATGATTGTTGCAATCAGCTTCATGTTGCTGGATGAACCTCCAGACCAGACACAGTTATGGGAGAAGGGATTTTTTTTCTTTTTAAATTTTTATTTATTATTATTATTTTTTAATTTTTATTAGCATTTTCCATGATTATAAAAAAATCCCACACTTTCTCCTTTGAAATTCCATTCTCCATCATATTACCTCCCCATCACAATCATTGTACTTACATATATACAATATCAACCTATTAAGTACCCTCAGGAGAAGGGATTTATTTAAGCTTACAGATCCAGGGGAAGTTCCAGAATGGAGGAAGAAGCTGGCCCCTCTCACAGGTCCACACAGGGAGAAATACCACCAGCGCTGTAAGCCAGCACACTCCTCTGCCTGTCTTTTGCTGAAATTCCAGATCTGCCCCCCCAAACACCTTAGGGCTGGACCCTAGGATCCACCCACAGTGACATCAAGTTACAAGCTTGAATAAAAATACTGAATCTATCAGGGGACATACACTCAAACTACCACAATGATGTGACTGGCTTTACAGGCAAAACTCTTAGTTGAAGTCCATTAATAGGAAAAAAAGTGGTTATTTCAGGCTGAGCCACCTGGGTTAGAGTGGAGGCCAGCAAACCCTCCCTCTGCTTCTCAGAAAGGACTTTGAAAGATTGTAGACTATGAGATTTTAAGCCCCACAGAACTGGGCTTGAATTCAGCTCCTGTCTTAGTATCTTAGGTATCTTACTTGCCCTCTTCTTGTCCTGACACAACTGTAATATATACACTTCTTAAAAATTTCTGGTGTTTCGAGGTAGGGTCTCACTCTAGCCCAGGCTGACCTAGAATTCACTATGTAGTCTCAGGGTGGCCTTGAACTCACAGCCATCTTCCTACCTCTGCCTCCCAAGTGCTGGGATTAAAGGCGTGCACCACCATACCTGGCGACACCTGTAATATAATGATATTAGCCATACAGTGTTATGAAGACAAAATGAGATAAGTGAAAACACAAAAATTAACTGTTACTATTAACTAAGATTATTCACTTGATAAAAGTATTTTTGATGGCTAGAAACACTTGAAAATGGCAGAGTAGTCCAAATTTTCATTTTAAAAGTGGGAACTGGGGACTCAAGAGGCCAAGTGGTTTGGTCCTCTGATTAGGTTTCACAATTTCATAATACAATGCAATTATTTATGTAAAACAAGACACACAGGCTCTAATCTTTTACAGGTGCATCTGTTCCACTTGGGGAAATTTGATATATCCCTTTTAGAATTTGTAAAACTGGTAAAATACAAAACAATCCTTCTCTTTATAATTCAACACACCAAATACTTTTCTTTTAATCTTTATTTGTTCTATTTATAGAAGTAATTCAGAACAACTTCGTAAAATTTCATCAAGTGGTATACTCGTTATGAGTCTGTTGATTTAGATGAAGCATAGTTTAATAAGTAAATAGAGATGTTTTCATAACTTTTTCAGCCATAGAGTCCATGCTTTTATTTAACTGATTTGTTGATTAGGAAAATATTTTTGTTAGAAAGGTACACAATTCACTGCCAAGTGAAGGTTTTAATGAAATGGAAATCCATGGATGTGTGGCCCCATAATGTCGACTTCTTGATAAATTATTAGCTGAAGGAATCAAAGTGTTGTGGCTGTATTTTCATTTAGTTTACTTTTCTACTGGAATCCCATCTGAATGCTAATATATAAATTTTCTTTCTTGGAATTCCTAAGATTTCTAAATAGGTTTTATTTATTTATTTGAGAGAGAAGGAGGCAGAAGGAGGGTCAGGGCGATACAGATAGACAGACAGACAGACAGAGAGATAGATAGATAGATAGAATGAATAGCCAGGGCCTCTAGCCATTGCAAACAAATTCCAGATGCATGCACCTCCTTGTGCATTTGGTTTATGTGGGTACTGGAGACTTGAACTTGGGTCCTTAGGCTTTACAGGCAAGTGCGTTAACTGCTAGGCCATCACTCTAGTCCTAAATAGTTATTTTTAAGAAAAAATTTTGGGGGGTAAGGTCTCATCATATAGCTAAGTAACTCAGGCTATCCTTGAACTTGTGATCCTCCTGTCTCAGCTTAATATTGCAGGCACGTATGGCCAGGTCTGGCTACAAAATACAAATTTGTGTATCTAGAATCCCATGCAAACTCCATGTGTTCTAATCTCCAGGGTCAGAGAAGCCTTTTTGGATCCTGCAGTCAATTTAAGGATGGTTGATTGGATCCAGGATGTTCTGCCAGTTTTGGGGGTTCCCACAGAAGCGGGGCCATTAGAATCATCCCCAAGTTCTTTTTGACAGTGACCTGGGCTTCGTGGTGGAGCTTGGGCCTTTGCTGCTGCTGCCACAGTGCGAATGTGGCTGCCTGTATGGAAAAGCGCTCGGTAAGTTCTGGAGCCCACGACGATGTTTTAAATTTTAAATACAAAAGATGAGCATAGCCAGGCCTGCTGGCGCACGCCTCTAATCCCAGCACTCGGGAGGCAGAGGTAGGAGGATCGCCGTGAGTTCGAGGCCACTCTGAGACTACAGAGTGAATCCCAGGTCAGCCTGGGCTAGAGTGAGACCCTACCTCAAAAAAAAGATGAGTATAATAATGAATATATAATTATATCCCGGCCTAGATTACATTTATCTTTATACTGTCATAACATAGTCTTTTTTTGTTTGTTTGTTTTTTTTTTTGGTTGTTGTTCGTGACAAAGGGACCCATGAAGATCAGAGTATCTCAGGCCCATGAACAGTGTAATTCAATCCTGAGATACACTTCCAAATTCGGTGTCCTAATTTACTGCATCAGGAAAAGAGTTCCTTCTCAGAGGGTAAACCCTGGCCTGGGGCCTAAGGCGAGGTTGAGTGAAGAAATCTTAGCTCAAGGTTGGGGGAGGTGACCAGAGGCTCAAAGCACTCCTGGCTCAACCTCTAAGCAGGCGGCTGTGAACCCCGAGTCCCTAGGGCAAGATGCGAGGCAGCGCTAGGAGAACCCTGAAGCTTGCACAGAGCAAGAGAGAGTCGGTGTCAAGGTAAAATCCGGGGGGACCGACGCCCCCAGGTTGTCGGCTGACCCACACAAGCTCCCCGTGGAAACCAACCAACCCAAGGGCTCTGGGGGAGCCTAGGAGGAGTCCCAGGGGTGTTTGCACTATTTGTCGCTAAACTCATGCTCAAAGACCCTTTTGGCCTTGAAGCTGCCTAAATCCGTGCCTCACCTGCTTCCCAGATTTTCCGAAGCAGACCGGCTCACCCCACTTGCCAGCCGTCTCTGAATTGCCTTGCAGGCTCTGAAACAATGCTGGTCCAGCTGGGGATGCTGGCTGGATGCCTCCTCCCCGCGCAGGCCTCAGGCAACTGCCCTTGGGGAGAACCAATAGCTAGAGTCAGCTTCCTCATCCCCTCCCCTGGGAAACTGGCGCTGGAGGGGCTCCGAGATTATTCCCAAGCGGGAATCCGCGGCGCGACTCCTGGGGATGCTTTCCTGGTGGGCCGGCAGGTTTCCCAGCCCACGGATTCTCGGTCCTGGCAGGGGCGCTGTGGTCTGATATCCCGAATCTTCCCTGGGGTGCAGGTCTCTAGCCTTGAGTCTACAGGGGCTTCCCTTTTTTGGGGGGAAATAGGGGTGAGACTGGGAGAACTGCTGCAAGGTTTGATTGGTGGGCAGTGGGGTGCAGATGTGACCTGTAGGTGGCGCTGGGCGGTCGGACAGCTGTGCTTCCCAGCCAAGGACGCACCTGTGGGACTTGGGGAGGGGGCGGGAGGTGTGCTTGGGAGACCCCGCCCTCAAGAGCGTTGGTACCAGACTCCCGCGTGACCCCAGAGAAAGGAGTCCCATTGCAGCATGAGGCAGAGGGCGAAGCATCACTCCTGACCGTGGAGGCCACAGCAAACCTGGGGCTGGGGAGGTCTTGAGTGCAGAAGGGAACGTCAGGCATTACAGCAGCTTACCTGCACCAGGTAGGAAGGGGTTAGATCTGGTGCTTTCTCGACACAGGGACCTACCAGGGAAACAGGTGAGACGTGTATCTGGAAGGGGCCCATCAATGGGATGTTGGTGTGCCTGTACATTTCTGGGGGCAACACTGCTCCCACCGTCTTTTGAAGAACGAGTTTTGCCCATCCTGTGAGGCTCTGCTGGACTTGTGAATGCCTCCTGCCCAGAGAGCAGCGGGGCCGCTGGTCTGCTGAGTAGATGGACTCTGCTGGGCTGCAGGGAGAGCTGCCCTTTTGACACCATCCCCACGTTCGTACAGTCTCACTGGGCTTAGGGACATAGAGATGAGTAATATGGAGTCACTACCTTCAAGGCTCAAAGTCTGGAGCGAGAGACAGAGAGCAAACGGGCTGTTGGCACGTAGTGACCACTGCTGTGCCAGAGGTGTGCCCAGGAGGGTGGCGGCAGCTGTGACTGGTGGCGCAGGGCAGGGCAGGCAGACTTGACAGGGAAGGTGAGTCCTGAAGGGCATGCAGGAGTTAGCCAGGGAGAAGTCAGGGAATGGCACGTATGGAGAGGTTGGTTGCCTTCAAAGCAGTGCTTGGAGCTGCTGGCGTTTCAGCCGATGTCTGGAGCTGAGAGCGCAAGATGAGCAGCCGAGAAATCAAAGGCAGAGAGGCAAGTGATGCCCCAAAGCCAGGCTTTCTTCAGCAAAGAACTGGGGAGTTACTGTGAGCCGCCCTCTAGGGGGAGAGATGTGCACAGTCAGGTTTGAATTATAGAAAGAGTAAGTCTGGGAGCCAGGGAGCTGGGAGCTGGAGATGATGACCAGTGGGAAGCCATAACCTGAGACAGAAGACGCTGAAGGCCCCTTGTCTGCATCGCAGCTGCCGGGCCACAGTCCGTGTGGTTTACTGTGTGGCACTCTGGGCCACACAAGGATGAGTCTGGGGGTTGGGAGGAGGCCTCAGGCATGGGAGGGACTTCTCAACCCCTCCCAGGCCCAAGGAGGTGAGTGAGCTTGATGGTGCCCTGTTGACTATGACTGAGGCCATGGTGTGTATGTGGAGGAGGAGGAAGATGGTGGAGCGAAGGTTCTCAGGAGGCCTAAGCCAGGGTTGATAAAGCAGGCTACAAATGGATGGCAGTGACATTGCAGCAACTCAGGGCCGAAGGTGGGAAGAGAGGTTGGCTCCAGTGATTTCTCAAGAAAGAGAGGAGAGGAGAATTGGAGGAGGGGCACTGATCCAGCCTTGGAAGTGACCTGAACCTCCTCCTACAGTCTCAACACCAGCTCATGCAAGGGACAGAGATTCCTGACTTCATCTTGTTTACAGAGACCCAACTGTAGGGAAATGGAACTCTACACAGGAGAGAGAAAATCAGTCCCCTCGTTTCGGGAACTGCTGCTTGGGTCAGCAAGGTCAAGATACCAGCTGGATGAACCCTTCCCTTCCTCTTGCTGTTGTACAACCATAAGAACAGGCCGGCCATGGGGCTAAGCAGGGCTGCAGGAGGGGACCAGAGCCCCAGGCCGGAGCTCCTTACTACGGACACTGAGGACATGGGAAGCACACAGCCGGGCTTTTGCTTTGCGCGTGGCCTCCAGCACCTCCCGAGCCACATCCTGCAAGCCCATGGGGAGTAGGGGAATGTTTCACATCCTTCTCTTGACCCTGTAGCTCTGGGAACACTATGGAGAGAAGTCACCATAGGACGACCTCCCTTCAAGAGCGTGTGTTCCTCAGTTCTACAGGATCTCTCCCAGGCCTTCTCCTGACCACCTGCATGAAGGAATCATGGGAATCCCGTGAGTCTGCGTCAGGAGTAAGAGGAGAGGAGGAAGTCATCTTTGCAGATGGCATGGTGTCAGTCAATGACAAATGCTCCTCAGAGCCTGAGAGTCCCTCTCAAAGAATGGTGGGCATTAGGATCATCTACCAGTGCACTAGAAGCTGAGTCCCAGCTTCCACGGTCAGGGGTTCTGGCTCCATATGATTAGGAATTTGCATTTTCAGGGCTGGAGAGATGGCTTAGTGGTTAAGGTGCTTGCCTATGAAGTCCAAGGACCCAGGTTTGATTTCCCAGTATCCACATAAACCAAGATACATAAGATGGCATGTGTATTTGGAGTTTGTTTGCAGTGGCTGGAGGCCCTGGCACATCCATTCTCTTTCTCTCTCTCTACCTCTCAAATACATAACTAAAATATTGAAAAATAAATTTAAGCTGGGTGTGGTGGCACACGCCTTTAATCCCAGCACTTGGGAGGCAGAGGTAGGAGGATCGCCATGAGTTTGAGGCCACCCTAAGACTACAGAGTGTTTCCAGGTCATCCTGATCTAGAATGAGACCCTACCTAGAAAAAGCACAAATAAATAAATAAATTTAAGGACTGGAGAGATGGTTTAATAGTTAAGGCACTGGCCTGCAAAGCCAAAAGACCCAGATTTGATTTCCCAGGACCCACGTAAGCCAGTTGTACAAGGTGGTGCATGCATCTGGAGATCATTTCCATGGCTAGAAGCCCTGATACACCCATTTTCTCTCTCTCTCTTCCTCTTTCTCTCTCTCAAATAAATGAATAACAAGTTAAGAAAAACTACAAAAGTAAAGTAAAAATTTTAAAGAAAAAGTAGGAGAATACAGAATGAATTCCAGGTCAGCCTAGACTAGAATAAAACCCTACCTCGAAACCCCTCCTCCCAAAAAAAAGAGAAAGAAAGAAAGAAATTTGAATTTTCAATAAGTACTTCAGGAGACCAACTCAGTTGGCTCCCAGACCACACTGGACCTTGAGATGCTTAAAGAGGGCAAGCAGCCCGTCTTCCCAGACAGAGGTGGTCTAGATCCAAAGCTCGTGAGAGGGCCGTCTGAAGGAATTGGCCTTCCCCTTGCAGAACTCTTGGGCCCACCTCCAGCATCATTGTCTGTTTCTTAGCCAGGAACAATTGGGAAGAGAGCTCAGTCAGTAAAATTTATGCAAGCATGAGGACCTGATTTAGATTCTACTAACCTATATTTACAACAGAAAAACCACCCTGATCCAAAAAAAGCCAAGCATGGTGTCCGGCTAGCATGCTCTAGAGATCTGCCTATCTCTGCCTTCTTAGTACTGGGATTGTAAGCACACACCACCATGCCCAATTGTGTTTTAAAATTATTTATTTGATGTGAGGGGAGTGAAGGAGAGGCCCCAGGAACCAGGGCAGCAGAGAGATAAGTGTGTCTCAGTCTGGGAGTGACCTGTCTTGTGGCACAAAGTGAGCTGGGTAGCCTGAGTTGCCCAACAGGTATCTATGCACATCTACTTCCTTTTTGTTTGTTTGATACGGGTTCTATTTTATGTTGCCTAGGCAGGCCTCCAACTCACGATTCTCCTGCCTCAGCATCCCAGGTGCCACCATACCCAGCCTGTACTTGCTACAAGAGCCTCAGAACTTCTCTCCTGCAGACGGGCGAGGTAACGTCCAGCCTGTCGGGGCGAGCAGCCCAGGCTAGATAATGAGCTTTCTCCAGGGAACTGGACATTGTGTTCCAGTCCTGGCTCCTCTGTCTCTGACCTGCTCTGTGACCCAGGGGGAAGGGATTTGTCCTTTCTGAATCTTCCTTTCATGGAATGGAAATCTGCCCTATGTGTAGTCATGAGATCAAAGTGTGGCCTGGTTGCAAAACCACGAGCTCATCTAGATGGCCACTGAGCTCATGGGTGGACAGCATCCAGCACAAAATGGGCTATGGTAGATGCTCAACCAAATGCTAATTCCCTCCCACACGGCTCAAATTTCAAACAGCTTATCCACAACTCTCCTCAATTTCCTCCACATTCCCCCCCTCCCCCCCGCCGACTTTATGATCTTTCTTAGTCCTGTTGCCTTCCCTGTGAATGGTGCGCAGTACCCCCAGCTTAGACACTGGCTGCCTGGCTTCCTTCCCTACACCTCCCCAGTGCTTGAGCAGAGCAAGATGCTATTAAGACCCACAACAAAAAAAGGGGATAATGTTATGATTGATATTATACTCTATTTCCTTTTTTTTCTGTCTAACAGTTGGTTCTTTTTCTAGCAGATTTTTTTTTTTTTAATTTTGTGGGTTATATTTTTCTTCAGATACTAAATTTCTTTGGGCTCCTTGAATACGCAGAATCATTTCCACCAATGTTCTGTTTAGATGGCAGGGAAAGTCTGTTTAGGTTTATAAAACAACCCACGTTATCAGTAATCCACAAAGGGAACAATCTACGTGATTAGTTGAAATTAGTTGAGAATTGATTGGGGCATCGTAAGGCAAGTCCCTTCACTGATTGTGGTGTGAACTCCGGGGTCTAGAGCCATTATCAACAAAGTTAGACCTTCTTTTTTTAAATTTGTTTTTGTTTTGTTTATTTTTACTTATTTGAGAGCGACAGAGAGAGACAGAAAGAGGCAGAGAGAGAGAGAGAATGGGCACGCCAGGGCCTCTAGCCATTGCAAACCGAACTCCAGACATGTGCGCCCCCTTGTGCATCTGGCTAACGTGGGTCCTGGAGAATCGAGCCTCAAACCGGGGTCCTCAGGCTTCACAGGCAAGCGCTTAACCGCTAAGCCATCTCTCCAGCCCAAAGTTAGACCTTGTAAGCCTAGTTCTGGGCCATTGGCTGCTGGCTCCTTGAAGGTCGGGAAGGCTTTCCAGGGCCATCATCTGTGAACTGAATACTTTACGTACAGAATATAGCGGATTTAAAGGCAGCTCCTGGATCTGAGTAATTCACAATCTTTTTTCAGAGACAGGCGAGGCCTATAGTGAGATGGATGGGCTAGACTCACGGAAGGCTCAGCTTTTCAAGTTGGCATGCTCTGCTCTAGCAGTTAATTTCTCATTGCTGGGACAAAACACCTGACCAGACAGAAGCGGCGTGTGGAAGGAAAGGGGGTGAGTTCAATGGTCAGGCTGTTCAATGTCCACGTACCCCTCTGCTGGCACGCCGTCTTCTTGGACTGTCTTGTTCGCAGTCACTCGTCACTCACAACCCCTCAGTCCTCGGTCTTGTCTCTTCAGACCCCAGAGCCACCGAGAGTGCGTGGAATATTCTGTTCAGAGAATCCAAGAGAGAGCCACATGGCTTTCAGATTGAGACCGCAGTGGTAATTCCTTCAGCTCAATTACAATGACAAACTTTTTTTTTTTTTTTTTGAGTGTGACAGACACAGAGAGAAAGACAGATAGAGGGAGAGAGAGAGAGTGGGCGCGCCAGGGCTTCCAGCCTCTGCAAATGAACTCCAGATGCGTGCGCCCTCTTGTGCATCTGGCTAACGTGGGACCTGGGGAACCGAGCCTCGAACCGGGGTCCTTAGGCTTCACAGGCAAGCGTTTAACCGCTAAGCCATCTCTCCAGCCCCAGTGACAAACTTTTAACTCTCTCCTTCTTTCCTCTCCCTGCCCGGGCACCCTCTTCAAACTTTATTTCAATGGTGAGGTGTATCCCAAAGGGAACATGATGCCCGTGGTTCCTGCTCTTGTCTCTCCTGCCAATTAACCACACTTTCTGCTTTATCTCACAATTATCCTCTTCCAAATTCACCATAAATTGGAGATTTAACTGGTTATATTTGTGCACTCTTATTTCCAAATTAAGAGCTCATTCTGAGGTTCCTTGTAGCATGGACTTTATAGGATCACTATTCAGCCCATGAGCTCTCCCAACACGGTCCATGTATCTCCTACATATTTGATCTCAGTCTGAGAGTCTATGGTCTCTTACATATTTTATATAGATAAATGGCTGACATAAATATTTTTAGAAAACTAAACATCGAGATTGATAGATTTTATCAAATTTTATCTCTGGTTAAAATTCATGGGCCATGAATCTGGCCAAATGTCAACCATTTTGATTGAGTACTACCAAAAAGATACCCATGGTATAAATCCAGGAAATACACAGTATAAATCGCAGAGATGTTTCATCCATACTTTGAACCTAAGGATCAGTCACATGTTGTTAATAGTTGCTTTTTAAAATTTCATCTTTGTCTGTTGGCATCTTTGAAATACTAACTTTAGACATTAATTATAGCTGATTATAAACCTACTTTTTCTTCTAAGTTTATCAGTGAGAACTGGGGATGAAAGAAACTGAGAAGACGTGAAAAGTATTTACATCTGAATAGTAAAATTTTGTAATACAGGAATAATTTTATTGTAATATCTGATTGCCTAAGACACCATTTTATAAATATCAAATTAATATAAACTCATTGCCGCAGGCTTGAATAAAGCACATTAGCACAAAGAGAACAGAAAATGTTGTCATAATCCCAGCAATCAGAACAAATTGTTAATATTTTGGGATATGCTTTTATTGTCCTTTTTTTTACTGAATGCACATATAAATATGTTGTGTAAAGACAAGTCCATATTTACACATTCATGGTTTTAGGATTATAGCTACTTCTGCCTTTACAAAAAAGGTAGAGTCTTTTTTTTTTCACATGCAAATATGAAGTGTAAAGACAATGAATTCTGTACTTACACTCATGCTCTTGGGATTGCAGCTACTTCCACCTTTTAGAAGAAGGTAGAAGCACTCCTAGGCATATATCCAAAGGACTCATCTCATTTCCTTAGAAGTACGTGCTCAACCATGTTTATTGCTGCTCAATTTATAATAGCTGGGAAATGGAACCAGCCTAGATGTTCCTCAACAGATGAGTGGATAATGAAGATGTGGCACATTTATACAATGAAGTTCTACTCAGCGGTAAAGAAAAATGAAGTTATGAAATTTGCAGAAAAATGGATGGACCTGGAAAGTATTATACTAAGTGAGGTAACCCAGGCCCAGAAAGCCAAGCGCCACATGTTCTCTCTCATGTGTGGATCCTAGCTACAGATGATTGGGCTTCTGCGTGAGAATGAAAATACTTAGTAGCAGAGGCCAGTAAGTTAAAAAGGAGACATAAAGGGTAGAGAAAGGAAGGGAAGAGGATACTTAATAGGTTGATATTGTACATATGTAATTACAATGAATGTAATGGGGAGGTAATATGATGGAGAATGGAATTTCAAATGGGAAAGTGTGGGGGTGGGGAGGGAGGGAATTACCATGGGATATATTTTATAATCATGGAAAATGTTAATAAAAAATAAAAAAAATTTAAAAAAAAAAAAAAGAAGAAGGTAGAGTCTATGGCCATGCCACCCTGGACATGCCTGATCTTGTCAGAAGGTAGAATTCATTTCAAGGAAGTTTTTTTTTTTTTTTTTTTTTTTCTTATTTAGTTCAGAAACATTTCAATTTACTTTTTTTTTTTTTTTTTTTCAAGGTAGGGTCTCACTCTGGCTCAGACTGACCTGGAATTCACCATATAGTCTCAGGGTGGCCTCGAACTCTCTGCGATCCTCCTACCTCTGCCTCCTGAGTGCTGGGATTAAAGGCGTGCGCCACTATGCCTGGCTTCAATTTACTTTTATTTATTTTATTTTTTAAGAGAGAGAGAGAGAGAGAGAGAGAGCCAGAGAGAATTGGCATGCCAGGGCCTCAGCTACTGATATCAAATGCCAGGCGCTTGCACCACCTAGCGGTCATGTGTGACCTTGCATTTGCCTCACCTTTGTGCATCTGGCTTATGCTGGATCTGGAGAGTAGAACATGGGTCTTTAGGCTTCGCAGGCAGGCAACTTAACCGCTAAGCCATCTCTCCAGCCCTCTAGTAAGGAAATATTTCTAATGGTCCTTCTAAGGTGGATGCGCCTCTCCCCTACGCCTCTCTGAGACATGAGAAGAAGAGGTGAAGTTCAAAGTTTTATAAATTACTCACCACTGAGGAGGAAACGTTGAGTGATTTGTGGGCAGCTCAAAAGATTGCAGATGAGCCTGGAGAGGTGGCTCAGTAGATAAAGGGCTTGCCACTCAAGTCTGAGTACCTGAGTTCAATCCTCCCCAGACACCATGGAAAAAACCAGAAGCAGGGATTGCAGAGGTGGCTCAGTGCTTAAGGCACTTGCCTGCAAAAGCCTAAGGACCATGTTCAGTTCCCCAGTACCCATGTAAAGCCAGATGCACAAGGTGGTACATGCACCTGGTGCTTGTTTGCAGTGGCTAGAAGCTCTGATGTGCCCATTCTATCCTCCCCCCTCAAATAAATAAATAAAATATTTGAAAACAAAAATAAAAGCAAAAACTAGAAGCCATGGCAGGCTGCTGTAATACCAGCAAGCTGACAGGAAGATAGGAGGTGGAGACAGGAGAATTTTCTAGAACCTCCCAGTGATGGTGAGTCTAGCAAAAAATAGCATAGAAAAAAACTCAACAGTAGAGTGAGATCTAGAGAGAAACTCTGTTTCAAAAACATGTTTCAAAAACATGAGGTAGAAAGCTAAAGACTGGCTAAAGACTATCTCCACATGCCCACCATGGTATGCACTTTCACATGCACACAAAACACCTACACGTGAACACAAAAAATAAAAATAAGTTTTGTCCTTCAAAAACTAGATTTGAAGGCCAGGTGTGGTGGCGCACGCCTTTAATCCCAGCACTAGGGAGGCAGAGGTAGGAGGATTGCCGAGAGTTTGAGGCCACAGTTAATTCCAGGTCAGCCTGAACTAGAGTGAGACCTTACCTTGAAAAAAAAAAAAATAAAGAAAATAAAAATAAGTGTGTATATTAGTTACTTTCATTTCACTTTGATCAAAATACCTGACAGAAACAAGGAATAAAACGTTTGTCTTGACCCATGGTTTCAGAGGTTTACAGTCCAAGAAGGTGGGGAAGGTGTGGGGCAGGGAAAGGTGTGGCTCCGTAGGCAGGGCTAGGAGTGTGCGGCGTGAGCTGTCCACATGGCTCAGACCGGGAAGCTGAGAGCGCGGGCCAAGTCAGGAGGGAGACTCAAACCTTCAGAGGCCTGACCCCAGTCATCTGCCCCGCCAGGTAGACCCCACCTCCTGACTGTTCACTGCTACCTCAAACAGCCCCCCCGGCAGGTAACGAGTGCTCAGCACATGATGCTGTGCAGAACTTCTCAGATTCACCCCCAGCGCTGGGAAAGATGAGAAGGGGAAGTGGGGAGAAGCTCTGCAAGCCACCACAGAGCCGAGGCACTTGGGGCAGTGACCGGCAGGGAGCTCCCTGTGGCGGTGGGGGGTGTCTGCTGCGCGGGGCAGTGCGGTTTCGTGCCCTGTGCCGTGATTAGAGTCCACCCTGAGGGCCTGCAGTAGTGGACCTTGCTGGCAACAACACCCTTGGGTTGGTGTTGCTCTAGCTAAAAGGAAGCCTGGAATGATTGCAACGGAGACAGAACAAAGGAGCAGAGGCTGCGCAAGGTGCAAATGGAGATCCAGAAGATTCCATGCACGCGTAATTTTGTGGCCAACTTTAAAAAAGTTTTTAATGTTTTTTATTTATTTATTTGACAGAGAGAGAGAGAGAGAGAGAGGGAGAGGGAGGGAGGGAGGGAGGGAGGGAGGGGGGAGGGAGGGAGGGAGGGAGGGAGAGAATGGGTGTGCCAGGGCCTCCAGGCGCTGCAAATGAACTCTGGATGCGTGCGCCCCCTTGTGCATCTGGCTAATGTGGGTCCTGGAGAATTGAACCTGGGTCCTTTGGCTTTGTAGGCAAACACCTTAGCGGCTAAGCCATCCCTCCAGAATCTTGTGGCAAACTTTTAAAAACAAATATTTTATTTATTTTTTATGAGCGAGAGAGAGAATATGGGCACACTAAAGCATCTAGCCACTGCAAACAAACTCCAGACACATGCGCCACTTTGTGTATCTAGCATTATACGGGTACTGGGGAATCGAACCCAGGTCCTTAGGCTTTGCAAGCAAGTGACTTAAACACTGAGCCATCTCTCCAGCCCTCAATTTTTTTTTTTCCACTTAGTAAAATAAAATGAACAGCATGAGGAGAGTCTTTCACATCACCGTGGAGCTTGGTTTGTGTTGGCAGCACTCTTTTGAATACTGTGTCAGGGGCATGGTTGAAGGGATTAAAAGATTCAAGACAACATTGAATTAATCTGCAGTAATTATGGTGCAATCACTAATGTAGCAAAATACTGTCTCCAGCCTCTCTCCCCCTGGGCCTTGGAAGAGACCCTAGTGGCAGAGAGGAGGACTGCTCTCAGCGTACACAAGGCGCTGCTGTGGAAACCCTGCTCACTGTGGTTCCCAAGCCTGTTTACGTCTTTCAATCCTAGAAGTGGGAACACAGGCTCCAGATGCATTCAGAACTTATCTTGACATTATCAGTTGTCTTCCCCGGAAGCTATATATAGTTTTACTTGAGGCAAATATCTTTTCCAAGACTGTATAATTCATTTTTTTAAATTTTCAAGGTGGGGGGGGGGGTCTCACTGTAGCTCAGGCTGACCTGAAACTCACTCTGTACGCCCAGGCTGGCCTCAATCTCACAGAGATCCTTCTACCTCTGCCTCCTGAGTGCTGGGATGAAAGGTGTATGCCACCATGCCTGGCTTTGTATAATTCAGTTTTTAGTATTTTTTACATTTTATATTAAGAAACAGCACTTGACCATTTCTTTTTTTTTTTTTTTTGAGGTAGGGTCTCACTGTAGCCCAGGATGACCTGAAATTCATTATGTAGTCTCAGGGTGGCCTTGAACTTGTAGCAATCCTCCTACCTCTGCCTCCTGAGTGCTGGGATTAAAGGCATGTGCCACCACGCCTGGCAACCATTTCTGTTTTCATTTTGTAGTCAAGACACTTTCTGCTCCCTTTCCTTTTTTAAATGAACTGTTTTATGTCTTTTGCTTGTTCTTCCTATTTGGGTTCTCATCTTTTTCTTATTAATTTTTGTGATCTCACATGATGAGAATATTAAACAACTCTGCTGGCTAATGTATTGTATATTGTAGGCATTTTTCTCCCCCACCCCCATTTTGTCATTTGATTTTAATTTTTGTAATGGTGTTATAGTATTTAGGGACACCATTGTTTTAAATCTTCACACAAATTTGTTCATGTTTTCCTTTATGAATTCTATATTTCATGTTATACTTTAAAAGACTTTTCTTGTTTTTGTCTAGTTCATTTATGGCTTTAGTATTTTTTTGAATTTAACTCTTTAATCCACTTGGAATTATTATTTTTATTACAGATTTGATATTAGACATTTGGTAGAGTTTTAGTTTAATTTTTCTGCTGAATATTATCCAATGAGTCCAGTGTCCTTTATTAACACATCTTTCTTCACTGATTTTAAATGCATGATTATGTCATACTAGATTATACTACATGCTCATGTTAATGTTGCTCTGGAAGAGATCTATTTATTTCTTCCTTTTTATTTCTAATAATAAACTTTCCATTTACCTGGGCATTTTCTTAAAATCAAAACTATATTTCTCAGTCTCCTTTGTCAGCAAGTATAGTCATGTAACTCTGGCCTTTTTTTATTCCTTTTTCATTTGTGTGTGTGTGTATGTCTTGCTGCTGCAAATGGATGACTGTCTGACTTTATGTGGGTGGCTAGGGAATCATACCCAGGCCATCAGGCTTTCTAAGCAAGTGCCCTTAACTGCTGAGCCATCTCCCCAGGCCCTGTTCTCTGGTCTTTGCGTTAGAATTGGGAGGGATGTGTCTAGCACATCTTTATCACATCTTCCAAGGCTCAGGGTCCATTGTGGAAGAGGTGGCAGAGGAAGGGCAGACGTCCTTACAACGTGCTCCTCCAGACACAAAATGGCCTGGATATCCATGACCTCACAGTGCCTGACACTACCTACACGAGACCATCATAATAGGAGGAAAAAATGATTACATCAAAATAAAAGAGACACTTATTAAGAGGGGGCAGGGGTATGATAGAGAGTAGAGTTTCAAAGGGGAAAGTGGGGGGAGGGAGGGAATTATTATAGGTTATTTTCTACAATTATGGAAGTTGTCAAAAAATTTTTTTAAAAGTTATTAAGGGCTGGAGAGATGGCTTAGTGGTTAATGCACTTGCCTGTGAAGCCTAAGGACCCATGTTCTACTCTCCAGATCCCACGTTAGCCAGACACACAAAGATGAGGCAAGCGCAAGGTCTCACGTGCCCACTAGGTGGCGCAAGGGTCTGGAGTTAGATTTCAGTGGCTGAGACCCTGGTGCACCAATTTTCTATCTCTCCTCTCTCTCTCTGAGAAAAAAAGTTATAACAGAAATATTCTGTTTACATTAGCACAAATTACAGTAAAAATATAATTTAGAAAAAGCTACCTAGAGATTTAATACTTTTTCTGGGATTTTTTTTGTTTTGTTTTGTTTTGGAGGTAGGGTCTCACTCTAGCTCAGGCTGAACCTGGAATTCACTATGTAGTCTCAGGGTGGCCTCGAACTCATGGTGATCCTCCTACTTCTGCCTCCCAAGTGCTGGGATTAAAGGTGTGTGCCACCACGCCTGGCTTTTTTTTTTTTTTTTGGTTCTTTTTCTGGGATTTTGCACACATATATGTGAGATATACATATTAATAAACTTTTATTTGTTTTTCTCTTGTTATTTTTTCTTTTATTAGAGACTTTCGGTAAAGGGGTATGGAAGATAGATAATTTTATTTTTACTCATGTTCAACTTTGGTCTTATTTAAATCATTGTTTCGTTGTTTTTATTGGTTACTGCAAATGAACCTAATCCTAAGTGATGGGCTTTATGTTGGGGTCCCTGATTTATCTGCTTGTTCCTGTAACAAGACTATGTAATTTGATTTGAACGTTGAAATGCATTTTAATATGTGACAAAGTAAGCATCTGTGTTTTCTACTTTTCTTTTTCCTGTGATAACAATGCCTGACAAAAGCACCTTATGGGGTCAGGGAGATGGCTCAGTGGTGAAAGGCGCTGGCTTGTAAGCCTGCTGGCCTAAAGTCAGCTCCCCAGTGCCCGCATAAAGCCAGACGCACAGCACTGCGCACATCTTCAATGCCAATGTGCTCACAGCAACGGGAGGTGCAGCCAGGAGCATCTGGAAGCTCATGGGCTACACAGCTAGAGCACAGTGAGAAATGGGAAATGGATGCCGAAGATCCCGTATATTTGGTGTTATTACCTACACTGTTAGGCAAGCAATAAACATTTTTGTTGTTGTTGTTTTGAGGCAGGGTCTCACTCTAGCCCAGCTGACCTGAAATTCACTATGTAGTCTCAGAGTGGCCTTGAACTCCTGGTGATCCTCCTACCTCTGCCTCCCGAGTGCTGGGATTAAAGACGTGTGCCATCATACCCAGCTAACATTTTTTTTCTTTTTTAAGTTTCCCTGTTGCGCTGGGAAAATTATATAGTAGTTCTCCCTTATCTATGGTCTCACTTTTTATGGTTTCAGTTACCTGAGATCAAATATGCTCCAAAAATGTTAAATGGAGAAACTCCAGAAATGATTCATATGTTTTTATTTTCATGTTGTTCTGAGGAGTGTGATGAAAGCTCATGCAGTCCTCACTAGACGGACCTGCCCTTTTGTCTAGGGTGTCCACACAGTGTACAGTGCCTGCTCATCAGTCCCGTAGTGTTCATCTTGGCTATAAGATCAACTGCTGAGGGATCTCAGTGCTGTGCCCATGTAACATTTATCTATTTAATGATGGTCCCAAAGCACAGGAGTAAGTGAGGCTGGCACCTTGGGTATGCCAAAGTGGAGCTGCAGAGTTCCTTTAAGTGAACAGGTCAAAGTGAAGTAAGATCTTTTGAGAAAGAGAGAGTTCCTATTTGCATAATTTTTATTAAAGTATATTCATATAACTGTTCTATTTTATTATTAGTTGTTACTCTCCTATTGTGACTAATTTATAAATTAAACTTTATGGGCTGGAGAGATGGCTTAGCGGTTAAGCGCTTGCCTGTGAAGCCTAAGGACCCCGGTTTGAGGCTCGGTTCCCCAGGTCCCATGTTAGCCAGATGCACAAGGGGGTGCACGTGTCTGGAGTTCGTTTGCAGAGGCTGGAGGCCCTGGCACGCCCATTCTCTCTCTCTCCCTCTATCTGTCTTTCTCTCTGTGTCTGTCGCTCTCAAATAAATAAATAAATAAATTTAAACTTTACTATATGCATAGGAAAAACAATGCATATAGAGTTCAGTGCAATCTCTGGCCTCACATCTTCTGGGGGTCTTTTAAAAACTTTAATCAATTTTTTTTATTTATTATTTGAGAGAGAGAAAGAGACAGATAAAGACAGAGAGAGAACAGGCTGGCGAGGGTCTCCAGCCACTGCAAAGGAAACTCCAGACACATACAGCAGACACATGCACCACCTGTGCCTCTGGCTTTATGTGGGTCCTGGGGAATTGAACCTGGGTCCTTTGGCTTTGCAGGCAGGTGCCTTAACCACTAAGCTATCTCTCTAGCCCTTAAAATCTTTTTGATTGACAATTTTCATACATGTATATAAAGTATTTTTATCACAACCTCCTCCTGTTACCTTATAGTGTCTCCCCTCCCCCAGCCTCCTCCTACCAAATTCCTTCTTCTTTCCAATTAGTCTCTCTTCTACATTGATGTCTTTTTAATTTTTTTGTAATTTTTTATGAGAGAGAGAGAGAGACAAAGAGAGAGAGAGAATTGGCACACCAGGGTGTCCAGCTACTGCAATCGAACTCCAGACATATGCGCCCCCTTGTGCACGTGTGTGATCTTGGGCCCTTGCAGCACCTTGTGCATCTGGCTTATATGGGACCTGGAGAGTTGAGTATGGGTCCTTAGGCTTCGTAGGCAAGCACCTTAACCGCTAAGCCATCTCTCCAGCCTCATTGATGTCTTTAAAAAATTAATACTGGATAATTGGTTTAATGTACGTTGATATCAACTTCCCTAATACTTGAAATCAGAATTTTTCTTTTCACACTCCTTTGCCATCTATAACAGATTTCTGATGGGCTTGTACCAGTAACAAGAGTCCCTATGAGGTCCAAAGCATTCCTTCCCATCCTCTGGTTCCTACATTCTTTCTGTCTCTTCTTCCACAGTGTTCCTGGGCATTGGAGAGGATGATAGAGATTCTCATTCAGGACTGAGCACTCAGCAGTCACCTAAAAAGTTATTTATTTATATTCAAGAGAAAGAGAGAGCGAATGAGAATGAATGGGAGCACCAGGGTCTCCTGCCACTGCAAATGAACTCCAGACTCATTCACCACATTATGTATCTGGCTTTACGTGGGTACTGGAGAACTGAACCTGGACCATCAGGCTTTGCAGGCAAGCACTTTTAACTGCTGAGCCACTTCTCAAGCCCAACAGTCACTTATTTTTAGGAAATTTGAGTCTCCCCTGGGGGGTGGGTCTTGAAATATTCTCCTGGATACATGGAGGCTATGGTTGTCTTGGATACATGGCAGTTTGGTGAGTGAAGTTGCAGGAATGGTATCTAGTATGTAGGAAGGATAAAATTGTTGAGAGGCACCTGAGAACTAAGATTAAGATTGCAGTAAAAGGCTGGAGAAATGGCTTAGTGGTTAAGGGGCTTGCTTGTGAAGCCTAATGACCCATGTTTGATTCTCCAGGTTCTACGTAAGCCAGACAACCACGGTGATGCAAGTGTGTGAGGTCGCACATCAACATAGGATGGTGCACGTGTCTGGAGTTTGATTGCAGTGGTTGGAAGCCCTGGTGCGCCAATTCTCTCTCTCTCTCTCTCTTTCTCTTTCATTAAAAAAGGCCAGTCCAAGCTGGGCATGGTGGCATACACCTTTAATCCCAGCACTCTGGAGGCAGAGGTAGGAGGGTCACTGTGAGTTCGAAGCCACCCTGAGACTATATAGTGAATTCCAGGTAAGCCTGAGCTAGAGTGAAACCCTTCCTCAAAAAAACCAAACCAAACCAAACAAAAAACCAAAAACAACCACAAAAAGGCCAGTCTGTGGGGCTTGCCTCAAAGAAAAAATGCAGTGACAAGTTATAGAAGAGAAATAGAAGGTCTCCAGAGAAACTCATTCAATGAGAAGGATGAAGCGTTTTCCATAGGGACCAGGGGATCTAGAAATTGTTTCAATTGAAGAGAAAGATAGGGCTTGAGAGATGGCTTAGCAGTTAAGGCACTTGCCTGGGAAGCCTAAGGACACCGGTTCTACTCCTCAGAACCCATGTAAGCCAGCTGCACAAGGTCACGCACACACACACACAGGTCACGCACGTTTCTGGACTTCAAGTGCAGTGGTTAGGGGCTCTGGCATGTCAATTCTCTCTCACACAACATAATAAATAAGTAAATAGAGAGAGAGAAAGGTAATCCAAGAAGGCTGAATGAGCTAGGCGTGGTGGGGTACACCTGAGATGGCAGCACTGGGGAGGCTGAGGCAGGAAGATTAGGACTTGGAGGCTGTCCTGAACTATTCATTGATACCCTACCTCAGAAACAGAGCAAAGCGAAGCAAAATAGAAGGCAGATGGCTTGAAGACACTCTGGTGGCAGAAATGTATGTTGTATGTATGTTTCACTGTCATATCTTCTTGTTGATATTAAGAAACAGACATTACAAATAGGCCATGGCGGGACCATATACAGTGACGGAACTTTGATCGGCCCATGCAGCAGCTAGCCAAGAGCCCAGGCCAGCTCCTCTGCAGACAAGGGTCCCGGAGCATCTGGTCTCAACAAGAATGGCATTTCCCCAAGGCTTTGCCCTGGTTCCAAGCTCAGGATCAGCTGGGGAAAGCAAAATATGCTTCTCAAGCTAATCACAGAGGATGCTAGCTGGCTAGTCTCCAAGGCCAACAGAATCTTGGTTCACGCTATTGAAACTGAGTACCACCACCTGGGTGGTTCAAAGGATAAGCACATATTTCTTACAGTTCTGGAAGCGTTCTGAGATTAGGGAGCCTCCATGGCTGGGTTCCACTGAGGACTCCCTTCCCGGTTTCTGTTTCCTCATAGATCCACTTGACAGAATGTGGGGCAAGAGGCTCTGGCTTCTTGCAAAAGCACCCCCATTCATGAGGGCTCTATCAACATGATCCAGTTTCCCAAAGCCCCACCTTCAAACACCTCCACATTAGGATTAGGGTTTCAACGTAGGAGAGGATGGGAACATTCAGTACCTGGCACAGCGCACATAATACCACCTCCCAAGTTTAAATCTTCCCTAGTCTCTGCCTGCCTCAGAGTTCTCCAAATGAAAGAGACGATGACTAACCTCTGCTAACAGCAAGCTCAGAATAAATGGCCTCTGCACTCACTTGAGCAGCCCTTTGTTTATTTTTACAATATTCTTGGGTTTTGAAGCTAGGCAGTTATGTCAGGCAGTTAAGACTTCCCTCCTTCCAGATAGCCGTGCATTCTTCATGTTTCTGATTCTGATAGCTGTACATTTATATTCCTATTATATTCTAATGACTGTACATTTGTACTTTTATTACATTCTGATAGCTGTACATTTATATTTCTGCTAGCGGGACATTTCTGTCTTATTGCTGAGCACTGAAATGGCCATGACTGTGTCATATAATAGTGGCAGTGGCAACTATTTGTATCCTACACCTTATTTTACTGGGAATGTCTCTAAAAATTCTTCCTTTAAATCAACATTTTCCATTGATTTGGAGTAGATATTCCCCTTCTATTCAGAAATATATTTTCATTTTTAAATGTTAAAAAGGAAAAAAAAAAGAAATACACTTTCGCTGTGTATGGTGGAGCACGTCTTTAATCCCAGCCCGCGGGAGGCAGAGGTAGGAGGCTTGCTGTGAGTTCAAGGCCACCCTGAGACTACATAGTGAATTCCAGGTGAGCTTGGCCTAGAGAGAAACCCTACCTCAAAAAAAAAAAAAAAAAAAGAAAAGAAAAGAAAGAAAGAAATATGTGTTCGTCTCCAGATTATTTAGTTTTCTTGTTTTATTTATTTATTTACTTAATTTTTTTTTAGAGAGTGAGAGCAAAAGAGAGAGAGAATTGGCACACTAGGGCCTCAACCACTACAATCAAACTCTAGATGTATGTGCCACCTAGTGGGCATATGCAGCCTTGCCCTTGCCTCACCTTTGTGTGTCTGGCTTATGTGGGATCTACAGAGAGATCGAACGTGGGTTCTTAGGCTTTACAGACAAGCGTCTTAACTGCTAAGCTATCTTTCCAGCCCTTGTTTTCTTGTTGTTTTGGTTTTTCGAGGAGGGTCTCACTCTAGCCCAGGCTGATCTGGAATTCACTGTGTAGTCTCAGGCCTGGAACCCATGACAATCTTCCTTCCTTGGCCTCCTGAGTGCTGGGATTAAAGGCGAGCGCCACCACGCCCAGCACAGCAGCATGCTTTCAGTATCTACTGGGTTAGTCTTTTTCTCCTTATGGTTAATATATTAATAGAAATTCTAATTTTGGTCCTTACTTGTCTTCTTATAAAAATAAACCTAGTTGATCACAATGCATTATTCTCTTATCACACTGCTGCATTTAATTGGCTTATATTTTATTCAAGATTTTTGCATCTATATTCATAAGTCAGGTTGGTCTGTAATTTTCTCTTTTTGGTTCTATTTTAGTCACACTTGTGACTCAGGAATCTATTCCATCAATATTATAGATTCTCCTTTTTGTTAACTGGCTGATGGTTTGAAATATATGCGCGTGCGCGCGCGTGTGTGTGTGTGCGTGTGTGTGTATGATTTCCTTTGTTTTTCTTTCTCTGTAGCCTCACGCTGATCTTGAACTCATACCCAGCCATCATCTTACCTCAACCTCCTGGGTGCTGACACTAAAGGCATGTACCACCATACTCAGCTATAATATTTTTTGTTTCGTTGGTTTCTTTTTCTTTTTCTTTTTTGCAATGCTGGGGATGGATCCCGGGGCATTTCACCTGCCAGGCAAACTCTCTGCCACTGAGTTGTATCCTAAGACCTAGAGTTACTGTCTTTTGAGAATACAGTTATTTGGTAAAATTTCTTCCATGTTGATTAGTTTTTTCTCATCTTCTACATTCTCTTAAGTCAATTTTTATTATTCAAAATTTCTTATACATTTACCATTTCATTAAGATCTTCAAAATAAATTGGCATGATGTTTGACATAGAAATACTTTATACATTTAAACTGTACATGTGTGGTCATAAACTTCAGTTTCAATTTCTAGCTAAGCTGCGCCAGCTCTAATTTGATACATTTCTACTTTATTCTTTCCTTTCTATAGGTGCAACTTTTGAAGACACATTGAGGGCTGGAGAGATGGCTCAGACGTTAAAGGCACTTGCTTGCAAAGCCTACAAGGCCCAATACCCACATAAAGCCAGATACACAAAGTGGCTGCATCTGGAGTTCATTTGCAGACGCAGGAGGCCTTGACGTGCCCATTTGTTCTCTTTCTCTCTGTCCCCTTCTCTGTGTCAAATAAATAAATAAAAATAAGAGCACATTTGCTCTATGCACCGCTTGGGCTGCGATAAGGATGTAATTTCTGGTGGCTTACTTGACCTATGCAGGAGACACGGCAGGGCAGCGGGGAGGTGCCCACGACAGGAAGGCAGCCGCCGCTGTGAACACCGAGACAGGATCCTGTGGGTCCGAGCAGTCGAAGCGTGTCCTATGGGGCCTTCATCGGGGGACGGGAACGAGTTACTTATGCACAACTTGGAGAGTCCCTGGTTGAAGGTAACTGAGTGTGGAGGTGGACTGAGGTGGGCAGTGTCAGGGGACTGATTCCCTGGCAGGTATAACCTGTGCTGAACATTGGCAGAAGGCGCTCCCACAGCCTCAGAGAAAACTGTTGGGCAAAGGAATGCAGCTCCTGACACTAGAGGGTTTTGTTTTGTTTTGTTTTGTTTTGGACAAAGATGTGATAGGACTCTGGACATATGGGAGGGGTACACCACTTAGACCCCCCAGGGCTCATTCATCAGTTCTTCTCTTCCCTAAGTTTCAACTGCTTTTATCTTTGTTTATTTAGTTCTCCCTCCCTCCCTCTCTCTCTCTCTCTCCTTCCTTCCCTTCTTCCTTCTCTCCTTCCCTTCTTCCCTCCCTCCCTTCTGTAGGACTGAACGCAGCCAGGGCCTCATATATCTTAACTGAGAGCTATACTGCTGAGCAGTATCTTCATCCGTTGTTTTTTCGCAGGGTTTCATCAAGCTACACAGGCTGGTCTTGAGCTTGCCCTAGAGCCCAGGCCGACTTTGAAGTTGTGATCCTCCTGCCTCTGTGTTCTGAGTAGCTGGTATGAAGGGCCTGTGCAACCAGGCCTGGCTCTTTTTTTTTTTCCAGCTTTTTGAGATAGGGTCTTGCTCTAGCACAGGCTGACCTGGAATTCACTGTGTAGAGTATCTGGCTGGCCTTGAACTCAACTACCTCCGCCTCCTGAGTGCTATGCCCGCCTACTGATCATCTTTTCGCTTCTTGAGTTATATGCTACTTTTCATTCCTTCTTATTTCATAATACAGTGAAAACAGTCAAGGGGGTTATATGGAGTTACTGAGAAACGAGTTGCCAGGGTGCTTAGCACAGTGTATGACACATAGTAAGTGTGCGACAAATGTCAATGACTGTTCTGACTGAATACTTCACGCTGCTTGATTACAGACTCTGCTACCTTTCCTTGATATTGCTATGTGCATTTCACTATCATTACTGTCTAAGGGTCTGTAAATTACAGTTTGGTTTCCTTTTTGATCCATAGGTTGTTTTGGAGAGGGTTTTCAAACCAAGTAGCTGGACTTGTTTTGTTTACATATCTTTCCATGGCTAGGTTTACTTGATTACGGCAAAGAATGTAGTCATGTGCAATCCTATGTTTGGAATTTATTTAGGATTGTTGATGGCTTAATATGTAATTAATTTTTAAAATTGTTCCATGGATGCTGAAAACGATGCTTGTTTGGGGGTTCTAGTGGGGGAGCACAGCCACCCGTGTACCCTTGACGGAAGATCGGGGCAGGATGTCCTCTCTGACAGAGGGTGCGGCTGCAGCCTGGGGAGGCTGCACCCGCCTAGCCAGCCAGATCAGCCCAATCACCTCGAGCGACCGATGGGGGTGACAGATGTCGCAGCCAGATCACCCTCACACCCATGTTATTGTGTTCTTTCTTTCTTTCTTTCTTTCTTTCTTTCTTTCTTTCTTTCTTTCTTTCTTTCTTTCTTTCTTTTTTTGCATATTTGTTTAGAGCTTTCCAGTAATTAGTAGTTCAGCCTTATACATCTTTGTTTACTTTACCTGTTCAGAATTGACAAAAGCCGGCGTGGTGGCGCACACCTGTAATCCAGCACTCAGGAGGCAGAGGTAGGAGGATCATGTGAGTTCGAGGTCCACCTGAGGCTACATAGTGAATTCCAGGTCAGCCTGGGCTAGAGTGAGACCCTACCTTGAAAACACAAAAATTTCACATAGCATTTTGCTATGTTTCCCTTGTTATTTAGAAACTAAAGTTCTTTAACAAATGCATCTTTAGGGAAGATCTTTTTATCGACAGTTTTCATGGATGTGCATAATGTATTTTGATAATAACCTTCTCCAGTTCCTTTCTTCTGTCCCCTTCCCAACGTCCCTTTCCACTCATCCCCTTCTTCCTTCCAACTAACTCCTCTTCTATTTCGATGTCATTGTTTTCTCCTCCATAATCCATGATGACAGGTTGGTAGACCCAGTATTGTGCAGGTAAGGACAGCTTCTGTGAGGTCATGAGCCTTATTATTGCAGATCTTGATTTCTGTGATCAGGCTTATATATTGTGTATATACATGGAGTTGCCAATAAATTAAAAGAAGAAAGCCAGGCGTGGTGGCGCACGCCTTTAATCCCAGCACTAGGTGGCAGAGGTAGAAGGATCACTGAGTTCAAGGCCACCCTGAGACTCCATAGTGAATTTGTCAGCCTGGGCTAGAGTGAGACCCTACCTTGAAAAACCAAATAAAAATAAAAATAAAAATAAAAATAAATAAATAAAAGATGGTGACAGGAATGTAGCTCAGCAGTAAGGAGCGTGCTTAGATGCTCACTATTAGTATACATATTAGTAACTTTTCTTTTAACCTTTTTTTGTTTTTGAAGTAGGGTTTCGCTCTAGCCTAGCCTGACCTGGAATTTGCTATGGAGTCTCAGGGTGGCCTTGAACTCATGGTGATCCTCCTACTTCTGCCTCCCAAGTGCTGGGATTAAAGGCGTGCACCACTACACCCAGCCATCTTTTTATTTTTAAACATACAGATTCATTTTGTTTTGGATGTGTCTCTTATGGACCATGAGTTAGATCAAATATGAGAATCTTTGACATTTAATAGGAAGATATAAGTTATTAGATATATTGTCATAATCATATTTGATTATTTTTATTTTATTTATCTATTTTTTTGGTTTTTCAAGGTAGAGTCTCATTGTAGCCCAGGCTGACCAGGAATTAACTATGTACTCACAGGGTGGCTTCAAACTCACAGCAGTTCTACCTCAGCCTCTCAACTGCTGGAATTAAAGGCACGCACCACCATGTCCTGCTTATATCTGACATTCTAATAGGTTTATCTCAATCCACTGGTGAAGTACAATAAGAAAAACAAAACAAAACCTTGTTTGATCTTTGTCTCCACTTCCTGGAACAAGGCTCCTAAAATCTTCGAAATTTTGGGAGTTATAAGGAGCAAATTTTGTTATTCATAAAGATCACCTTCCAATTTGTATATATATTTATGTTAAAAGATAACTCTTGGTAGAGGTCCTTAGATTACTTTAGGATGGG
The DNA here is from genome assembly GCF_020740685.1 of Jaculus jaculus. NCBI lineage: Eukaryota > Metazoa > Chordata > Mammalia > Rodentia > Dipodidae > Jaculus > Jaculus jaculus. The sequence continues at coordinate 316,374,677 of NC_059102.1, forward strand.
TGCTGGTCACCAAAAGGACTAAGCCTTGATTAGAAGCTGGAGACTTTCAGTCTCTCTCCTTGTTGCAGTCAGGTTTACATTGCTAGTAGAAATCCCCCAACCAAGAGAAGCTTGTGGGGAAAAGGAGGTTTACTTTGGCTTACAGGCTCGAGGGGGAAGCTCCGTGATGGCAGGGAAAATGATGGCATGAGCAGAGGGTGTACATCACCACCTGGCTAACATCGGGTGGACAATAGCAACAGGAGAGTGTGCCAAACACTGGCAAGGGGAAGCTGGCTGTAACACCCATAAGCCCGCCCCCAACAATACACCACCTCCATGAGGCGTTAATCCCCAAATCTCCATCAGATGGGAATCTAGCATTCAGAACAACTAAGTTTATGGGGGCCACCTGAACCAAACCACCATGCTCCCCTACACACTGGAGGAGGGAAAGAGACAGGGGCTGGAAACCGTGCTCCCTCATCAGTGACTACGAGATTTAATTTATTTTGCTTGCATCACGGAACTTTCCTTAAAAGTCCCTGATTGGGTACAGGAGCTTCCAGGTTGGCAAACACATCCATGTGCTGAAAGATAGAATATCCCAACTCCATGGGGACAGGAAGGAACTTCTGGACTCAGGACCCTCCTGGGCCTCGCCCTGTGCACCTCATCTTTCAGCTGTTCGATTTGTATCCATTCAGAGTAATCAGCAACTATCAGGGAAGCAGCTTCCGGAGTCCTGTGAGCCATTCTAGCCGATTACTGAGCCTGTAGGAAGGAAGGAAGCAACTCAGACAGAGAAGTGGGTAAGGCTGGAGACCTGATTCTTGCGACTAGTGTCTGAAGGGAGCTCTTAAACTTGTGTCAGTACCGTGTGTCAGAAATGACTTGAGTTATAGGATGTCCAGTTGCTGCAAGAGAATTGGAGAAATGTGCGAAAAACTGCCCCTCCCCCTTAGACAAGATGAAGTCTGCTGTTAGTGTATGTGTTTGCTAATACTTAACAAGATTGTTTTCTATGTAGACTTTCAGGATTGGACTAGACCTGTTCCCACCCAGCCTCGCTGACGGTTTGGCCGTATAGGAATGAGAGACGAGTGGCGTCGTTAGGAACGGGGCCCCTCATTGCTGCTCTTGTTCTCTGATTGCTGCAGCTACTGGTGTGCTGCGCAGTGTCACTGGTTTCTCAGAAGTCTACTGGGCGTCCATGTAGGAACAGAGTCCATCTGCACCCTTCCCAGCCTGCCTCATGCCTGCCCTTGCCTCTCTGGGACTTGCTTCTCAAGCTGGGGATGGCTGAGCTTTTCTGTGTTGTTGCAGAGCTGGGGAGGGGGATGTGAAGGGTTAATAGCCTTTTCTGGAAACTAGAGGGAACTAAAGAGTTAATAACTCTCCTTAAAACTAGCAGGCAATAAGGAAGTCCTAGAGTCTTGACAGACTACTCCTGACAAACTTTCCTGAACTGGGAAAACCTTGAGGGAACAGAAACCATCTTGTGGGTTATCCTCCCTAGACAATTTGGCTAAAAAGCTTATTCTGAGCAAGGACACAAATAACTGTAGTTCCTTATCTACTTCCCTTGGACCTGCAGCTGGCCCAGTCTGTTTTTCTTAGGCTCCTCCTTATAAGCTTGCACCCCAGCCTGGCGCAGTGCTTCAGCCTCCATCCCTCTCAGTAAACAGTCTGTCCGTAGAGATCAAGGCCAGTGCTCGCTTCTGCTTTTCTTTTATACTTTCCTTACAGGACGGAAGCTACACATCTTCAAGGGAAATAAGTGAAACCAGTTCAGGTCTTACTGTAGTCTAGTCTCATCAGGATGCCATCTAGAGAGAGCACTGATGTTTCTGACATGAGATGTCACTCTGCTTTGGCCACTTGTTACCACACGAACATCAGAAGCTGAGTCTGGATCTGTAGTACCCACATAAGAGCTGGGCATGGTGGTTAGCAAGTAATCCCAGTGCCAGGGAGGAAGAAACTGGAGGCTTCCTGGGGCTTGCTGACTAGCTAGTCTGGCCAAATGGTGAGCTCTAGGTTTCGTGACAGACCCTGTCTCAAAAAATAAGGAAGAGGTCTGGAGAGATGGCTTAGCAATTAAGGCGCTTGCCTGAAAAACCAAAGGACCCAGGTTTGATTCCCCAGGACCCACATAAGCCAAGGTGCACAAGGTGGCGTATGCATCTGGAGTTTGCGAAGTTTGAAGGCCCTGGTGTGCCCATTCTCTTTCTCTCTCTCTGATAAAATAAATAAATACAAAAATTAAGGAGGAGAGGTCTGGGGAGATGACCAAATGGGGAAAGTGCTTTCTGTGCTAGCATGGGGCCTGTGTTTAGCTTTCCCAGAACCCACATAAATACAGGTCATGGCGGCACATGCTTGTAGTCACAGCACAGGGGAGGCGACTGTGGGATTCCTGGGACTTGCTGGCTAACTAATCTAGCCAAATTGGTAAACTCTAGGTTCAGTGAAACAGATTTTGTCTCAAAAAAATAAGGTGGCTGTGCTGCACCCAGCAGTTTAAAAAACTTGCCTTGGGGCTGGAGGGATTGCTTAGTGGTTAAGGTGTTTGCCTGTGAAGTCTAAGGACCCAGGTTTGGTTGCCCTAGTTCCCACGTAAACCACATGTACATGGTGGTGCATACCTCTGGAATTCATTTGTAGTGACTTGAAGGCTTGGTTTGTCCATTCTCTTTCTCTCTCTTCTCTTCCCTATCTCACACTCTCAAATAAATAGATAAGAATAATAAAAACTATTGAAAAAAACTTGCCTGCAAAGCCTAACAACCTGGGTTTGATTCCCCAATACCCACATAAACAGATGCACAAAGTGGCACATGCATCTGAAATTCATTTGCAGAGACTAGAGGCCCTGGAGTGCCCATTCTGTCTGTCTCTGTCTGTTTGTCTCTCTGGTTGCAAATAAATAAATATTTAAAAAAAGAATGTCTGGAGTTCTTTTAAAAAATAAGGTGGAAAATGATTGAGGAAGACAATATCAAATATCCAGTATCATTCTCTGGCCTCCACATACATGTTCACATACATGCACCCCCCCTCACCTGTGCACCCACACAAATGAACATGCACACAACCACACATACCACATACACATGCCAAAAATAAGATGGAGAGTGATTAGGAAGACTCCATGTTGACCTTTGACCTCCACACACACAATGCACCCTCCCACGCAACGTACACACCATACACATGCAAAAAATTAAAATGCACTATGTTGGGGGCTGGAGAGATGGCTTAGTGGTTAATGCACTTGCCTGCAAAGCCAAAGGACCCAGGTTTGACTACCCAGTACCCACATAACCCAGATGCACAAGGGGGTGCATGCATCTGGAGTTCACTAGCAGTGGCTGGAGGCCCTGGCATGCCCATTCTCTCTCTCCCCCTGCCTATGTTTTTTCTCTTTCAAAGAAAAATAAAATATTTAAATAAAATTAAATGGAAAAATATCAAAATTTTATTTTGTTAACTCTCATTTAATATGGGAATTTATCAAATTCTGGTATAAAGAACATTTGGGAAATGATATCTATTAGATATAGACATGAAAATTAGTAAAGAAATGATAACTTACACTGGATGTGGCGGCACATGCCCGTAATCCCAACACTTGGGAGGCGGAGGCAGGAAGATTGTAAGCTTAAAGTCAGCCTTGGTTATATAGTGAGTTCCCAGGCAGCCTGGGCTACATGGTGAGACCCTGTGCCCAAAACAAAACAACATGAACAATCAAAGAGAAATGATAATTAAGATTCTGGGTTAGAGACAAAATGGATTAAAGTGTTGTGCTTAATTAATAGTGACCTTTAGGGTTATCTGGTTCACAGCCCGGAAAATATTTACATCTTTATTGAATACAAAAATTCAAGTTTAGGGCTAGAGAGATGGTTTAGCAATTAAGGCGCATGCCTGTGAAGCCTAAGGACCCAGGTTCGATTCTCCAGGTCCCATGTAAACCAGATGCACATGGTGACACATGCATCTGGAGTTTGTTTAGTGGCTAGAGGCCCTGGCATGCCCATTCTCCCTCTCTCTGTCCCCACCCCCCGCCTATAATAAATAAATAAAATAAAATCTTTAAAAAATATATTTTAAAAAATCCAAGTTTAGATCCTGGCGTGGTGGTGCATGCCTTTAATCCCAGCACTCGGTAGACAGAGGTAGGAGGATCGCTGAGAGTTTGAGGTCACCCTGAATCTACATAGTGAATTACAGGTCAGCCTGGGCTAGAGTGAGACCCTCCCTTGAAAAAAAAAATAATAAAATAAAGCAAAAAAATTCAAGTTTAAAAGCTACTTCTGGGGCTAGGGAGATGGCTCAGTAATTAAAGGTGTTTGCTTGCAAAGCCTGTTTTCCCAGGGTCAATTCTCCACCTAAAGCTGGACAGGTATTGTTTGCGGCAGCAAGAGACCCTTACACATCCATACATGCATGCATACGTGAGTGTGCGTGTGCACATACATGCAAGTAAATTTTTTAAAAAAGAAAAAAGCTACTTCTGTTTCTATAGTATTATAAAGTAACTTTTTCCATAGAAGCCAAACCCCAGCCCCTCACTGATAGAACACTTGAAAATCTCCCTTGCCTAGCTCTGAGATTCAGATCATTTTGTGATACATTTATCCTGATTTCACTCACTGTAAATTACTTTCTTTGTGTGGAACGGACGTAGAGAGACTGTCGTCCGTCCTTTTGTTACCATCTTTTACAGAGGGGATCAAAAGCGGTATTCATATCCAGCTGCAGCTGCTTCCTGAGAGAGTACGTTCATTTCTCTTACCAGGTGACTATTGGCAGGTCTCTTACAATCTTGAATAAACTGTGTTAAAGTAAAAGAAGAAGAAGCTTGCCCCACATTTATCACAGATGTCTTATTAATTTAAAAATGCAAATACAAAAGTTCAAATAAAGAAGAATTACATTATATTCTCATTCAACTTAAGCAAACTGAATTATATATTTAGCAAGAGAATGTTTTAAATAGTAGGGGAATTTCCTCTTGCTCTTCTATTCAGTGACGTAATGTGGGTATGAGGACGGCACAAAGCTGCTTTCATCTTCATAAATTTCAGTTTTCTTGTGTGATATCTTGATAGGCTGAGTGTGAGTCTAATGTTTAAAAACATATGTAATTTTGAACCACATGGTCCCTTAAATGAAAGCCACCTACTCCAAATGGTACCATACGCTCTAATCTAGAAGAACAAGCCTGACTGTGTTGAACGTCAATGTCAGCTTTCCTGGGGTTTTCATGGGTAGTTTAAACATTATGTTTAATTTGCCTCATGCAAAGCTTTTAGATGTTGTATGAGCTCTCTGTCACACACTGAGCAGTTTAAAAGGAAGCACACTGGAACTTGCAGTTCCTGTCAGGGGTCTGGGCATGCCTTAGTGGGTTCTCTGCTCCTGTCTCATGGGGCTGCAGTCAAGATTTCAGCTGGGCTTTATTTACATCTCGAGGCTCCACTGGGGGAAATCTGCTTCCAACATCATTTAGCTTGTTGGCCAAACTCATTTCCTGTGATTGCATGGTTGCAATGTTTAGCTTGATGTCAGCTGGAAGCTATTCCCAGGTCTGTGAGGCCACTCTTAGTTCTTTGCTGTGGGGCCTGACCTCAGAGAGATCCTGGTTCCTCTTCAAGGGTTTTCATCTGGACAACACCCATCCCAGATCATCTTTTTTGTGAACTCAAAGTCAACTGGATTTGGGACTTCCATACATCTCCAAAGTCCCTTTGCTATGTTCTGTGGGTTAGGGTCCACGTACAGGTGCTGCCCCACTCAAGGCGAGGGCGCTGCACAGGGCATGGACGCCAGGGTGCTGAAATAATAAAGCTCACCTTAAGCATCTGTGTGTCATAGGCCTGAAGTCCTCACAGTAACCAGGGCTCACCCAGGAGAACAGCAACCACACTAGGTATGTGAACAGAAAATGTTCAACATGGGGAACTACTGTTGGACTAAAAACGCAAAGAGAGGGTTGGAGAGATGGCTTAGCAGTTTAGGTGTTTGCCTGTGAAACCTAGGAACGCATGTTCAAATCTCCAGATCCCATGTAGCCAGACGCAGTGACTCAAGCACGCAATGTCGCACTTGTGCCACAAGGGGACACATGTGTCTGGAGTTAGTTCACAGACATGGTGTGCCCATTCTCTCTCTCTCTCTCTGCCTCTTTCTCTCTCTCTCTCACTCAAAAAAAAAAAAAAAAAAACAAAGAGAGAGAGCGAGAGAGAAGACTGATATAGTAAAGAAAAGGATGCAAGAAACATTGTTCTTTCAACCCCTAGTGGCTTGTGAATGAGACAAAACCAGGGTCATCAAGACCTACCAACTGGAAAGAAAGTCCGTAACCACTGAGCAGCTCCCCTGAAGGAGAGCTCTGGCAGAGTGTGGACCTCTGAGTAAGGGTACTGCCTGGTTGGCGTGGGCACCTCCAGGTGCTGCAATGTGGTTGGTTCTGGGAGCAGTGATAGAAGCTAGGGACAGGTCAGTCTGCTACTGGAGCTACTGGAGTAAAGGACCATGACGAGGTTTTTCCGCCAGGAGCAGCTGGCCTATAGGAAGGACAGTTCTTCTTCCTACCTTCGAATTGCTCTTCAGCATCCCTCTTGGAAGAATCTAACCATAAAGATGTCAAATGAAGAAGTGTGTTTTGCTGAGTCCAGAGCCCAGCACCACAAAGTATGAAGTTTCAGTAGAAAACTCTGGGTGTGAGCTTCTATTCTAGTAATGGTAATGCTGGGACTGTGGAGGGTCAGTGAACAGTTTCTCTTTTCTCTGCTTGAGTTCCGAACTTCCAAGTGAGAGTCACAGTAGCTAGAAGATGGTGGTCAAAATATCATCTTCTGTGGCTGAAGAGATGGCTCAGTGATTAAGGTGCTTGCCTGCAAACCCTAACAACCCAGGTTCGATTCTCCAGTACCCATATAAAGCTAGATGTTCAAGGTGGTGCATGCATCTGGAGTTTGTTTGCTAGAGGCCCTGGTGTGCCCATTCTCTCTGTCTCTCTTCTCTCTCTGCTTGCAAATAAATACATTTAAAAAAATAATCTTTCTCACTAACAAAGTCTCTGGTGGCTGCACGGTGGTGCACACCTTTAATTTCAGCACTGGGGAGGCAGAAGTAGGAGGGTCACTGTGAGTTCAAGGCCAGCCTGAGACTGCATTCTAGGTCAATCTAGGCTAGAGTGTGACCCTACCTCAAAAAACCAAACAGCAAAACAAACAAACAACAACAACAACAACAAAAGTCTCTGTTGTCAGGTGTGTAACCAAATGTGTTTTCCTGATCTAAACGTCCTGCCCCACAATGCGGGCCATTTCTGTGGGTGCTGGGTGACAGCAGACAGGGCCCACAGGAAAAGTGCGAATATGTCTCACGGGTGGACACCAGGCTCCAAGAGAGGTAAACAAATGTCTGAATGAAGCTACTATTGTGGAGGCGTTACAGAGGGGCCAGAGGAAGTCTGGAGGGCTCCCTAGTGGAAGTGAGGAATAGGGAATGAGTTGTTTTTTCTTTTTTTTTTCAAAGTAACAGACTTATACACATATTTTGGTCACAACCTGGCTTTGATTATAGATGTTATAAAAATACAGATTTTCTCTGGGCATGGTGGGGCACGCCTTTAATCCCAGCACTTGGGAGGCAGAGGTAGGAGGATCACCGTGAGTTCAAGGCCACTCTGAGAATGCAGAGTGAATTCCAGAGCAGTCTGGGCTAGAATGAGATCCTACCTCAAAAAAAAAAAAGAAAAAGAAAAAAAGAAAAAAGAACTTCAGTTAGAAAGAAAATCTGTATATCTGGGTTTTTTGTTTGTTTGGGTCTTGCTCTAGCCCAGGCTGACCTGGAATTCACTATGGAGTCCCAGGGTGACCTCAAACTCATGGCAATCCTCCTACCTCTGCCTCTCAAGTGCTGGGATTAAAGTGTGCCACCAGGCCTGGCTTCATTTTTTTTACTACTTTTGATGTTGGTAGTGGTTTTTCGAGATAGAGTCTCACTCTAGATCAGGCTGACCTGGAATTAACAATGTAGTCAGAGGGTGGCCTCATGATGATCCTCCTACCTCTGCCTCCAGGGTGCTGGGATTAAAGGCGTATGCCATCATGCCCGGCCTTTTTTTTTTTTTTTTTTTTTTTACTATTTTTAAATGTACACATCAGTAGCACTGAGTACACTGATATAGTTATTAGCTATTACAAGAATCTGTCCTCAGATTGGCATGTTCAACTTTGGATCCATGGCTTGTTGATGTGGTTTTCTTTTTCCTTCCTGAGCTGGGGACTGAAAGCACATCATGCTGGATTTGTCATGCTGACAAATGTTCTGTCACTGAACTCTATCCCCAGCTCCACTTTGTGCTCATTAGGCAATAAGCCGCAATTCTGCTGCTAAGAATTTGACGAGTGTAGGCATCTCATCAAAGAGGAGTAATACAGTATGTGCCTTTTTGTGTCCTTTTCAGTCATCATAATTATGTCAAAGCCCATCCATGTTGAAGCAGGTTTCGGAATCTCCTTCATTTTTCAAGCTGAATAATATATTTCTACCACATTCCTTTTGTTCATCTGAGGGTTGATATCTGGCTGGCTTTTACCTTTTAGCTATTTTAAATAATGCTGATGGGGTTAAAGTGATGGCCTAGTGGTTAAGGCGCTTGCTTGGGAAGCCTAAGAACTCCTGTTTGAATGTCCAGGTCCCACATAAGCCGGACACACACAGTGACTCAAGTTCATAATGTTGCCCATGCACACAAGGGGGAGCACGTGTCTGGAGTTCGTTTGCAGTGGCTGGAGGCCCTGGCGTGCCCATTCTCTCTCTCTCTGCCTCTTTCTCGCTCTCTCAAAATAAATTAAAAAATATTGCTGATGGAACACAGCTGTATAAATATCTGAGTCCCTGTGTCACTTCTTTTATGTGTATATCCAGAAATAAAGTTGCTGGGTTACATGGTAGATCTATTTTTAATTAAAAACACAGATTTTAATGGGTATTGTAAAAAAGAACCAAGCTGGAGGCCTCTTAGATCCTAATTTCCTGATTTGACCCTGAGGGTGGCTTCTGTTCTTCTGTCCCGCCTGACTCTTCAGGCCAACAAAGTAATGAACGGTCTTCTTGGGAAAGAGACCCACATATCCTTAACCTTTAAGCATAAGGTAGTGACTTTCAGTCTCAAGAATAAGGCCCAGGTCCATTTTAGTCACCACAGTTAGGGCCTGTGGTGTGAGGGCCTGTGGTGTGAGGGAGGGCTGATTCGGATTCCAGAACCTTTGAAACTTGCTTAGCTTTGTCACTTTTGCTGTCCCTGAGTCAGTGTCACTGTGATGACTCCACAGATTCTCTTGTATTGGGACAGACTGTGTGTGTTTAGGGATAACTAGGCAAACAGACATGGAAAGTTCTAATTCTGGTCGAAAGGCACTCTTAGGAAGCGGTTAGATGGGCAGGGCCCTAGGAGAAGGTTACTGAGACCTGACAACTCTAAGGCCTGTGTTGTTTCCAGACAAAATTAAATGTCCTGCTCCAAAAAAGTCACCCAAACAGATGACAGGGACTTAAAGAATAGCCGGCAATGTGGAGGGCTCAGGTGCTCGCTGGGTCCTGGGTTGTGGGGCATGATCCACTGAACTCCCTGGAGCCTTACAAGAGAAAGCGGCAGGGCCTGGACTGTGTTTGAGGCCAATGGACTTTCTTCTCTGAGTTTATCTGGACCAGCCAGTCAAACTCCAGATGCTTCCAGGAATGTTCCTTGGGAATAATCAAAGAAATGCAGGCAAAAGAGAGTAAGTGGGAGCCAGGGTCTGGTGTAAAGGGGTCAGTGTGTGACAGTCTTACTTTGGGAAGGAAGGGTTTAGCTCAGCCTCAGCTCTGTGGGGTACAGTCCAGCATAGCAGGAATGCATGGCAGGAGAGACAGCCAGCGTCACATCCTCACACCAGCAAGACAGAAGTAAACAGGTGGCACTGGGCTATAGCGCCTCAAGGCCTGCCCGTAGGACCAGGCTCCACCTTCTAAAGGTAACATAACTTTCCCAAACAGCACCATGGACTGGAGATGAAGTATTCAGACACATGAGTCTAGAGAGGGGCGCTGCATTCAAACCACCAGACACCTCCACCACTGACAGGAGCTGGTCCCAGTTGCATGCCTTCTTAGCCATGATAGTATACTCTTTTTAAAAATTATTTATTTATTGTTTTATGAGAGATACAGAAACAGAGAGCCAGATAGAGATAGATAGCAGATAAATAGATAGATAGAGAGAGAGAGTGTGTGTGCCAGGGCCTCTAGCCACTGCAAAACACTCCAGATGCATGTGCCATCTTATGCATCTGGCTTTACATGGGTACTGGGTAATCAAACTCAGGTACTTAGGCTTTGCAGGCAAACACCTTAACCACTGAGACTCTCTCCAGCCCCTGTGATAGACTATATACTCTTAACCTGTGAACCAAAATGGATCTTTGGTCCCCTTTAGTTGTCTCTTTCAGATATTTTGTCACAGTGATGAAAAAGTAACTAATACATTTCAACGTTTTGTTCCATCCAGTAACCCTCCTCAGCCTATTGGGTGGGGCTACTTGCATTGAAGATGATACTACCCCCCTTACTGGCCTACAGGCCGATGTGCTCTGGAAACACTATTACACACAGAGGTATATCGCGTTGATAACCAGGATTAGCCATCACAGTGAGCTTTGAAACTTGGTATCTATTTTGTACTTACAACATACTTCAACTCAGAAAAGCAACACTTCAAGTATTTTTTTATTTATTAAACATGTCTTTATTTATTTATGAGAAAGGAGAGAGAGAGAAAGAATGGGTAT